>NC_133897.1:70596802-71263231 GCF_964199755.1 Larus michahellis | reverse complement strand
GTCCACGTCCTTCTTGTGTTGGGGGCTCCAGGGCTGGACACAGTACTCCAGGTGGGGTCTCACAAGAGAGATGATGATGATGATGATGATGATGATGATGATGATAATAAGAGATGCTGAATCACAGAGTGACCATTCTGGCTTGAGAGAGTGGCCGTGAGGTTCGCGTACCCCTGAGGGCTGTGGCGATGCGGCTCACCCCTCATCACCCTGCTTCCATGGTGGGCACTAAGCCGCCATCCGTGGCCGGCCACTGCCCGCCTTCCGCAGCCGCCTCCCCGCGGGAGGGAAGGAGCCCTCCCTGGCAGACCAGCTCCTGGAAAGATCATTAATTTACCGCGGGAGTTGCAGGGGCCGCCGGGCTCCGCCACAGCGGGCCTGCCGGGCCGCGGGGACGCAGCCGGCCCCGAGCCGCCCCGCCGCCCTGCTCTGCCGGCACCGCCGCCCCTAGGGGGAGCCCGGCGGCCGTTGGCCGTTCAACCGCTGCTCAACCGCCGCCTGCGGGGCCGGTGCGGGGGGCGGCCTGGGCTGCTGAGCGCCATTAGCGCGGGCCCGGGGAGCGGCGGGCCTTGAGAGGCAGCTCGCTGAGGGGGCGGGCAGGGTAGCCCACAGCCCTCCTCTCCTTTCTCTAAGGCGGGAGGTCTGCGGAGAAAGCGCCGCTTCAGCCTCCTTGTACCAAACACCCCTTCTTGCCAGCGATTTCAAGTACACAACATAACAGTTTTCTCTTGGGTTTTTTGCGGTAATCTTGTGTGGTGAGGAGCTGTTTATTGTTTGGGGGAAGTGTTGGGGGTGGTGGTGGTGTGTGACACTAGGGAATCTGCAGAACATTTCTGTTCAGTTTTCTGAGGTTGTGTGGGTTGTTCCCCTCCTCTGGTAAAAAAGAGGTTACAGACACATCTGTAAGTTCACATTTTTAGTCAGCTCTTGCCACACCGGTAGGCAGATGGGTAAATATTATAGGGAGAGTGAATTGTTAAGTATTAGTAGCTGGAATATGCAGTAAAAGTACAAGTAAAGACTGAGTATCACGAGGCAATTAGGTTTGCTCAGGTAGGTGGGTTAGGGTATCGGGGCCTGTTTTACCACTGGGGAAGCTGGAGTGGGACGGTGTGCCCAAGGTCAGGGAGGGAGCCCCAAGCAGACCTTGCCTGGAGCCAGCCCTTGCCCAATCCTGTTTCCTTGGGGCTCGAGGGCTGAGCTTTGCTGTCGTCAGTGTGTATTGCCTGTGGGGTTTGTTGTGTTTAGGGCCTGGGTGGGCAAAGGAGCCCACTGCCAGCATCTCAGAGTTCCTATAACCAGCACAACCCCAGGACAGAAATGACAAGTGATTTAAAAGGCAGGGTTTAATTTATTCCTAGGTGACTGCACACCAGTGCTTGGCTCTGGGGAGAACGGAATAAGTGGGGTTTATTAAGAAAAACAAGTAATCTGTCAATTTATGTTTTCCCAGAAGTTATGTAGGGACTGAACAGCTGTTAGAGCCAAATCTTGTGTTTGGCGCATTCAGAGGCATGGAGGTATTCTGGAAACGAGGGGTGGGGGGGTGCAGACACAGGATGGATACACATGAGGGTGGCTGTTTCGCTGTGGCAGAAGCGTTTCAGTCCTCCTGCTTGACTCTGGAGACTGTCCTCACAGTCAGTGTTGGGAAAGGGATTTTTTCCCATGGCTGACAGGCAGACATCCCGAAGAGCCTCAAAGGGGCACAGCACACATACAGAACAGCTCCAGACTGGCATTATCCAAACACAGAGGCAAAGAAATCCCTCCTCCAGCTATTTCACTTCCCTGCAAGAAACTTTAGCATGCAGATGTGACAAGCTCATGAAAGGGCTGTGTTGGCGTTTTGATCTGGCTGCACTGATTCAGCCTGTTCCTGCATCTCACTGTGGCTGTCTTGATCTGGCAGTGCTGCCTCCCTTGTCAAGAAATAGATCTCGCTGACTGGAGTCCTGTGTGCAGGGAGGTGCTCGGGACGTGGCAGGGTGTGCGGCAGGGCGTGTGTGCCATCTAGGAAGCTATGTCCCTGCAAGGAGGCTCCTTCCCCTACGGGAGCTTCTCAAACATGTGCAACTGCTGATAAAATAGCAAAATACAACAAGCTAGCTGAGACCGCCACTGGTGGTTTCTTGATTTAGCAGGCTGGATTATGTAATGTGGAGAGCAATATTCAGTTGAGGAGCCATATCTGCTACCTGAAAGGTGGTATTTTCTTAAAGATGCTAATTTGATTAAGTGTACCCTTGCCTTAACCGTGAGGAAAAGTGATCTGTCCTGCAACACTACATCCTTTCTGGCATACCTTTTCTCATCTGTCACACAGCTACAGGTACAGTGACAATGGAAAGATACGAATGTTCCCTACCTTCGGTGAAGGGTGCCAGTGACGATTGCATTAGTGTTCTTTGAAAACAAATTCCAATCATCAGTAGACAAGTTACAATCAAGGTTTTCTTTCCATCCTCGGCCCCACTGCTGGTTTGAGTAGTGTATCATTAGAATGATTGGATAACAGATTCATGCACAATGCTGAAATTAAACTTGACCTGTCTAATCATACCATAAATAGCAATTGGAGGTTGTTTTTTTTTTTCAGCTGTCAACCACAGATCCCATCTAAAATGTGTTGGCGTTGGGGAAACAGTTATAGTTGGTGCAAAGAGGAAATATTATCAGAAAAGATGTGCAGAACATCAAGATACACAAGTCAGTTATGTTGTACCTGAGTGGTGTGCTTGTTTAGGAAAATACCTGGGGAAAAAATTCCAGTGCATATGGCACTGGGAGGCTGAATATGAGTGCTTCATACAGGACTTCTGCAGTTGGTTTGGCATAACTTTGCAAAAAGTTAATTGGTTAGGTGTGCCCTTGTCAGTGTTTGTCAATGGTCACAACAGTCGCCGAGAGAGAATTCCCTCCTCTATACCCAGAATAAGATATAGCTGTCCCATCTCACACACCACTCTTGAGTGGTGAGTCTCAGACAAGGTCAAATAACCCTCTGTGGAGCTTTAGGAAAGAAAAGACATGGGAAAGTGCAATAATTTAATAAAGTGCCATAACAAATAACATAAATAGCCTATACACCACATAGAAGTCTAATAGAAACCAAAGCAAGAAACAACAACTCAGCTTCTTCTAAAACTTCTTCAAAGTCTCTGGCATAGAGTGGGATAGAACTGATCCATCTTGGTGCTTTGCAAGGGAGTTCACTAGAGGGCTGTAACAATAGATTTTATTGTTGAAGTCTTTGCCCAGTCGTTTAGGTGTGAGAAAAGTGAAAAAACAAGTGAGAGTTCACCATATTGTGGTGTTTTTAAGGTGATTCTTTTAACCTAAGTCATGAAAAAAATGGAAGGTAGGATGAAACAGAGATAGGAGACTGCACAATTTGTCCCAATTTTATGATGTATAGTATCCCAGAAATTCCTGTGAGTTAGCATAAGTGCATAATGCATAATAAATGCATGATTTGTCCTCAAATGTTATTCCAAAAGGAAGCATTAAGAATATAAGAGATTATTCCAGGTAACACCAAGAAAAGACCAAACAGAAAATATGGTTGGTAGCAAGATCAGCAATATGATACTAAATGTCTTTGTTATCTTTGTAGTTGGGGAAAGTTCAGAGTTAATATTTCACTGGAAATAGTTAAGGAAAATACACTTTTTAAAATTTAGGAAAAAGAAAAGGTATAGGAATTTTGAAAGTGTAATTCAGAGATGAGAAGATTTTTTTTTTTCAGTGTTCTTTTTAAAAAATATTAAGGCTAATTTTTATTTAAGGATTACTAGTAGTGACAGATAAAAGATAATGATATCCATTTAGGATAACTGTCTTCTTTCCTAGTACAGAGTGTCTCCCATTTATGTTGTAATGCTCAGACTGTCAATATTATTTCATTACAACACAAATAGAAGACATATGAGTATTACGGTTGTTTTGATACTGGATAGCAGGAATCCTTAGTGATATGACAGTAAAATTAAACCATTTTTCAACTGTTCTGTTATCACATAGGTAATAATATTCCATACACCACAAACTATATATGAACATGTGAAGACATAGTCTGAAAAGGCCTGTATAAAACTTAGCCATTAAAATAAATTTTTAAATTACCTTTTAAAATAACATTCACATTTTAAGAATGTGTGCAATGTTTGCATTTAGAAATAGGAAATTTTGCGGAAAATGGATTTGTTTTTTTTCCCCAGAGCTGTATCACCAGCAATCTTTAATAAAAAGAGATCCCAGTAGTTTTTGCCTTGTGTGAGTTTTAAAAGGAAGGGGTGATCTGCCTGACTTTCCAGGCTCCCTCTTCAAACAGCCCCTGGGTGAACTGTGGCTGAAAGGCCATGCGGGATGGGCTGGTTGTCCTAGCAGACTGGCTTCCATTTCCATACTTGGAGGTGCACCTACGGAAGAAAGGAAAAAGACATATGCGTAGCACAAATTTTAGGCTTCTCCTGGGCACCAGGTAAGCCTCAGTGAGCCCTAGGAAAGAATCAATGGGTTACCATTCCACTGTTTGCCCAGGTTCAAGCACTGTTATGCATAACCAAAATGTCAGACCCTACCTGTGCCCACCATTTTTCCTTGACTTCTAAGACTAGAGAACCATGGAGACTGCTTTAAACCTGTCTGTGGTCTGGACCATTGTTGTTAGGTGCTCTCATTCACTTGTTGTTTTGGTTATTTCACAGGGTAAATAAAAAATATTTTAAAGTTTAAAATGATGACTTCCCTAAAGACAGTGTGTCCAGTCTTTAAAGTAGTGGTTTTCCACCTTCTTTTTTTTAAAAAAAATTGTGGCTGAAGCAAGTATAAAACCTTGTGTGGCCAGTTTACACCCACATGCTGACAGTGGGCTTGCTTATCATGGTCATCTTTCACAGACCTCCCTTAGAAGTGAGTTGTAGAGCAGGAATCTGCAAAGCGAAGGTAGAAAAAATGCCTCACTGTAACAAGACGTTACTGGAGACAGAAGATACGCAGGGGTTCCCGTCTTAGACCAAGAAAAACTACATTGCTGGCAAGCTGCATTCAGCAAAGAGTTATTTCTTCCCCCATGAATTATTTAGAGTACATACTGCCTTTTCAGTATAGATATGCACAGATCCAAACTAAATAGAGCTTCAGTCACTAGGGCCTCCAAGTAATACCACGATGCAAATGTTAGGCAATAATAATAAGGCCCTAACTGCAACTGGTTTCCCATTTGCTAGATGTGAATATTCAAAACCTCCTATTCCCAGTGCACACGTTGGGCACAACATGGAGCAAATGATGAGCCCGGGTTTGTTAGGGATGTAATGAAAGAAGGTAACACACTGAAGTGGATGAATTTCAAGTGTGACCAATAAAAATAAGCTCCTTTGTAAGTATTTTGAATATATCCGATGCTATCAAGACAAGAAATCACATAAATCAAAAGTTAGCCATTGCAGAATGAAACCTGCTGCGGACAGAGGAATTGTAATTTTATAGGCAACGTTGAATTCAGCTGCAGGGAAAATGTACACCAAACATAGCTGTCTTGACAACCTCATTCAAAGAGCTACTCAAGATGGAAGCTGTGTGCATAAAAAGCCTTCTGAAACCATAAAAGCGGCACACTGCATCTAAGGTGAAAAAGCTCTAAATTACTGGGACGTGTCACAACCTGTCAATTTATTAGCAGATGCTTCTAAATCAAGATTAGGAACAAAATATCGAAACCTTCAAAAGTGGCATAATGGAACTGTTCTGAGAAGGGAGAGAAAATATGCGCCACGGGACCAGAGTTTCTAGGACTTTTGCTAATGATCATCAGAAGGATGTAGACAACAAAGCAGGTCACAAGCAGCTGATGTCAGTTTTTCAAAACAGTAATTCATTTTAGGCATATGGGATCAGAAAAACTTTCGCAGTGACTTTCAGAGGAAACTTTTTAGTCAGGAATAATAGCTAAGCAAAAGAACAAAGAGCTGATTCTGCTCTACCTTGCCTTTTGTTTAGAAAAGGTAAAATAGAATTTTCCTTTCCCACAGGGATGTGTTAATATTTTACTTCCAAGGATAGGCATGACTATAGCTAGTGACAACAGACAGCCGCTGCAGTCTAACCTAATGTTAAGGGGTCACAGCTGTTCATTCGGAAGGCTTTTGGCCTGTGGGTTAAGCGAGATGTAGCTTTAGCTCAGCATCGATAGTACCGCTTCTCAGCAAAAAGCTGCTGAGGACAACTGAATTACCAGATCAGCAAGAGCAAAACTGAGAATAGATCACTGAATAAAAACCTGGGACTGGATCATTCCTAGCAAAGCTGAGGGTAGGATTGCTGGCGTGGGATGATGGAAGTACTGAGGCAAGTCCCAGGTCAGTTTGTTGGGAAAAGGGATGGAAATGGTGTACCTGACAGAAGGGGAGGAAGGTGTAAGGGCAAAGGAAGGAATAAACCACCTATCTGTCCTCTTTAGGCATGGTGGAACTTTAAACTAATCCCGACAGCTTGTTTGCCGATGGTGCAATAGAGATCCTGACCTGATGCATGAATTCTGTCAATCGAGTGCCACCAGTTGGGTTAGGATTGGGGGAAACTGCCTGCCAAGGTGCATGACAGCCTTAAGCCAGTGCCATAAACAGAGCAAACCAGTTACGGAGGAGGAATGTAGGCAGGAGGCAGGCAGGAGGGTGCAGTGAGCTGTGCGGACGCAGCAGCGCTGCAGACTGGAACCGCACTGTGGGGTTGCTGCACAAGCCCAGGGCCACAGAGCTCTTCATGCTCTTCAGGAGAGCTCTTCAGCTCTCCATGCTGGAACCACTCGTGTGGGAAAAGAGCTGGATGCACACACTGTGGCTGGGTAGGAAAGGATAGGATGAGTCAGTACCTGTCTCCCACATGGGCAGTGGTCACAGGTAGAGCGAGGGGATGGGGATCTTGATTACCCCAAATGCTGTGTCTGTCCTCCTCAGGTGATGTGTGACTTTGGCTAAGCAGGCGAGTGAGTACTATGGGTTGGAGGTGGCTTGTCACTCCTGCTGATGCTGTTCCACTTTGCTGAAGCGCTTCAGTCCATGCTGGAACCCATGCGTTTCCCCTCTCCAGCAAGTGCCCTAAGCCCTTCACTATAGAGTTATTCTCATGCTCTCTGACTCAGTGAATGTGCAAGCATTGCAAGCGAAGTGGAACAGATCCAAAAGGAGAGATTGAGGCAAAATGGCCTCATAAGGCAATCTCCTTACATTTAGGGCACACTTCTGAGGCTGTGGTTCAATGATGCAGTAAGTCCAGTTCCAATGCTCCCCCTGTGAGATCAGATACATCCCAGCTAGATTTGTATTGCAAGTGTTGACACTGGGTTCATACTGGTTCCAAAAATGTTGATGGGTTATCTTCAACACCCAGCTTTATGCTGACTGAGACTGGCTGTTGTCTTGCAGCCAGCAAAAGGTCAGTATAAGGATAAAGGCAGCATAAAAGCCAGTCACATGGCAGGTTCAAGAGAAATAAACTCGAGTGCTCCCCTCTGCCCTGGATCAGATTGATACTGCTGGTATATGTACTGACTTGTACAAATCTAGGATCGATCCATAGATTCAGAGACGGGAGATGTGTTCTCAGACCCTTGCTCTGAGAGTGGTGGGGACAGAGAACAATTATCGTAGAGTGGATTATTGAAGATACTTGCTCAAGACAGGAGGTGTTTTGTTCAGGCTCTGATCAAGTGACTGTCAATTTATTGAAAATGGAAGAAATTAACAACACGTGAACCTGAGAATATGTAGTGCCTTTTATGTGGTGATCTTACTAGAGCTTGTTTAACTGTTTCCTTCGAAGTTTTAGAACGAAAATGTATTTCCCCTCCTAATCCAATTTCCTCTTGTTCAGAATGCTTGTGGTTTTCAGCAGAAATAGAAGAAAACTGGCAAGCCCAAACTCCGTCTTCTGCTGAGGACTCAGTGGAATCAAGCACTTTAGTTTTACATACCAGGTGCCCATAACTGGATGCTCCATGCAAAGAGCTGCTTACACTCTCCAGTGCTTGGAGGAAACTCATCTCTCTCTTAAAGGCTTAACGAAATATATATTGTTCATGTATATTAATTAAGGAATAATGGTCTCAGCAAAGGGCATTTCTTGGGGATTAATGACTGGCTGGGTGAGTGGATGGCTTGTGATTTTTAATTAAAGGTGCAAGCTGCTTCTCTTCTGGCATGGGAACTTCCATTTAAATTAGGTTCTATTGAATTCAGAGGCTTTTCATGGCATGGAGTTCACCAGTGCCAACAGGTTTGTGCCCCCCAGCTTAATGGGTGGCAGCGCACTCTAGAAAGACAGCTTTCAACTATCTCATCGATGCCAAAGTATTACCGCTGTGAATGTGCCCAAAACTGTCCATTTGTTCTGCTGAGGCCTTCTGAAAATTTTAGCTGGATCATCTGAGGTAGAGGAGGAGTTGTTTTCAAAGTTGTAGGTGTGTGAGGTCATACCAGAGATCTTTTCCATTCAGAGTCTACACTGAACCCCATCACGGCCCATCAACTACATAAAGCTGGGGGTGGGGTATGGCAGGAGATGGGTTTGTGGAAGGAATGACAAAAAGAAAGTATACGGAAACCAGAGATGTGTCTTGCTTGAGAACAACTAGAAGAAGCTTCCTTATGTGTCGAGTGTGCCATGTTGATGGCTGTGGCATAAACCCAAGATAAATTAAAACTCCTTGAGGTTGTTTCCTTAAAAGCAAAAGAAAATGCAACTGTTATGAGTTTTTGCTGCTGAAAATCAAAGATCTTTGCCCAGCCTGAACAGAGATTACGCTATATGCAACCTTTGTTCCAATCAAAGAGTAAAACCCCGTGGGCCAGCCGCAGAGCTGCTGCCAAAAGCAGTGTCTGTGTAGCTCAGTCAGGCCTGGACAGGAGACCTGTTGGTCACAGCAGAGATGGGTCAAACCCAGAGCAGGAGCACTAGAGTTACCTCTGTTGGGCATGAAAATGCCCCAACAGCTCCATGGCACACCTGCCTTTCATTGCTGAACTGGGCCATTATTTCTGTCTTTAGTTTGTCTGGAGCTTATGTGTTATCTCCCTCTAGTACTCATTAGCAAAACAAAAGCAGGATCAGGCCCTAAATTTATGGAAATGAAATGCTGTCAAATCTGTTTAACTCCTCTAGGACTTTTTCCACAACTTTATTATAGTTGCATCAGAGGCTGCTTTGTTAGGAAATAGTAACATATTTTCTCTCCCCCATCTCATAGCACTACTGTGCAGAAACTGATCTGACAGGGAGCAAAAATACACCATTGGAAATAAATTCGGTGTTATGATGAGAGTCATCACTGAAACCTCATTGAAGATGGTGGGTGAGAAATCTTCCCTTCCCTATGGAAAAGCCTAAGAACTACCTTCTTTTGTGGGTCATGCTCACTGAGACCCCAGGAGCAGGAGCCACACCATACGTACCGCACCGTACATGCTGCGCCGTACATGCCTGGCAGTGCCGCACTGTGGGGGCCGAGGCGTTTCTCCAGGATCTAACTGCAGACGCTGAGGACAAGGTGGGATATGATGAAATGGAGCGATTCAGAAAGTGACAGCAGAAACATCAGAGAAGCAGACAGAGGAAGCAGCAAGGACGCACTAGAGCCAGTGAGGAAAACCCTTGTAGCCTGACCCTGAGAGAAAGCTAAGAGCGAGCAAGCTTTAAGCTTCTCAAAAGAAGCTTAAAAGTGTGAAAAGTGAAAGCACTGCCTATTGTTTTGACTCCCGCTGTGCCCAGAGTAACGGGACATTGTGTACATTCTTTCTAAACAAACAGAAGTGCATTAAAAAGCCCGATTCACTCCCTCATCCGTTTGTTCTCCAAACAGAAACAACCTGTAGGGACCCTGAATATTGGCTAACCACCCGGGTCAAAGAGGGTAACAAGAAGTATATTAATAAAAAGAACTTTCTCCTCAGAACTGATTTTGCCTTTTCTTGCCTCTAGTAAAAGATTTTAGTCCTTGTCTGTGATGATATTGTCATTAGCATTGTCATAGCAACTGATAAACAAGGAGAAAGAGATGTGTAACAACTTTTTTTTTTTTTAAACAGGCAGACCAAATGTCTTACTAACAAGTAATTTGGTGACAGAATTTAGCAAAGCGATTGCACAGTAAATGGGTTTATCTTTAAACATAATGCTCTTTTCCATTTTAACTGAGCATAAAATTGTATCTTTAAAGGATCGGCAAAAAGCAGGGCTTCATGCCTCTTGAGCAGTTCCATGTGACATATGGTCTTTCCAAGCAATAGTTTTATCGGCTGTGCACAGTAGCAGCAGATTTGAGCTAAGGTTCCTGTGAAAACAAGTAAGGGTTTGTCCAAAAACTGAAGGGGAGGAGAAAGGCACCTTTGCCCTGCTGTACAGAAAAAAACAATTTGTATCTTACATCAAACTTACGACATACCTCTATAAATATAGCAGCTACTGGTAGTGACTAACTTCGGCACACGCACTGAGCGGGGCTGGAGAGGACTCAGTGGCCTGTTTGATTCCCTGCCCACCAGTGATGCTCCCAGGCGTGTTTCAGCCATATGTCGCCCTGAAGCCTTGGATGGAGCAGGGTGGCTTCTGGGGACAGGTGGGGCATCACTGACCAGAGGGGCTTTACCCCAGCCTTGTCTGTGTGACCAGGTCTCCAGTTCCCACCGCAGGTGCTATAATCAGCGCCGAGCACTGGCAGAGGGCAGGTGTTGCCTGTTGCTAGATGGGTTGCTTGGGGTGCTGAAGAGCACCCTGCCTCCCTGCTGCCCAAATACCCTGCTTCATGCTGGGAAGAGGGTCGGGGACTGTTTACTTATCAGCTGGGCAGCAGTGAAGGGCAGGGTGAGCCTCGTACACAAATATACATGCCCTGTGTTTATTTTAGCACACAGCTCTGGCCAAATATTGGCCTAAAGTTATTTTCGAGCTCACTGCTACCTCAGTTCGGCACCGCTGCCATTATTACAGAAATAATCTCTGTAAATGAATTGGTGCTGGCATTACAAATGCAGGAAGAAAGCAAAAATTAACGGATTGAAAAACATTTCTGCATCTAAAGGATTTTGCTATAGTAGTTGTACACACGCAGAACAGAAATAAACAAACATATGCTCATGTGGTTATATTCCTGCATACAGACACACACACATATTTATATTTATATTTACATCTATAGATGTATACATATAATCACATTAAGTAACAGGTAACATAGCAGGGAAAATTGAATTGTAAAGGAACAAAGTTGGAAAAAATTTTCCTGTGGCTCCATAGCTTCACAGAAGGCATGTTTTCGGAAAAGTTTTCAGTGTGCTTGAATGGCTCTATGATGCTTCTGTAGTAATGAGTGTTTTTTTCTCTCATTCTTGCAACAATGCAATAATTTGTAGGTTGAGTTCCTCAAGGCCTTCTCATCAGCAAGAATGAATTCCCTACATTTTGAAGTCTTTCATGAGCACTTCTCTCTCCCCTGCTGTCTGTGCCTCCCTCTTATCCCTGAGCACCGGTGTCAATTTTACTCCAAATTCTGTCTGAAGTTCAGGGAGGCTTTTTTCTGGGAGGTAGCAGAGATCTCTGTGTAACAGTCATACAAGTTTTTCAGAACTGACACAAGGTTTCACAGTTACGTCAACGTTGCAGTTTTATACAACTGTGATCCCCTCTGTGGGACATGGAGAAAAATATTGGTTCAGGAGAACATCTGTATTAGAACTGAGGCATTAAGCCTGTGGGTGGTCCCAAGTCCTAAAATTGCAGGGGAAACAGATATACATTTAATTTGAGACCTGCAACTACACTTAGGAATAGCATCAGCCTGTTGTAAAACAACACGGTGAAGAGTAGGAAATCACTTTTGTGTTCTATACTGATACAGAAGGAGCAGGCAGGGGCATGAAAGAAATATCCATCATTGGTGATAGGCAGAGATGGACGGCTGACCTTATGAAATTGGAGGAAACTGAAGCTCCTGAAAGCCTCTTTCCGCCTCTGAGTTTCTCTTGGGACAGTGGCACCATGCAGAGTCGCTAACCCCAGGATAATAATACCAGCTCTTAAATATTGCATGATTACAAAGGACACTGTGGTATACTGCACATTGCATGCTTACAAAGGACACTGCACACAAAGTACTCTGCAACAAAGTAAGAAAGGCTTTGTGCTGACTCGGCAGAACTAGGTAACAAGTGCGGCTTTAAAAATAGCTCTATCTCGATAAAGGGTAATCGGTTCTTGCCTTTTCTCATTGTGTGAGATACACTATAGACTTTATTCATTAGAGAGCACTCTGCAAAGTTGAAGTAAGACATAGGAAAAATAAGGATGGCAATAGAGTTGTAAATTCAGCTTGTATGTCAAGGAAATGACAATAAACTGATACACTCTCTGGAAAAATCACTGGTTATATATGCCATTCCTAGAATAGAAGTAATAGACATTCAGTATAGCAATATCTGCAAGTTGCAGAAGAAGACGTGGCTGTCACGGAATCACAGAATGGCTGAGGTGGGAAGGGACCCCCATAATCATTACTTCAGCCCCCCTCCTCAAAGCAGCAGAAATTCTAGCTCAGTCCTCAGGGCTGTGTCCATTGAGGTTTTGAGTATCTCAAGGAGGGAAACTCCACATCCTCTTTGGGCAACTTATTCCAGTGTTCAGTCATTCTCATAGTATAAAAAGGTTTTCTTATGATTGAAAGGAATTTCCTCCATTTTAATCTGGGCCCATTACCTCCTGTCCTATCACTGGGCACCACTGAGAAGAGTCTGGCTCCAGCTTCCATGCTATTTCCCGTCAGGTGTTTGTACACATTGATAAGATCCCTCAGAGCCTTCTCTTCTTCAGACTGAACAGTCCCAGCTCTCAGTCTTTCCTTGTATGTAAGATGCTCCAAACCCTTAATCATCTTTGTGGTCCTTCACTGGACCTGCTCCAGTAAGTCCATGTCTCATTTGTACTGGGTAGCCCAGAACTGGACCCAGCACTGCAGGATGTGTCTCACCAGTGCTGAGCAGATGGGGAGGATCACCTGCCTCTACCTGCTGGTGATATTGTCCCTCATGCAGCCCAGAAGGCTGTTGGTCTTCTTTGCCATGAGGGTGAATCACTGGCTTCTGGTCAACTTGTCATTCACCAGGACCTCCAGGGAGTTTTCTACAATGCTACTTTCCAGACGGTCAGCCCCAGCCTGTCCTGGTGCGTGGGGCTGTTCCACCCCAGGGGCAGGACTTGGCATTTCCCTTTACTTAACTTCCTGAGATTCCTGTCAGCCTAGTTCTCCAGTGTGTCAAGGTCCCTTTGAATGGAGGCATGATCATCTGGTCTAGCAACTATTTTTCCCAGTTTTATAGCATCTGCAAACTTGCTGAGGATGCACTCTGTCCTACCATTCAGGTCGTTAATGAAGATGATAAATAGTACTGGCCCCAGTGTCTTCTCCTGGGATACACCACTAGCGACTGGCCTCCAGATGGACATGCCAGTGATCACAAGCGTTTGAGCCCAACAGTTCCACCAGTTTACAGCCCATCTCACTGTCCATTTATTTACTCTGTAATTCATCAATTTACTGGATGTTACGCGAGTGATGTTATGGGAGACAGTGCTGAAAGTCCTGACAAAGTTGAGAGAAATCACATGCATTGATCTCCCTGAATACGCCAAGCCTGTCGTCTCATCATTGAAGTCTACTAGGTTGGCCAAGCATGTAACAACTTCAGCATAGACCTTGCTGGCTTGATAGGAGAGAGACGAATAACTTCTAAGGAAGCATTTATTTAATGATATCTGAGTTCCTGACCAAAAAATGCCCCTGAGCAGACTATGCAGAGTGTTCCTGTGTCCCTTCATTCCCCCCTCTCCCACAATGTATTTCACATCCTGAGATTGGAGTCATTCTTTGTCTATGTGTCATTGGTATGGTTTGTTATAATGTTAACCTAATGTTCAAAACTTTAGCTGCTCTGTGTGGCCGTTTATTCTTGTAACATGCTTTGGTTTCCTAGTTCCTGGCTACTGCTCTTCCTGCCTTTCCAACCTTTTCTTGAACGGAATATCAACTTCTTTAGGCTGAATTCGACGGGGAGGAGTAGAAACATCATCTGTATCTCCTTTAATTCTTGATGTCTTTGCAACGGCTGTCAGTTTTAGTTTGTTCATCGATCATTCAGTTGAGCAAGAGCAAGAAGCTGAAGGACCATTCACCCCTTGATGTTGCTAACAAGCCTGTCAGGCTTTGACAGCTTGAATGAGAGACATTTCATAAAATTATGAGTGAAATTTTAAATGTCTAGTTGAGGCATACCACAAAATCCTTTGCTGTCAAATGAGCACTTGCAGTAACTTTTATTTTTTGCCTGACTCAGCACTCTGCTCATATCAGACCCATCCGGTTTTTGGAAACATCTCTTTTTTATAGTGGGCATGCTCAGCGACATTAACACAAGCACTAACACTCAATTTACTTCCTGACAGTACTGTTGCACATCAGTACTGTCATTTGTGTGCACGCAGCAAAAGGGCAAGATAGTTGAATGAAGACTCTTTAAAACGGACTAACCACCTCTCTTTCCCTATCAGCATCACCACCTGATTCAAACTTACAATATTTCACAACCAAGTCAACGAACTTTTTCTCCCCTGCCACTTACTGAGTGGTCGGCATGGATTTTAGATGATGCTTTAATCCTACAACTACAAATACCCCGTGTGCATGAGTTCTAATGACTTTTTATGACAGCCATATCCTGACCTCACGCATTTCGCAAAGGGTATCAATTCTGCCCTTGGCCCAAACAAGAGGGCTGTGCAGTGGGCGATGCCACCAGGGCTCTGAAGCATAGCTGTGGTGCCCTCTGATGCCCACCAGCACAGCACAGTAGCTGCAGGAGCCCTTACACCTGCCACACTTGGTGGAGGCCATCACGGCCACACGGGTCCGGAGGTTCGTCTGAGGGCTTCACAGATTTTGCTCTTCAAGGTACATCAAAGCATGGTAATTTCTTTCCCTACAGGTTTCTGCTGAGGAGAGCATAAACGGCCTTTGCTCAGTTGACTGCAAACCCCATTTGAAGAGAAGATTTTGTTTTCACAATGTACACGTGTGTGCTGCCAGAAGTATCTATTGTATTACATTAATAACAGTGATTATAAACTTGCTTCAAACAGAATAGGTATCTGTTTCTGAGCCAGTAGCCAAACCCAGATGTAACCGTGCAATTTATAGCTAACTAGGTAATCTATCAGCACATAGGCTTCAGCTTGGAAAAACATTTGGAGTACCAGCTTAACTTTAAGTGTATGTTTATATACATATATTTCAGTGGGGCAAACACAGGTGCTTAGAGCTATGTGTGACTAGAGCTATGTGTGATTAAGTGCATCACTGAAAGAGTGTCATTAGAAAAAAGCCCTAAATTTTAGCTGTCTGAATTTGTCTAGGGGTAAATATAACAACTCTGTCTCGGCTGGCTCTGTTTCTCTTTGGTGTGGTGCAATGTAAGGAAGATCCTATTACTCTGCAGTATTGATGGCATGCCTTCATGCATATGTGATAGCACAATCCTAGCGTATTATGTATTTTAAAACCGATCTTTTCCACCACTGTGGTGGTGGTTTTTTCCAGTTTTACTCCTCAGAATCTTCTAGAAACGATAATATCAACCCTGTGCATTCAGACTATTTAAGGAAGAGGCACTACGTGCTTTCCTAATTTCTTATTCTGTTCTTCTCCACTGCCCTTTGTTGCCTGTACTCTTTTCGACGCTCAGGAGCGAGCATGCTTTCTGTCAGAGTTTCAGCATATTCCTCTGTCACACATTCTCCTGCGTGGAGCTCTTTTGTTCTAATACTCTTGACATTTAAGCTTGGGCACTTTAAAGGTTCTTTCTCTTTACTTTATTCTATGATTTATTGATTACTTCCAGCTTCTGTTTCCCTAAGCCTATTTCCTTTCATGTTTTCTCACCCTTCCCACTTCTTGTTATTTCATCTCTTGATACAAATAATGCTTCACAATTCCGGTTTTAAAGCCACCACCACCGGCACAAGTTTTTCTCCCATTGGCCTGGCAGAGGAGCACTTTTTTTTTTACACAGGGAGGCCCAAAGGCATTGTAAATGATTACAGGGGTCATTGTTGCTGATGAATGAGTCGCGGCCACACATTTACAAAGAGCCCACTGAGCCGCATTGTCCTTCGCAAGTAGTCCCCCTAGAAGTCATAGGCACTACTCACGGATCAAGGGACCACTCTGTGTGGGAAAGTGACACTCTGCACTGGGACTCAAGTCAGCATTGTACGGGGAGAAGCCTCCTTCCCAAAGGCTGAGCTACGCTGGCTGTGCGAGCCTGACTTACCACCAGAAGAGCTGTGACGCCGAATGAGGGGGTTTGCCAGCAGTTTAGGATTATTGCGCCTACGTATCGTGGGGTGAATTCTGTGCTAATTGCTACCTGGTGGGAGCCACACGGCCGGGGACAGAGTGTGGCTGCGTGCGCTCTCATCCACGCTTCTGCAAGGTACCGTTTTGTGCTGGTTTTGCTCACCATGCAGGAGCCAGCTATCAAAGGAGGCTTCCATTCACCAGAAAGATCAGTTCTAGCCTAAGAAACCAATGTGCAGCAGGAGCTGTATTAGGTGCGGGTCTCAGTGTGAGTCTTGGACTGAAGTTGCTTAACGTGGCGGCATCCCTGCTTTCCTGCCATAGCATGGGCATAACATTTGTGTCCACTGTGGCATCTTGTGATGACTCGAACTGTACCAATAATTTTGATATCATCAGATGGGAGAGCCTAGAATGGAGCAAAGCATTACTCCCGTGTGGCCAAACCCTGTGCAAGCCTTTGAATAGCTTTTTTTCTCTGTCTCCTGCTTTGTTATGGGAAAGGACCTTGTCTTTCCCGTAGAAATGTCTGTGTTCCCGTCCTGGACTGAGCCTTTGCTGGGCTCTTTTGCTTCCCCTCCATGCTCAAGGAGTGCAATGATTTGCTGCTGTACATATGCTACAGCAAAGCACAGTAATTCAGCTGGATTCAACTAGAAGTTTGTATATGAGGCATTAAGGGGTAAATTGCCCCAAGGTAACAGCTTGATTCAGTGCTGTGTTTGGATGGGCTCTTTTGCCCACTTCCAACTCGGACACAAGGGGGATGAGAAGCAGATTGTAACCAATACTCGCATATAAACCGTGCTCTAGTCAATTAGCTAGTGATTTTTCTGTCAGCCAGGATTCTGTGCAAATGAAGAGATACCAAGGATGCAGAAAATGATCGAACTCAGCTGAAAATGTACCTCCTGCTTGTGCCCCAGAGTAAATAAAGACTTTTTACTACCAAAAAAAGAGCATTGTTCTTTACATTTTACCATTTCAATACAGATGAAAAATTAAATTGCCAATAAAATTTTATGAGAAAGGAAATTCTTGTTAGAAATTTTGTCTCAGAGTATTGATTTTGCTACAGTGAAGAAAATTGCTCTCTAAAAGTTAATAAATAAGAGTGAGCAAGGACAGACTTTTAATTGTCTGATTTAATTTAAAATCTTCTAACATATAAAATATTGTTAAGATTATGCTTTAAAAGAAAGAGGTAACTTGCTAGTTTTCCTACATTTAAATGTCAGTTAGAAGATTTTAAATGGTGAAAAGTTGGTCTTAGGTGTATGTTCGTCTATGAACACAGCTCCTTATTAATCTGTGATTAGAGATGACTAAATCATTGGCCTCTGGTTGGTCTGTCAGAATATCTGATGCACGTAACAGAAGGATGTTATTCTGGTTCATTTTACACACAGCACACCAAAGGGGTCTGTTGTCCTAGGGGCTTGAACCAGGTTTTACTTTACATTAAAAACTCAGCCAAAAATGATGCAGCCTCAGACTGAGAGATTTCTAAATAGTAATAACTGTGCTTTCACTAACACCAGAAATTTGGCAGTTATGCTTCTGGTAAGAAAATGGATTTTACCAATAACAAATACTATTCAGAAATACTGTCACTGTGTTTCTGTACGCATGTATGTAAGTTTGCACGTATGTACATTTATATTATACACATGTACTTGCCTTTCTTTCAGGCAACCACACAGTGACGTCTTCCAATGAATAAGAAACTGAATGAGCAAGTAAGAGAAAGCTGTGGGTTTTTTTCTTTTTCAGCAGTGGGAATAATACTAGTCAACTACGTGGCTAGGAATATTTTGGAGAGCGCCTTCAGCAAGTTCCCATCTATTTTCTCCTTTCAGAATCTCCACCAAACACATAACAAAAAAATAGTCAAGATAGTTCAAGATGACCTGTTCTCCTCGTGTAAGAGGAATTTTAGCATCTTTATAGAAGCTGTTGGTTTGCTTCTTCCAGGTTGTCTGGAGAATTACCCCAAAGCAACCAGAGACATGTTTCCCTTCCCTGGGACTCTAATATGATCCACAGGACCCCGGTGCTCTGCCAACTCCAGGGGCGCAGCACAAGCGAGGGATTCTGCCTGGGACCCCCACGTGGCAGAGTGATGCTCTTACATGGGTTTTAACGGTGTTATCCTCAGATGAATTCAAGTGAGGCAAGATCAGGAACCGAGAAGCACAAATAAATCTCCAAGTGAATGACCTGGTAGTTTGTGGGCGTATACGTGTGTGTCCTTCTTTCCTTTTTAATTTTATTTCAGGAGTGGCTACCGTCTTGTGCTGTTGTGGCTTTGTTTTCTAATCTCCTCACGGATGCCTGCCAGCTGCTGGATACTCAGAAGAAGGCAGCCACTTGGGCTCTTTCCCATAAGCCACGTCCCCAAGTAAGTTCTCACACGCAGAAAAGAAATTCAGGACAACAAAAAGATATCAGTGAAAAGGTTCTTTTAGAGTAAAAATTTGGTGGAGATTAAAATAGGGCAAAAGTTCAAACGAAAACGAGCCACTGCCAAGCAAGCAAGAATCTTGGCAAAAAGGAAGGAAAGGAAACATTGGTTTAAAAGGCAAGTAACCATGGCAAGGCAACAGCTCAATGCTAGAATCTGGTTAAGAAGTAATATCACACAGAGCTGTGATTGTTTATTCAGGGCTAGCCCATGAGAGAACAGTTGTCTCCAATGAGTGTTCTCACAGCTTGGATCCAGAATTCTAACTGCATTTTTTTAAAGAATCCAGCACTTCTTCACAAGCCATTTGCTGATAGACAAAAGAAAAAGAAAGTACAAAGTTTATTCTTAGTGTCCCTTGTGTGTTTAAGGCACAGCTTTACATATGGAAAGGCATTTCATGTCAGCTGTTGAACTGGTATCATGCTATTCTGCAGCAGTTGCCAATGGAAACTGTTGATACATGCTCAGTACCTTTCCCAAGTTTCAGAAACTGGAAGCAGTGTATGGTTTAAGGATGTTTTCTTTGTGGGGGTTTTTGGAGGGCGAGAGGAGAGGTCTTGCACCTATGAGTTGCATTACTGCCTTTGCGATACAAAGCAGATAATGGACTGTGGGAGCTAACAGCTGTGGAATTAAGTTTAGGCGTGAAATAAAAATAATGGCAGCTTTGATACAAGCAATAATTTACTAAAGATGTTTTGTGGCTATCAGCAAACTCACAGCATATGCACACATCCATACACCTGCTTAAGTTGTGCACCTGTTGTCCTACAAATAAATCAAAAGGGAAAAATGGAAGCTTCCAATGTTCCGCTATAAATAAAAGATGATTAATACCATTATAGTGACAAACAGGTATTGGCAGCACACAGAAAGAATGGAAGATTGTCATCTAATTTGTGCTTTTGTTTCGACATCTAGATGAGCTTGGAATACATATACAGTGCTAGAGGGCACAGCTGCAGCCCAACAGATGAGAAAGAGAGAGCAGGTCAAATTCATCTCTCACTGTAAGTCAAAAGTAGCTCAACCAAATCAGGGATTTTCATGGAAATGAACACAGCCTGATTTTTCTACGAACTGGGTGATTTTATGGCTTACACTTTTTTATTGCTGAGAGCATCTTGGGCTAAACTAAGACATGGTGGTCTGTACCGGGTCTGCAGATCTCAGCACTTTTGGGAACCTGACTTTGCAGCTATTCTTTGGAGACTGCGCGGAAGGTCTCTGTTTGGAATTAGCATGCACATCCTTAAAAAGATCTTTCAGGCTAAGACCTAAGCCACCACATTTGCACTTTGTGGAATCATTTGCACACGTGCAGAGGGCAGCTTTGAATGTTGCTGGAGTCTTTGGTCTCTTCAAGTCAACAGGGCACATGAAAATCGCTGTGTAGACAACTTCAAAGTTCCCCATTTACCCACAGACTAATTAAAATTTAGGCAATAGGAGTGCAATGTCTTTGAACTTTCCTACTTCAGAGCTGGCTACACTGGCTGTCAAGGCGATTTTGAAAAAAAAAAATGTTTTTAAAGGAGAGGATTGGATTTTAGAGGGTAAAGCTGAAGCATTTCCTTTTTTCCTGTCCTGTCCTTCTCCTCCTCCCTCCTCCCCCAACAAATACACACCATTCCCCTCCACCAAAGCATCTAGCTGCCTGCGGAATTGCCTCACCTGGAATCAGACTCTCTGGTAGGCTAAGGATGACAGTCAGGCAAATCAACTTTATATCAGTGCCGTTCCTTGTTTTAGGGGGCAACACTAATATTCCAAGGTACAATTTACTTCGGTGTTTATGGAATCTGAACTGTGTTTTGCCTACTCTTCAGTAAATGTAGCATATATTAGGGGCAGATAGCTCCAGTGCTGAGAGATGGAGGGCTCCATGTCTGATATAACTGCATTTGCCCTATGCTTTTACAGTTCTGAGGAGTATCTCCCCAAACTCCCAGCTGCCATTGTATCAATCCAAACTGCTGCAGCATGTTAGGGAGATACAGAGTCTTCTATTCCATTTGTTTCTTTGTCATCTAAAGTGATGGGAGTCCGTCACCAGTCTTTCTATATGGAAAAATCATAACCTTTTCTTTTTGTGGTGCTCTGGAGCCCACCTGCAATGTGATAATCTCCTAATGTCAGACTTTATATCCCTGGCACATCAATGGAGCTGCACAGGAAGAACAGAGTTTGGCATGTTGTTTTTCAGTATTTTTTGCTTAGGCGCTCAGAGGTCTTCAGGAGCACAGAGGCTTTACATTTATTTTTATTGTTATGTATACTTTCAGGGGGCAAAGCAGGAATGACCACATTTGATCCCGTGCTCTTATACAGGGCAAAATCTACTCTCAGATTCTTTCTGCATATCTGATCTGTCACGAAGATCTCTGTGGTGTCTTCTACATTCACAGCCTGATCCAAAGGGCACTGAGTCCCTCTCTGCCCAAATATATCACTGCTATAAACAGGCACTTGTACAGAAATCAAGAGGCAATCCAAAGCATATGTGAAAGCAGAACTCGGCCCACTGTTAGTACATATCTTAAGTCTGCTGAAGAGGAATACATGTTCCACTTTGGTGTTATTGTTTTTTCCTTGGTTGTCAGTGAGAACCTCTGGGTTCTGCAGTATGAAGTGGGGACACTCTTCCTTGACAACTTTACCCTTCTTCAGCATTGTGAGGAATTCACAATCCAAATGACTCATGTTGTGTGAGCAAATATTGCCTTAGTTTGAATTATTTTATTTTGCTTGCAACCACCTTTGAATGTTACTATAGTAATATCTCTGTTTTTTCTTGTCAAGGGACTGTCACAGACAATTTCATAAACCTTTTATGCAGCTACAGTACAAAGAAAATCATGCATTTATTTTACTCTTATGCTTGCCTGTAAATAAAAAGGATATTTTAAATGGATAGCATATAATTGCATCATAAGGAAAGAATACAAAGAAGCCAGAATCAAACAGGTTAAAAAATAAGAAAATACTGGAATTAAGGTTGAGATTATCTCCCTTGCTCAATCTTTTCCCAAAACTCTACCTCATCCCATTCACTCCTTTTTCTGGGCATGAGCAGATGGAGAACAGGGAACTGAAAGAGATAATTCCCTGGCTTTGTGCTTCGGTGACAGTAACATCTTATCCTTCAGCAACTGCAAGGAAGGACTAGGTTGTACTGCTGGCTGGAACATGCAAATTTACTTCATAGCAGGACCGTATAATTTGGTGTCTAGGAATGAGAGGATGAAGTGTCCTCACTGGAAGGGTCTGAAAGTGGGACACTTCCGATACTTCAGTTGCTAAGCTTCAAAAAGTCTTCTCCAGACATAAGCATATGGTGATTTTTCATTTTATATATATATAATTTGCCACATTTGAGAAAAATGTCCACTAAAATGGCAAACAAGCATATGCACAGTAACATCCTGAAAGTAGGTACCAAGTTTCAAGTAGCACAGTGTTAGAGCATCTTAACAAAGGTTGCATGCTTTCTTTTTTCCTAAACAAATAATTTTCCTTGATTTCATTCTCAATTTAAGAAAAGAAAAAAAAAAAAAAAAGATGAAGTATTTTTGTTGAACTTCTGCCAAATCCTTAGCTTTGGATGGATAATAAGAAAAAAAATATTCAGTTCAATAATTTAGTTCAAATAATTAAGCTTGGTAAAGTTCTGAGAACATGAAAGCAGGGTATTGCAATGGGAAGATCTTCATGTGACCTGTGTGTCCCCTAAAGTGGAGTTATCTATCAGGTGAGCCAGTTCAGTCTGGCCTGCAGACTTTGTCCACTGCAGAGCAATATGACACCCTAGATCTGAATGTCACCGGAGTGTGTGAAGACGCCTAGACTGATGAGACATCCATCAAGGATGGAAGAGAGACTGGAGATGGGTTATCTCATCCACATGGTCTTCAAGCAGGCCTGATAGCAACACCTAGTCTCCCCACAGTCGTCACCATGATTGTCACAGTAGATGCTGTGAGACACTGCTACATACAGAGACATGTTTACATACATCCCTCTCCTGTCACCAGTAACATTCCTTCCAGGTCTGCCTGTCACTCCCATGTGTGTGGCTTGGTGCATGTTGTATGGGTTGGCTGCCTCATCTTACATCAGTTATCCAAGCATGGCTCTTCCTGAAATGCAAGAATTTACTCAAAGCACCCGAGAACGTGTGGATATGTGAACCTGCTCCACAGATTGTCATGTGTGCAGTGAGCAGTCTGAGACCCAAAGGGGCAATTCGACATCCCTGCAGCCTGGCAGGAATTCCTCTTTCTTCTCTTCTCTGCCCGCCTTGAGCCTTCTGCTGCCAGTTCACTCCCTCAGAAGAACGGGATTGCCAATAATAGAGATGTCAGAGGCTGCAGGAGAAGACAGTGGCTTCTGCTGTATGAATAAAACCAGACAACTGTCTGAGTTTGTGTTTAAGCAACAGGATCTAGCAAAAAGTGAACACAGGTTTTCTGTTAGCCTGAGATGAACTGGAAAACCACCCACCTTCCTGTAAGAGCACAGCTTCAGCAGAGCCTCAGTAGGCATCCTTAAGTCCAGTCCGGCTCTGAGAAAGTGAACTCTCTTTGCAATGAGTAGGATTTTTATGTGGGCATTAGGATTTCTCCACTGGAACCATTTCTCCTGATTTCAACTGGGATAGAGTTAATTTTCTGTCTAGTGGTTGCTGTGTTTCACATTTGGTATGAAAGGGATGTCAATAATGCATATCGTTCGATTGTTGCTAGGTGATTTTTAGACTATTCAAGGGCTTTTTTCAGCTTCCCATAGAAGCTGAGAAGGAGCATAGACAGAACGATGGCATGGCCAAAGGAATATTCTGTACGACAGACGTCATGCTCAGTATATAAGTAGGGGTTGCCTGGGGATGGCAATCTACAATTGCTACTCAGGACGGGCTGGGCAACCAATTCTCCAGGTGGTGAAAAAGTGACTTGTGTTATATTACGTTATCTTCTATATTCTTTTACCATTATTGTTATTGTTGTTGTTGTTATTTTCCTTTTTCTGTTACTGTTCCATTAAACTGTCTTTATCTCAATCCACAAGTTATTTTTCCCCTTCCCTTTCCCTTCCTTTTCTCTCTCTTCTCCCTACCCCTCTGTGGGGTAAAGGGGGAGAACTGCACGAGCGGCTGCGTCGTCCTATCTGCTGGCTGGGGTTAAACTACAACACCATTCCTGAGTAAATTACTGTCTCTTTAAAAAAGGTCGAAAGTGGAGGCCAACTAGGAGAAGATACAGTATTCCCCACATAAAGTGAGTCTGTTATTCAAGTTTCCTTATATATCTCTCAGATCTTAAATATCTCTCAGAAAAGGATGCTGTTAGGTAATAAAAGTCTGTCAATTTCTTTAGGTTTAGATCAGTGGTAGACCAAAGACAAGGATTATTGCATGGACAAGTGCTTTGTCAGGGTCATGAACCAGCCCACACAGATTAATTCTATAATTTAGTCTTCTTGTGGTTGTCATTTTATCAGTCACTGTAAGCAGCCAGCAGGCTCTCATTTCATCTATGAAGAATGCAGCATTTTAGATGATGCAAATGGTGTTAGGAACTTGACATAGCTGCGGGATAAGATCTCTAAAAAAAGACTGTGCCTGTGCCTTATGCAAACACAAACAAATGCCCATAATTGGCTAGGGGCAAAGGATGAAGAAGTGCTAGTATGGAAACACTGCTGCAGGAAAACTGCCAGGGAAGCTTACAAGTACTAGCTGGAGTCTATAGAGTAGAGAGAGGATAAAACGTGGTACATGATGGGATGTTGCACAAAATGTCCAAGAGGAAAACAAATGAGAGAAGGCAATAGTGAAAAGAGAAGCTAGAACAGAGAACCATTGGAGAAGGGAGAATGGAGCAGCAGACAGAAGAGGCATGGCATTTAATCAAAAATAAAGAGATGAAAAAGTGCAGGAAGGAAATATTGTAGCACTGTAGGAGGATAAGCTTGCAGACAAATTCTGTTTACTTCCTCAGCCAGAAGTAGGCCCTCGTGCTTTATACAACAAACAAAGCTCTGGTGGCATCTCTTATGCCAGCTCACTGAGCTTTCTCCTTCAGATGTAGCCATTCTTTATTTGTCTACCCGTGGCTGCCCTCCCTGTGATGCAGGAGGAGGGTGCTTGGGAGCATTTTCTCAAAGTCACTTTCAGTGGAACGAAATTCCAATATCTGGGGCCAGGGGCACAACTTGAAGCACTTGGTACCCTTGAATAGTTTAACTTATTTTTTTTTTTTTATTTATTTGCAAAGAGGAAACCACTGTTCAGTATTTCACTTAGCAGCTCTGAAATGAGGCCATATTCAAGCTATCTGCAGGGATGTGTTTGCAGAGATTTCATCACTAGCAAACAATTCTTGGTAGGCTCACAGCGTAAAATAAAGACTTATTATTTCCCATCTGTTTTGCCATTTAGCATTTGTCCATCTTGCACTGACGCTTCGAGCTGGCTTGTTGTGATTATCTCAGTGTGGCAGAGAGATTGCTCACATCATCAAGTCAGAGTTCAGGCTCCCAGTCCTGGGCTGAAGCTGTGGGTTAAATCCACACTAAACGCTCGTACCTATTGTAACAGTGCTGGTGGCTATGGGGAAATTCTTTCCTTCTTTCTTCCTTCCGTAGAAAGTTTTGGTGAATAAGGTCTAGAAAGAAGAATGCGGTGCGGGGGTGAGGAAGCAGCTGTAGCAGGGGAAGGGCAGAAGAGACAACTTGTTTCATGCATATGTGCTGTCCATATGTCATGACTCACCAGGACGTGAATTTGTAGTGGGAATTAAAGAGCAAAGGGAAAAGACAGGGTAGGTTTTTCATTTGGAATCACAGTGACTTTTCTTATAAAGCCTTCTTGGTCTTGGCTTCCCACAGTGATGGGACTGGTCAAGGCATTTTTAATTAAGTAATGGTTCCAGCTAAAGCTGTTAGTAATAAGAGGGCTGGCTGGCTTATGTGAGCAGTTGTCAGTCAGCTGGGTCACCAGTTGAAATGTGCTCAGCTTTGTATGGTAGCAGTTCCAATCGGATGTTGCTTGCGGTGGTGGCCTGTGTGAGTTTGGAGATCTTGTCCCAGTTTTCCTTGGCCACAGGTCCACATCATAAAAATGAAGGACAAGATCTCATTTAAGAGTTTCTGTGGAAGTCTCTGCAGAGACTGTAAAGGCACAGACATAAAGGAGAAAATACTACAAAGTGGACAGCTTGCCATTCAGAAGAAGGCAAGCCCATCACAGACCTGTCACATAGGAGAGAATCTCCTGTGCAGGATCGTTGGGCACCTTCTTCTGGGGAAGGGGTAGAAGATGCCTGACATTCACTTTCTTACTGCCTGGCTGCCATGGGAATCCCTTTGTGCTGTAAGAAATCATTATAACAAAGGACAGTGATCATATCACTTTAATTTATGCAACTAGCAAGGATGCAGAGCTTTGAGGCAAATATGTAGAAAAAACCCACCCATCTCCGTCAGGGAAGGCTGCGTATAGAGACCTATACCAAGGTGAGGGTTTCCAGAGTGACAACAACTCACCTTTATAAGAAAAGGAAAATATTTGGGTTGGGGTTTCCCCCCTGCCCCACCCCCCATCACTAAATACTGCTTGTATTTAGCCTGAAGTTCCTTTAACCAGGGTCTAATCTTGGTCCCACAGAGTACAAAAGGAATATGCCCATTCAGTTGACAGATGCTGAATCAAGCCCTGAATTTCCCTGGATCCTTTAAGATCCTGAAGATACTTTAGGAATTTTTAATTTAGTAGTTTCCACTGAATTAAGAATTGATGACATTTTTTTCCACGGCAGTAAATGGAAGGTACTATTGCCAAAATTCCTGCTGCTGTATAAGCGTGGAAAACCTGATGGTTTCTTGAGTCATATTATCTGAATAGCTCCTATTGGCTTGCTGTGGTTTCCTCCCACTGAAGAGCTGCAGTCCTTTGAAATGTGAGTCGCAGGAAACCTAATTAATACATAAGGCACATGCCATGTTAAAACCAAGGGAGGTGTTGCGTGATGGATAAGAAACTTGTTCTCTTGGACTAAGATGCCTCAATAGGTAATCAAGGCCATTTCAGGCACTCTCATAGATGAGATAGGGCTGTCTCTACCCTTACTTTGACCACAAGTGACAACAAGCCCTAG
Organism: Larus michahellis; assembly: GCF_964199755.1. NCBI lineage: Eukaryota > Metazoa > Chordata > Aves > Charadriiformes > Laridae > Larus > Larus michahellis. The sequence goes on along the minus strand of NC_133897.1, from coordinate 71,236,209 downwards.
CTGCTTGTTTAAGGGAACAAGGCTGCACGTTAAGTCACCTTGCTAGGGCTTCTCAGCACAGCAACCAATCCACTGTATGCCTAGATACATGACTACATGCCTCAGTTCCCTGTTGTAAGAGCACACTTAATAAAACAGGGTCTCAGAGGCTTCATTTATTCACCTTTTGCAACATCTTTGAGATCATACAATCACAGAAGGGTTGAGGTGGGAAGGGACCTCTGGAGGTCATCTTGTCCAACCCCCCATGCTCAAGCAGGGCCACCTAGAGCAGGCTGCACAGGACCATGTACAGATGGCTTTTGAATATCTCCAAGGTGGGAGACACAGTGTAAGCTTTTTCCTGATGTTCAGAGGGACCCTCCTGTGTTTCAGTTTTTGCCTGTTGCCTCTTGTCCTGTCACCAGGGCACCACTGAAAGAACCTGTCTCTGTCTTCTTTGCACCCTCCCATCAGGTATTTATATAGTTTGATGAGATCTGTCGTGAGCCTTCTCTTCTCCAGGCTGAATAACCCCAACTCTCTCAGCCTCTCCTCATAGGAGAGGTGCTCCAGTCCCTTAATCATCTTTGTGGCCCTTCACTGGACTCTCACCAATATGTCCATGTCTCTCTTCTACTGAGGAGCCTAGGACTGGACACAGGACTCCAGGTGTGGCCTTACGAGTGCTGAGTAGAGGGGAAGAACCACCTCCCTCGACCTGATGGCAATACTCCTCCTAACGCAGACCAGGATGACATTTACCTTCTTTGTCACATGGGCATGTTGCTGGCTCACGTTCAACTTGGTGTCCACGAGGACACCTCAGGTCATTTTCTGCTTTCCAGCTGGGTAGCCCCCAGCCTGTCCTGGTGCAGGGATTTGTTCCTCCCCAGGTGCAGGACTTGGCCTGGTTCCTTGTTGAACTTCATCATCTTCCTGTCAGCCCATTTCTCCAGCGTGTCGAGTTCCTGCTGAGTGGCAGCATGACCCTCTGGCATATCAGCCACTCCCAGTTTTGTGTCATCTGCAAACTTGCTGAGGATACACTGTGCTCCATCATCCAGATTATTAGTGAAGATGTTAAACCGGACTGGACCCAGTGATGTCATCTGGGATACACAACTAGTTACTGGCCTCCAACTAGACTTCATACCACTGTCCACCATACTCTGGGCCCAGTCGTTCAGCCAGTTTTCAATCCACCTCACTCTGCTCATCCAGCCCATACATAGACAGCTTGTCTATGAGGATCTTACGGGAGACAGCGTCAAAGGCCGTACTGAAGTCCCAGTAGGTGCTAGCCACTGCATCGACCATATCCACAATATCTACTGTGATGAGATCATCACAAAAGTGCCAGGGATTGTACCGCTGAAAAAGTGAGAACATCTGCCCTGCTTCCTCGCTGAGAGGCTTTTGTGGTAGGGAGCAGGAAGCAACCACGGGAACTCCCCATGGCAAAGCCTGCAACGAGTACTCAGGGCTTCAGGAAGAGCTGCCCATCTTGTCACCACTAACCCAATGAGGTCAGGTAGCTCTTGACTTGCCTCTCTGAATTATCACACATTATTCTCTCTGGACTCCTCAAACAGAACTAGCATTTGTGAACATTAAATCAAGGTTTATCATCATCTTTATTTTCATGGCAAATATTTTCTGGCAGGCTTGCGTGTGGTTGGTTGTACGGACAGATCCTGAAGGGGAAACAGTGTCATGGGGCTGAGAGCCACTTTACTGACTTCTGAAGAAGAATTTCCTTTCCTCACTCACAGACTTTGTTAGTGTTGAGCCCAGAACCAGACAACTGAGAGTTGAAACTGAGGCCGGCTCACCCATGAGAACGAACAGTAAAAGAGGTAACGCACACTGTGAGTAGGCTATAGTGACCAGATTGCTAAGACCATATATTTTACCCACAGAGGATAAAAGTAATGTGCAGTCAGACCTACAGGCAAACATTTCCTTTTATGGAGGGAGGATACAGACCCAGTACAAGCCCTAGTGCTGTCACAATCTTCAGTGACAGGAATAGTTTACAAAAAATCTAGAATATCAAATCACATCTGAAGTAATTCTCACCTAATACTGTTCACGGTGGGGAGGATAAGTGTCTGGTTCATGTTGTCTCTGGTGATTTGTGAATACACATGCGAGCATGTGTATGTGAATGTGTTGATCTACGTAGCCTTTGCTATCTAAATGCTAGATAGATAAAAAGATAGATTTGTATGGTTTCAGGTTTTAAAATCCTTCTCCCACTTTTTCTGCAAGTTTTCAGTCCCTGAGTCTCTCTCTCTTCCCCTCACTTTCTCTCAGATATTTCTCCAGCTACCTGGTGATCAGCTTCAGTTAAACCTGAAATACGGTTTTCACTGCTATGCAAATGGTGGAGAAGAGGAGAAGCTTGCAGGTGATTCATGAGAGCTCAGATGCTGGGAACGATACAGTGACCTAAATTGGCTCTGTCAATAAAAATCTATCTAAGCATTATTTTCAAATGGGAAATAATTGCAGGTTTGAGGTACATTGTTCCTGAAACGCAGATGAGCGCATGCCATTCTCTCCCCCTCCCGCCTCCACTCAGACCCAAAATTGGTATAAAAACTGGCAGCTGTCTTTACGGGGTTTTTTTTGTTCTTCATTCATGAACAAGATGGCTAACGTTGACTCGAGGTGAGAAAAGATGTGAAGACAGCAAATATCACATTTGCTTTCTACCTTCACATTTTAAAGTACTTTGAACCAGTTTCATTAGAAAGGGTGAACCCCTGAGCCCAGAGACCAAAAGGTAACTCGCCCCCCTCACCCTCTCCTCATCCACAGAGGAGTGGGACTGCAGATGTCAGAGGTGCCCAGGAGGACTGCCCCATCATCTGGTGCCCATCCCAAACAGTGCCCATCTGCTGTGGCATCTGGTACTCCTGAGTGCTCATGGTTCTCGTGGTACCGTCAAAGACACCCAACTGCTACAAACCCTGCTTTCCATGGGAGCTCAGTGAGCTGGGGCACCACATCACCTCCTGACAGAAACCTGCTCCAGGCTCTGACAGACTCTCTTGGCCCATGAGCTGCATGATGGAGGCCAGGCTGGTGGCACCATCCTGCCCCTGTGTCTCATGCTGGCAGCAGGAGTGCCTCGGCTGGGTTTGGCCGCTGCACAGGGCCACAGAGCAAGCAGCCATCTCAGATCACCCACATCCTAGATCATTCAGGGCTGGTTCTCTCCCTCTCACACAGTAACTAGACTGATAGATTGAGATTTAATTAAAAATGATCAGCTACTGCAAGGACAGGCTTTTTCCTTTTTTTTCCTTTCCCCAGGCGCTTGGTTTGCATGTTTACTGTGCTAAAAACAGTTACGAGCAATCTGGATAGCCCTCTGTTAGCTGTGATGAAAACATTCTCAAGTATATCCAATGGCACCTGCCACTGAAGAGGCCTGAGAAACACTGCAGCTAGATGGGGAATGAGCCTTGATTTCTCTAAATTGTACACTGAAGACTTGATGCTGGCTTTCACCCGAGGTCAGTGCTACGGCATTGTCCCTGGAGGGGACTCTGGCTTGTTCACGGTGAGGTCCCTTTGGTGATTCCCACAGCAATGACACAGGCGGTGATGCCCGTGGGCTGTGCTGGGATACACGGAGTGCCCCTCTTCCCTCCACCACTCCACTCCACTCACAGAGCTGTGGGAGACATGGATGTGGCTGGCACAGGGCCTGGTGCTCTTGGGGGGTGACTGCCACATTCAGCAGGGGGAATAACATAACTCCTCATGATTGCTGGCTTGTGAGCTTGGGCACACGAAAACAAGCTTATACACAAAATCTTTGCAGAAATATTACCCTGACAAGAGACTGGGTCAGTGTGACAGTGTGCCCCCCCGCCAGGCGACAACCTGACCTTTATCTCCTGTAACCCTGCCCAAGCGATAACCACCCATGGTGGTCATAACGGGTGCATCTAGTCGTGATGGCTCCATCTGGCTCAACGTGGTTTCGGGGAGACAGATAACAACACAATAGCCAAAGCTTACTTGAGCAATGCTGAGACTGTGGTCGATATGCAAATATGACTATAGGTCAATCATTTTACCCCCATAAATAGAACCCTTTGAGCTCTCCTGCATGGCAGCAGGCTGCACACCAGGATCTCCCCTTGAGTAGGGACTCAAGGTTACTTCTCGAGATTCAGAGATTCCTCAGTGAGTGACTAATAGCATGCTAAACTTTGAAATCTTAGCTAATGATATAAAGGATTGATTGCGTGTATATAATCCTTTAGACATAAACCGTTCACCAAGTCTGGGACTAGGATTGGATCCAGCCGCACCCAGACTCCTCTCTGAGAAGGAGTTTAGAAAGCAAGGGGGTCCTTTCTGAACCTTGACTCAATGGGAGGATCTCACTGACAGTTCTGTCTGACCCTGTTCTCTATGCGGTAAATAACCAAGTGTGCCTTGCCATCGAATCTTATTAAAACACTTTCGCATTTACTATCAAATTTTGTTAAATCCCTGTCTTGTATCAATAAATATATTGCTGCTTCTGAGTGAAGTGCATCACTCCACCTGTGACAATCAGGACACAGTGGCAGCTCAGAGCTCTCAAGCCTCATTGCATCCCCTCATGGGACACAGCTGAGCACCACTGCCCGTTCCACAGCGACATGGTGCTATGGCCACAGCCCTTTCCCTGGCTGCAAAGCTGTTTTCTGCTCCTGCGTGCCACTGCTCATTCCTACACCCACCCTGCGGTTCATCACCCTCCTTCTCCTGCCAGTCTGGGGCCACCTGCATACCGAGTCAGTGTTAAAAAATCCTCAGTGCAGAGTTGCAAGCCCTGCAAGCAGGGCTGGCGAAAAGCAAAGGAAGTTCATCTCTCCCTGTTGGTGATAAAGCATCCATGCATTACCAACTCACTACTCCTCAAAGTCCTTCTGGTTTGCTTACAGACCTCTACTGATAATGCCAAAATTGTCCTTCCCACCTCACACACAATATGAACACACAAATATAAACATTCGGTTAATCTCACTGTTAGGATTTTTATTTTTTTTTTGAGGTGCTAGTGGGCTGTAGAGAGTCAGAACATTCCCACAGCAAAGCCGCTTTATTAACAATTTTGAAAATGCCCCTGCCCATCATTATCAAATATCCTAAATACCCATGTTCAGCAGCATTCTGCTGGTACTTAGGCTATGAGTCACTGGGTAATTTAGCCCTGCGAGGTAGATTGTAAGATCTTCTCCCCCTGTCTTTTCCAGAGAGGAGATGCCAGTGGGGGACCTTCATTAATATTCGCTGTAATGTACATCTGTTTGCCCCCTCAGCCACTGCGCGAAAATACACAGGGAGAGGGGGAAGGGCAGAGGGAGAGCTTCAAAACGCTTGTAGTTAAGGCAGGAGCCAGGGATGCACCCCGAGCGGTTTCTGTCAGTCTGACAGGGACAGCAAACATTTACCATCTCTACGAGCCATTCTTTTGTGGCTTTGTAAGCACCGAAGCATTTGAAATAAGAAAGGCACTAGCTCTGGCTGAGGAATAATAACAGAGCTCAGGTTGATAATGCTCCTCAACGGCTCGGTGTTCGGGCTGGATCTTGGGTGTGATGCGAGTGACCCACTTAAGATTTTTTGTTGCTGTTGTTCAGAAAACCTCACCGTCTACCTTCTGTCCCATTGAGACTCAGCTACGACAGAGTCATACTTCATATTCATCTATAGGAACATCTGGCCCATGTCTAACATTTAATTTCCACACCATTAGAGTCAAACAATACGTGTACATCAGTAGATAATGTAATGCATTATCACGCAAGGCAGAGAGCAGCAATTTATTAGCCTAATTTAAAATAGCCTTCAGCAAAAAATAGTGCATCTTAATTCATGGATCTGAAAGGAATGACATATTTTCCTGTAAAATGCAAAGGTATGAAGAGAGACATGCTTTTCCACAGTGGTGCATATATTATTTCTTTTTCTTGTAAATCTTATAAAAGATGAAATATCTGTTCTCTGTACAAAAAAAAAAAAAAAAAGAAAAAAGGAAAAGTTCAAAACCAAGGTACATCCATAATAATACAAAAGGAGAGATCTTACCAAGGGGACAAAAGAGAAAAAGCTGCCCCAGAACACAAGCAAAAATGACCTTTCCTTTACAGCGAAGTTGTGATCTGAATGTGAAGATCACTCAGACTTTCCATGCTTGTATTTGAACAAATCTGGGCTCTTCAAGTGCACATCAAGCATTTCCTCCTCTTTTTTATCTATTTTTTTTATCTGTCTTTTCCAATAAAGGACACTCCCTAGATAGGACCAAAAATATCAAAACATATTAGAAGCCTTTGCCACCCTAGCAAAATGAGTCACTTTTCACAAGCCTTTGATTAAAGACCGTAACTTCCTTCTAGGGGGAAATTAACTTCCCAAGCGGCAGAGTAATACCAGGCTTACGTGCCACCCAAAGTTCACTTCAGTTCTCTGAAGCAGGATGAATCTTCTCACTTTCAGTTAATAAGTACATCATGGTCTCTGGCCATACTGCTCAGCTCCCGTTTCTAATGTACCCAAAGTTTACAGCTGTCTGAAGCTGAGATTTGTATTTGGCATAATTTCTGTCTATCCCTTTTTTATTTGACATCAAACTGCCCATTGAAAAAAATACACAGGTAGGGGCCTTGGAGCAAAGCCTAACCTAATAAATCCTGAATTGTTTATTCCACAGTGGAACAACTGTGCTAGGAAAACTGGGGCGGCTGCCTTGCCCAGCCTGGGATACAGCCTTGAGGTGAGACAGTGCCCACTCCCTTAACGACGCTTTAGGAGAAAGCAGTATTATGTGGGCAGCTCAATCCTGCCGGCATGTCTCAGGTGCTTTGAGAGCTTCTTGGGAGACTTAGGTAGGAGAACCCACAGTTCTGGATCTGATCAGTTTGAGCCCTGCCAAAACTGAAACCACGCAATATTCGAAGCAGAGATTTTAGATCACCAGGAAACCTTTAAGGTAAAAAAACAACAAAAAAAAGCATGCTTATCTCAAAAATCTGCATCAGCGGTACCCTTGTTTGGCAGCACCTGAATGGGGATTCCCGAGATCTCAGCCGTGGACTTTGCCGCAAGTCCCAAAATCCCAAACAAAAGAAGCCTTACTGTTAGTTATTCTTTCAGCATCAAACCCAGTTATCTTCACTTCGTCATGATGAAGCGCTCCATTCAGTGGGTTTACACAGAATAGCACAGGGATGATTGGTCATGGGGAATTATAAACCTAAAAAAAGTGACACAACACTGCAATGTACAGAGAGAGAAAAGTCAGCAGTCCCCGGTGGACGTGGGAGCTCTTCTGGTCAGCCAGAAGCACCACCTAAAACATCACAGCTGTGCCGAGGCTGAGGGGAAGGCCGAGGGAAGTGCTGGCTGTTCCGCTTCCGCTGCTGGCAGCTCTCTGAATAGGTGTACGAGCATGCGTCGGTCAGGTCAAGTACAGTCTGGCGGTGACTCCAGGAGAGAGCTGCAAGTGCCAAGGACAATGAAACAGGAGATACAGCCCCGTGCAGAGCATCCCACAGCAAAACTGTGACAGGGCAGGCATGCCAGCAGTGGCAAGGGGAATTCTGGAGCTGATGCTGAAAAATTGATGTGTTTGCTCAAATTAAACAAGCCTTACTTCAAGCAGGGAGACAGTCTCCTTGCTCAGAGGAGGGTTGGTACTCTTGTACTTATAAAAATACTCTGCTACTGACTTAAAAACATGAACGGCAGCAAGAACAGGCAGGATCCAAGATCCAGGCGGGTGATCCAGCTCAGCAGTCCACTGCTCTTCTGAAAAGAGGAGGACTATAAAAGCAGTAGGTCTTGGAGATTTAGAAACAGTTACGCTTGACATGCATCCACTTGACACATGTCAAGAGAAAAACAATAAACACCAAACAAAAGTCATCTCACCCAGCTGGCTGGTGTACTGGAAGGCGTCATTTGGATGGTTTACTAATTGTCTGCAATACAGCACCATGGCTTGGGGCGAGTGGTGGTGGTGGGGGGCAGTCTAAGTTTGTGTGTGAAAGAAGTGAAAGATGGCACGTTAGCAAAAGATTTTGGCTACCCATCTCAGCTGCAAAAGAAGGGGAGAGTCTTCTTTCGTCTACCTGACCCTATGGTATATAAAGTGGCCTGGAATAAAGCTGGTATATCTTATCTGGCCTTCTGTTTATCATTCCTTTACTAAGAGGCAGCTGGACATATTCTGGCACAGTTACTACCCTTGTAAGGATGTACCTTATGCTGAGATACCTGCATCTCTCTAGGAAGGAAATAAGACAAAGAAAAGGTGCTTGCATTAATGCTGCCTCAGGGCGCCAGCAAGTTACGGGTTGGTGGGTTTTACAAGACTACTTACTATGCTATTCAATTAAAAAAAAGAGCAGTTACCATAGCAACACCCACATCTAATGGCTCTTATGCTACCTCTGAGATACAAAGCACCTTCTTACAGAGATACATTGACCAATACAGCATGTCGTGGGAAGTTTTATGCTTCTAGCAATGGTTTAAGGGGGAGAATGTGTGTTCCAATAACCAGACGTATTTATATCCCCAGGTTGTAATATTAATTTATAACAAATTATTTTGGTTCCTTGATATCTCTTTTCTTCTCATTACCATTTCCTTTCTAATAGCGCCTTCATTTTTTCTTTTCTTCCCCCCTGGATGGATGATATTTGATTAAGTACAGGATGAGATTTGCATATGGGAGCTCAGGGATATGTCCAGCAGTTAGGTGGGTCATATCTGTCTGGAGATCTCGTATCTAGGAAATGCTACCACTTTATCACAGTTGAGCAGTCACGGCTGAGTGGACGCCAGGGGCTAGAAGGTGTTTGTGGAATACGGTCTGCCAATATCGGTGGTAAAGGATGGCTTTGCTCTCCTGAAAAGGGATGGAAGGCAATATTTTTTATTTCTCTTGCCCAGGAGGGAAAAGTGGGAAGGTGAGGGGGTGGTGCACCTCCCCCAGGGGTGGGGAAGAGGGTGTGGAAGTTTCTTTCTTGGCCTTCATTACAGGCATGGTCGAATGGGAGAGAAGTTACATGACCCAGTGAATACAGCAGGGGCCAAGGTAACATCCCCACAGGCATGTCAGAACTGGAGGCTACTTTCAGAAATATAAGGAAGAGAGAAGGGACAGCTGGGCCTCAGGGTGTCCGTCCTCCTCACCCCTTGGCCCTCTCTGTGGACATTTTATTTCTTCGCAACAAGTCATAGAGGGCACGTGCACTGCTCGTGGAAGACCAAGAGACTGCAGGATGCTGTCCCCTACCGCAGTTTTAAATATATCCGTACGAAGTGGCACATTGATGGACCATCATCACTTGGGCAGGCAGGACTGGCTCCTGCCCCATGGGAGCCTGGAGGGGTGAGGGGCAATGCAAGAGTCACAGAGCTTCGTACCCTTCCCTGAGGGAAGCCCATGGCTTGGGCTCTCTGGGTCTATCAGCTCGTCTGCCACTTGAGCTCCCACCATGCTTCTGAAAAGTGGGGTCAAAGCTGACAATTAGTTTCCAGAAACAAAAAAAGAAAGTGAATCTTCAATAACCTCTGATTTTCAGTCTTCTAATTATCTAGCCAGACCAGTAGGAGAGGAATAACATGTTTGTCCTTCCTACACCAAATATTCTTTGTAAATCTAAGAAAAATTCCAGAAAAAAACTGTAATGATTTAAAGAAAGAGATAGATCCAGATTAATCACATTAATTACTATTTAAATATTTAAATTAATTTACTAAAATAAATATATAAACTATTTAAATAAAAAATAAAAAAATTTAAATAAATTACTAACTGCATAAACATAGGACGCTGCTATTTTGTTACTGCAGCAGTGCTGAAAAATCTCTTTCATTCAAAGTGCAAGACTGAGTATCAGTTCCATGTTATTTTTCCATGAACATAGGGCTACATGTATTATTTGTGATGCTCCTAATTTTTAATTACCTCAAATTAAAACAATGGGATGATATATGATGAGTGAAACCAAGCATATGTTAAAAACGTCTAAACAGTTTTACCTGGGAAAATGAACAGAAACATAAATTGCTTGTATTGCATATTTAAAAATTCAATAGCAAGCTAAAATTATCATTTGCATTAATGTATTCTGAAATATGAATTATTAAGTGATTCACATTGGCGCAACAAAAGCCAGTTTGGAGAACCTAGCTTTAGCCTGAAGCATTCCTCACCAGCCTTATCTTCCCAGTCCCCTCTAAATAGTGCTAAATATATAAAGGAGATTCTTCTAATTGGAAAAATGTATACACAACACCTGTATGAAAAAAAAAACCTCCACATTTCCAAGCAGCTTTAAGAAAAAAAACCTTCTCAAACAAAAGAAATTCAAATATTCAGTGCTATTCAAGTCTCCTGTCTGTTTTTCTCTCTTTCCTTTTTTAACCCCCTTTGTATTTTGCAATCCTGTAATTATTTTTTTTTTCTTTAATCCCAGCCATCGCTTGGTTTCTTCTTTTTTTTTTTTTATCCCTTCGTTCTTTAAATATAGTTCCATTGTTCAGAGGTCAAGGCAACGACCTGCCAGAGGGAAGCGAGGCAAGCGCCTGTGCCCGGGATGCTGGGGGAGCATCCAGGGGGTGCAGAGGCGGGTGTGTGGAGCTGGTCCCCAGGCCCACGGCGGCAGCAGCATCCCGGAGGAGCCCTGGGCAGTTTCTCGGGATGAAGAGGTTTCTCCGCCTGTAGGGCAGGAGCACTCTCTTTCTTCCCTACACAGCAGCAGGGGGGACAGGAGGGAGCGTGTGGTATGGGGAGGTGGGAGGGGATGACTGTAAGCATAAACATTATTCGGTGCTTCATCCAGCAAAATCTTAGTTCACAGCATAATACTTAGAATAATAGAATCATAGAATCATTTAGGTTGGAAAAGACCCTTGGGATCATCGAGTCCAACCATCAACTCCACTCTACGAAGTTACTTCCTCCTCTGCATTGTGTAAGAAAGGAGAAACCTGTCAGCAAGGTTTTCTTTGACTGGGACTCAGACTTCATAACTCAGGATCCCTTTATAGGGGATTTTTCCCCTCCCTGCCTTTTTGTTTTGGGCTGAGGAACTGAGATCCTGAAGGACAGCAAGGCAAACAAGTGCTAGTTATAGAGGGACAGCCCAATGATGGAAAAGCAGCCCTGAATCACTTTTGGACTCCTGTCCTTCTTCTGATGTGCTGAAGGTCAAGCGATGAGTTTGTGGAAGAGCCAAAGTTAGCAGCCTGTATTCCCAGCGCTCTGCTTTCACTGCACGGGCTTGATTTCCCAGAACACTTTCCTAGCTCCGGTTAACTTGAGAGAGAGGACAGTTGCAAAATACCTTTGACTAATCAGGGCTGAGGTGCTGCTGCTTCTCAAAACAGTTTATCAGTCATAAATGCCAGATCTGTGATGTGTGTTGCAGAGACCAAGTTTTCAGACTTCCTCCTGCACTGAGACACAAAGCTCAGCATTTCTGAAATTGAATTTCTCTTCATGCCATGTGATTACAGATACATTCTGACTCACTGTTTCCATTTCTCTTATGTATTAGTAAAAAGGAAAAAAATGGTTGGAAAAAATTATCTCTGTAGCATTATTTCTGTAAAAATTCATTTCATATGCAAAGTGTTACACTGCTCTGGGAAAAGTGACACCAAAGGACTTATGTGTAATTACGTCTATGTGTTGTGCATATACAAACATACACACACACACAGAGTGCCTGATGAGCTATGCTAATAAAGAGACAAAAAGTGGACGTGACATTTACCCAATGCAATAAATATAGGTCAAAAAAAAGTTGCCATGGGATCATTCAGAGCACAGCCATGCACGAATAGCTTTACAGGGCCAGCAGTATTGCTCGTCCAGTATCTTGTCACCACAAAAGCATCCTTAGGAACCCTGGTTCCCAGGAATATTTTAATCCTAGTCTCCACTCATTAGAAATGGGTATAAACCTTGAAGTTGAAGAGTTTGGTTTGCTTTTGTCAAATTTGTTAACTTGGCTGGATATTTTTGTTATCTCGTTAGGTATCAGGTCCTTTAAAAAAAAATCTGCAAATGTTCTTGGCCCCTGAGATCTCCTGGAGCAGTGAATACATGAGTTACATTCATGCAGGCATAAGAAATCATCTGTCTTTCATTAGCTTTGAATTTTCCACTTTCCTATGCCTTTGAATTTCCCCATGTTCTGATACCAGAGTCCTATAACGCTCAGTGGGAGAGGAGCAGGGAGGGCAGGAGCTGCAGAACCTGCTCATACAAAGCTCCCATGTTTCTGCCTGGGAGATCCCAGCCCAAAGTGCAGCTCTCAAGCTTGCCCAATGAGGCCATGCTTTGTGCATGCCCTGTGTTTGTTGACCCAGGGAGACTGAATATCACTCGAAGTATGTGGAGATCAAAGTACGTGGAGGTACTACTCCATGTGAACTTCCAGGTGGCCAGGAAATGCTGACAGATGAACTGCAAGAGGAATGTCTACTCTGGCCCACTTTGCACACACTTCCTTCAGACATCCATCTCACACTTTGTTGCTTTTCATGAGATGTGGACCCTAGTCTGAAGTAAACATGGGTAAGGTGACCTGGTTCCACCTACCCCTGAAGATGTATTCCCAGGTAAACACAGCGGCCCCTGAAGGGATGCTTCTAGTCCCTGGTGGTCTAGAGCAGCCAGATCCCCCAGCTTCTCCACATGGGACAGAACAGAGGCTAACAGTTCCCCCAAGCCATCCCATGCCTCATCTTTTCTGGTATCGAACCATGGCTGGGGAAAGGGCTACCTCACCAGGAAACCCCGGGGGCTTGAGCACCCTGCTTCATATTCCTTTTTGGCAAGATTTCCAAGCTCCTACTGGCCCAGGTTGGAAAGAGCCCCGTTGGGGCATCCCATAGCTGGGTCCCAGGACCTCTCCCCTTGCATCTATCTGCTGAGCCTCGTGAACTGGGGCAGCGATTGCAGCTCGGGCCCCTCCTTGGAGACGGCTCGCTCCCACCTGCCGAGCTCAGCCGGGCAGTGGTGAGTCAGGGGCCACGCTTGCCCATTTCTCCACATTGTTTCACGTTCAGTTAAAAACAAAGCTGTCAGTAATTAACAAAACATGAGATATTTGAGAAACCAGATTTGCCAAGCTGCTATTTTAGCAAATCATAACGGTGTGGCTGCCAAAATCATCACTTCTCTTCTCCCCTCTGCACCCCCCCCCTCCGGAATCAGTGGTGTGCTGTGAAGTCGAAAAACTCTGTGTGCAGGAAGAAAGTGAGGTTCAAAGAGAGCTGTGGTTTTCCAGTTTGTTACACTACCAATGCAAAACATGTCATAAAAAAATTAATGGCACCGTCTAAAAAATTCTCACTTCTTTGAATTTTTCTTGCTGTCTGAGTAATAATAAGCAAGCTGGTCCTAATCAAACAAAGCAAGTACCTACCAATGCGTTTTGTGAAAAAAATTATCATTCTCTTCCTTTAAACAGAGGGAAATTCAGGCTGGCAGAGTTGTGGTAATTCATACAATGCGGTTTGTAGGCCAGGATTAAAGAACACAGCTCCAAGGGCCCACTCCAGCACATTAACTGCTGGATGGCAATGTTGTCCCCTGCTGTGGATGAGCTTGGTTGCAGGACAGGCTCCCAACATCAGAAGTTATTACAGGCGTCATTCTGCACCATGCTTATTTAGTGTTTTAAGATGTGCATAACTCTTGTATCTCCCAAACTGGAACTGGAGCTGAGAGCTCTCCCCCTTTCACCAGAGTTGCTTAGTATTAGCCAAAAAACAATGAATCCTATATTCTATCAAACCTTATTCTCTAAATGCATATGTGCTTAGAGAAACTACATATTCACCAGCCTTTAGGCTTTGTTCTGAGTTCAATTGTGCCAGCAAACAACGACCTTGCTATTTCTAAGAAATTAGGCAGAAGTCAGGTACTGGACAGAATGAGATTCCCTAGGAGTTTTGTTACAAGAACAAAGCTGTATGAGGTCAGACACTAAATAGGGTGGAAAAAGCCATATTAAAAGCCTGAGTCAAGACCTGTTGGAGTCATCAGAAATTTTCTGTCTGACTTCTGTGGACACTGGATCGGGCTGTGAAAGAACATTATGAGTTCGCATGTCAGTATTCAAACTTCAAGATGTCAAAGTTAGACTGTTTACATTGCCCCAAGGCACTACGGTTACTACTATTTTTCATATAACCCAGGCTAATAGGAGACAACTTCTTTTAGAAGCCATATAATAAACCTTGAGGAATTAATTTAATACTGGGATGCTAATGTTAAACTCACTGATGTAATCGATTAGCACATCTTTGTTGACTCATGGTGACATTTTCTAAAGTGCTTAAACAGCTGAAGAACATAAAACAATTAAAATTAATTTATGTCCCTTTGAAAAAAAGGAGGCATTTTCAAAGGTGTCCAATTCGGATACCTTTTTCCCACTAGAAATGAGGGAGAACTGAGCGTCAACTTTCTAAAAGTAGTTTTGAAAATCTCACCTTTAGTTCTTTCTATGGACAATATTTTAGTATTTTTCCATCCCAATAGATTTATGCAAGCACTGTCACTACATCTTGCTCTTCTAGCAGGTACTTTCACCAAACACAGCAATACCGCAATACTCAACGTAACCAAGATAACTCCTCCAGGGCTGCAGCATCACACTTCTCAACATGTGAGATGACATCTGTCCAGGGATTTGATGAAATTTCCTGGAGTGCTTTAGCTTCTCTCCAGTTTCTCACTCTCCTCTTGCTGGTTATTTCTTATCACAGACAGTCCGTTGAAGTTAAAACAGTCTGCCACCGTCTGTGAGTGCATATGTAGACACAAAGTTACCTTATTATTCCTAACAGTGACCCATCTCGGGGGAGATCTTTGCTGAGGATTTTTATTCCATTGTGCTCCTTCATGGGAGCTGTAGACACTCGGTGTACCTGATGTGCTGCTAATATGGGCATTAGCTTTTATGATTTCTCTGACCTCTTCCTAGAGGCATTTGCATAATCATTTAATGCTAAGTAGAATAGTGTCATGTCTTGAGGAAGCCTCTTTGCACCATTTCCAACAGTGCGGATGGGAGCACTAGGTTTCCTGCTAGCTTTCCTTCAAAATTGGGTCTCTCATATCTGAAGTTTCGGGATACACGGCCACTTCTCCCCTTCCCTTCTCCCAGCAGTAGCCCTCAAGTGCAAGTCAGGTATGGTCTGGAAGCACCTGTTTGGTTGGGCGTACCAGGTACTAAAGGCAAGGGCAACCCAGAACTTGAGAAACCCACCAGACCTGTGATGTGAAGTAGGTCTCTGAGCAGCTCAACAGTTACATGGCGTAAATGGTTTTGCAGGTCAGCTACAAGCAGAAAGGTAGCCATTGGAGGGCTCTGAGTACCTCACAGTTCACAGGCAATTAGGGATTGTAAGGAGAAAGTCCATGATGTTGAAACACTGAAGTTAGACTGTGCCCAGAGATGCTGCTTAGGCTGCTGCTGATGCATACCACGATATTGCCTTGTCTAGCCCAGGCGTGACAGGTTGGCTACCGCATCCATAGCACATCTCCAGGCTTACACTCCAACCCAGTTAAGGCAAAACAAGCTTGTTTAGCCTCAACATTTTTGATAGGACTTTTTTTTTTTTTTTAATACTTAGGCCATTTTGACCAGGTGAGGAGTGACAATGATGCTGGTAGATCTGAACTGGAAGGGGAAAGGGAGGCAAATGCCTATAAGGAAGATAATGGATGAACATCTGAGACCAGACTGTGTTTGGTAATCTCTTAGTCCCTATTAGCTTCAGCCAAAAGTGCTGGTTTACATCCGATTACAACCTTTGTCTTCTAAAGAGCTCTGAGTCCCTTGGTGGATCTTAGCAGTTTCAAGAAATTATCTGCTATCTGCATGTCCTACATGGCTTAGGTATACAAGTGAGATACTCCTTACTCCCTCAGACACTCTGGAGACATGAGGCAGACGATTCCAGTCTGGATCCATTCCACTCCAATTATCCACTGTTTTTTTGTAACATATTTTTTATTTAAATAAATCAAGAGGTTCCATTTAGCACGTTGCGTTTGTCTTGGCATATACTTCACACATGCAGAAACTCTATATTAAGGCTTTCATACAGCCGTTAGCAAAAGAATCAGCCAAATGTATCCCTGGTGTAACTCTACTGACTTCGGTGAAGTTTCACCAGGGTATCCATGTTCTGTTGATTTGTCCCGTTCGTTCTCATTCCAAAAGACAAAACCCAAGAAAAATGTATGTTTGTATTTAGTTAATACAATGTATTCCCTGTATGATACACATTTAATCCCCTGCACTTTCCTTCATTGTATGCTATACTGCTTGCTGGTTTATAAAATGATTTTCACATTTATATATCATTCTGGTTTTAATACAGATGTTGTAACAACATAGATATTGCAAGAACAAGCAGTGGGAAGTCAGGAAACATTAAACTCTAAGTCACCATTTGCCCCATGAACGTAAGCCGGCAACCTTGAAGGGAGTCTGTTGGCACCAGCAAACGTAAGAGCAGCAGGAGTCACTTAGGTGATGAGTTACAAGTGCTAGTCTCCAAGGATCAGTTCTTGGCCCTGTTTCAATCTAACGGTTAGAGCAACAGCATCAAAGAGAAGAAGCAGATCCAATAACAGCGTGTTTTTCTGGTGTGAGAGGTGGGCAGGACTTCAACTGGTTTACAAGGCGGTGGCATTGCATTGCCTGCACTACAGCTCCATGTTTGCTTCAACAGGTGTCAAGAGGTGTACCTCTTCGTGCTGTATAAAAACCAGGTAAGCAGAATACTGCCTACTGTGAGAGTCAGTTCAGGAGAATTAAAGCGGAGTGACATCAGTCAAGGAGGTGAGACTTGGGCAGGAGATTTATATTAGATATCAGGAAGAGGTGGGGTGGTGAGACACTGGAACAGGTTGCCCAGGGAAGCTGTGGATGCCCCATCCCTGGGGGTGTTCAAGGCCAGGCTGGATGGGGCTTTGAGCAGCCTGGTCTAGTGGGAGGTGTCCCTGCCCAGGGCAGGGGGGTTGTAACTGGATGACCTTTAAGATCCCTTATAACCGGAACCATTCTGTGATTCTATAAGCTCCCCTGCAAGTTAATTTTTGCCACTCTGCTATCAAACACTGCATTATGGACTAAGTCTACCCTGACAAAAAGAGTCAATGGGAGTGATAAAGATCGCAGATCACCAGTCTGGAGCACTTCCTAAATCGGCACAAGTGAATGACATGCCTGACGATACAGGCCTATATCTGCCAACAGAGAATTTCTCCCACTGAAGGGGCGCACAGGCTACCCCTGGCAGTCAGTGCCCAGAGGTGTGGTAGGTGGCATCTCAGGGTGACGTGTCAGCCATTGCAGTGCTCAGGAAATACTGTTTCTCCTGCCACTCATGGGTCTCCTATGTATTTGACAGTGGCGTGATCCGTGCAGTTCCAGCACTGTGTCTATTCACGGGTGTCGAAGCACTGATGAGCACTCAGAAAATACCCACCCAGGGGACTGATGGGCTCGGGGCACATGACTAGGGTACAGACCTGAAGGTGAGAGTGTGGTTAGCATGTCAAGGAGAAGGCAAAAGACTTATTTAATCACCATCAAAACAGGCAGCAGAAACCTGATAATGTGTGGGCTTTTCAGTTTAGCAAATCTATAACAACATTTTGTGGCTGGAGGTTGAAACCAGTCAAATTCAGAATAAAACTGACATGCAGATTTTTAACATTCAGGTTAATTGAACAGTAGAATTATTTCCCAAGGGCTACAATAGAGTATACATCATTGGAAAACTTTTCAATCAAGAGAGAATGTGGGTTTGGTGTTGTGTTTGGTTTTTTTTTCCAAACAGATACGCTCTAATTCAAGGAGGAATTTATTGAGGCCAGTACTGCAGTCTGCACAATACAGGAGATCACATTAAATGTAACCCTCGATGTTTTGGGCATCTTTTACTGGCATAGAGGTCCAAAAGCAGGACTGTACATATTTAAAAATAGTCTTATTTATTGCTAACACACACAGCAGTGGGCCAGGACTAGCATTATTAGGCTAAGCATTCATATGCTCAGTATCCACGGGGCAGTCACCTTGTGAGTCTCCGCGGGCCAAGGTGCTGTCAATCAAGCAGAGACACGTCAACCTCTTTTTCTCCTTAGAACATGCTGATCCTCAGTCCTCTTAATACACTGCCTTCCTCCTTTCTGCCTCTTCTCATAGGGTTTTTAGATCTTGTCAAGTCAATGATAGTTTTCTGCTTTTTTCCCCCTGCTGAACGTCTGATGATTTTACTTCTCTGCTTCAGCCTGTTACTAACTGGTACTGACTCAACGAGCTCACCTCTGTGGTCCCTCTTTGTTTCTGCCTTCTTGCTTTTCACGGCTTATTTGCTTATAAAAATCTCTCCCCTCCAGATGAAAGTGTGAGTGACCGCTACAGCTCATCTCCGTGAAAACTGAACCCTGAGTCACAGAAATGGTTCCAGTGGTGACTTTTGATTTTACAGTCGACAAACACATATGACCCTAGCTGCTCCAAGACTTCCCCTCACAGGTTGCCTCCCATGTGAACATATAGCTTAACCAAAAAGTGTGTGCTCAGCCTGCTTATGCGTGGGGGTTGCAAGCATACCCAAAGGGACAGAAGAAATGGTTCCCGTCTCACTTAACTTCATGTAATGTGAAGCATGACTATGGAAAGCTGGAAAATCAGTAATTAAAAACAAATTCTGCTTCTGTACACAAATACTGAGGGGTATGTACGAGGCACGTGCTTAAGACCTCATAGAGGCAAATGAAACTGTTAGATAAATAGACAGTACTAGGTACTGCTGTGCTCTTACGTTTCGCGTTTCATATCTTGATAACTTTAACTACTCAGAAAACCCAAAGGCACGGCTGTGGTTGGGGACAACATACGTGCCGAAGTTCAAACATCTACACCAATTCTCTAAGGTATTAGAATTGCTTAAAAAAAATAACCGAAAGAGTGCATTTTTTTCCCCATTGTCTGCAGTTGAAAACTTAGTTACAAACCAAAATCCAGTAACTTCACTGTGGGTACCATAGTCAGTCCTTAATGTCCTGCTTCATAAGCCTCTGTAACATGCCACTGTCCTGCGAGCTACGCAGAACCTGTGCCTGCATCCCACTTAGCACTGAAATTGCAAGCAGAGGGAAAAAAACTTCCTTCAGCTTTAGTGCGAGCCTTTTTTGGAGGATGGGCAAGTATTGTTTGTTCTGGCTGTAGTGTCTCTTTTAAATGTTATATATTGCAGTGCCTGGAAACTCCACTAATGGCTGTGTGTGAGACTGTGACAGATGGATTACAGAGATAGATAACACTGGACATTTTTATGTACTTGTAACCTGATCAAAAATATTTCATTTTTATGTCCATGGATAACTTCAAAGAGTAAAACAACAAGAAAAAAACCCCCAAAACACTAGCAGAGATGAAAAAGAATCTGAGAAGACAATGACATTAATTACGCACGCATCTACATTACCTTGAAATAAGATTCAAGTGACATGTCGGCAAGAATCATGCTTGGGGCTTGAGTGCCAGTCACGCCGCTGTGTACAGCTAGTATGTAGAGCTAAGAAGTAATTTTCCTTTTTTTACATGACGCTCAAGGGAGATGAGGTAAAGCAAATTCACCCCTTTTGCATTGCCTTGAGCTTGACCACTTTGGTGGAACCACTGTGCACCTGCAACCCGCAAGGCTGCACCCTGCCACTGTTAACACGTTGCTCCCTGCAGGACTGCCTGTCCTCTTGCAGAAAGTTAGGGTACACCAGCAAGAGCTCTCCAAAAGCTCCCCATGGGAAACTTCTTCAGTGGGATGTGATGTGCTTTCAGTCTGGCTCATGAGGGAGAGCCCACCTGATGAATTTGGCTAAAGTTGGAACTCACCGATCTGAAAGCCACTTCACGTCTTCATGCTTATGAGATGAGAACCTCCTCTTCCTTCAGCTTGTGGAAAAGCAATGCGACTCACCTCTCCTTCCCTGTCTCCTCACCCAAAGAGCATCAGCACCAGCATGGTTCTCAGAAATTTATAAACATTGTTTATTTTTTTTTCAAAGAGTCAGGAAGATTGCAGGGTAACTGCTCTCCAAGCAGTATGCTACTTCTGCTTCTACCAGAAGAAAACACAGGGCGGATCTGCGCAAACAATTTGTTGGTTTTGCTTTAATTAAAGCACTTCCATTCTCAGAGAGACTGTTCCAATCTGGATGTTGAGACAATGTTTGGGTTGCTTCTTTAAAAGTGCTACTCCATTCTCAGTCACAGCAGGGACCCCGAGCACAGGATTGCTTAGGTATCCGCCTGGGGTGTATATGTGTGTGTCTGTACGTGTCCTATTTTTGAGCTATTTTAACTTACACTTCATATTCTAGGGCTTTCTGATAAGTAGAGTTTATGTCAGAATAATTGGCCTGAGGATTTTTCTTTCCAGTCCAGTACATTTCTGAGGTACAGCTACATGGGGGATAATGGAAATGCCTCTAGAGTATCTGTCTGACAAGGGAAATAGCAAGAGCAAGGAGTGAACACAAAACAGGGACCTTGTCAAAGAGCGTGCTAGTGAATCGGCCCAATCAGTCACTGTGGGTGACGTATCTGAACAAATTGAAGCTGACACAATGGTCAATTTGACTGGGAAAGTATAATTTTGGATTAGGGTGAACACCTTTAATCTGTCAATTGTGGCAGTCTTAAACCTGTAATTGAAAGAGTGCAGCACTGCTTTACTCCAGATGTCAGTCAAACTCACTCACCCTCTTCTGATCACTGATCAGTTTGCAGTCTCTTCTGCATTTACTCATTAGACTCCTATTTATTTCCTCTTTTAGGTAGAATTCTTTGCTCCATTTTAAGAAAATCTCAATCTAATAAGGACAGCCCTTCAGAATAACGCTTGGATTCACCTGATTTTCAAGCAGATGGTATTTGGGGCATAGGAAGCAACAAAACAGAGTATCACCATGTGTTTAATTTTAGCGCTCACTCCCTGAATTGCTGTTTCAACCATAAAACACTATTTTATTTTTAGCCTGCTTGTGTGCCTGAATAGTGTCAGCCCAGCCACTCCGGAACTGCAGTCGTGCCTCTCTACTGTAATTCAGAATGGGATAATTTCTGCCCTGGGAGCATGACTCCCAGAAGATGGCTGAGTTTCCAGCCCAGCTTACTTATCCCTGCTGTCCCAGCCTGGGACAGGTAAGTGAATGATTTCCACAGACATCTTACCCATAGACCTGTCTGTGAAATTAAAGACCAAGGATACTAACTCATGGGATGCGAGGATCTCTTAACAGCTTCGAGAGAGGAATTACTCCACCCCTGCCCACTTGCAGAGGATGGTTCTATGATTTATCAAGATAAATGGTCCATATACTCCTAACAGTCTCCTGACACTTTTGCCCCAACATCACCTCTTCCAATGTTTAGGTTAAAGCGACGTGAAACGGAGAATAAAATTAGCCTGACCTTGCAATAAACAAACAGATAACAGAATGACTTGCTGTGTGAGAGGCCCTCCAGTTCTATTCAGCATCTCAGTCAAATCCAAGACGAGAGTTTCCTTATCTTTGCTCATGCTGCAGGTGAGCCATGCCCCGCGCTAACATCCTTCTCTGAATACTGAACCTGACATTCTCCACAGCATTTTGAATTCTTGCCTTGTTAATTTTATGGTCATCACAGATACAGCTGTTTTGAATGTTGCTGAGCCCCTTCAACAACAGCAGCTCTAGGGGCAAAAGGAGAGAGATACCTCTTGTTACTCTTAACAGCAATCTTGTTTTTGGGAGGCAGACCACAGGGAAGCACTGAAGAGAGAAGCAGATTCCCATCCCCTGGTAGGAGAAAATGCAGCAGAGGATTAAAGCAGCTATGCAAACTCATTTCTTCAGCATGTGAGGTTGAAATAAACAGGCAAAGAAGCATCCCACCCTCCAGAGCTTCACGAGAGTAAATCATCCAAACTATTAGTTATCCATCCTCTACTCTGTCATTATTCTCTGCCTGTCAGCTCCTTGTAGGGGCTGTCTGTTCCATCCCTCTTGTGTTATTATGGTTGCCATGCCCTCCTCTCAGCAGCTCCTATCAGTTATAATGAAACAGTGAGGCGAAAAAAAAAATAATACTTGGGCTTCCAAATCACCAGGAATTAGAGGAACAACAACAAAATTGTTTTAAAAAAAACCCCAAAACTAACAAACAGAATAAAAGGAAAACCAAAAAGAGAGAGTGAGAGAATTTTGCAATCTGTAGATGATTTCTGCTTCTGGGATTGCATCCGTCATTAAGATTTATAGGTCAGTCCAGAGCTTAAATAGCAGATGTTTTCTCATTATTTATCTTCCTGGCTAAGGCACAAGATTCCTTTTTAAGGAAATCTGCGTAACACATGCAATGAAAATAGACCAGGTCCTAAGATCAGCCCTTCTAACCAGCTCATAAAGGCTGAGCTGAAACACCCATCAAAGAGAAGTTTCATTTCACTCTTCCATGACAGGAAGAAATGTGCTCACTAGGGTCTGATCCTGAAAATTTCAAATAACAGAACTGAAGTTTA
The DNA here is from genome assembly GCF_964199755.1 of Larus michahellis. Taxonomy (NCBI): domain Eukaryota; kingdom Metazoa; phylum Chordata; class Aves; order Charadriiformes; family Laridae; genus Larus; species Larus michahellis. Next base: position 71,213,589 of record NC_133897.1, on the reverse strand, counting down.
CCTCTTATCTGGCTGTCCTCCGACTATAGTTATGAACATTTGACGAGTTTCTTGTATGAACAGTCAACTGGCTAGCAGGCTTCAGCTTCTGTGCCCCATCCCAAGACCTGTGTTTCTGAGCTTTAATCAAAAGCTAGCATAGCAAGTACTACCCTGAATAACGTCACTGCTATAAATGTTCTTTATAAAGCACAACCTGTTAGTACTACGCTGCTGTCGCGCAAACTGATCAAAGTTGCATCACTTCCACAGGCATCTCCCCATAAGAGCCCTTCTGGGCTTTTTACATATGTAGCCACAGAACTGAAACTGCTTTCAAGGATCCACTTTTCTGACCATTGCACCTCTTTGTGTGAAAAATCAGTGGCCACTTTGTTTCAAGCTGTTTGCAAGCTATTTGCACATGCCATCCCTTGTTGTGGAGGTGGAAGGGAAAAATCAAACCAAACAAAATATCCCAACAACTTGAAGTCTGAACTTTCTTCTTGTGTTCCTTACACAAGAAACACCTTCTGATTCAGATCTACAGAATATCCTTTCCATCCTATAACATACTTCCAAAACATATGAATTGTACCCATGTACAACCTCCACAACTTTTGCACATACTCTTGGGTTTCTCTTGTCAGCTGCCAAGAAGCAGCTGTTGTACATTAAGGATGCTACAGTGGATGATAGAAAAGCCCCTCCTGCTGCCCACCTCAAGGACTCTTTAGTCCCTGTTGCCAACTAACCATTCATGTGCATTGTCTTACAGTAGGATAACACCCCTTAACATTGTGTGACTGCTCAATAGAGTTCACACAATATTATCCTATGACTATAGAGGCTCTGACACTGTGAGGGAGCAGCAAAAGCAGGGCTGGTCCCCAAAAGAAGGTGATCCAGGTGCTGAGAGCAGCCCCAGTGCAGCCAGTAACCTCACCAACTAGGTGCCCTCCCACAGGACCTAAGCATGGTGGGTAGAGCTGGGGAATGATAACATGGTCCATCAACAGCTTCAAACACAGCAAGTGTTGAATCAGGTCAGGGACCCTCCAGGGGCTCCAGTCAAGTTCAAAAGAGACAGAACCAAAGACAGGAGTGGGAAAAAAACCTACAACATACATCCAAGAGAGCCATCCAGAAAACAAGCCACCTACCACATAGGTGCAAGGTCCACCCAGGAGACAGTGCCAGGGACTGCACTAGAGACAGGCGCACCTGATTCCCACTGTATTTAGTGTTGGTGCAGCCTCACCTGGGGTATTGTGTGCAGTTCTGGGCCCCACAATTTCAAAAGGATGTTAAGGGCCTTGAATGTGTCCAGAGGAGGGCACCAAAGCTGCTGAAGGGTCTGGAAGGCATGTCCTCTGAGGAGCAGCTGAGGACACTGGGTTTGTCTAGTTTGGAGAGAAGACGACTGGGGGCGAGCTCATTTCTCTCTCCAGCTTCTTGAGGAAGGAAAGTGGAGAGGGACGTGCTGGTCTCTTCTTCCTGGGATCCAGTACCAGGACGCGTGGGAACAGCCCAAAGCTGTGTCCCAGCTTCCTGAGGAAGGAAAGTGGAGAGGGACGTGCTGGTCTCATCTTCCTGGGATCCAGTACCGGGACGCATGGGAACAGCCCAAAGCTGTGTCCCTCAGAGGAGGTTTGCACTTGACATGACGAAACATTTCCTTACCAAGTGGGTGCTCGAACCCTGGAACAGGCTTCCTAGAGAGGTGGTTAATGCCTCATGCCGGTCAGTGTTGAAGAGGCATTTGGACAATGCCCTTAATAACATGCTTTGACTTTTGGTCAGCCCTAAAATGGTCAGGCAGTTGGACTCAACGATCATTGTAGGTCCCTTTCAACTTTTCTCCTCTCCTCTCCTCTCCTCTCCTTCCATCTCACCTCACCATCTCTTTGTACCTCCTTCTTTCCCTACCAGTACATGCTGAGGAAAACTTTGATGACATTTCTCCCCAGTCCTGCACTAGCAGAAGTGATTGACTGCGTAATCATGTCACATCCTAGGCATTAGCTCTGTCACTTTGTAGGAAGGCGGCATCTACCTTCTGAGGGGGGTGAGAGCTGTGGATTGTCTTAAGATCATTTGACTGCCTGAACAGATTTGCAAAAGGCATGTGTGAACTGCGAATTTTTGAAAGTCTTCTATGTTTTTCCAGTGTAGGTGGGTTTCCATAGGATGGCAAAACCCCCACATCTCTGACACTAGTGAGGCTCAAAGATCAAGCCCTCAGTTTGAAGCAGGAAGTACTCCATCACTAAATAGTTGCAAACCTTCTTCAGTTAAAAAATACCCATTCATTTTGTGTTTTTTTTAATTCTTGCACTCATTTTGAGAAATGCCTGAGCTGTTTCCCTTGGAAAAAACATGCTAAAGCAAAGGAGCCAGAGAACAACAGTACTCCATCAGAGCAAAGGTCCATCTGGCCCAATACTCTGTCTCTGAAGTGGGGCAACCATAAATGTCTGAAGGAGAGTATATGAGCAATGCAGGTCTACTTCTGCCAGGCTCCTAGGGGTGCTCATGAGCCTCAGTGGCTGGCACCGGCCTCCCCTTGGACCCCCACCATCTCCTGCTAAGGGCCCAGGGGACGTGGTGTCTCAGCTCTGCCTTCAGTCCCTGCCTGAGCGATGTTGTAGGTGTGCCCATCTCTGACCCTCAGGAAGGGAAAAAACCCCCGGGGATCGGGGCCAATCTGCCCTGGGGGAAAAGTCCTTCCTGAACCCAGAGCTGGCAATCGGCTATTCCCTGAGCATGTGAGCAAGACCTGCCTCCTCATCCCACAAGCTGGTCATGCCTCCCAGGAGATGCCCAACCCCTACGCTCCCTCAACCTGGATCTATCTATTGGGACAGAGCTGGCCCAGAGGCAGCCCAGAGACATCGGAGAGGAAGCCCTTGAGGAGCCGGTGGAATTACTTGGAGAGGGTTGAGGGAAGAAGACCAGAGGCTGGATGAGGCTGCTGGAGATAAGAAGAATCAGCAGCAGCTGGAGGTGCCTGAGGCTATTGGGCCTTTTCAGTGGGAGAACAGCGGCCAGATCAAGGGAATGCCTTCTTGAGGAGTGGCTTCCGAGAGTGGCTTCCGAGAGTGGCTTCCGAGAGTGGCCGAGCCCGATCAACCTTGAGGGCAAGAATCCTTCCCTCGCCTGGTGGTACACCAGTGGGTGCTCCAAAGCACTGGGACCCCTGGCAACATCTCTGCATCCCATTTCTTATGACTGCTGCCACTAGGTCCACAGGGAATGAGGATGGCAAGCTCTGCAGTGCTCCTCAAGAAGGCATTCCCTTGATCTGGCCGCTGTTCTCCCACTGAAAAGGCCCAATAGCCTCAGGCACCTCCAGCTGCTGCTGATTCTTCTTATCTCCAGCAGCCTCATCCAGCCTCTGGTCTTCTTCCCTCAACCCTCTCCAAGTAATTCCACCGGCTCCTCAAGGGCTTCCTCTCCGATGTCTCTGGGCTGACTCTGGGCCAGCTCTGTCCCAATAGGAGGATACCCCCTTTATCCTCCCCAGGGCATTGTGACTGCTGTGTTGCCAGGTGGCAGCACTGTGATATGGGGGTAACCAGGCTCCTCCGTGTGCAGCCCCGTTTGATGCCCCTCCACCCAGCATCCTTTGGAGGAAGAAGGCCTTTGGGGTGCTGGCCCCGAGGCAGTCCCTGTGCCCAGGAGGCCCACGGGGCTTTCCCTGCCTTTGGTAGCCATGCACTGTGCACAACTGCTGGGTGTTCCTGTCAAATCATCTGTACATTCAGACTATCTAAATAAGGGCATTTCTACCATATACATTCATTTGGTTGTGGTGATGCCAGAGGTGAAAGACAGGGTTTTCTTCCTTCTGCATGAACTCTGCAGAGACATAGAGAGCGTGCTTTTCTCACCATTCCTTATCAATGCACCAAAGGACATTTGCTACTACACTGTTGATGGTGAGGTCTTCCTCTTGGTAGTACTGAATCGGTTTGTGTTCTTTATCATTTTTTTCATTGCACTTCAAGAGCTCTTTTACCCCCTTGGCCTTCACCCTTGATATCTTTCTTGAAAGGGATGACAGCCCTCTCAGCCTTTGGCTTGCTTCTTCTAGTCATCATCTTCTTCCATAGGCCCTCTACGCCCCTAATCAACTGCTTACTCTTTATCTGCCTTCACCCCAGACAGAATTTCTCTTTCTTGAACTTTGAAATATCCATAGTTGTACAGGTGAGTTCTCACTAGGGCTTTGCACAATGCTTGCCTTTCCTACGGAAGTATCTTGCCTGACACAGGAGAATGCATTTGCCTGTATCACATTGGTGGTTCATAGTCACCCTGTGACCTACTTATACCTCCAGGAACATTTGCCTACTCCCATGTTTCCAAACTGGAGCAGAAAGTCATGGGGCTCCACCTGATGTTGTGTTACCTATTTCTACGGTGCAGTTCTTCATACATGGTTTATTGATGTGGGCTCTATCTATCTCTTCTGTCAGAGCTTCAGATAGTGTGGTGTATGGAGGCCATAGAAATATACCATGAGATACAGCTTTTTCTGATTCATGGATGCCATGATAACCAGAATATAATGTGGAAAATGACTGTATCTTTTGGAGAAGGAAGCCGACATATCTTTAACAATGGTTTTCTGCAATCTAAATTCAAAAGACCTGACCATGAACTTCATCATTTCATACACTTGATGAGATCAAAGCATGAAGGGTGGAGCCTGAGATGTGTTAAGGAGGCTTTCACCCATCAGTAGTGTGCTGGAGTCCAGCTCCGCACAGTCACAACCAGCAGATCCAGCCCTCCATAGGCCAGGAGAAAAACAGACATGCTGTGTGGGTGGGCTTTGAGCATGAAGCTGGTGGTATCAGTCTAGTCACTTTAGAAATTAATGTTTGTCGCCTAAGAAAGGTAATAACCACAGCTGACAGTAACTGAGCTTCCATTTTGGAAGTTTCATTGGAGAAAGGGCCAAATGAGCACAGACACTGAAAAAGCTCCAAGAGACAAACCACTGGTGGGGCGACGCGATGCAGTTTGTGGCACTGCTGTCTGTGGGGATAGGCTTTACCCTACAGGAGCATAAAGACAGGTCACGGAGTTTTTAAATGAATTCTGCAGTCATTTAGTGAAGAGGAAGGTTGTTGCTGATCATGCTGATGTGGGTAAGGAGTTGGCTGGCCAGGTGGCCATCTGACACGAAAAGAGTCCCTACGCACCTGGAAGAGAGCTGCCAAGAAGGACTGAGCACTTCGCTTTTTATACACTCACATGAAACCACCTGAGAATGTTGGTGTGATGAAATGACTGATGACGTTATTCAGATACAAAGGAACTTCATTGTTTGTTTTTTTTAAATTGATAAAAAAAGAAACTATGCAAAACGCTCTTCTAGCACACACTTGATAATTTGTTTGCAAAACTGGTGCAATTAGTGCAGAAAACTGACAGCGTATGTCTATTCAGTTAAAGAATCTCATCATTTTGATGCAAGCTCAGTGGGAAGAGACAACAGGCCCTTGCGTGTGCCCAAATGTGGATCTGGTGGATCAGCAGGCAGAATGAGGCTAGAGCCAAATTCCCTTGCTAGGAGTGCCCCCTGTCCAGAGGACTTTTATGAAGAAGACAGTCTTTTAGGAGCAAGAATTTCAAATGACATGGAGTTTGTAAGCTAAAACCTCTGTTTTGAGTTACGCTTTGAGTTACAAACTGGTAGCCAGTGCTTTTTCAGACCATGCTTTCCTCTTTGCAAAGGGCCCCACAAGGCAAATGCCTGCTGAAGTAGCACATCCTAAAACAAGTTGCTATAACTGTACTAATAGCATTCTTGTACTGGGGGGGACACAGTGCAGAAATTCAGTCCCATCAATTAGGCCCCACAATTTCAAAAGGATGTTAAGGGCCTTGAGTATGTTCAGAGGAGGGCACCAAAGCTGCTGAAGGGGCTGGAAGGTATGTCCTCTGAGGAGCAGCTGAGGACACTGGGTTTGTCTAGTTTGGAGAGGAGGCTTGGGGGGCAACCTCATTTCTCTCTCCAGCTTCCTGAGGAGGGGAAGTGGAGAGGAAGGTGCTGATTTCTTCTCTCTGGGATCCAGCATAAGGACATGTGGGAACAGTATAAAGCTGTGTCCCTCAGAGGGGGTTTGGACTTGACATGAGGAAACATTTCGTTACTGAGAGGGTGCTGAAACCCTCGAACAGGCTTGCTAGAGACGTGGTCAATACCCCATGCCTGTCAGTGGTTAAAAGGCATCTGGACAACGCTCTTAAAAGCTCTTAAAACCTTTTGGCCAGCCTTGAAGTGGTCAGGCAGTTGGACTCCATGATCGTTGTAGGTCCCTTCCAACTCAACTTTTCCATACCATTCCATTCCATTCCATTCCACCAAAAACACAGTTCAAACAGAGATGGAGGGACAGGCTTGATCTGAAAATGGGGCTCTTGGGTCCATGGGAAGGGGTGTGAGCAGAGGCCCCAGGTTAGGCTGTTCATGTCCATGAAGGCCTATTAGTACCCTCAGGACTCTGACATCCATCATGGGGCATTGACCTGTGTACCTTTAGGTACCCCAGTCAGGCACCTCAGCTAGGCTTACCTCTCTATATCACCCATAGCAGATATTCAGATTCACTTAGACATTTTAGACATTATAGCTGTTCTGTTCTTGGGGCCCTCATGCTCTGCAGGGTTTTGCTCTAGGTAGACTGTGCTCTTGTTTCAGTCCTGTGATTCCCAAAGTTTGCTCAGTCGTTCTCAGAGCAAGTCACCCTCTGATTCTTGTTTTTAACCTCTTTCCCATGTATCTGCATAGTAGCTCAATGAACTGTCTGTAGTGTCAGTCTATCCAAGCTTTGTTCCACTACGTCCGTGAGGAGGTGAAGAAAATGCATTTAAAAACTGTAGAGTCAGTGCTGTGTGCTAATGGCCCATGTCCCTTGGAAAATATTTGCACCGTTTGTTATTGACATGAAAGTTCTCTTGGTAATTTATATGCTGCTTTTAGCTCTTCAGGATTCCTTCCCTCTTTGGCTGCCCTAAAGAAATGTGCTGTACAGGCTAATATGAGCATACAGCTGAGCTCCAGTCCAGTACTTTTCTGTATTAGGCAAAAATGTTGTTTTCATTACCAATATTTAATCCTTAAAAAAAAAAAAAAATCCCTGCAACTGAAACTGTTTCTCATAAAGTCCACATTGCATAAACTGTCGCCCCAGGTCCTGGGAACGACAGCCAGTCCACACATGGACTGCACCACAAAAGCAACAGCTCACAGTGGTCATGCCAGGGCAGAACAAGGACATGCTCACTTTAAGGGACAGATGGTATCTATTTAGCTAAACATTCTTCCACTAAGGCTGTTTTAACGCCCAGATCATTTTTATCAGCTTCTTATCACATTTGGGAGCGCAGCATGCTTCTGATGGAGGCTATGTAAGCGCTTCCCAGAGAGTGCTGTAGTTTCAGGGTTCAAGGCAACGTAGCAGAATGAAGAGGAGGTGTGTGGATGTGGAGGGGGGGAATAAAAACAACCCCATGCCATGTTTGCTGATTTTGAAATGTTCTTGGATGGATTTCCAGGTAGAATATAGATACAAGAACGTGGGAGGCCTCCTTCATCCATACTCAGTTTTGCTATACGTTCAGGGCCAGACTGTGGGCCTGTAACTCATCGATGTCTGCGCACTGTTTTGTAGGCTGACATGAAGGAGGTCTGCCAGTGTTCTGAACAACTCAGAGATGCCTCACTGGCATCTGTAGCATGGTATTAAGCCCAAGCTATCCTGGCTCACATCTGACTGCAAAATTCAGTGTAGACACGCAACTTAGCCTGGCACCCACTCCTAGGAATGCTTGCCTTCCCAGATACTTCTGTTGTGAGGACAAGGTGTTACTCATCCTCGCTATGCATATCACCGGGTGCCTTGCTGTTAGACTGTCAGGCAGAGCTGTCATCCGAAACCTCCAGTGCAGTGAGGCAATACAACCCTGTGTCAGTCCTCTTGAACTGTGAAAGTACCACACGCGAAACTATTAGCATGACATCTGCGCGGTGTAGCGTGCACCAAAGCACGTTAATGTAAAGAACGGGAGAGCAAAGAGGAAAGTGTGGGACACCTATGAAAGGCAAAGAGAAGTCTCTCTCTCTCTCTCTCTTTTTCTTTCTTCACCAGGGAACTGGCTCACACAGTACTACAATAACAAGCACTGGCAGGCTGCCCAGCATCACTGTACTCTGGTTGTAAGCGAACTATGAGGCTCAAGCAATCTTCTGGGAAAAGTTCACACCAAATGTAGCGTATGTTATGTTTTCCCCTCATTGTACTTTTTTTTTTTTTTCCCAAACCAGTCCATTATATTCCTTCCCTGTTGCATTATGGGTTTCTTTAAGATCCCCAGGAGCTGCCCTCTTTCAAAACCAAACATTGAGTAATCAAACAGATCTGTTTTTTAAAGTAACAGAGATAAACTAGTAATCCTCCTCTCAGAGACAGCTCTCAGAAAAAAACCCAGAGCACACGTCTTTAAATGGTGGGGTTTTCCGTTGTTGGGAATTTGTTTGTTTGGTCTCATTCTCAGATAAAACCAAGTTAAGTGAGAGAAAAAAGTGCATTATTAAAACACTACCATTATCTATATGATGTACATCTTCCATGGAGTGGAAGCCAAAGCAGACCACGCTTTACAATAGCAGTGCAGTAAAAGGAAAACTGTTCCAAAGAGCTTGGTGTGTGTTTGATCTGAACCTTTCAAAACAAGCCTGATGTGGCTTTGCATGATAGTCCTGGTCACCTCAAAGATGCCAACTGTAACTTCCACTGTAAATGTAATGGGTACACAAAGATTTTATTAGAAGTACATGAATTTGTATTGCTTGAAGAGTGAAGGGAAGAGGCACTCATTCTGTGCTGAAGGCAATACTAAGATGCGTTCATTTATTTTTGACTGTTTCTCAATGTGGCTTTTACAGAGTCATAAAAAGACAAACTTTCTAAGTTCACAAAAACTATGAACACATTGGGTGTAATTTATCTGACAAATCAGACCACAGACAGTTAGTTGGAAACAGGGTAAGAAAAGTAGGCCCATCTATACGTAACTAGCCCAAATACGTATTCCCCATTGTCCTGCAAATACAGATACTGTCAATATATAATTTACTGTTGATTTTACTAATTAATTTTATTGTATTAGTGCCTGGAGGCCTTTGTTAAGCTTTGTATTGCATTGCGTGAGGTGTTATACAGGAAGTTTCTGCCTCAAAAGGCTTAGGAGGCTAACTTAGGGTCATGCAGATGTGATGGCACTGTCCAGAAAGCAAAGTCACAGCAAACATGAAACAGTTCGTTCAGCTTTAATTTGCAGTGGTATTGAGTACCTGTAATTCCTGGAGACCTCAGTAGGAGTTTTGGCTGTTCAGCACTTTTGAAAGCCAGACTGAAGTTCCTCGCTATGCTTCTGACAAAAGGTCCTTAGACAGGAGAGACAGACTTACTAGGTTATCAGGCCAAATTCGTCCCAGAAGAAAACCCGTTGAAGTCAATGGAATTTCACTGGGGATGGATTTACCATAGAAAGATTGTTCCCTATAGTATATTTAGAAGTGCTTTGTCCTATACAGTTTTAATTAGCTCTACATTAGTCAAGGTACCGTACCATTGTTTCAATCAGCTACCCTTGCAGAGAACTGTCTCTAGCTATCCTTGTCCATGTTTCCCCTCCCCCCCATCCCTTTCTGCCTCCTTCTCACCCCCTCATTATTTTATGTCTAATTTGGCTAATGAATTTCTCAGACAGGGTCTTCTTTCATGTTTGAGAAGGACCTAGCCAGTATTGAGGTTAAAAGAAAAGAACAAAAATCACTAACCAAAACCATGAAGAGAGAACAAATTATTCTACTGAGAAAAGCAAAGGTGTTTATGAAGCCTTAAGCTTTTATTTGTCACTCCATCTGTCCATGTATAGCTAGGGTACAGTTTTTCACCACATATTCTGCGTTAAGATGGACATGGGTACTTTACTCTTGACTTTCCAGTTTCGTCACCGGCTCACTGCATTGTTAGAGCAAGTGGCTTCACTTTTCAAACCTCTGCTTTACCACTATTTCAACAGGCATAGACACACACATGTAAAGAATTTCTCAAGTTGCTTCACAGAAATACGGAAAGCATTTTAAGTTCTGTAGTGGAAAAGCAAAGTACTACAAGGCAAAGGACTGTTGCCATCAGCAGTGCTGTCTTTTTTTTTAATAATCATTCTGATAAAACATTAATTTTTCTCTGAGCTATGCCCGTTTTTTTTTTTTTTACCTTCTCTAAAGAAAGTTCTAACAATATTGTAGGGAATTTGTAGTCTAGGTATGCTTTCAGTCATATAATTACAAATGAAACAACTTCTTTCGAGAATAACTGCGCAAACTGTGGATTCAGTGCTGCCTTATGCCAAAGAAAAAAATGTCCACAACTACGAAACAAACTCTAAAACCACATTGGACAAGTTACTAAATCCCATCTACGTAAAGATGTGTGTGTTCGCTTCTGAGTCACTGTATCGTTTGACCACGCAAGAAGCAAGACAGTTTGCCTGAGGAATGTCAGGAAGACCAGGATATAATTAAAAAAACAGCCATGTTTTCAGTTTTCTTAATATTCTTCTAAAACAGGTACACACTCACTTTAAAATTAACCACAGAGCTTAATTATGTTTCTTGTGATCGTGCCGGGAGGGTTCCATGTTGTCTTCCTGTGGTCATTTCATCAGCCAGGGCTTTTCATGTAAGAATGTGCTGCATGCATGTCACAGCATGGGATCTCATCACAGACACCTGCTCTCAGCCTGTGAACACAGATTTTAATCCCCCTCCCTGCAAAAATGGTGACAGAAGGGCATATTATTTAATTACTCATGCATGCTCTCCAAGACAGGGTCCACAGCTCCACTTGTTTCATATGGCTTGTGCTATTTTTGGGGGGTGATCAAATAGGATGATTGTTAAAAAAGGAGAAAGCTTCACCATAGACTTCTCATTGCTATTTGATGAGAACAATATATGAAAAGATTGGCAAGATAAGAGCAGTTAGAGCAGGAACTGAAGAAAATCTAGGTATGGTAAATACGGTCATAAAATTATTTGTGTTTTCTTTAGCTCTCACTGTGAGGATACGAAAGCTAAGCTGTACTGTGTAACTTGGCTCTCCTCCACTACAAGACCATGGATCCAGCAAAAATTAGCTGTGATAACCACCTCCAACGTACTGAAGAATGTGAAACCAACTTACTAAAGCCTTCATCTAAGTTAGAGCTGCAGTAGTGGTTATGTTTCCCCTAGGTGCTAGGAGGGGGAAAAACAGGAGGAAGATGAAAGAAGTATAAACTTTTAGCTCTGCCTAAACAATGCATTTATTAAATCACTTCAGTCAAAATCATTCAGCAATACCTACAAAATCCTATCACGGACCAAAGCAAAGCGCAGCTAAATGAAACGTTATATATTGTACCCGGCAAGCAATCACCATACTTGCATTCTCATTGCCCTCGGCAGCACCTGCGCTCTTTGATCACAGTGCTTTTATGTGCTACACTGTATACAAAAGACCAAGCCAGCAATTAGCCATTCTAGCACTGGGTCCTGAAACCTCGGCAAATGCTTCAGCCCTTTAATGAATTCCTAAATAGAAGGAAGTTGCAAACAAAGTTCAGCTTGTGTATTTTATGCCAGGTTCCCACAGCACTGTAGGTTCTTAGAGCTTAATTAATGACACTTGCATCCTGTACGCCTTCCAGAGTTTTAGTGGAAATTTTACTGGTCACTTCAAACTCTGACATCTTTTGGACGATTGTCCTCAGAATATTGGGCAACCTCCCCAGTCTTTGGAAGGAAAAGACAAGACTTCGCTGTTAATCATGACTCATCTGTATCAATGGGATGGACAAAAACTGGAGGAACAAAACGTGCATCATGTAAAGTAAACTACTCATCAGAAATCCTATGTGTTGTATAGGAACCAAAACGGGGACGAAAATGAAAACCACAGCCTAATATACCAGCATTTGGGAACTCTGCCAATGCCCCTAATTAAAATTTTGTACTAATCTCTTCAGGGAATCCAAGAAATTCTTTCAGAAAATGGAACATTCTTCTATGCACATCCAACTACTTATCCTGTAAGAGGGAATATAAAGGAGATTGTACACGATCAGACAGAGGTCAGTGGAGTGGAAAGGACAGTGTGAAAGCTACAGGAAACGAGCCATCTATGAATGAAAATACTGGAATTCCTTCTTGAACCCTGACTCACATAATGTATGATTTTCTGGTCCTGGTCTAAGGATCGTTACATCAATGGAAAGACTTCATTAATTTTAGTGGGGTTTTAATCAGTTCCCAAAATAGGAGAATACAAAAAAGTATTTAAAATTACAAGGTACGCCAACATGTCCCTTCCCTTCTTTTCCTTTTGTCCTACCATCATTAGAGAGCTTGGTGAGAGTGGTTTGAGATGAATGGGAAGTGTAGAGGCTGGACTGGAGAGGGTCTAAGACAGCACCTCTGACATTGGCTTATAGGCAATAAACAACACATTCAGTGCTGTTAGGGATGCAATTAGAGATGAAAGGAAGGAAAGAGTTGGTAATTGGTAACTGGAGAGGGAAGAGATGCTGATAGATCAGTATTTTTAAGAAGGGAAAGACCAAATCTGCTTTATTGTTAATAAAGAAGAGCCAGGGTGAGATTTTAAGAAGAAAAATAGGGTGATATGCAGGTGTGAAGGAGAGCGGAATAAGGTAACTAGAGCAAGTGTACAAGGCTACGTTAGAATCTCATTCATCTGGATGGAAAAAGAGACAAGACAGGTAGGAGGCATAAGGAAAGTCACAGACAGCAGGGAAACTGCATCATACTTCATCAGTTTTCTCTTTGAAGAAATCAGCAGGTTCCTGTAGAGAAAAATAAGTGAAGGCGGTAGGAGAGAACTATCAAAGATGAATCTAGGCTGGCTGTGCAATGAGTAAATCTTCTGTTTAGCTATGCAACTGAGCTTCATAAGTCAAGCAATCCTATCCTGAGCTCAAATTATTAAAATCTAGGGCTTTTGTTTGGCCAATGTGGAGCTACAGGGTTTAATCGTTGATTGTCTTACACTTTCCACAGCCCCTGACACTCATGCAGACCGGCTGGACCTAGCTAAAGGGAAATGGAGGCACAAGCACATATGGCATCCACCCTTTGCGTGGCTGTACATGACTACATGCAAATCCAGACAGTGGGGACTCAGCTCCCTCAGCTAATTCTCCCAAGTGAGCAAGATCTGCAGTGAACCCAAACAGGACTTTAGCTCCGATCCACTTGTCATTTGCAGAGCTTTCCCTCTTCTCCCTGGCTTAGAAACAAACAAAACTTCCTTCCTGTTACCTTTTTCTAAAGGATCTTTCTGTGACTAAGCCATTTATGTGTCTATATTACATGTAATTCTCTGATGTCAGATGAGATAACAGAGATAATCCTCCTAAAGGATTTGTGGCATTATGGATTACAGCTTCCATTTGTATGTTGTATGCATTGCCTTCAAGAGGCCTTGAGTGATGCTATAAGATCTCTGTATTCAGATTACAAGATATTTGCATTCAGCACTGCCTTATTATAGGTTTAGAAATACCAACAACCCAAACTAAGTGACCAGCTGTTCAGATCCTGCTGTTCTTTTAATCCATGCAAAGGTAAAATACTACTGAGGTCAGTGGGATCCTTGCCAGGGTAACAAGATTTAAACCATTTTCCTTGTATTTCTTCACCTGCCATTTCACTATAAAATAAAGTGATCATTTAGCAGACAGAACAATTTATTCCAGAAAGAAGTCAGCTTTGTTTCAAACATAGTTTGTCCAAGTCAGAAAGATTCTTAATTATTGTGCCTTTTTTTTTTTTTTTTTTTTTGATATCTAAACTCCTGTTGACACAACCAGCAGGAATCTTGACACTGGGTTTTACTTATAGCTCTGGGGTCTATCTAGGGCTTAAATGGTCTTGTGGATCTGCCTGAAGGTGCCCTCTCTGGGCATCTCGTCAGGAAAAAGCTGAATAGTTACAGCTGGACTGCTGCTCCAGAACTCAGTTTCTCCATCAGAATGACTATGGCATTAATACTTCCAGGAGGCAATAATCACTAAGAAGATCTTTAGTTGCATTTCCTGCTGTGCAACACACGCTCTTCTGATGAAGAAATTAATAATTTTGTGAAACACAGAGGAGCTATGCTCAGCAACTTCACAATATGACTGTTCCTGTTCTGATACGAGGCCAACTCTGGCTCCCAAGCCTGGAGAACAATATAGCCGATCTCTGTGATACCGGATGGTGCGAAACTCACACAAAAGTATATCCTGCTTAGCACATGTGGGACATTCCTAGAAGGAGCTTGGCTGATGATAAATTCGGGTGACATTAACACAGCTGTCACGTACAATGCTCTTTTGCCTAATTATTGGTGTATTTACGTTTCTTCAGTCTCGCGGTGATCATTTTTTAATTTCCTCTCCTGTGAGAGCATTTAGTAGAGTGGGCCAATTTACATTTGCTCTCCAATGATGGTATGTCAGTCTCTACAGCAAAAATCTGCATTTTCTAGCCTCATCCATACTGACATTTTGCCTGCTGCACTGAGCTCCTGAATGGATCAGCAACGTTCAACCAACAACAGCCGTCTCCAGTGGGGAACAATGATCTACATCTTCAAAGAAGTCTAGGCACCTCTTGATTTCAGCTACCTGGAAAGAGAGAACGAAGTATGCAGCATAATTCTGCTACATACAAGCAGGCAAACATCTAATGGAAATACACCTTTAGCAGCTCGCGTCTACGTGATTTAGGGTGCCACAGATTTCAGCTGTTTGTTGCCTTTCTGACTCCCCTGGCTGTGTTGAAATCACCACTGTGACAGCCAAGATGAAGCAGCTGGCTGCGTGAGCACTCCTCGTCCTTTCCAATACGCAGCAAAACTACTTAGCTTAAATCACCGCTGACGGGAACTAACTTCTTAAACAGGTTTGAACTTGATCCTCGTTGAGCGCATCTGACTGTGCCCCAGATTGCCTAGTTCAGCTCAAAGCCAGCACATGTACCCTATTATCAGCAGCAGCAGCTCTACATCAGTCAGCAGCTGGCAGACGGGCCCTTGGGGACTTTTCTAGTCAAGGCTAGTGCAGCCCAATGGCTGCTTCAATATATTCTCCGTGTGCAAAACAGGACGTATCTCTGTGCAAATGCTGTTATTGCACAATGGGTGTCACTGATAGCAGGAAAGAGACAATGCTTGGGAGCTGGACATGTTGTTCAAACATCATTCCAGTCTTTTTATATACTCTGATTAAGGCCCTTTACTTAGAACTGCCATCATGCTGTTGCGGGCTACTTTGAGACAGAGACTATCTAGGCACAGAGAATATGCGAAATCCCCTTTTACCCATCTTTATAGGGCAAATTCAACTGTATTTCAGTACCTGAATTTCTAGAGTTTGTGACATTCTCTTAATGTAGATTCTGGATTATCTATATCCAAATACATACAGACCTACCTACACAAACAAGTACAGCCATACTACCCGTCTTTTCAAGCACTACATACATTTTCACTATTAGTCCATTCAGTTTCTCCACTACATTTCCAGGTCATAACCCCACTGTTGTCAGCAATACTTAGCCCTTGACTCCCTAGCAGTATTTCTTCAGCAGTGGCAGACAGGGCTGTTAGGCAACCAGGAAATCTAAAACAAAGGAAAAAGGGTTACAAGGAGAATATGGCACAGGCAGAGGAGCGAGTGGAACTAACAGACTAAAGGCCCAAAGGAAAGAAATGAAGAGAGGCTGGGAACAAGGACAGCAACATTCGGGAAGATTTGCTCCCAGTGCAGGCGGCAGCAGCAGCTGCCAATACCAGTAGGGACAGTGTCAGATCAAGCAGGAGTTCACCCGTCGCGACAGTACAGCACCAGCATGGGGCTAAAGCTCTTAGTATCCCATGTTCAAAACAATTCACAACTAAGCACAAAGACAGAACATATGACTAACTGAAGGGCTTAATTTCCTAAACCTGGATATCTCTTTTAGATGCCCTCACACAGGACCTGTGATGCCCCTAACAGCCCCATGCCAATGTCTCCGATACCTCAGATCTCTATGTTTGGGCTACTAAACGCTAACCACCGTGTCCTCTTTTAGGCTTTGACCCCCCTGCTCTTCATCCTCAAAGCAGGACAATGAACGGGGACCAACTCCAACCAACTTGAGACAGAACAGCTCTGTGATGACCCGGGTTGTACCTGCAGCTCGCTGATGGATCCAACCCAGGGCAGCTTCGGCTCCCTGCCTGGCTCAACCATGTGGCCACCTCTACCCCTTTACAGAAACCCCTGCTCCCTCTCACATGTGTTGAATGCAAACCGTGTGCAGCTGGGCACCATCATTTCCCAGAATCACAGCTGTAGAACTCAGAAGACACAGCGTAATCAAGCGCTGGGCATCCCCCATTACCATAACCACGTGATCGAAGCCTCGCCACAGCACAACCTTTTTTCCCCTTCCCATCCCGTCTGCTTTTACCCGCTCTCTTTCAGTCACTGCCATTCCTCACCAAAGCTCTCAAATGGCCGTGACAGGAATGTCTGAGGAAATGAGATAGAAGCACCTACAGCAAATAAATAAACCAATAAAGCAATAAAAAGACAAAGTGAGAGAACAAGGGGGACATGAGCTGTTCGGAGGCTTGAAGGCCAGCCCATAGAGTCACTCAGTCTAGACTCCAGATGTGAACGCAGAGCCTCAGTGAGTGCAATACGGGACTGCGTAAATATCTCAGCCAGATGTCTCAGGGCCCAAGCTACAAATCCTCACAAATGGTGACAGAGTTGGCTGTTGCTGTTCGCATAGCTCTGCTTCCAAGAGAATCAGTGGTCATTCAGTCAGCAGCAGTTCAGTTTTGCTGCCAGATGGGAGGGAAAACCAGGCTCAGAGTTGCAGTTAGTCTCATAGCAAACTCAGCAGTCGGTGGATGGGTCATGGAGCCCTCTGTGGGTACTGAGGTTAGCTTAAAATAGCAATCTGGGGAAAGAGCTGAAAAGATTATAGTAAACATAAAAGCACATGATCCTAAACTTCTAAATAGAATAAAGTAACAGGCTGACATGTTAGGCCCCTGAATTCAAATTCAGATCTCCAAGACTCCTCCCATTTGGTAAACAAAGTTTACAGATGCTTAACGTTACACAACGGAATTACCTTCTATTTCAGTTGCTGGAGACATGCATTACATTGGCTCTAAGGAGCTTGATGCTTTTACCTGCATGTTCACAAACTAAGCATTCCTCTGCCTGACTTCTGCGTTCCCACAACCTGTTTCCCAGGTGGGTGCCTCACAGAAAGCACCTGGAGGGAACATGACCACCTTCCCATCTATTGGCAGCTGGATCTTTCCCTTGGGAGGCTGGAGATTAGTTTCAGCTTCCTCTTCTGCCTGAGTTAGACCAGAGGACCAAGGCTGTCTCTCCCAGGAAAAGCTTCTAACCACTAGGCTATAGTATGTTTTAAGCCAAAGCTTTCCCAGTCTCTTGGATTTATCCCATGCTCCATAAAAAAAAAAAAATAAGTTTTATTGCAACAGGGGATAGGACCTGGGGCTTTGCAGTGAAAGTCCTTATATAATCCACCCTGTCACTGGCCCAATTTAGGATATATCAATTTATGACCCAGATTCTCTTCAGCAAGTCACCCAAAATTGGAACTGGCTGAATAATTTATGAGATGATTTGTAAGCAAAAGCCCTGAGTTGTGTTACTCTGATTCACAGGGATAACATTATTTATGATTTTTTGTTCAGACATAAGGCATGAACATGTTTTAGGGTGGCCAATAATTGTCCCAAGATTTGCAGAGTGATTGTTCCATTCTCCTGTTTTAGTGTGCCAATAGCAAAGTGACTCATACAGTATAAAAGACGAGCTTTTAACGAAACTGCCCAGAAAAACTTGACGAAGAGACACGTGCTACCAAATCACTCTCCTATTCTTGGAGGTGCAGTTACAGCCTGAGGTTGGGCCCACCAGAGAAGTATCTTAAAAGGCTATTGTTCCTCTCTCCTCTTCAGAGCTAGGCTCACAGAGATAACTCGGAGTCAAAAAAGATTAGGATAAATTGCATTACTTCATATCCGCCACAGGCTAAGAGCTCATATATAAGCAGCAGCTGATGCAGGGTGACTAGTTAAGCTGCCATAGCAAACCACGTGGGACTGTGAGCACCAACTTCCGAGGTCCTAAGAGAGGTCAGATCTGCTAAAAGGTCTTCTGAACAACACTGAGCTCCCACAGCGGTACATTTCCTGTAAAGGTTGCAGGGGCTTACTCTGATTTATATCTATACCACATCTGACCCTCAAACCATTGCTGGGATCCACTTAGATCCTGAGCTGCCACATTCAACCCCAGGTCTAAATCAGATTTATCTGAACTGACGGGTGTATGGTTTTAAGATTTAATTAATTTCCCTATCCTGAACAACATGGCCCTCAAACCCACAGTACCAAGACACCCGTGCTGGACACATACATCC
The DNA here is from genome assembly GCF_964199755.1 of Larus michahellis. Classification (NCBI taxonomy): domain Eukaryota; kingdom Metazoa; phylum Chordata; class Aves; order Charadriiformes; family Laridae; genus Larus; species Larus michahellis. The sequence continues at coordinate 71,195,018 of NC_133897.1, read as the reverse complement.
TTTTCCTTATTATTCTGCACTTTGTCAGGAGAAAAGGCATTGAATATAATGGTCTAAATAAGAGTTAACTCCAAGATCTAAACAAGTATATTGAACAATTTATTCAGAGCACATCGTGCTGTTCTTCCACCTCTTTGGTAATGAATGCACAGCATCACCGCGGCTGAAACTTAAAGGGGATATTTCTTCTGGCAGTGCCCTCCGGGTCCCTTAGGCTGGCTTATCCAGCAATTGTGTTGGCAGTTTGGAGTTTTTCCCAGGATCTTCTATGGCCAGGGATGCTACAGGCCATTTTATTAAATGTCAATGCCCATTGCTGATTAATTTTTGAAAAAAAAAAAAAAAAAAAAATCAGCCTTAGAATATTTTTTTCCTTCTGTTCCACGTCAAAAGCGCATCTATTTAAAGGTCTTTTCAGAGGGGGTCCTTTCTTCTGGAATGAAATAGCATGAAAGAGTTGTATTTGTAACCCCACTGTGCACCACTGACTTTCCCATAACAGGGGATAGCAAATTTTCCTTGTCTTGCCCTCGAATCTGCAGCAGTGTTGCAACCCCTCTTCCAGCACAGGCTCAGAACTCACCTCTGCCTCATCAACGCCAGCTCCTGTGCGTAAACAGTTAATCAGCCAGCAGACAGAAACACAAGAGAAGTGAAACTTTTCTTCTTACTGTACAGATCTCAGAGAGGCGGAACTCAGGTAGATCAGTAAAAAAGTAGGTGTTGAGATACAATGGTGGAGGGAGGGTGCAGAAATTCCAGAATCCTTATCTCCATCCTTGAGAATAATCAGAGCCCCTCCAACCACAGACCACGGCACGTTCCTCTCTGTGGAAGATCAGATTTATTGTGCCATTCATGCAAATGCAGTAGCCATCTGACAGCCTCAAAGCTGCACTCCTCTACGCCTGTGGCCATATCAAATTTTTGGGAAGACGTGAGGAACCATTTTCAGGAAAATGGTGCTTCATTTACTCTTTGACTCTCAAAGAATGTTTTGTCTTCCTCTCTGTTTTGTGAAGTGCTGTCAACACTTACAGTGAAGTTTATTGTAAATACACAATAATAACAACTGCGCGCATTCATCTCTGATTCAATTCCTATGTAAATTTATGTTAATATGTATGCAGATCAAGTCTGCCCCCCTTGGTCCTGGAAAGTTGTCAGAATGACACATGGGTTCTGAAAAGGTTGTGTACTACTGATCTGCAGTTTTTGTATCGTATTCAATAACTGGCGAACCAACAACAAGAGACTGTGGATATTTCTCTTCACTTTTGCTGGAGAAATTAGCGGAGTCTTCCAGACAAAGTTAAAAAAAAAAAGTCTCTAAACCCAGTCTCTAAAACCATGACCTGCCTATTTTTATCTCTATTTCGCAACAGAACAAATATTCACAGGTGGGATCTTTTGAGGAATGGGGTGGTACAAGGGAGTCTTGCTAGTAAGCTTTCAAGAACTGACGTGCCATCTTCTCGACAAAAAAGCAACTTTTCTCCCTAATACTTAGTAACGGCTAAACAAATGCCTAGAGTTTATGTATAGTCCTCCTCACTTTTTGCTGTCTCAATTAGTGCAGTTTTTAAGAGAGCTCAAAAAGGTCACTTATTTAATCCTCTCCTTCCCAGCCTCCTTTTTCTCTGTTTTAAGGGAAATATACTGACCTTCCACCTGTGTGTGCAGCCAGAGCCAATCTGAGCACTCAAGTCACACCAGTGTCGAGGTAGCTGGGGCGCTACAGTGGGCTGTTCTCTGCTTTCCTGCCAGGGATGTTTGGCTACGACACTTTCTGGTACTTTGCAGTAAATAGAACCTAATCTTTAGTTCATCCCTGGGCTGAGTCCCTACAAGGCTCCCAGGCACTTCTTAAATAATCGCAGCGGGACATAAATTGGGACTTCAAGAGATACATGTGCTCTTTGCATAGGGATGAATTTCCAGTAATCCAAAAGGGGACGGGGAAGTTGCTATCAGAAACAGCAGGCGCCGCAATTGTTGGCTAGAAGATACACCAGACCAAAAAAGTCCAATTGCCAGAAAGTATTTATACCCCTGCAGTTCACAGCTGAGGACTTGATCCTGACCTTTGATACACAAAACAGATTTGCTCCGAAGCTGGAAACTCAGTTGCAGCATTTGGGCTTGGAGGGTACGATTGTGCCCAGAGCTGATAAAGGTGGGAGCTGAATCATCAGTTCCGAAGTAAGGCAGCAAGCTCCTGACCAAAATCAATTCCACCCTAATAACACTCAATGGACTTAGGCGGACAGTGATTTTTGGAAGAAAAAAACAACCACAAATAAGAACAGAACTGTACCCCATACAGTGACGCTTCAGTCACCCATTTCATTCAGGCCTTTCAGCTGGTTTAAAGACTGAGAAAAAAAACCTTTCTTCACCAAGCTCTTCTCACTCGACTCTGGTTTAGAGTGTTATTTCATGCTACTTTTTTAATCTCATTTTATTGAAGGCAATCTTAGCCCCAAGAGCAAAACAAGTAAAATAAAAGCAATTAAAGCCTGGAAAGAATCCGTATTTTTCCTTTGAAATAGAGCCCCATGTCAGACAGCTTTCCACGTACCTTGTTCAGTGTAGGTTACATTATGGCATCCCATCAGGCCCATTCAAACCAGGTTGCAGAAGTATTGTGGCTGGGATCCAACGCTGCCTTCCTGCCTGCAGGAGCTGTTGGTGGTGATTTCATTTCAATCGTTTTCTCTCTTTCCACCTCTCATGCAGCTGCTTGCATGTCTTGATAGGATCGAAGCGTAGCTCATGGAATCTATATGATAATCACAAAAATAGTTGTTTCTGCTGAAAAATGGATTTAATTCCCCCTCTAAACCTTTGTGGATTGCCAACTGGGGGTGTGAAACCAGCTGGCAAAAGATGCGTTCATTTCAATTTCATGACTTTCATATACTGCAGCTTCCTGACTTTAAATGGTTCCTTCCCTCTCTAATGAGAGCACCAAGGCCTTGATTAACAGCCCTCACTTTAAACAAAGTTTTGAAGAAGCTTCTTTTCATGGTAACTTCTCTGGGGATGTCTGACAGCCTGCTCAATCCAGGGCAGCTGAATGCCTCTTCTTTCACAGCATGAGCATTTGTCAGAGAAACGAGGAGTCAGGCTTGGTGAAGATTTGTATCCGTGAGTACTCTGCAAGTAACTTGCACAACAGCGTGGGAAGGAAGCATGAAAGTAGTGCTGGTAAAACAGTGGAAAACTAATTTAATCAATGTTTTCAAAATGCAAAGGCTTGGAATGGACTCTGTTTTACTTTTTTAACTCTTTCAACCCTTTTCTTAAAAAATGCATGTTTGTTTACCGAAAATCTTGTCTTCAGTCTACTGTTTGCGAATTTTTTTTTAGTCCAAACAGGATTTTAGAGAGATGACTAGGCAACATGGAAGAAAAGCCTGATATATTTTTTGACAGCTAATCACAGAGAAGGGAAAGACTATCTCTTGGGAAAGAGTCCTTCAAGCCAGGTAGAGCCATCTGGGTCAGAGCCTTCCAATGATTGAATAGTGATTTAGGATGTAAATATTGAAATCAAAGCTATCATCCATGGGAAAGTACTATTTGCTTGCAGACTCTGGCTTTTCACTCTTCCAGCTGGCCACTTAGTCAGTGGAAGTCTCTAATAGACAGTAGATGAGGGCCTTAATCGTAACTGAGTCCTTGAATCTGGACTTGCAGAGGTTTTAAACAGGCTCTACGAGCAAGCTTGCTGGAAGAGGACTGCAGTATACATCCTCCCTGGTCACAGGCCAAGATGCTCCCACTTTGTGACCTTGCCTCCTTTTCACTGATCTCCCCTGGGAGATGGGAGAACAGCACGGCCCTTTCAGCACAAGCCTGCTGACAGTACTTGAAGTCATGTCCGAACTGCAGTCATGCGGTGGCTGCTGTGTAGCTCAGGCCAGTACATACCCCAACCTAGACTTAAAAACTATCTGCGAACCAACAGCAGTTGTGCCAACACAGAGCTCGGCAAACCTACATGAAAAGGTACGGCTAATTAACGTGTGCTGAGTACTGCCTCGCCAGAACTTGGCTGCTACCAGAATTTCAACTGATTTAATGTTTCTGTACCAGACTGCTGTCACTGCAGTTGCCGCACGCGGGAAAACTAGCACACTGCTACTAACCTGATAACCCCAGAGGGCGTGACTGAGCTAGGGTTAGAGCAGAATTTTTGTTTAACATTTTATATGAAGTTTTGCTTTGGTTACGGTTATTTATAGGTTGCTCTTGTCAGTCAGAAAATTTCATTTACATTCAGCCAAAGCATGAAAGGAAACACTGGAGCTTGGGGAGGGGGAGGGAAAATGGAGAGGAGGGGGGGAAAAAAACAACCCTAAACAAAAGCTCTCATGAAGTTGATAGCATCACTACACTAGCAAAGCAAGCAAAAAAGAGTCCAAAATTCCTCAGAAGTCAGAAGCCGCAGCTGTCTTCCGAGGAAGGAATACACTGCATCTCATTTCTGTGGCACCTACTGATACCATCTACAGAAAATCCATCACCAGTTGAAAGAGGGACGCATTCGTTGTCAATGCATTCCACCACTTTGGTGTCCCAACTTTCACGAGTTTATTAGATGCACAGTCATGGACTTTTCTATGAAATAGAAAGACAATACAAGCTCCTCTATTGTTGCCTTATAGAACCATTAAGAACTCTGTTCCTTTATATATTAATTTCCCTCCTTTTATTGCTTCAGCTCTCAACAACTACTATAAATTTACTTTAAAGCAAACTGTGACATCTTTCTCTATATATACCTACATACACACACGTATATATATATATATAGACACACGCACAAATACAGTCATACATATATATATATAAACACACACAAAGCCCAACAGTGAATAGGAGAATTTACTGAAAAGAAAGAAAAAACTAGTGTATCCAGAAATAGGAGAAAACTAACACTTGATTATGAAGATTGGATGTTAGATATCTTTCACATTTCCTTCTTCTTTGGTCTTAATTCTGTTTCTATAATTATGATGTTTTTTTCTAGCATACCTGTCCTTCAGGAAGATAGCCTTTTGAAAGATCCCACTGAACTGGGATACTCGCAGAAAATGATCTGACTAGTTTGTACAGAGGGAAAGAATAACTTTGGAATCAAGTGACTGAGAAGAGCAAGGCTAAAGTAAAGCTTAGATTACAGCACTGTCAGTGAAGAGCTGTAACAGCTACGGAGCCTTTGTCTTTGAACAGGAGCCGAAAAGGACAAATAGGCTCAAGCTAACAGTGCCAGAATGGCAACTCAGTGAAGTCATTGTACACATCCCCACCAACTCCAAGGAGCTTTGGTCCAACGTTAGGAGTTGTTCCTGTACTATAGTTTCTTATCATGTAATACCTCCCTCCATACATATTTGCTTCTAATAGCAATATGGATGCAAATTTCATGCAAAGGTAGGACTGGGAGAACAGAGCATGCTTGAAACCTGATTTAACAGGACTCCATCAGATTTGGTGTCAGCTCTTCCATCCCTAGGGCTTAAGAAAATGGTAGGTCTCTGATCATCTTAAAAGGCTCTTCTCTGTTGATTTGAATTTAGGAATGTCTACAGAAGTCATAACAATACATTCTTGTTTTCAGCTAGTCAGTGCCAAGCACAATGAATAGAAAATAAAGAAAATCACCTGCAAGTAATTGCTGTACTTCATAAACAGAGCACAGAATCATTATTCACATTAAAGATAATAAAAGCAAGACCCTTCGTCCGGAGAACCTGTGAAGTCGTGGCTTGTGAAACATCATTCAGTCCTTGTTCTCAGCCAAAAATGACGGGAAGCAAAGCTGCTCTGCCTCTTCACAGACTGAAGAGCTTTCAGTCATTAATACAACACACAACCAGAGTCAGAGCTCCACTAATGGACTTTGCTACCGGCAGGGATGCTGTGAGGTCCACGTCAGGATCAATAGTAGAGACATTGTGTTGTAGTATGTCCTTAGTGCACTGTTAGTGGAAATATAGTCTCAGGCTCCAGACTCAAGGCTGTACATACTGTTTCTCTTAGCACTTCGTTATGTACAAGAGACAACTGTTATATAAACCAATAAAGATGTACATATCCCAACCCAGAAGACAAGAAAGACATGCAAGTCCCACATGTAATTCAGATTGAAACATTAGCCAATGTGGCAGGCATCCCAGGATCCTAACTTATAAAAAAATCATTTCGGAGCTTTCACAAAAAAAAAAAAAAAAAAAAAAGGAAATTAAATACTACCCCAATATCTTGAAAGGAGGCAGTCACCTCTCCAGGACTTCTTCCTGAATTCAGCAGGGCTCCTTGCCTTGGTTGGATAGCAAATGCAGTTTCGTAAATCCATGTGTGCACACACATCTGTAACACAACACAGCTTAGTCCATAGCCAAAAGACATTTTTACTTTCCCTGACTAGTGAGAGGACAGCTCAAGCTGCTGTCACTCACCTTTTGTGGCTCACAAGACAGTTCTAATATAACAATGGAGGGACAGTGTAATTGGTTGGAAAGGAGGAACAAGCGTAAAGCAGGGAAGTAATTTTGACCTTACATAGGTCACTTCTATAGCCTTTTGGAAGATCTCACTGAATGGCATTTCCTTCATCTATTGGTGAAACTGGACCTGGAGTCTGCTCTGCCTCCCCAAAAAATCAGTGTCATTTGTATTGAGAAGGGTCTTGTTTTGGTTGCTCTGTCCTAAACAGAACACCATAAAAATGATACGACATAGGATCCTCCTCAGAAACATCATTTTGTGTCAGAGGATCTCAGAGTCTAAACATTTCTTATCAGACACTTTATTCTCAGAGGAGCCTGGCTTTCTGCAAGAGTCCTTTGTAGTCCAGCTGGATATCATTACATAATTAAGCATATGAGCCAGGAGGTAGTCTTGAGCATGACAATTTTACAATGTAAGATCAAAATGTTATTCTTCCATTCAAAAGATCTAGTGTCATTTGTTGTAATACCTTCATGCAAGGATCAAATACAGTATTGATTATTCATTATTACCTTTAAAGAGGTCGGTAAGCTTCTGGAATTCAGAAGACTTCTGAGGATCTAAAGGGATATAAGGCCTCAGGGTTTGATGACTCATCTTGACCTGAAGCTTTGAAATATCACCTGCTGTCTGGATTGTTCCTGTTTGCTGCCTGGGATTTCAAAGTCTCTCTCTCTCTCCCTTTTTCCCCCCCAAGGCATCAGTCTTACAGACATTGCCAGATCAAGAGAAGCAAAGAATGCAAAAGAAAGTGAAAGTGAGAAGACCATGAGTTGGGAGCCCAGCTGGTATACATCTGCTTTGCTAAGCTTGAATTGAAAATGAGTATCATTATTCTTCTTCTGCACGCATCCTACTGTGTTTAGTTATTGCATCACATAGAAGAGGCAATGGGCATATCCTGTGGCTAGCCCCATTGTGTTCAACATGGGTTAACTAACTGTTCAATATCCTAAGACAGGGAGTTTTTCAACCTTTCTGTGCTAATTTGATCTTCAGGCACGTTCAAATGGAGGAATGTTTTGAGGAGACTGGGGGTATCATTATGTGGAGACCCTGACAAAATTTAACACACTATCTTTATCACCTTAAGAAAAAAATCAATGTCATATTCATCTAGACACTGTATTAAAAGTTTCCATTTTCAACAACATTGCCTGTATGTTGTAGAGTAAACCTCCAAGAGCGCTTTTTGGCAGATGGTTAAATATTTAAGTAGTTGGCTACAGATTTCAAAAAATTGAGATAATTAGAAAACTTGAAGCAGTTAATATTTATTAGTCATGAAGAGCTTGACAGATTGGATGTTTTCCTACCCACACATTCTCTAGCAGAAAAAAATAAAGCCCTTATCTTTCATTGTATATGAAGAATTTTTACATGAGGCAGAAGCAGAAGGCATGGACTTCCCAGGTTTCTCAGTATGAGACACTGAGATTAGTGGCTTCCACTTAATTCAAGAACAGGCCAGAAAACAACATGGAAATGACGACATCTCTGTGGAAATGCACCGTTCACCCTGGAAAGTGCCCAGGACTGAAACCTAAGGACTGACTCTTCTGCACCACCTCAGATCTCACTATAAATTATGGTGTCTCTAGCAAGGTTGCAGGGCTACTCCAGTCAAGGGATTATGAGACAACCCATTTTCTATTAGCTTTGCCCCTACTGTTGGCCTTCCTTGCAGGAGAGGAGATGCATGGAGCTAAGGCAGACCACTTCTCTGGCACTCCAGAACCGTACAGAAGACTCCCTAAATAGTGAATTAAACTGGCAGACAGGAGACCAAGAAGTGACAGATTACTAAGGCTACTCTAGGGGCCAGTTTCACCAGACAAATCCTCTTTTATCTGTCCAGAAATCTGACTGAAAAGAAGCATTGGGACATTTGCCTAGGCTTGCTGGCTGCCCCACAGATGGGTCCAAGCAAGTAACACGCTTCTCACTAGGCTGCAGATGTCCAGCTACGCTGAACACACCAAGGAGCACAGCTCAGCACTTCCCACGCCAAGTCAGGCCAACCCACCCAATGGCCAACCCGCATAGACAGCAGGTTGGATGAGCTCAGGGTGGATATACGGGCATCTGCACAGCACATACATGGTAGGTCTAATGTGTTCTCCATCTGTCAGACTGTCAATACATGCAAATGTTCAAACATTATGTGTGCGCAGATGAAGCCTGTGCAATGGACATACACATTACTAACGTATAATAGAGCAGCCACTTGAAACTCTTACCTTCTTTCATAAGACTGATACTGACTTTGTCAGCGATTCACGAAAAACATGAACGTAGCATCAGTGTTATACTTCATAGCTGACTGGCCAGAAAGAGATACGTCCCCATTATATCTCTCTTTTCTCGATAGCACCACTGAGTGGTCAGTACGTGCCCCAGGATGAAATCCCTTGGGCTCCTTTACATTCAAAGGCAAATAGAAAGTAAGATAAACCCAAACAAGGCATCTTAGTAAAGACATTTGCATGTATCCACACGCAGAGTTACGAAGAATGGGTGCATAGGTTTAACTGTGACAGGCAGGGGGATGAGTGGAAAGGATTTTCATCGGTGTCTACACAGCAAGAGCAAGGGCAGACAGTAATATATAATATACCTGCTATAACTCTTACGTGGTACAAACCAGTAGAGCAGGAACAACTGCCCTGGCAGGCTGAATGGAGTCCTGATCTGGAGTCACCCCAGCGCTGCCCTCAAGGTAACCCAAGAGAGGGACCGGAAAGCAGCCTTGGATACCAACCTGTGCTGATGCCAGTTTGCTCTCTAAGGGGATAGTACTTGGAGCAGGGTGATCCCCGGGCTACACCCTCCCTTGCTGTGATCAGAAGAGATGAACTGCTGAACCCACTGATGGAACTTTTCTTTACCCTTCGAAAATCTTTAAGGGCCATCCCTATCATATACGAAAGGATAGGATATTTTTTCAGCTTTTCTTCCTTTATCAATATTATTTTTGAGATATTTTTCCCAGTGCCTTCTTTTCAGACAATAGCAATTCATGCTTTATTTATCTCATTGCTATGGTGAGACTCTGGAGGTCTAGAAAACTGGTAGGGTTATGAGATACAATGAAAGCAAAACCTGTTTTAAATGAACAAAGACTCAGAAGTTTCAAGCTTTCATAGGCTTTCTCTGATTGCTAAAAAGCATGTTGGAGAAAGTCTGTTAAAGTTTCAGTATCCTTCCTCTTCAAGGATGGATCCACAATCCTCAGCCCTGAGAGCTCCAGCAAGACTCACTGCAAAACAGAAGACAAGACAAGAATAGAACCTAGCAATAAAAAAGAAGCCGCAACCTTTTAAAAAACAAATATCACAGGATTCCTTTACGCACCATAAGAAACAAAACGGAAACGAACCCACATTGTTTCCTCTTCAAGTACCCAGAAGAAAAATCTGCACCTTAAAAAGGTTTGACCTCAATATAGGCCATAATGTAAAAATGTGAGGATCTTGGAAACTTGTGCTTTTCCTGGACTGAGGCCCAGATTTTGTAATATATCTTGCCTGTTACTATTTTTCTTGCTTCTTTCAAAGTAGAAAAGGCTCTTTTGAAGAAACATGTTTTCTAGACACTTTGATACGCCAGAGTTGGGGTCTGTTTAAATACTTCAGGTTTGACATATACACATACAGTTGTAACGTTTTCTGGATATGAGCCAACATTGCCTGTCTGGATCCAGTTCTTACTATCAAAACGTTGTGAGACACTAGACAGAGTGGTCCCTACCCTAACATGTAGAGAGTATGCTAGGCCAGACAGATGACAACTTGCTGTGCCTTTATTGTCTTCTCCATAGTTTTAATTAGCAGCACCTGAAAGAATTTATGCCCATATTGAAATCTTCTGCCTAAGCGAAAAGAGGACTGCTAGCACACACTGGTAGTGCATCACATCTGCTTGGAAAATGAACATTTTTTTTTTCCTTACTTTGCACAAGGAAATCTGGGAACAGTTTGAGCCAGTGAACAACTATCAATGGGATGAGTACTCTTTCAGAGGCCATTTGGCTGGGCTGGCCACAATGTGCTGTTACACACTGACCTGTTCTCTTCCTGATGCTCTCCAGGCTGAGCTGAAACTGGGGCTGCAAACCATTAAGCCTACCATAAGAAGCACGTGGACTGTCATGTACATCTCTTTGCTTACTCTTTTTGGTATGTACAGAGTACGTAAGCAAATGCTTTCCTGTATGCTATCTCATACCAGTTGACTCAGGGCATCAGAGCAACTGAGAGACAGAGTCCAATTAATATTTTTCCTCCAGATACACCTCTAAATCCAGCTAGAAGGGGGACGGCCATATGATAATTCATATTTTCTAGCCCCACTAAAATGAAGTCCTGCCATATCTTATCAAACAACGAGAGAAAGTTTTCCCTACTGGAACACGCATAAGTCACTCTAACTTTTGTGGCTGCGGACTGAAAGCAATTCCTTCCCCACCTTCCAATGTTTGCTCAGGTGCAGTTTGGTTTCCACGTGAACTGATTCAGGAGAACCTGCCTCAACCAGCAAGCTAACAGGAGTCACCGACCAGCTTGCACTGACTGCAAACAAAGTCCTCATCTTGAAAGAGCCTGTTACGTAAAAGCACACTACATAAAACCATCTTTGTATTTGTGACTTATTCTAAATCCTTAGGTGATTTGCCTTTAAGGATGACTACATTTTTAATCAGTCAGCAAGGCATGCAGTATGTAAAGTTCATGCTAGCTTGAGCAGCAGTGGACTGTGTTTTTCCCCCTGGTGAACAGCCCCCTCGTAGCCCGTGAGCTTTCGCTGGTGGGGTTACACAGCCTGCCTATTAGGACTGCTCTCAGCCACATGCCTGACTGCACTCTCAAGTCTCAGGGCCAAGACCAAACTTTAAAGGAACCCTGCCAATTGAATGCAAGCAGAAAACAAAGCCTGTATTTTTAACCGAAGCAAGTGTGATCAGAAATGTTCTCATGAGGCTCGTACCGATAATTATTCTTATTATTCTGCATTCAGTAAAGATGGCTTTTGATTGAATTTGAATATTAAAATCTGTCATAAAAACGAAGCTATCTAAAAATTAGAGTTGGTCAAATTGTCCACTGGCCATTGGAAGTAAATTAAATACATTTTACTAGTAGTGAAAAGTAAGCCGAATTTCAAAAGACAGTAAAGATTTTCTGTGCCAAATGTTTTATAGTCTTGTTTTGTGGATCTTAGAAGGGGAAAAAAAAAAAAAGCTTAGATGGCATGCGTTATTTACAAGAGGCAAAGACAAAACATTGCTGAAGTGTTATCCCAGATGAATTCCAGTAAACCCTTTATATCATATCATAGCCCAAATAGACTACAGCAGCTTGCAGAAAAAATATTTGAAGAATGACATCGGGAATTTTATAGAATGTACTTGGATTGGTTCTTGTACGTTCTACATTTTAACTATAATTGATTCGGTCCTCAGTTCAGATAAAATAATGCTGGATTGGGACCCTACCTACAATCAATCTAACTGCACAGACAGACTCCAAAGAGGTTTTCTGGACTTAAAAATGTCAACATTTTCAATCCCTTTATCTTGTTTGTCTTTTCAACATTAAAAGCAAGTTGTGACCATACTACTAGAAAGCTCCTCTCCAGTGCTCAAAGGACCTTGAATCTAATCTAGTCACGGTATAAGACAGCTAAAAGCTATGACAGGGGAGATGGTCATCTGTTTGTTAGAGCCTGCCCAGAGCTTCTAGGCAGTCTGGGCAGCATATTACCAGGAAAAGCAAGAAGCATATAAAAAATTTCAGGGTGTCCCAAACAGACACTGGGTTTCTTGCTACACTGCATCAACAGATTTCCTCAAAACAGATCTTGTGGGAATATATCAGATTCATTTCTCTTGGGGCCTCCTGGCACCCTCCTGAAAGTCTCAGGTACGTGCTGAACAAAAGGAAGAACAAAGCATTCTACCTTAAAAAGCCCTTTGATCAGATGAACTTTTGCTTGAGAGAAGCGAGAATGTGACCATTCCAAAGGGCTCCCAGTAATTTCTACCATGATTTCCATAATTCAATACCTGTCATCCGACAGAACCAATAAAGACAGGTTGATTACTTCATTTGTATACATCGCTATGAGACATTATCACTCAATGCTGCCAAAGCCAATTCCATGCCAGCCCTTGATCTAAAATTAGTCTAAGGGCAAGGAAGTGTTCTTTCCTCTACAATGATCACCTAAACCCGAATGAACCAACAGAGGCTGAGAGTCTGCAAAGCAGTCAGTACCAATGGGGGAGTACTGATGAAAAACCTCATGACCTCGAGAACAGGCCCCTCAGGACTTTCCTGAGAACCTATACAAATTTCAGCAGCCAGTAAGCAAGGTGTTCCAAATGTCCCCTAGGTCTTGAAATTTACTCAGAGAAGGTAACTAGACAGGGAAGACAGACATCTAGTGCAGCAGCTTGAGGTACTGAGTGTGGTTTTGGTTTCCCAGAAACCGTAATCGGCCGTAACAGAAGTAGAAAATATTCTGCACTGGCCTCTTCTCCCCGCGATCGTTCCACTAGGAAGAACAGAGATCTCACAGTCCCAGTCCCTGCAGTTCTTCCTAGTGTGAACACTGTGGAACACTTCAGCCCCGTATCTGAGCGGAGGTAGTGCCAATTAACCGAGCTTCTCATTTCTCAGAAACATGCATGCCATTTCACAGATACTGAGTGGAGGTCAAGGAAATGTCTTCTGGCTCTGACTTCTGCAGACAGTTTTAGCACTTCTTCACACCCATCTAATTGCACTTGGATTTGAGCACTTGCTTAAAGTCAAGAATCTGCTGCTCTGTGGAAGACAATGCCTTCCATATAATCATGACTTAACATACATATAGGTGAGCACTAAACTTCCACCACAGCTGCTCCATCTGGGACCACCTGTGAGAGCTTACACTAAGCAAAGGATTGTCCTCATCTAACTCCACAACTGCTCAGCCTGCTATCACCTTAAAATACAAGGTAAGTTTGTACGTGTGTATGTAGGGACATACGCGTCATGTTATTTTCTATGCATACTTCACGTGCGCACAGAGCGCGTAGGCCTAGATCCGTGAGTGTGTGTGCGCATATGGATAGATAAACAGATAATCTGGAATTATTTCAAAGCAAGTGAAACTTCTTTCTTTCTTTCTAGTTGTTTCACAACGACTTGGCCTTGGGATCTTCCAGGGAGCTGTATGTATGAGTGACATACTTGCCTGTTTTTACAGCTCCTGCCTTATGTCAATTTAAGCATCTTTCCTACACCTGGAGGAGTTCAACAAACATCAGCTCACAGGTGTCACCCTCCATTGGCTGAAGGCTGGCTCCAGAGAGTCTAGCCAATATCTGCTTTGGCTATTAACAGCCTTGGAGAGGCCAAGCTCAGTGTGTGGGGGGAAGGGGGGGGGAGGAGAAGGTGGAAGGAAAAGGAAGGGGGGGGGCTACATGTGTGTGCATGTGCATTTGCTGCTGCTTTAACTTTCCATCCATTTAAGAGTTTAAATACTAGGCAAGCACTTAAAATAACATTAGGACACATTCCAGCTTTCTCTGCCAGTCAGAGGGAAAAAATGTTTGAAACCCTGCATCTCAGCACCCCAAGGGCTTTATGATTTGTTAGGTTTAGTAGTTCAGAGGATTAAAAAGACAGAAATATTAGTAAAAAAAAAAGAGGGAAAAGTCAATGTATTCACTGAAGCAAATCTAATGGGTTGCTGGGCCAGAGAAGAAAAGGTTCTACTACCTGACTGAATCTTATTTATATTTCTTGCTCCTCAATAAAAAATAATTTTCTAGACATTTCCCCCCCCTTTTTTTTTTTGCTATGCTAGTCACATTTACTAAATCCTTTATCAACGGCTGCTCTGCATATGAATGGGCTGTAATTGAACTGTCACATTCATGAAGGTCAGTAACCTTTCATTAGGAAGAATGTGTCTTTCTTGATAAATTGGAAAGTCCCTGAGGATTTGAAAGCATTTTTTTTTATTTCATTCTTTCAAATATACCTTAAAAATCTAACACTGATCTTTCTCTCTCTTTCTCTGACTCTCTTTTCATAGTACTCTGACAAACCCTTCGTCTTTGTCTTTGTCATAGGCAGTTCCATGCAAAATATTCAATCACAAGCTTTCACTGTGACCTTCTTAAAAGCAAAATGGGAAGCATAAGCTCCCCACCCTCAACCTCTCGCTTTGAATTGCAGATGGATGATACTTCTGCTTAAAAAAAACAAAACAAAAAAACCCCAACAACCCAAAACCTTAAGATTAGAGTTTTTGCCATGTTCTTGCTTCTTCAGACTGACTTGAGTATCTACTGTAAAGTGACCGAAGTCAAACTGTGTTGGTGCCAGTATATCTGTCCATCTTTTTGGTGTGTACATTTATCTGCAGAGATGGACAGCCAAACACCTCAAGTAGTGACGGGCTGTATGGGAAAAACAAATTGTGGGAGAGAATTGTGCTTAAAAACAATACTTTGTACTGCAGACAACTTTCGATCCCTGACACAGTTTAGCTCCATACAACTCAGTCTTCCCTATCTGTGGAAAATAAGCTCTTCAGAGGAATGTTTTTGCACCTTGATCTGCACCCTGACACAGCAGGGTCTAGGAAAGAAGTTTTGTGGATGCCAAACTCATAACCGCTGCCAGAAGCTCAATTCTCCTCCTGATTTCGATCAGAAAGCATGCAGCAGGATGCATGGAAATGTGTTGAGCTTCCCAGTGCAAAGGTGCCTTCAGATATCTTAAAAATACTACCAAGGCTGCTGATCACAGGGGCAGAAGCCATCTGTTCCTGTAAATCCCAAGACCAGGCCATGTTCTAACTAGCTAAGCCTAGGGCCCGTCTTCAGTCGGTTGAGTGGCTGGATGACAAGGGGTGAGAAAAAAGGCAGCTTGGTGACAAAGTCAGTCATTATCAAGATAGAAACGCCAGCATGGAAAAGGGGAAATTTGATAAATGGAAGCAAGCATCTGGTCTTGCGTGATAGCTAGTCAAATACTTCAATAAGTAACATGACCAGAGCTGTCAGAAGACCATCCTTTTATTGTCAGCACCAACAAAATTGTGGTTATTTAAGATTCACCACTATAAGATGGAATATAGAGGAAAGAGGAACAATGTATAATTACAAAATAGCTGGAGTCCTTTAATGATGCAGGCCACACTGGAAGCTTTTCAGCTGGAAAGACAAAAGAAGCAAAACACTTCTGATTTCTGCAGGAATGGTTGAAGAATGAATACTTTCATTAATTAGGCTTAACTTACTTTTCTCAAGTCCTCTCTCAACTAGTGGACTTCTGTTGAGTTGATACGCCCAGCTTTGAATGGGAATCCTTTACTGCAGTGCCACAATATGGATCTTCTTATACTAGTAAGGGAAGCCATAAAAAAGACTCTCCCAAAGCAAAAAAAGAAAGGTGCTACATGACTTCCATATTAATGTCCTCCTCCAGCAGAGCAAGAGGATGTTGGAATTCTGTAGAGAGGGTCTTTGTTTAAAACCTAGATGTCCTCTTACACTCCAGTTCTGCCACCACTCTCTAGACACAGATTTCATGGTGGAGGCCAGGCAGGTGTGCCCAGAAGCATAAATCAGCCTAGGTCACCATCAGAATTCTCTCTGCCACTGGTGAAGTACAGGTACCTGTGATAGCACTGTAAAGAAAATGATCAGCCTTTATCAGTGGCTAAAGGCATGTGGCAAATGCTACCTAGGACTGACTCTAAAACAACAGAAAGACCTTCACAGACCATCACTTACAGTGCCATGTTGAGGCTGCCCAGCGTAAGAGCCTAACTTAGAAACCCCCGCTACAATGGCATCTCAGGTCAATAAGCAAGGAGTGATTCAGACTCCTACCTTTTGTGAGCAGCAGCCACAACGCATCAAGTAGGCAGGACTTGAACTTCTCCACATGCCTCACTTGGGCACCAAGATGACTTTTTTTGCCCCCACTGACTGCACAGGAAGCCAAGGTCTGGCCACTTGGCATAACAGGTGGTCAGAATTGCTCACCAGTCTCTTGACCTGACATGCTGTCATTGCTCCCATGTTTCATAGCAGGCAACGGGAACACAGCTCACAGTTTCTAGCTTTCAGCATGATCCTTGCTCAGTGGAATAAATAGATACTTTCTTGTGCAGTGCTTTTCAACTGTACATCAGGAGATGACTCCGTAGTGAGTCCTGTTTTGGAGGCAAGATCCTGCTTTAATAGGGAGAGACTAGTAAGCAAAGAAGAAAAGCAAAGTTATATTTTCATGTAAAGCAGTTTATGGACCAGTTTTTCCAGGAGTTAATGTGGAGATCATTGCTGTTTTAATCTCCTGCAATGTATGTGGGTGTGCCAGTGATCTGGAGAATGGTTTCATGCAAGTGCCCAAACATTCAGATACTTTCAATTGCCAAAAAACCAGAATTAACTGCCAGTCAAGTCAACTCGAGTGGAAGACCACAATCTCAGAAAAGAAATTTCATAAAAATAAATATTTTTAGAGATATTTTCTAGCATGCCTGTCTTACAATACCCCTGGGGCAACAATTTTTATGGTGTATTGTTATTTCTCTTCTCAGATAAAAGGTTAATAGCCAAGTGGATGTGAGGTAACTACTTACAAATCTCTGGAGAGATTCTGTTCCGATTCATGCTCTTGTGTCCTCTGTCCACAGTATCCAAATTTCTTTCCTCACTTGAAATTGGAGGTGGTTTCCTACATCTCAGTACTTGGATCCATACACAGCTAAACCTTTTTGTATAGCAAGGAATTTGGATTCCACGATTTCAGTTCGGGAGTGTCTCAAATGAAGCTCCGATAAGTGCATATGGAAAAAAACAACCGAGCGGTATATCACCTCATTACATATATCCAGACCAAAACAATGAGGCTTCTCAAGCACTCTGCACTGTGTATAAAATAAAAGCGGTTAAAGAATTTGTTTAGACGTGTGTTAAGCATTTTCCAGGCAGGCGGTGAATAAATCCACTTTAGCACTTCATGGCTTTACAAAGAAGCCCATCCATTAACATGGGAACCCTCTTGTTTGCATTTCTTAACAGCTGACATTTGTACCTTTCGAAGGAAAGTGAAGGGCATCTCATTGCCTCATTGTTTAAATCAGTGTGGAAATAATGGGGATGATAGGGAATTGGAGCTAATTTCCTTTGTCTCCTATTCAGCAGATAATGGTGGTATGTGCAGGATGCTAAAGGCCGGGCAGAGGAGGTGACCTGAAGATGACTTCATTCTTATGAGGTTTATCAAAGGCTCCTGTCAGTCAAACGCATGCTGAGAGATTGGGGACTGGCCATCTGGTCCAAAGTTAATCAAAGAGGAAAAAAGGAAAGTGAGGAGGTGAAAAAGCCCCCTGTCAGCTTTGTGCAAGGTGGAGGGAGATGCAGACGGACAGAAGAGGGAAGTCCCGCGCTCCGGCAGCCCAGCACCGGCGCTGGGCGGCGTAAACCCAGCGGAGCCGGGTGGAGGAGCGTGGCGGCGGGGGCGGGGGGTGTGGGTGGCAAGAGGAAGATAGCGGTTGTTTTGAATTTTCATTGGGATGATCCCACCCCGGTTTTAAGTGGCAAGCCTGAAGGTCGCTGCTGCTGTGAGGCATGCAGAGCAGAGGCAGAACTGTTTCACTTGTCCTCAGGAAAAAAAAAAAAAAAAAAAAAAAAAAAAGGGCAAAAAAAAAAAGCGGGGATGGGGGGGTGTGACTGACTCACTGTAGGGAACCGGTGTAATATAAAACACAGGGTTTTCTGTCGGGGCGCCAGACTTCTTTCCTTGGAGTTTTGTTTCTTGCACGCAGGAGCAAGAGGCGCAGCCGTGCCACCTTCACGTCCTGCGGACACGGCCTTACCCAGCCCCTCGCCTTTACCCCCTCCGCCCAGGGGGCTCAAACCCAGGTCTCCTGCAAGCACTAGCCCCGTCTGAGAGGTCTGCGTAATTGGCCCATAATGGCTTTCCTGTCAATGCTGACCCACATCCATTTTTACACTGTGTGTAAGCTAAGAGGGGATTTGAAAACAAAGGGTTTGGTTTGGTTTATGCTGAAAGGGTATCCCACAATGCTTGTAAGTAAGACTGAAGACACCAATCGGACAGCCGAAATACTGTTTAAATGCGTGTGTTACGTAAAAACGTATTATTTCACCAGAGATGCATTCTGAAGTAAAACACTCGAGTGTGACAGCCTGTTAGTCTGATTTCCATAACCAGCCCTGTTCAGCTGCTCAAATCGGCTAAATAGAGACATATTTTTAAAACTACAAACGTCCAGATTGTGAATCCCTCCCTCACGCTGGCAAGTAGTCATGCTAATGAGTAGTCTCCTTGACTCCAGGGGAAAAATTCTTGCCAGCAAAGGTTTCACAATCCCAGCCCTAAACATTTCTAAAATGATTAATCAATGTGAACTAACTTAAAACAAAAAGAAAAAAAAAAGAAAGACGACGAGTAAATAGGGGAAGGTTCTTTTGAAGGACTCCAAATTAAGGCTGAGCACTAGGAGATATTTTTGTGGATTTAGGCAGAGCGAGGGCTGAGCGTGCTTGCCTCTAGTACACACACACACACACACACACACACACCCCGCCCCCCAGGACAGAAACATGCTAAAACCAGAGGGAATGAGAACAAAAGAGTTTGGCTGCTTCATATACCTGGGGGCAGGACTCGCTTCTCCACTAACTTTCCATTCTGCTTCCTCCTCAGGTCGAGGTGCAGTCAGGCCCCCATAGGGAGGAACATATGGAAAACAGTGACAGCGAGTTCTGCTCTACCTGCAGCTTTGCTGGGCTGAGTCTGCTCCGATGCCCTGTTTGGGAGCATCGCTTTGCACGGCCAAGTACTGTAAAACAGAGCTGCGAATGGCAAGAGTGGAAGTACACAGGGCTTTAAAAACAAACCCAAAGCTTTACAAAGCGCTTAACCCCAAAGAACCTCTGCTGAAGAGAAGGTTTCAGCCAAAAACATACAGCTCTGTGCGGATACACACAGTATATACACAGCTATACACTGCTTGCTGCCCTCATATTTTTAGTGAGCTTTTAAAATAGCAAGCAACGTGCTGCACTCTAGGCAGCTTGAAACAGGCACGGCCAAAAGTGAATGAGGGTGGAGATTGGGAGGCCTTGGATTTTCTTGCTGCTGATGGCTGACATGACCCTTATGCATGGGAATAAAAGTCAGCGAAGAATCTCACGGGCACTGTAATTTTACTTACCCCGACTCGCACTTGCTCTCTACTGAGCTTCCTTACCTGAGCTGTGATGACTTCAGAAGGAAGGGAGTTAGTAGGAGTAAGGTATTTTGGTTTTGCTTTTTATCTGCACAGCTCTAGATCTGAGGGAAATACGAGTACGAAAATGTTCTTTCCCAACCCCTGGAAAGAAAATGCAGCCATGTGGATCCCAACATAAAAACAAGCATCAGCCTGTCCGAAATAGCCTGCTATAATTAAAACTCACAAGCAACTACAGAACAACTATGTTGGTGTCTTTACGGCACAAAACCTGCAGACATTTAGAAATGGTCTGACAGAAAAGTCAGCAAGGAAATTTCCAGAAACCAGAAACCTGCTATTCCCTGGATGAATTAAGCTTTTTTATCAGGCAGCAAGCCACTATCATATATTTATGATTCCTCTTGTGCAATTCCTGCTGGATCTCACAGAAGGAAAAAGTTTTAGACTTACCTGTGTCTGCAAGGATGCGTAGTGCAACACCTTGGCTGGATACACAGGCATGAACATGCTGCCATCAGATTGTCCTCCTCCTTCTCGTGGGCTTGAAATCGTTTGACAAGCCAAGTTAGACAATGCCTTAAATCAAACAGTGGCTCAATTTTCTTCAGTGGCTGAGACTATTTCCAAAAGCAGGTACGGGATTTAGCTACATAACCCTAAACCGATGGAAGAAAACTGACTACATCCCCTTGAAGACACCGAGAACATCCAGCTGTGGTCTTTTCCCCACACCCTCCACAACTCCCTTATTTTTAGTTATAAATCATGTAATTGCAAATATCACGATATTACGTCCTTCCTGAAGAACCTTTTCAACTTTTTTCTCTGTTATACTGCACGGTCAACAACAAGCATGCTGAACATAAGCTTTAATGATTGCCACAGCAATAATTCACAGAAAACCAGTTTTCTTTCAAAACACTTCAGAATAGCAAGGAGTAGGGGGAGGGAAGTTATCAGGATGCTGGAAAGCACTAATACAATTTATTAGACAAACCCTGTGTGGATGCAATGGCAGGTCTGCTATCAAAGGCAAAAACCTTCAGGCATTTTACATCCCATAATCCCAATGAAAGTCTGTTTTTGCAGATACCCCGCAGTTCATGAATCACTGGCTGTAGCATACAAAATCCCCTATTTAAGTAATTACAGTACAATACACAAATCTGCAAAGTGGTGGATGTTATATGAAATATTCCAAGGCAGTCTCAAAACTACAACATAAAAAAAATCCCAACTGCAAAAAAGTGTCTTGCAGTAAGCATGTTTTCTGAAGTAGGGGATGCTCTGGTCTAATCATATTAGGTCTGTCCTGTGGACTGGAAGAAGTCTGGAAATACAGGGACCCAAGCGAGCCACGGACAGAGAACAGCTCCCGTCTCCAAACGTTGTTTTCCATTTGTTTTCACTTGGGCTTCAGAACATCCTCAAGCTCCTCATTTTTACACAGTTGGATGGTTTTGTTATTGCCACCTTAGTTTTCAAATATCAAAGAACACAGATCTCAAATCTGAACCCTGGCCTTGGCCATGCATTGCCCCAGTAATGGGCCTGACTTCCATTTCTTCAGCAGAATCAACCAAAAGCCTGGTATTTTAGGAAGATACCTAAATTCCACCAGGCAGTATGAAGTCTCATCTCTGTACTCAGTTCTGATTTATCTCCACACCTGGGCAGTTCAGCTTCTACCTTCAGCAACAGAGAAAATAGGCTTTCTTTCATGAAGAGACCTTATTTGCCTAACTTTGGTTTCATCTACAGACTGTGTATTTCAGCAAAGCTTGTGCCCTTCAGCTGGTCTGTAAATCAGACCTGGAGTGACGAGCTGGTGGCATTTTGCCAAGTCACTTCCAGGTCAGACCAGCAACTCTCAGTCATACCCACATAACCAGAGCACCAATGAAAATGGATAGAGAAGGGCAGAACTGTGTTATGATTTACAGAGCGTGATGAACATGTTCAATTCAGATTAATTAGAAAATACTTTCTACTCCTCTACTTACAATTTAAGATCTGGCAAAGGTCACAGCAGGAAAAAAAAATCTGAACTGGAAACTGAGCGTTACTTTTATTGTAAGAGTTTGCTGACTTCTTCTTTTAGAGGAAGTACACAGTCCTCCTTCAGTGGAAGTCATAGTTTTAGAAATGTTGGTCTGAGTCATTTTCAGAAATCTTCTGTACTTCCCACAAGGTTCAGCTCTTCAGTACAAACTTTATCTTCTTGTTCGTGGTGCAAGTAATCTGCAGAACAATTGGAGCTTGGTTTGTAAACAGAAAAACAATAACGTCTCGCAAAGCCTAAGGACAACTGACGTTTTGGAAGTGTTTTATGAACTGGAAATCTTTCTCCAAAGTATTTCACTACAGTCCAATAAAACATTACATGCTGTCGGAATTTATCCTGTTAAAGTTGGCAAAGATTTTTTCACCAAAGAGTAAGTTTTTTTCAGGTTAGTTTACTTTCATACTCCCCCCAAAATCAATGTAATTGCTTGGGTGCATGTTGACAGGTTCCTTAGATAGTCTAAACTAAGTGACCCACGGCAACCAAGGCACAAACACCAACCACACCGGGAAAACAGGGAGGAACAGCAATTATCATCTCATGCAAAGGCTGACTGCGTTAGGTTCGTGTGGAGCTCCCAGGGCAGGCTGTTCAATTTGACTTAAGTTTTTGTTTGAAAGAAGACAGAGCCATGATGCAGAAGGCTTTCCTGGGTTAGGTCTGCCTTTTGCTTCAAGCATCAGTCACAAAGAGTGCAAGTGGTTTGAGTTAAAGACACGGTGAAGAGCTTGGCAGAAATTTGGACTGCTCTGTATGTGGGATATTGTGATTCCTCCAGCTGCAATTCCCTAGGATGCATTTCACCTAGCCAACACCTGACAGGAAATATTTAGGAGGTTATAAGTCTTCTTTAGAAGAAAATTACAGCAGAAAGAGGTCCAATACAACAACTAAAACATGAGAAAAAGGTTTCTCACAGTTTGTGTTCTAGGTGCCCGGCTGAAATCCTGGCTTCATAAAAAAATCTTTTGCTGTGCACTTCTAGGAGGCCAAGTTTGTCAAAGCCTAGCTAGCTTTCCTATATATTTGAAAGCTATATACGTTGCCTAACAACACAGTCAAAGAAGAATAGATTCAATGTCATTGTGAAGAACAAACATAGTGTACACTGAGGTGGAAAACTGTTTGGTTTACATAGCCCTGTGCACCTCAGCAGGCAGCCATTTAATAATACAGAAGTGTCCCCATCCTTCTCATTTATTGGATTTATTTGCCAGAGACAGAAAAGCAGAACTTTGAGACGATTTTTGGACGTAGTTTATGTGTTGATGCTGATTTTATTTTTCTCTAAAGAGTTTTATTGACTCAACAGAATACCAATATTTTTGATTCACAGATCATATTGCTACAGCATGACAACTGATTTGTCATAGAATGGTTTAGGTTGGAAGGGACTTTAAAGGTCATCTTGTTCCAATCACCCTACCATGGGCAGGGACACCTCCCCCTAGACCAGGCTGCTCAAAGCCCCATCCAGCCTGGCCTTGAACACTTCCAGGGATGGGGCATCCACAGCTTCCCTGGGCAACCTGTTCCAGTGTCTCACCACCCTCACAGTAAAGGATTTCTTCCCAATATCTAATCTAAATCTACCCTCTTTCAGTTTAAAACCATTACCCCTTGTCTTATCGCTACATTCCCTCATAAAGAATCCCCCTCATCTCTCTTGTAGGCCCCTTTTAGGCCGTTATAAGGTCTCCCTGGAGCCTTCTCTTTTCCGAGCTGAACAACCCCAACTCTCTCATAGTCTTCATAGGAGAGGTGCTCCAGCACTCCGATCATCTTAGTCATCCTCCTCTGGACCCGTTCCAACAGGTCCATGTCCTTCTTTTGTTGAGGATTCCAAAGCTGGACACAGTATTTGTCTGCTATAAGAGAGGAAGAGTTGTACCACAATATCTGATAATCCCTTTTCGCATGCATATAGGTTGGTTTATGGCTCTAATTTAAAGAATAGAGCAAAAGATCCAGCCTTATGAAAAAGAGTAGTTGTGGCTGTCATACAGATGTTTTGCTAAAAAAACCTGACTCACGATCGAAGTACATCAAAGAGGTGGGAAAGAAAGGGTGCAGCCTATTCAATCCTACCATTTTCTGTCAGTTTAACAAACCCATTGCTGTCAAAATTGTAGCAGTAATATAACAGTCAAGATAGTATCTTCTCATCTTCTCAGCATCTAAACACAAAAACCAAGAGACAGAAACAAAAGTTTAAAAAGCAGGCAATTTTTTCATGAGGCATGCCCAAAAGCCTAATATCTGCCTTTTTCCTGTGTTCATGGTCAAACTATGAGTGTGAATGAGCACTGAAATGAGTGTGCATCCTGGTAAGGTGGATGAGCTCACAATTCATGAGTGAGATTAGACCAGAGCTTCCAGAAAAAAACAGGTATTAATCTATGCCCCTTTTCTAGTACTTCCCCTTAGCAGCCATCCTTCCAAAATCCAGAGAATGAAATGATCATCAGAGGAAAACAGCATTAAAAAGAAAGATAAAAACCCCACAGTTCTGCTAATCACTTGGAATTGTCTGTATAGCCACCAACTGAAGCAGGGATCTTTGGTCTATTGTGGTGTATTATGTGACTTCAAGAAAATGAGATGGGAAGGTAAATATACGGAGTAGTATTTAGCAAGGCACTGGGTGAAGAGGGACAAAAACCCTTCTTACGGTTGTCAGTAAAAAGGAGGGTGACACTCTTACAGAGTTAGAGGAGGTCAATAAATCACCATCCTTATCTTGCAAACAGAGCCTGTGACTTCAAAAATTAGCTCATTTATTCTGCACAATTAAATTTATTGAAGTGTGACAGAAAAAGTTTAGCAGTCGCTGATGCAGAAAGGCAGCAACAACGGAGGCAGGCAACTGACTGAATGACACAATTAGTTGATTTTCATTTTATTTATCAATATAATTATTGAATTGTATTTATCCTATTTCACAGATTTTTACCATTATTAGAGCCTGGGCCTCAAGGGAAAGAATTAGTTCAAATTTTCAGTCTAACTTAATGTGATTATAGACCTGCTAATAAAAGGAAAGTTCTATAAAATGCTACACAATCTTGTATTCAATGTCACCCCACCATCAGGCTCTGAAATCCAGAATCCTTTCACGTAAAGCAGTAAATTGAATATGAATTGTGAATGCACTACATCCCTAGATGGCCACCAAACCTATGTTTGCAGTATCTTACCTTGATGCTGCCTCAAAGAAGCCAAGGTTCCTTCTGAGTTTTAAACTCAGGGATATGTTCCTTTCTTATAAAAAACCCCAAACAAACCCAAAGAAACAAAAAAACCCACCCCAAACCCAACAACACTTCAAAAAACCCCACTGCACCCTCTTTGTCTCCACCCCTACTTCAAGCTTTATTGAACTTATTTGGGAATGCTGTGAAAAGAGTGCAGGAATATTGCAGAAAGACTGCCACGCCAGAGAAGTGGATGAGTATGGTTCTTACACAAAATTACAACATTGACCTTTTTGGAAAAAAAAAAAACAACTCCAAAACTTCTAACAAGATTTTTTTTAAAACAAAATAAAAGCTATTGACAAAGTAGAGAGGTATCTGTTAGCAAAAGTTACTTTTCTTCTTGTCCAGTGCAGTTTAGAAACATCCAGACTACTCTAAGTTGGTCTGGCTCGCTTCTTGGCGTTCCTTTTTGTCATTCACAATGTCTGCTTTGGTTTTGAACTTGTAAGAGACAGAATGAGAAATGCTGGACCTGACTCATGCACGTATTCCACCCTTGCCTTCTACATACATGAGGAAGCAAGCATATGTTCAGCAGTAAGCTATATAATAATTCATGTCCTTTCTCACAGGTTCAGGAAATTAGACCACATGCTATTGCAAGTGTCTAACTTTTCCAATGTTTTGAAAGACTATTTCCATTGCAACTAGTTCTACCAGTCCTACCCTCCACTTCCATTCCATAAAAATTAATTTATTCGCTCTGAGAAAAAGACATACAGGCCATTTTTCTAAATGTTGGTCAAAGTGTCGTGGCGCATTGCCTAAAACATCAAAAAATGGAGAGAGTCCAACATAATTCTACAGACATAATTAATAAGAATGAATATTATTACTTACAATTAATAGGTGACTTTGGGTGATAAGACTTCCAGAATTCCCACTGACTTAAACAACGTATTCGTTACTGGGATCTTGATGTCTGTGTAGGCTCAGACTGCATTTTGTAAATTTAGTATAGTGACTTCTGCAGCAACGGGCAAAAATGGAGGTTTATGTCTGTAAGACATTTAAATTATTAGAGCTAATAAACTGGATCTCACTGGGACTGTTCAAGTTAAATTTGACATGCACTATCTACAGAAAAAGGGATCAAAAGAAAGAAAACCATATATAACACATTTTCTTTTGTGTGTTTCTTTTGGGTAAAGCCTGGAAAGTTACCTCTCCATTGATGGAGAATTATACACCCCACTGGGACGTGGAGTTGATGGAAACTATTCCATATTCAGCAGTGATCTGCCCATCTCCAGAGATGCAGAAGCAGAGGTGTCCCAGTCTCCAAAGAGCCTTCACTTCAGCATCAGAAAGGATATAACAAAACAGATGGGACAGATGACAACAAAAAGGGATCAAAGAGCAAAAGATAATTTTAATGGTTTAACTGACTGAAGATGCTTCCACTTCAGCCAAGACAAGCAGAATCGTCATCGCTTTTGCTTGTGTTCAGTATCAGCAGAGGAGAATTGCATACCTTCACGGACGAGGTTCTTACAATCTCTGCGTAATTCATCAACAGGGAGAAGCTGCACATGAGTGCAGGAAATGAGCTTCTAGACCTAAGTGAGTATTCGGCAGTTCGATAACTGTAATTTCACTCTTCTGTGGTACTTTGCACTCCAAGAACCCCAAATCACCTAGCAAAGTAACAGCATCCTCGTGTTATAAGATCCCAATTTGGCAGGTAAACCTGCCTTATCCAGAGCCCCTCAAAAGAGATAAGGAAGACTTTTGAACATAAAATGAGTGGCTTTTACTAAATATAAGTTAAAATCCTTAACTTCTCAAAGCAGTGCAAACTGGACTGACTAGGTCAAACACAATCACCATAAAAGGTATAACATAAATCAATTTTTCCCTGCCCACGGCGTCCTTACAAGGATGCCTTCTAGACTGGTTTCATTCAATTCAGTCAATATTTAGGACCACAGCAAGTCATCCATAGACTCTTTTGGTCCCTATGAAGCTGCTTCTTCCCATCCCAAAGACACTTGATTGTAAGTCTGCTTCTTGCTTATCTCTGCTATCTCACAACCTGCTCACTGGGCTGGAGGCCTCTCTTTCTTACTTACTCTCCATGTCTGCCATACCCTGCCTTTTCTGTGAAATCACCTCCTCCTCGACACTACTGCATAGATATAAAGGGTAGGAGGACCCATCTTCCTCTCACAAGAGCTGCAGTTGAGCCAATTATGTCTTTTTAAAAAGAAAGCTAACCTATACACTGAGGACAAATAAAGCAGACACTGTCCGTCGGACCCTGGCATTATCCTCATTTTCCAATTGGAAAACAGGAGCTGAGAAAGGGAGACATCCAAGATAATAAAGATTACTGGGAGACTGCTGCCTTCCCAGGTGCCTTGCCTGACTCTCCAACACCACTTTGCTGGCTTATACAGCATGCCATAAAAACCTACATAAGTCCATTTTAAAGTCTTTTATGTGTTGGAAATTCTAGCAAAGCTTACACACTCATCACTCAAAAGGATATTGTTCATGTGCATATAAAGAGCTTTGGGTATGATCCATCTGACGTTCAAGATTTTGTGTCTTAAAAATGTCGCAAGCCTGGAGGATCCTTTTGTCCACCTACAGCAATCAACACTGCTTTGTTTTTCTCTCTATTTTCCAAAATAAAAACTTAAGCAGGGCAGTTTTGTTCAGGGATGAGTTTGGTTTTTGACTGACTTCACAACCTTCCCAGATTAACCCCGTGGCCTCTGAGCTGAGTTTTCACTCCAAGTCAATCTTTTCTAAATAATCATTTACCCATGAACAGGTCATAAGAGGCCCTATGGCAATATTTTCCTCCTTCTTCCATATGCAGAATCATTACTCAAAAGGACAACATGCCTCAGGTTTGCAGACTACTCACCAATTCATCTTTTCTTTAAGTCATGTTATGCGTAAGTATTAACGTGCACCACCAAAGCCGGAGAAAGCCTGTCCAGCTCTTCAGAGGAAACGAATTAATTGAATACAATCAGTGAGAACAAAATGCAAAGGAACCCTGAGTGTGTGAAGTTCCTGAGCCCTTTCAATCAACAGGGGCCCAGGCAACAGTAAACAGCAGTTCTGCAAAGCACAGGGAGCGCTACCATGTCATTTAATCTTTCCATATATCAGGTTTCTTGCCCAAAAAGTGAAGACTTAACAGTCACCCTGAAACACTCAGCACTCCGGTGCTACAGGAGTCTGCCAACAGGGATTATTCCAGGCTTGAAACTGGGCAAGCTGGAGGAAAGGGAGAGGATCGAGAGGATCAAAGGGTAAGTCCACAGCATGGAGAAGTGCAGTCAAAGAGGGAGAGTTGCACAACGTTTCAGGGTGAAGGAACCCACTCCTCCATATGGTTTCTGATGGATTGAACACCTCCACTTGGACCTGTCCTGAATTCATACAGAAAGCAAAATTCCCTTACAAGAAAGCTCAAGTGCTACAAAATTGGCTGAGCTCTGTCAACTCCAGCTACCCCACCACTTACTTTGCAGCTTCGCTCAAATTATAAACAGGTCTGCATGACAGATCTGACCTTCACCTCGGTTGAGCCTAGTTCGTGAAGGGGCGGGTTTCTGCTCCTTCAAAGCTAGTTACCTGGGCATGACAGTGGGCTGTAGGTCAGTTGCAAGGGACAATAATTGGAGCCGACACAACTGAGAGTGAACAGCTAGCAGAGGCAGGACCTGAGTTCCCGACTCTCCTCCCATGGCTCTGATGAGACTACACAGAGCAAGATGTGCTCAGGGCTTGTACCACCGCTTACACAAAGTTTGACAATAAATAAGAAATATTAAAGGAATACAGCCTGAAACAGCCAAGTTATAGCTACAGGTGATTAAGGCTAGAAGTCAGATCCAAAAGGAAATGGGGGACAGACTGTGGAAACTGGGACACTGAAAGCCTCTGGCAGAAGTGGTGTTTTTTCCTATGCCCAATTGCAAACAAGATAAACCAATACAGATCAAACAAAATATTCCCTCCCCACAACTTTCACAGTCTTTGAACAGTAGGAAACGCAGCAGTCTGAGGTCGAACAAAAAAAAATGCTTTGAAAGGAGCAATGCAACTGAGGGGATAGGCCAATACGCAGACTTTGGAAGAGGAAACACGGTATTTAACATCCATTACTTGCCTTTATACCATCTAAGATGTCAGAACACCATCTGGGCCTGCATCTGTCACCAGAAGCTGGTGGTCAGCAGAGCACCCCGTTCTGAGCGAGGAGGTCATCAAGAAGACAGAGCCAAACTCTTCACAGTGGCGCATGGTGGGAAGACAAGGCATAAATTGAAACAAGAGAAGTTCAGACTGTCTATAAGGATATTTCTTTTTTTTCCCCTGAGGACAATTCAGGGTTGCACAGAGGTTGTGCAGCCTCTTTGGAGGTTTTCAAGGCTGACCTGGATAAAGCCCTGAGCAACCTGGTCTCATCTCATGTCTGATCCTGCTTAGAGCAGGAAGTTGGACCAGAGACCTCCTGAGGTGTTTTCCAACCGGAATTATCCCACGATCCTGCCTGCACTGAAATTGTTTGCCTACTGCATATTCACTGACCCCGTATGAGAAAAGAAAGCACGTTTGCTTTCTCAAATGCCCTTGCTCTGCATTCGGTAGCAAGGACTCTCTCTTAGTGTTGGAATATTTATGTTCTGGTCTCTTTTGTAATGGCCAATTAAGTACCACTACAATTACATTACAATTTAGATTAAACTTAGATGTGTAATACCTCTGTATTAATACCCAAGTTTGACTTCAGGGTGTCAACAAGCAAGTAATTTCCAAGCACAGAAAGGTCTGCATGCTGTACACTGCCGTACATACTACATACAGTACGGCATTTTGCTATAGCATCCCATAAGAAGAAAGAATACATGCACAGGGGAAATTAAGCTTCATCTCCCGTGGCTGGAGCTGTTCAAACATCCAAGGTTCCATCAGACTCTTCCAGCTCAGCGCCATCTTCCCTCGCATTTCTCGGGGATGAGAACATAAGGAAATGCCATTCCTTTTACAGCTAAATCGTGCTATTACTCCAACTACTTCTGAGATATTGGTACTGTTTGTTCTCCTAGCAGCAACTTTGAGGAACTTGAACAGTCACATATTGCTCAGAGAAAATACAGAAGAAAAACAAGCTGAAATTTTGGTGGAGACCTTAATTATGAACACAGAAGGTGAAGGACATTTTTCTTCTTTAAGTCTGGAATGTCCAGCCTGTACAACACAGCAATAATTTCTAACCCTTCTCAAGTAATGTCATTGATGCCAGATATTTAGTGCAATGATTTCAGCAGTGAATGTCAAATCTCTCTCAAATATTTGCATGCTTCTTAGCTCCTAAACTGACAAGCCTTAATTTAAGCAGATATAGGTGAAATCTGCCACGGCACATGTTGGTTAAGATATTTAAATGATACAGGCCACAATGAGAAAGACACAGAGCCCATGCAATCCTCATTAGAATCAGTGTGGCAGGGGCTCTTCTCATTACAGTTACTTAAACAATAAATTAATTAAAAACTCCTCAAAAAGATCAAGTCCAAAACTATTCAAGATGTGTGGGAAAAATGCCACACTCTTGCAATCTGCTCTCCATGGAAAAAATGGCAGTCCTCTCTTTTCATCTTTATTCTCATCTTTATTTCTCTTTTCCCTACAGAACCCATGTGGAGTGTATAACATATAACTAAGCAAGTGAGGCAATGGAAAGTACAAGGATATTAATTCCTGCATAATACTCCGGGCAAGCTCATGTCAGTAGACCCCAACAGTATAGATAGTGGCAAACTTAACTAGGGATCTCATCAAGTTGCTAAAAGAATTCCCTGGTCTTTCTGACATGAGTCCTTAATATACTATACTCCCTGCAACCCATACACTTGTGTTTCGCTGTGTATCTTTAGACATACAGTAAGCTTCATAGGACAGACACTACGCCCTTTTTATTTTGCTTTTCTCAGGAAAGCACTACATGTCAGCCTGTATCCATCTATCTGTCTATCTTCTCTCCTCACACTAAAGCCTTTTTGAACCTGTTGGCATATTTCAAGTCAACCTACTAGAGCACTAAGAGATAAAGGATGAAATTCCACAAATATTGAGAAAGTAAGAAAGCAGTATAGGAAAAAAATGTAGTGCTCTTAACAAAAATGTCTTGGTTTGAGGTAAAACAAAACCAATTTTCTTTTCAGTAATTTACAGAATGCTAAGAAGAGCTCTTTTATTGTACGTATTTGTCACCAGAGAATCCCCAGAGGCAAGCACTTTGAGGAATTTCCCAACCACAGCCACACCTTGGAACAGACCCCATACCTTCTTAGACACAGGACAATTCAGTCCCAAGATCCAAAGCCATAGAAATCCAGGCCACTCATTAATTCCAGATATTGGACCCCAATTCCAGACCTTTCTTTGGATAGAGCTAATTGGTTATCTCCACCTGTCAGTTCAAGTCCATGAAGGACAAAGGACTAGATGTAAGCCTGCAGTTAGGTGCCCACAGTGCCACTCAGATGGAGTGGAGAGGCCTGACGGCAAGTAACTGACCTTCTGTCCCTTCCCTAACCACTGGGCCCTCCACTAGAGCACTTACTGAGGCATCTTTAATTCTTCTGCTGAGCACATCTAGAAAAATACCTGTCTCGACTAGGGTGGGCCAAGTGCCTTGGAGCCTTCATACCCCAGAAGACATTTGGGACTTATGAACTAGGTCCTCTAGTGCTGATGTTCACTTAACACATGGCTGGTGGAGAGGAGGTAGTCCTGTTGAATCTATCCTGTTACACAACCAGCAACAGCTCAGTTCCTAAGGTTGAGTGAAACTGCACAGGTGGGACTCTCTTTTTTGGATCTGCTCACTTTCTGCCCTGGATGCCTACATCCCGTGTAGCTTTCAGAAATGTTCTCTTGATCTGAAGCTCAGGGAACTGGAATTGGCAGATGATGATAATGATTAACTACAGATGCCCTGTTAATGCCCTGCTGAGATGATCAGCCCATAAATTCCCATCCAAAGATACGTGCCTAAGAAAATGGAACGTATCTGGAACACGATAATCTCTTTCTACTGACTGAAGAGGCAGCCTAGACCATTAAGCCTCTATCAGTTACACAAGTACCTTTACAATCTGTCCTTCAGACTCCTAAATATCCAACTCAATTCTGAAATACTTTGAACTGGAAACAGTTTTATTTTTAATAAACAATACAGACAAAAAAGTCAGATTCAGTTGTAATACCTTTCAGACTCTACAAATAATGTTCACATCTCTACATTATAAATTTAATGCAGAATTTCAAGTCTAACTTTTCGGATGCCAAATCCTTTTAGTAGAAAGCTTTTTAGATAATAGAATCTTTCTTGTATAATGCATTCATAAATTTCCTACACTGAAAGGGGTGTAGTTCAAAGATCATTTCAACACTGCTGATTAGATTCTTAATTAAATTATTGTGTTTAAAAAAGGATAAATAAAATCCTGGTCACAGTTTAAAGGGAAGCAAATGTGGGTCACAGAACTTGAAAAGGCTGCCCAGTGAAATAAAAACAAGAACACATTGCATTTTTCTTTCTGGAGAAGTGCGTTCGTGATTAGTGTGATCTGTCTCCCTCCCAAGAGGTGGACTGGAAACACTGGGCTGAGCTTTCATGAAAGAAGAGGTCAATCAAGGGTGTTTTGTAAGGTGGGGAATGCGATTCACAGCAACATAACCACTGGACCAGTTCATCATTACACACTACACATGTCCTAAATTAGGAGAGCATGAAGCGGGTGGATACATTACACTGTTTCCCGAGAAGCATATTGGGTGAGTTGTTCCTGTTCCAGTTCTTTGAGACTCAACACCACATCTCCCAGGAATCTGTAAATCATCAGCAGGTGATATTTGTTGGCTGTCATACCACAGGCAGTCAGAGCTGGTTACAACGTTTACCAGGCGTTTTCTGTTCATGTTTTTAAAGTTCTTTTTTTCCATGAAGCTTCAAAACAAACCACAAACCAACAAGTAAAGTAACACACCACAAAACAAAATTCCAGAGATAACAGACATGCTGATAATATAGTCTTTGACATTTGTTTGGGAGTTGACATTGTTGAGTTAAATATCAGTCCTTTACCAGACTAATAAATGTACGTCTGCTCTCTCTCTCTGTTCACCTACGTAGCCCGTGTCAGTGCAGTATCTGAACACCCCTGGAAACACCAGTGAACTTACCCTCATAGCAGCCCTTTGAGGCAGCAAAATACAGAGATTAACAGACTTGTCTGAGGTTAGATGGGAAATATGCAGCAGAGAAAGACTCCCAGAATTCTGGTTCCTCATAACCGCAGCAGAAGCATCTATGTATAGATGTTATGTACTTATCTATCTGGTACATAAAAGATGGTTACTGATTGCTTCTGTGACCACTGAGCAGGGAACAAGATTTTCATCAAATTCAACTATGTTGGACATCAGGGAAATCTTTTAACTGCAGAGAAATGAGGTACTGCGACAGGATATTCACAGCAATGCTGTGGCATGTCCTTCATATATGTTTTTTAAAAAGGGCTGATAAATAGTTCTCAGGAATTGGTCTTTTGAAAGACTGAACTGGCCTGTTGTGTTCTACACTGTGGACATAGCCTAGGATATTATTACCTAGTTTGCTGCTTTATCTTCAGCTTTGCAGCACATATCAGAACTGGAGTGACAGACAAGTAACGGTGACATTTATTATCACCACAGTAAAATAGGGATGGGTCTAATTCTAGTGTGTCAGAAGATAAACAAAATAACGTACCTCAAAGTTATTAAAACAAATCAAGCAGCTGCAAAGGACCAGGGACAGACTCTCTCAACAACGTTGAACCACAGTAAGTGGAGTGTGAGGGAACATCTCTGTATAAAGAGACTAGGGCTTTGGCATGGACTATAGGTGGTATATAAGGTGTGCTGAAAATTCAGGCGACTTTCAGGTATTCTTTCAGCAGCCAATCAGTCAAGAACACACAAGATGAAAAAGCAAATGAAACCGCCACATCTGCATGGAAGATGAGATCTGTTACGGGTCCAGCCCAGCTCCGTTTTTTAATTCCACACAGCACTTCCATCTGACTTCAGGAGCTTGGCCTTACCTTCCCCCTTACAAAAAGTGACCCAAACTTCGTATTTTGTAAGGGGCTGAATTCCTAGGGAATGCCAAGAAGTTGAGCACCCTCCAATGGAGTCTCTTGTTACAGCACATTTGAGTGGGATTTCTGAACGTCTGGAAGCCTGGACGCTCAAAGTCATGGATAAATACCGACAGCACACGGGCAACAAGTTAGATGCAGCAGGAGCGCACACAACTTGTGTTGTATGTGTGCTCAGCAACTCACAATGCAGAAGCACTAAAATGCAGGCATCACATTTCTGAGCTGGGCCTGCCAGTCAAAAATGTATCCGTGCCTGTATTCTTGACTCACGTGACCCAGCCATAATTTTGCAATGCATCTTCCTTCCCTTCCTTGTTTGGATGGGGTTTGCCTCTGCCCTGTTTATAGAGATAAAATAGTCAAACAGTTGACATAAAGCATGTGTTCTGAATTATTTATGTCTTTTCTGGTGGGGTGTGGTTTTTTTTTTGTTTGGCTTTTTTTTTTTTAAACTGGAACAGAAAGAAAAAAAAAACAACAGAAATACCAAACATACCTGCCTAGCTATGCAGCAGAAATGGACTTGAGGATCCAGTAACAAATACAGCCCAGCATAAAACTATGGTTTGCATTTTTTGGAGAAAATACACATCACATCATGCATGGGCATGTGAGTTTCCCATGGATTAAGCAGACATCGCCATATGCTGCAGGTCAAAAAGAATGTATGTGCGTGCATAGAGATACAGATATCTATCTCTTTCTGCCATTTCTAACAGCATGCAGAACTAGAGTTCATAGCAGGATCTGGCACTGAGGAACCACCACGTGCACATGAATGTGGCCCAGCAGACATGGATATATTTGTTTGTATACTTCTACTGCATCAGGGGTGGAATATGCAGTTCATTTCTTCTCTTTTGGCTAATTTGGAGAAGGCTCATACCACTAAGCCCTAGCAGCTACCACCCGACAGGGCATTCCTGGCCCAAGCCACAAAATCCTCTGGGTAGCCAAGCTGCAGGTGTATACCTGAGAGTTTCCGCAGCCCAGCTCACCACACTACAGGATTGCAGCTGTGATAACAAAATCTTCACTATTCTCTAGGGAGAAATCTAAATCGAAGCTTTTCAAAGCTACAGGCATCACTTCTCTGTTCATGGGAGAGATCATTTATCTGTGGTCATGGCATGCTGCATTTATTATGTTCAGCTGTTCCCTTTCCAAACCTTTTGATACAAGTGCCGGTAGATGTTCACTAGCCTGTCAAGGATAAAACGAATACAGGGGAATCTTGGAAAGACATCAAGCAGAGAGGAACCTGGATCACAATAATGAGATATCAAGTGTGGATAAAGATCCAATCTTACCTAGGGCCTGAGGTTTAGTTGCCCCCTTTCTGTCCACAACGTCAATGCTTATAAAACTCTCTAAATTTGTAGACAAGTAACTTCTGTGACATTGGCCATTGAGGAATTCGTGCTGGTTTTGGTAAACAGTGGGAAAATTGACCTTTTTGGCATGGAGTTATTACTTTCGCCTCTGGGAAACAAAGAAAGTAAAAATAGATGAGTAGCTACAGCTTGAGAGAGAGGTTTACATAGCCCACGTAAACGAAAATTTTGGCCAGACTTCTTTTATTTCCAACTGTTTCATCTCCATACTATCTTTTCAGCTTTACATTAAAGATGGTTCTTATCACAGAAATCGGAGTCAAATCCAAGGCTAGAATGTGGAATATCCTCCACCTGGGCCAGCCTCTTTTAACGCCAAGCCTGCCCATTACATTGCTTAAGCCCTGGTTCAGAACTAGCCACAGCTTCCAAGCTGCCCTCTTTTAAAAAAAAAATAAAATTAAATCTCTTTCTAAACTAGCTGTCCATAAAGCATTCCTTAGCTTCAATTTAGCCTGGCTCCCTGCAGGCCATCCCACAGTCACTTCAAGAGAACCTGTCCTATTGCTCCATACTTTCTGCTTCCTGGAGTTAGTACGTGCTGTTCAGGAAACAAAAGCAAACACTACTTTCCTAGTGTGACCTTGTAAGTCTCTTGCAAGCCCATCTCCTCCCCTTTCTCCCTGCAAGGCCAAAAACCTGTTGCTACGCGCTTTTGGTACTCAAGGCTGGAGTCAAGCATCGCAATGATGAGGGGGGCACACAGCAACACAGCTGCCCTCTGCTCACATTGTGAGTGCTAAAGGGCAGGGTATTGGCACCTCTGTCCCTACCTTGACAAACATTGCTGTCCAGATATTGAAACTAGTTGCAGATCTCCCCTTCACTCCCATGATGGGCAGATCCAGGCCACTGACTCAAAATCTCCATGCTCTAGGATCCCTTTTTCCTGTTTTAACAAAGACAATTTCAAAATCCGGTAGCTTGGAAACTCCCAGGGCTCAATACAAATTACTTTAAGTCCCAGTGGAAAACAGATTCTTCCGTTTCAATAACATACAGTTTGTTTAGAGAGCTGGCAATTCAGAGGAGACTGAACCATGGTTCCTGCCAAGCCTGGGCCTCACACGACTGTGACTGGGACAGTGAGTAAGGTCTTATTTTTTCCCACAGTGGTGGAATTGAGACATCATTCATGTAGATATGTTTCCCCGTGTTTTAAATGATGTCTGTTAAAGGATGTCCCCCACACTTCAGGAAACTGAGAGAGCCTTTTTGTCTAGTCACCTGCTCTGGAAAACTCTGATCAGCTCAAGTACCTCCAGCAATTTCTTGGTTCGGATACCTCTGCTGGCTAAACAAAACAATGTTCTCCTAAGGCTATGTAAAGGTAAACCTCAATAAAATATGATAGATGGAAAGACATTTATTGTCCTCCTTCAATTAGCACCTGGCAGCCTCCTCACTGGTTTCATCCATCCTCACTCATAAGCCCCACACGTGTAACAGTCCATTGCTGTCTCAGGGACCTTCTCCTCAGCCTGATGGAGGCTTATGATAAATACTGATATAGCTTCAGTCCCATCCAACCATCAATACCTTTAAACCCCTTGCTGACCTGCTAACGACAAGGAAAGGGGGATTATTCCTTGTCATCTTCAGCCCAGCAAACACGATCCTTGCTAGTCAAATGAGTCCAACACCATACAATGTTTCAGGTCTTCCTTATAGGCAGCGGTGGCCGTTGCAGCCCTACAGGAACCAAACGTATTCCCTTTCTCCTCAGGGGAAAATGCCAGCACCACAAGAAGCCTACCTTCCCAAATCACTCAAGGGTTAGCACGGCAATCAGCAAGAGCCAGAAGCTTTCTACAGAGTCCCAGAGCCAGGACTGCTGCTAGGATTTAACGGTGTACAACACAGACAGATGTGGCCAAACAAATCGAACTGCTGCCAAGCTGGTTGCGTTTTGGGTGCAAGTGGGTCTCAAGCTGGCTAGCACTTTGAGGTGGTCTTCTCACACCTTTTCCTTAATGTTAGCAGCCCAAGCACGCCAAAGGGGTGAGGATCTCCACAGATGTGAATCCAGGCTACTCAAAACAGAGAGAATACAGATCTTAGAATAGTCCCCTCCACTCCTTCCCCACTGCACCTTCCTGGCTGCTGTGTGTTCACATGGTAGGGAGCTCCCAGTCCTTCTCTCGGTCCAACAGTTCTCAGTGCGTGCTGCTCAGCTCCAAGCCCTGCACTGTTCCGGCTGGCTCCCAGGAGACCTTCTACGAGGGCCACATGGGGACGTCATGGCCCAGTGCCATGCTGAGGAGTTTCCCATGAGCTCTTCTCCATGTTTGGGGGGGGTGTGTTGGGGAGAATGGGATACCCCATGCTGTCCTCAGTAAAAGGTCTTCTGCCCTCCCCATAGCCTTCTGAGAAGGGGCGGTTTTCCCCTCTCTTCAAAACTGAAGCGGGCAGAATAAAACAGCCTTCCTCTTTGCTGCTCGCCCA
The DNA here is from genome assembly GCF_964199755.1 of Larus michahellis. Classification (NCBI taxonomy): domain Eukaryota; kingdom Metazoa; phylum Chordata; class Aves; order Charadriiformes; family Laridae; genus Larus; species Larus michahellis. The sequence goes on along the minus strand of NC_133897.1, from coordinate 71,156,884 downwards.
CAGCTTTTATAACAAAACAGAACATACACTAGCTGCAAGCAAACAAACAAAATAAAGTAGCTACCTCCCTTCACAGCAAATTACACAGCGTTCCCTGGCATATTTTTCCATTCTAAAACCATCCCAAGAATGAAAGCAGGAAGTGGGCACCATCAGGAGACTGGGGACAAGTACCGGAACAAGTTTCACCGTAAATCACTTGTGTAGCCACAGATACACATACAATGATGAGGACACAGAAAAGCCTATAAGGAAATCAACCATTTTGTCACCAGAGCAGGGCTTGAATATTGTGCAGTAAATAAGGCTAGGGGCCACACACTGAGCGGTAAGGAGAAAATTAAATATTAAGTTGCAGCTCAGTAATTGAGCACAGCCCATTCCGTGCACGAAATAAGGCAGGGACAAAAGAGGGGGGAAAATAACAGACGCATATTTAATTAAAGGCTACAGCAGAAAAACATTCACAAGGGGACTAACTGAAGATACCGGGGGTAACCAGAGTTCTGGCATTCGCCGACTTGGAAGTGTCATGCACACGTGTGGACAGGTGCGTGTGTGTATGCATGCTGTGCGCATTTGGTTACCCAAGCACAGGTAATCCACACAAAATCAGCGGCCGTGTCCCTTGAGAGGCTTCTACAGAGAAGGGGACTGAGGTTGGAGGAACAAGTGTCAGAGCTCCAGCAGCAAGAAGTTATGCAGAATGTCAGAGTAAATGTTTCCTTACACTGCTCATGCACATAAATAATTCCCACTACCGCAGAATTTAGGTGAGTAAGGGGGCAATTACAGTCACGTTGCAGATTACCTGCCAAAAGAAAGGCAGCCTTGCCTTTGCAACTCTGAAGGCATCCTTTAACTAATTTCTCTTTTAATGTGTATGCATTCAGCTTCAGTGTGAGCAATGGCTGGATGAGGAGAAATTCATGATACGTAACTTCTAGTGATAATCTTTAGTGGGAGGCTAGACACCTACCCATCATTTATACCTTTAAAAAAAGCCTCCTCCGGAATGCTGTTTGCCTGCAGATCACGCAGCTCAGCTGGCTTTGACAAAAAACAGTTGTTCCAACTTCTGGGACAGGCTAAGAGAGAGAGTGAGCGTAGTTATTCTTCCTCAAAGCAAGGCCTGGGTGGAGCTGGAACCGACAGGAGGCTCTGAATGGGAAGTGGAGGTAGCCCAGGCAGGAGAGGCAGGGGCAGGAAGTACTGAGGCAGCAGCTGGGATGAGAGGGGAAGCGGTCAGCTTTAAGGGAGAAGAGAAAATAAAGAAGTAATGCTGTTCTCTCTAGGCACTTTACTGCAAATTACAAAGAGGAGCATGGAAAAGGGAAAATCAGGAGGCAGCCCTTGTTCCTCTGATTTCTGGCAACCTGGGAAGCTCATTAAAAAAATGACCAGTACGGCGCGAGAGGAAGGGACCAGCCTGGCCATTTATTTGGGGCACCAGCCACCCTGCTCTTCCAAAACTCACCAAAGCTGCCAGAAGTTTTCCCACTGGTTTGGGCCTTTGAGCAGAGGGGTGGGCCAGAAAGCCAATTGCTAATCTCTAACACATGCGCGGTCTCAGCAGTTGCAGCAGGGTGAGGCACAGGGATTTTAATTTCTGCTTTACATCCTTCCTGCTAACGCCCAGCATGCCTCGCCCTTTACTGCGCGGCTTTGCTACCTCCACTCCTACCATTTTCCGCCTCCTGTTTCCAAAAGTCAGCCGCAGGGCTGGGGAAGGTGGTGAAGCGCTGTGCGGGAGCAAAACCCAAGCACGGCCACTTAAAGCAAATATTATTTTTCAACTGAAAGACTTTAAATTTTTTTTTTTCCCAGTTTATTTTTAGAACAATGGTAAAACATACAAATCCTGGAGGCCTCAAGCACTTTCCTGCTGTGCAAGTGACTTAATTTATTTCTTTAATTTGTTAAAACCTCACCAAAAAAAATGTTATTCTTTGGAGACTTCGCTAGCCCAAGTTTTGCATGTATTATTTGCTGCAAAAGATTAATGAGGTAGCAGAGGCAATTTTTAATGGATTCCCTTGGTTTTGTCTCACTCTCCCTCACTTTTTCCTTTTTTTCAACTCACACGGCATTCCAGGTCTGCGAATCTGCTAAGTGCTCTCCGACAGCAGGATAGAGGGTGCGGGAAGAAAGTAGTGAAATCAAAAAGGCGCTCTCACAGCTTCACCCCTTCTCTTTCCCTGCCCGGAGATGCCGCGATAACCACTGTGTTGCACCAACCTCCTGCAGATCAAACGCCTCCGCAGCCCTCCTGTCCTTTGCCATGCACCGAGGGAGTGGACGGAGCCAAACACCCTGAGTTTACAGGAAGGCTGCGCGTGTGACAACAGCCAATCCTACGCATAGTTCAGAGGTGCTGTCAGCTAGTCAGGCGATGCGCTGAGGCCCTTTCTCTTGGCTCGATTAGAAATCGACTGACACTCCCAGAGACTCTTGGGGAGCGTTTTGGAGCTCGGCTGCAGAAACCTTCCCATCAACCTGCTCCTCTTACGGGAAACTGAGCGTTGCCTGGAGTGCAGCAGCAGCAGAGGCTTCGTTGGTGATGGGCTAACAATCAGATCTGTTTCTCTTCCTTCACCCAGAACAACCAGGCTATTTGTCAAGAAGTCATATTATGCTTGGAGGTGCCTAAATCCCTTCTCTCTCAGCCCACATGCAGCCTCTCTTCCAGCTTTGCGGAGGAGATTTTGCCTAACAGGAGGTGAAGGGGAGAGAGAGATGAGGAAAACAAAAAGTGAAGGAGCAGAGGGAGGGGGGGTTAAGATGCTGGGGTCAGGGCAGAGAGAGAGGTGACAACTTCTTGTGATAGCTTTAGAGACAAGGTAGGTCTGTGATGGGGTAAAGGTGTGTGAAAGGGAAAAGGAATCACAAGTCCCTGCTGCAGAAGTGAGGAAAAGGATGGTGCCAGTCTCTTGAAAGGCAGCCAACGGAGGCCTCCGCTCTTTCGCCACATGCAAAGATGATTTTTTTTTAACCTGAATGAGCCAAGGAGAAACTGTGAGCTACCGCTCTTCTAGCTTGCCTCCCTGCCTTTGGGGACGTCTGCTCATCGCTTTAGGGCTGGAGATCCTATTTGCAGAAGGACTGAACCGGGAAAGCCCTTCAGCATGACTGAGACCAGGCCACTCACCGCATCACAGCACTCAAACCACTCAGAGCAGATTGGAAATCTGTCCAAATTGAACCGCCAGAGAGAATACACAATAGGAACTCAGGGATTCTAACCGTGGTATGATTTCATTCAGGTGGATCAGCTGGTGGCCCAAGGGCCATGTATGGTTTATGGGGCAAAACCATGCAGCTCAGTACTTTTTTTGGCACAGCCTCAACCCTGACGCTGTCAGGACCGTTGCCAAACGCTTCCGAGTGTGCCACCGGTGCAGCACTGAGCCTAATAATCTGCACTGCTGTCTGCATCAGAGTGTGTTGGCCATGATCAGACAGATTTCTGCAGGCATTTGCACACTCGCTTCTGCACACCTAACTGCCCTGCTTCAAGTGTTGGTGCCACACAAGCACAAAAGTTCTTTGAGAAATCTGGCCCCTACAGTGTGCCATTCAAGAAAATACACCAGCACAGTCTTCTCGCCCTGTCTTTTTTTCCCTCAAGTGGTAGGTAACACCACACAGAAACAGCAAAGCAGAGCAACAGTGTAGGAATAGGGAAAGGACGTGAGACTACCTGTCTGGAACAGCCAGCTCAAAGGCAACGACAAACAATAAATAACCCTGAACGCTGAAAGACAGGGCTGTCATTCTTTGTCATGCCAGAAATGTCATAAACCACAACAGAGACGTGCCAATGGTTTGAGGACCCCACAGAAAAATTTTTATAGCACTGTATTTCATAAATTCTTTTGCTATCTTGTGGGCCCAACTTCTTGATCTACGTCTGCCTCTGCCTCCTCATTCACTGGCATTGACTCAGAAACTCACAGTCTCCACTGCCGGAGGTGTATTCAAGTCGCTGGCTGCCCATTCCCAGAGGCAACTAGGTCACTCCGGAGCACATAAAACAGAGGGCTTCATGCAGCATGCTTAATGCTGGGATCCAAAGGAAGGGCTGCTGAGGGAGACAAAAAGAAAAAAAAAAAAAACCAACCAGCTCAGTTGCTCAGTTCTGGTTCAGACTAAGAAGCAAGCTCACCCTGGAGGAAATGTCCCCTGTGTAATTATCAAGCGTCAGAGACAAGACTTCTGCCCCCACTGAACTCTGTGCTATCAGACAAGGTAGCACATAGAGCTCCTTCAGGCATTTCCTGATGAGTTGCAAGCACAGACTTATCCCCTTTAGGCTACCCTGAAAAAAGTATAAACAGTTACTTCTACCAACAGAAGTTTGAAATGTGCAGAGGTAGCCCTAACACCTTTGAGTATCACTGACCAGATTCCCAAATATATCACTTAGATCAAAAACTCATCAGGATTCTCCTTCTCCATTTTCTTTGGGGTTTTTTTTTTTGAATGGGATGACACATGATCAACAATACCGCACAGGTATGGTAATGGTACTTAAATAATCCCATACACAGCAAAGATTCCTGTACACATTCATTTAAAGTTGGCCTGAGGCAAGCCAAATACACAAACAATTAGAGATCTGTAGGCATGCCAAGAAATATTCCTGCAGCATATAGGCCCAAGAGAAAATACAATGAAGATTAAGAATATTATTAACACAATATGGAGGTAATAGCATTTGATGGATTTATATATAAGTACCTCTGTGATCCCAGCAAGCCCCAGAAAAAGGACTGGACTGACATTTTCCACATTTACCTACAGCTGTCAAATCTGTAGCACTGCAGTACCCCTAAGTATCTGAAATTTAAATGGCTGCAAAACCATCTTCCTTTTTTTTTTTTTTCCTTTTTACACAGTAATTAGATACACCTCATTCACTCAGTTCATGACAAATGTTTCTGCTTCACTCACAACCCAAGACAACTTCTGTTGCCCTTTTCTTTAATGTTTTTTTTTTTTTCCACAAAAAGCCTTTTTTTCCCCCCTGAACCTTGTAAGTTTTTTGTACTCATTACAAACTTTGGCACACAAAAGGAGATGGCATCAGAAGTGCAAATGCTTTCGTATTCTTTGATTTGGTATAAACTGCTATATGGTTTTGTTCCTTTTAAGTACCCCGTCTTTTGATACCCTGGCCAGTCCATTCCGTGCTCACAAGTTAACAAGACTACAGGCATGGAGAGACACAAGAAAGGCCACCCAATCAAAGGGAGAAAGTTAAGATCAAAAGAGGCTACTGTGCTGTCATATGGTCAGGTACAGTACTGTACCTGCTGCAATCACTGATAACAGGCTAGTTAACATATCACCTGTCACTCTGCTGTGACCTTTACACCAGTCACCTAGCTCTAGCCTTATGAGAGCTGCCTACCTTTTAAGAGGCTTAGATTAAAAATATTAGTTACACTGGAAATCCTCAGCTTCACTGAAAACAACAAGAGGAACAACTTTGAAATTACAAGTCCCGTGGAAAAGACTCGGCATGATTTGATAATGGGCACCGGTTATTTTCTTCCCCATTAAACCAGAAGGAACTGAAAGTCCATGCTTACTTGAGAGATGGGGGAATATCCCATGTTGTCTTTAAGCATGAGGGTTACCCAGTGTCCAGACCAATCCTTGGAGCTGCTCAGGCACAAACTGCTCCACGCAGCATGTACTGTTCTCCTGATCGTGCATCCAGAAAACACAGCAGAAGCAGAAGGTCACAAGCAGGACTCTGAAATGAAATACGTCGTCAGCATCCCAAAATGGACATGAGTCCCATTGCTCTAGGGATTAATGCCATGGGGTGTGTGTTACCAAACCCAGCGTTCCTGTTCCTTCACACACTAGTGTGAAGCGAGGGCAGGCAAGTCACTGTTAAGCCTAAGAGACATAGGCCTTCATTAAAACACCATGATGAAGATTGTCTACATTTCAGAGAGAGAGGTCACACTTGAAAATTGCTAGGAAAAATAGGACACAAATCGTATTTAAAAAAAAAAAAGTAAAAAAAAAATAATAATACTTCAATGGCTTCTCCCTTAGAGTGTTAAAGAAGGATTGCCTCTTCCTGAAAACGGAGGGAGCTAAGAACAGTTCACCACACATCACAGCAAATAAAGCTCTTTTTAAAACAGAAAACATAAAACAGAAATTATATCTTCATGTGTTCTACCCTTTTTTTTAAACCAAAATTCCTGTGAGTTCAGCTGCCATCAGAGCATACAGTGAAGGAGAAAAGGGAACCTAAAAGGCTAATAGTCCACCAGTGCCACTAGACATCACAGTTCACAAAGGCGCTAGTTTACCTCCCAGTGAACTTAGTATTTTGCATGATGAACTGAAGGAATTCACCTTAAATAAGATAGCTAGGAAAATTCAAATAACTGTAAGGAGAATACAGGTAAGATTTTGTTACCTAACACATCAAATAGTTTCACAACTGGTCTCTCAAAAACAAAGGAAAAAAACCCATCCAAATGCTGAATTTGGCTTCCACAATGCAAAGAACAGCTGGAGCTTTTCTGCATGACTTAGTTTAATGCAGCAAGATTGGAATTTTTAAGTTTCCAAGGAAAAAAAAAAAAAAAAGCGTCAAAGTTGCTGTTCACTTTCTGCTATCTGTACCAGTTACCACCTGGATCCAACTATTTGCCACCTAGGATCCAACTATTTGAAAATCTACATAATCAATTAGTATCAAACCAAAGGTCTGCAAAACATCTGTACTCCAGGAGTGACCTTTTGATGAGAGAAGACCATTCCTTGACTCCCCAAGTCCTACAGCTCAGACTTACTGCTTGAAAAAAATGTTTCCCATCAGAAGCCTCTTATCAGCTCCTGGCCCCACCAGTCCGGCAGTGAAGTGCAGGTAAGATGTAAACAAACCCAGGGAAAAGGGAGAGATTTCTTACGCATTATTGTAGGTTCAGCAGGTTTCACTAATTTGCCTATTCTGGGGACACCCAGTGCCCTTTTCCATTTCTTCTTCTCTAATACCTTCCCAAAACCTGCAACACACCGAACGGTGGTTTAGGGAAGAGGGCAGCTTTTGTGCTAACAGAGTTGGCAAGGGTGGATGTAGATCTCATCCCAGCAAGGGACTCACACAGTCACAAGGCAACAGCTGGACAATAACGCAGGAATTACGTACTACGTCAGCTGGAGCTCTCTATGGGGTCAGAAGAGCAAGGGAACTAGAGACCTATTTGCCCCAAACTTGTCCCCAGATTCCACGTTTCTTCCTGTGGAGTCCTCTGACACACCCAGACATGGGTGTGGGCACAGTGCTGATTGCTGGACGCTATTCTTTTGGACACAAATCATACCACCGCTCACAGCCAGGCACCGGCACCCGCTCCTGATCTTACGGGGCCGTTTCGCCTAACAGCTCCCAACCTGCCTTCCTGAAAGCAGCAAGGGACAGCTGCTGAAACCCCATCAATCTAGACAAAGTCAACATGACCTGTGGACATGGTCCAGCTCTGCCAGGAAGGGCCTAACAGTGAGTGTGGCTGAGGAAATATTATTGCAGCCTGGAGGCTTTCTCATGCAGGGTTCTATTTTGGTGCACCACTTCTTGTTGCATGAGCATACCCTGGGCATTTTGGGAACTCCAGACACAGATAACAGTTCTAGGTCACATTTTTTTTACTGATACAGGTTTCACCATCCTGATTTGGGTGCAAATGCTTGTGAACCTTGTAGGATTATACACTGTGTAATCACTTGCCATGGCCCAGAACGTATAATGTGCCCACCAAAAAGCACAGTAAATAAAATAACAGTGTTTCTTGCCAGTCCAAACAAACATTTTTCCATTGCCAGCAGAGCAAGACACCACTAACCCACAGAACTGCAGTGTTTTAGGACTTCATTTAATAGTAGGAAGAAAAAAGTCACAGTGCTGTGAAGTGACAGAGAAACATGCATAACACAATTTTGTCATCAACACAGAAGTAGTGGTTATATACAAGGAAGTGTTTATTTGATCTATTTGCTAACGCACAAATCAACTTTGTTTAAAACTATTTCATAATATGCATTCTTAAGCAATGACCCAATTTGGGGTGAGCTATTTGAGGTGATCACTCTATTTTTTCAGGCAAAACAGCGATTTGAGTAACCAACTATAGCTTCTTTGTCCACAGACTGCAGAGTTTGCACCAGGAGGAGGGCTGCAATGAAAATAAATTAACCTATTTTACTTGATCTATGTTAATTATTGTTGCTCTGACTTAGCTAATGGCAAATCCTCAAGGACTTGGATCAAGAAGTCGTGTGTATCCACTTGCCCTAACCTTTATTTGGCCTTTTGGCTAAGTACAAGGGGCATATCAGTTAAGCATCTGATGTCTTCTCTCTGGGAAACTCAGTGAGTTAATAAGTCATTTCAAACTAGTCTGATTTTGATGCATGGAAAAAAAACGAACTTGGCTTTCCTCACACAGTACAGCTGGGTAAGTACAGAATTTCCCGGCACTGTTTAAGCCTGGGTGGGGTGGGAAAAAGAAAGAAGGGAAAAAAAAGAAACAAATGAAGTTTATAAAGAAGGGGAAAAAAGGACAGAAATCCTGCCAGGAATTCAGGAAATCTTTCCTTCCTTGTTTCGCTTTTGGAGATCAAATAATCCAAATTAAACACGAATCCCCGTGCAAAATGCTGATGACTCTACTCAGACTAGGGCAACTAAGGTGCTGAGAAGCCACAAAGCTCAGCTCCAGTCCTTCAGATATTCATATAAACAAGTCGCTTAAGTGATAGGTCTCGTGTCTGCAGGACCAGCACTCCAGACAGACAGTCCCTTAAAGAGGAGTTGAGTCTCGTGTATGTATATTGCCCAAACCAGCTATATGCAAACCCTCACTGTAGACCCTCTAGGCACCTCCACAATACAAGTAGAAAATAGCAACTGCAGATGAGATCGTATGATCATAGCAAAACCGCTGCCATGTTTCAGGGAGATCTCAGCCCCCAACGAAAGAACACACAGAGGATTGTTAGCATCTTTCCCAACCGGGTGCACTGCAAAGTGAAATGGCATTAACCATCATGTAAATGGGATGACCCACTTTGCCCAGTACTGCAGTGGATGAGACTGGCCTCACAGCTATGCCTGGCCTTCAGGTGGGAGGATGGACTTCCAGTCTCAGGAAAGGTCCTTCTTATTGCCTGTTAACTTGGTCTTTTTTCAGCCTGTAGCCCTGCCCTCAAATCAAATCTACAGTTTCATTGCATTAAATTACCTATTTTTCACCTAAGCACCTCAAAAAAAAAAATCAGCACGTGCTTTTCAAGCCCTACAAAATCTACACATCACACTACATGTCCCCACTCACAAAAAAACAAGCAGTGCACAAAGAAATTACGTCAACAGAGGGTGTGTGGCATAAGCCAAACCCATTTTCAGAGTACTATTCATGAAGCGACTGGTCTTCCCTCCTCTTACTTTCACTGCGGCTTCCCTAAGCTACAAGATTTTTCCACCTAGGGTTTTCAATAGGCATAAATATCACTTAATACGCACAAGAACAAATTCAGGACCATGCCTACATGTGATATGTGTTTATGAATATTCATTCCGCGTATTGATTTTACCAATATTAGTGACTCCCCTGACTTCCTTCCTGTGGCCAAGCACGAGCAAATAATTTTTTAAGAGAAGTCTGTGGATGTATGCAAGCCAGTACCTCTCCCACACACCCAAGTTTAGCAGGCAGATCTTTCAAAACTAGCTTGCAGGAGGTGGCTCTGCAAACATGAAGGCTTTTTGAAGCAATGCACAGGTACAGGGATGATTTTCATGTCAAGAAAATAATGCTAACTCATTAAAAAAGCCTGCTTACTGCAGTGGCTCACAGACCAATGAAGTCAGAAGAGACCAGTGGGATCCCACCTAATGCAAAACACAGCCCAGGGGATTTCATCCAGCGATTCCTTCATTAAACCCCTAAATTTTGACTAATCTCAAACCTCTCTTCCAGAATTAAAATCAACTTAAATTCAGAGACTTCAAGGCTATGTCAACACTGTTTTGTGTAACACAGATCTGAGGGCAGGCCATTAAAGCATGACTGTGCAACTGTATTGTTAGCAACCTGCTGCTCAGCCACCTCCAAATCCCACAGGACTTCTTTTCATGCAGTAAGAACCTTTCCAGGAAAGAACTTGATCAACCTACCTACCCAGGGACATTTCCTCAGGTTTGACAGGTTGGGCGTTGGCAGATTCAAGTCAGCATGGGTGCATCTCAAGAAATGCCCTATCCTGAGCCCAGCCTATCCATAGTGCAAGGATAAGTTTCTTTTCTACCACATCGTAAAGCTGATCTGAAGTTAGTGTTCAGTTTGGACACAAGATGAACTGGAGAATGAGTCTGAACTTGGAACCATAGTCAAAAGGTAGCCCAGCCACAGTCCACATGCAAGAAAATCCACCATCACTGCTTTTGTCACGTTCCCTCCATCTGAACCCCACCCATCAAAAAGCAAATGCATGAAATCCTTCCTCACAGAGGGCATAATTCTGCAGGTTAAAGAAATTATCAGTATAACGCCGTTTCAGGGGAAGGGGTGCAATTATGCACTCCAGCCCTATTAAAATCAGCCGTATAAACTGATCAGTGATGTAAGTCATCGCCGTGTTTGGCGCATTTGCTCTAGCAAGTTTCTACTTTGTACTCAACTCTGCAGCTGCCTTGCACCTCCCACTCCTCCTTCTTTACTGTCTTCATGTAAATCAAAAATCAATCAAACCTCACTTCATCAGTAATAAATCAATCACTTAGATCACTCGACTGTAATACAATGACCTTGTGGCTGCAAAGGCAGAGTACACGTGAGCACATGGATGACAGCAAGCAAAAGAGAGAAATAAGTATTTTTATATATGTATTTGCTATAGTTCACAGAGGGTCTTTTTTGTCCTGGCCACGTCTGAGCTCTCCAGAAGGGCTGCACCAATAGAAATTCTCATTTCTTCCTTGCCCGTCACCCCCCAGCAAATCAAAGCATTCCCATCCTCTTTCCATGCTATTTTCTCAGATTGTATGCTGTATTCATACCTTTTTTCCTGAATACAAATGAGTACAAATGTCAGAGGCAGATCAGAAATGTTGGGGTGCATACAGTACGTTCTTGGTTTACTCTAAAGATCAGACCATATCACCAATAAAAAAAATAAATAAGTATATATTAAATAAAAAAATCACTCAACCTCCATCTACACGCTTCCAAACTAAGATAAGGAAATATCTCAAACTTTCTGCAAAGCCTCATATTACCTCCCATAGAAGCAGAGAGGCCTGAGAATACGTCGTATTGTTCCCCTTGCTCATGCTGCATTCCTACAGAGCTTCTGCATTTTTTCAGAGCTTCTTGTTGTTGTTGTTATTGTAAAAGCCAAGCGTTACACAAGACAGAGAGCTTGACAGCTTTCCCACAATCCTCAGCATGTGGGAATAGCAAGTAACAAAGTGTTAACACCTGCCAACTGGTGGTTAGGTGTAAATGTCTCTGTTAACAACAAACACTGCTGCTAGCAGTCATCAGAGCAAAGCAGCAAATCTGTTCCCTTCTCCAATGTGGAAAACACCAAACAATAACAAAAAAGGCACCTAATTGCTTGATTAAGATGTATCAATGTTGGAAACTGCTGATCTAGAACATTGAATCTCTGACATTTACTTCACTCTTGATTAAACAGAATGTTTAAAACTAGCTATTGTGCAGGCAGAAGCCCAGAGCACTGTGTACCATCCAGGGAATTGTGACAGTGAAACTTCTTACAAAGAAACAAAATCGGAGACACCTCCTCTCCGCTGTTTCATAAAAGCATCAGCTGCTGAGACCCTCTGGCTATTATGAAGAAGGGATGCAAGAGCGCTAAGGAAGGGTTAGGAGTCACGTAATTCCTTGATTCCTTTCGACCCATGCGCAAGTTCCAGGGAAACCTTGTGAAAAAGTCCAGCTCCTGCTCTGAAAAATGCTGTTGAATAGGGAGGTCAGGCCTGTTTCTTTACGTCGAGGATTAATTGTGTACGTTAAAAATCATGTTTTCAGTTGGTGATTTCCTAGGCAGCTTCATGAGACAGGTGGCACTGATTTATCACTGATTTGCATGTGACTAACAGCTGAGACCTAAGGCTAAAAGCTTGCTTACTTTAGATTTGTCCTCAGTAGCCAGCTTGCTTGTTTTATTGCCCTTCCCCCATGACAAAAAGGTAAGGAAGAAGTGGGTCAACTCACTTGTCTCAAGTAAACTACAGATTGCCAAGTCAGAAGAAGGTAAATTCTATTAATCTACACTACCCACAAAAGCCCACTGCTGCCTTAATCTCCCTACTGCGCACACAGAGACTTCACCTCAGCTGGGGAGGGACATTAATCCCAGTTTCTATCAGCCTGCATTCCTTCAGTAATTGCCATCAAGAAAACAAATTATCCCATTCTTGAGGGGTAGGGGGGGTATTTCACATTTATGTCCTTTCATTAAAGATACTGTCTGAAATACTTCAGACCACCATGATTGTACCTGATTAATCAGCTGTTGACCAGGACAATAGATAATTTTAACCTATATCAGTTCCCCAATCTAGGTCACAGGAGAGGAGGAGGGTGAGTGGAAGGCACAGGTCACTTCTTTTGGTGGAGCTACCAATTTATGCCAGCATTAATGATGCATGAAACAAAGGCTTTCAGTGGTCAGCACCTTGAAACAGAGGACACATGTTCTCCTTACTTCCTAAAGCATCAAGTATTTGAAAGTTATACAAGCAGTAGATGGTTAATGGTAATAAATTGGCTTAAGACGACTGGCAGAGCTTTGTTCCGACTGTAAGCAGCATCATTCACCAAATTGCTGTGGTGAAGACTCAAACAACATTTCATTAAAGTTTCCTGCAAATGGTTCTATGGGTAGAAAATGGACAAATAATTGTTTAGTTGCCCAAAAAGTGGCTTTGTCCACTCGGAATGGGTGAATCAGGTAATAAACTTGCCTGCTGACATGAATATTGACCTATTTACTGAGCTAGATATTTCCAAACAGCAGCTGGAAAGTGTTTTTGCTCTAGGAGATTTAGGATCACCTGCACCAGAATAGTATTAAAGGAAAATTTCCAAGTTTCATGTGAATATTCAAGCCCCTCAGCAGCTGAATTTAGACTCTCAGTCACACGGTTTCTGTGACTCAGCCATTTGTTAGTCATCCTCTGCCCATTATATCTAAGGAAAGTTACAGATACCCATAATTAGAAAGGCAATCCCCCTCCTGTCTCCTTTCTGCCTGCTCTGTAGATATCACGTCCTCTCACTCCCTTACTTACCAGAGGTCACGTGCTATTTCATTCCCATTCCCTTCCCAACTAGATTAATTTCCTTAACCGTTTTACACCCTCACAACAGTCTCTGTATCTTACCCCATGTGCAGAATGCTTCACATTAAGTGATACCCTTGCACTCCTCTTCAACCCTCCCTTTTCCAAACCCAGCAGTCCCACCCTGGTCCTCATCTCTCTTTCTTGCACAGGTTTTTATCAACAGCTGCCCTCTGGGCTCCCACAAGCCATACTCAATTCAGTGCCATTCTTGCATGGTCTGGGAGCATAATGCAACAGAACTTGGTTGCTTCTGTCTAAACGTGTCCTGGACTAGTTTCTCTAATTTTTCTGAGTTATTGATCTGTAGAGCTGGCACTTCTGTTCTTCCCTCAAATAGATATTGCTGCCCGACGTGGTATTTCCACTCTTGCACACTGTTCCCTCCGTGCATCATTCTACCAGCTCTTCCTCCTTCGCTACATCAAACAGCTTTCTTGTTTTTGCCTTCCATCCCACTATCTTCTCTTCTTGCTGTTCAGACAATCAACTCCCACCATCCCTCTGCCAGGGATAACTACATTGATCACAAGCAAGTCTGGTTTTCCCTGTACTCCGTAACAGATTTTGCAGTTTTTCCTTATTTTTCATTTGGTAAAGAACAGAGATCTCTGAACCACGAAATCCACAGGGACAACAGTCCTTACTCAGACTGAGACAGCAAAGCTCCTGTTCACTATGACAATCATCCAGCAGGTGCTGGACTGAATTATCAATGTCTGATCTGGAACAGGCAAAGGGGAAGGCTTGAGTGTGCAGCACTTAAATCTCAGACTTACGCATCAGGTACTAGAAAGCAGGAGAAGAGTGGGATGGACAGGTACACGCATACCCTTCTCACACTCAACACACCCTGGATGAGAGTCTGTCTGACACAAAACCCAGCCTTTTAAAACTAATGAGTAATCTTCCTCTAAGAAAAAACATTTTTCTGGAAAACTTCCAACCAGTACTAATCTCTTATCTCCTTCTATGCCATAAACATCCCACACTGACAGCTGTAATGCCACTGCTCCCTTCCAGATTCTTCCTGACTTACCCTTTCTTTGGTGGTAGAAGACACAAGCTTTGTTACTGGTTCATTCTCCCACTCTTTCCTCCAAAACGCACACCCCCTGTATTTTGTCTGAGAATAACACCCTCTTCTTCAGGACAGGACATAACGTGACACCCCCTTGCTCAGCAGCACCCCTACCCCTTGGTGGGGTTGCTGGGCACTGCCAGTCTGACAAAGCAGCAGTGCAGGCAGACCAGTAAGTCTAGCTTAGATCCCCTAAGTTTAGACTTTATCCATTGTGTTTCTTTTTTAGACAACCAGCTCCAAGGCAGAGTCTTTCTCTTTGTTCAGACACCTTGTGGTACCCTGAGACTGCAATGCTAGAATACTCCAGAGACAGAAGAGCTAAATCTAAACGCAGAAAAACCAGCACGGCCTAGTGATTAAAGCACAGAGCGCACAGTCTGGATTCCTCTGTTGTCTTTGACAAGTCATTTTTGTAGTACCTTGGCAAGGGCACAAAGTGAACTATCTGGTAGCAGTCCATCCCCCTGCCCCAGATGCGCAAAAGCCTGTAAAAGTGTTGTAACTAATTTGCATTGGCACCTGTGGAAGTCTCCTCCTCTCCCGTGCCCCAGCACTCTTTCTGCAACACAGGGGTAAAGCCGTATCTACCACACAGAGTCCAACTCCACCTAAAGCTGTATCTTGCACACAGAGTCCGGCTCCATCCATCACTTTACCAGGTGCTGAGGATTCTGTCAAGGTGGGGTACACGCTTTCCCTGCTGACACATGTGCATTCCTATGTTTAGTTTTAACCCTAAGATGTTAACAATGCTTTCTTCTCTAGCTGTATAGTGTTTTCCCATCAGGTCAATGGCAGCCAAGAGAGGAGCACTTGCTACTGGTTATTTTGCCAGATAGGAGGCAAACAACAATTGGTACAATAGTAGCCCAAATAGGGAGGAATATAGAGCTCCTGAAACATACTCCCAACAAAGTGACAATCAGCAGGGATGGGGTGGGCACCTGACTGCCCATCCTTTTCATTGACCTCACTGATGGACTCAGTTCCCATGCATACAGTAGAACTCAGCATAGCTAGCATGCAAAGTTGTGCATACAACTATCTTAAAAATAAATTATTCCCCCAGCACTTCAGGAAATAGATCCCTTTCCTAGTAGTCTTTGAACAAAAGAGACAAGTGGTCCATTCTGTTCCACGCCAATCTTATTAGTTGCCAATACAGGCTCTACCACATTATTTAAAACTGGTACTAATTATTTGCCTAATTGAAGGGCAGCTGTCAAAGAAATAGTTCTGTTGGTGATGGGATGGGGGGCTCAAATGAACAAGTTGGAACAACATAAGGACAACGTAAGCCATAAGCATGCGAAAAATACTTCAACACCTGCCTTCTACTGACGCCAGTGGTGTTGGGCAGCGTGGATGGTTCCTTGGAGGGTTTAGGGTCTTGATGCTAGGCAAGACTTGTTTCTATTCCTGTAGATCGAGGCTCCAGCATTGCATTTTGATATCCAATATTGTGCACTGCTTGCTTTTCGTACTTCACCAATGATGTGGAACATTTTCACTACTGAAAAACAGATAATTGGAGGCTTAAGAAAAAGGAATATTTTGGCTTAGTTCTAAAACTCACTCAAGTGAAAGGCACATAGGTTTACTCTCCAGACTAAACGCAGTCTGGAGCAATCAAAGCAGTCTTGCAGAATCTTGCTAGTGCTTGCCAGGTCCTGAACACTGGAGTTGTCTTGACTGTAAGCACTACAATCCAAAGAACAGACCTAGCAAGAGGCAAATACATAATCATGTATCACCAACCCTTTGAGCTATACAGTTACCCAAAGGCCCTACATCTAAGAGAGTTAAATTTGACATCTGTGTGATCAGATCCTTTGCAAGAAGAGGGCAGCATGAAAATAGACACCTCTTATTTCTAACTCCTTCTTTGGCCTCTACTCTTCAGCATACAAGATGATGTTTTTCTTATCCGAGGTTGCCTCAAGTATCAGTACAGACAGGCTATGACTCCAGATGCCTTTCTGTCCTGTTGTCCCATGTTTTAGTTTTCTGTCTGTGAGAACACAGCCATTTGCCACACCAGAGCTATGGGAATTCCGGCAGTGAACAATCAGCCCTGTTAATGAAGGGTCTTGGGGCTATTTGCATCTTTGGGGGATTTGGATGCACTGAAGGGCGAGGCTGGGCCTCATTTTAAGAGAAGACTCTAGCCTACACCAGTGCCAAGAGGCTGACTAATGTAATTATTTCCTTGCGAAGCAGCATTTTTCAAAGTGCTGATTCTTATTAAGAAAAAGGAACGGATTTGGAGCTCATATTTTGATCTGGTGCCCAGGATTATTTGGAAATTCTTTTTCCTGGAACGAGACTTTTTATTCCAAATTTCTCCATGGTGGGGAGAGAGGGTTTCCTGGGCAGAATTAGAATAATGATTACAGCCTGTATACAATCAGCTCTAACCACTGTGGAACTCCAAAAATGAATGTTATTGCTCAGTGGCTTCATTGAAAACAGAAGTATTATTTAACCAGAAGGATGGCAACACATGGAAATAGCTCATTATCATATTTTCTCCCTATTTGAAATGTCACATTGAGTATGTATCTTTCACGTCCACTACACTTTAATTAATTTGGACTGTGTTTAAATATATTACACAGCATGCTTTATTACAAAATTCTGACACATTCTCATTGATGAAACAGGGTTTTCTTTCAAACACATGTAAATGGCAGTAGGAGTTACCCTGCCTAAAATTGTTTTAAATACAATAAGAATACCACATCATCTCTGTGTCAGCCTGTTTTTCTGTGGCATGGAACGTATATAGCAAAGCCAATGTTACATCCAAAGCTTGCTGTTTATTGAAGGGACAATGGTGTTAACATTACTATTCCAGGTCTAAATCTTAACCACTTACCTTATTTACATAATTACAAGACAAACATATATTTTACTCAATGGCTGAATAAGATTCCAGCAGTGTGATTGCCTAGGAATTAAAAAGTAGAATTGCAGGGTGTATGCGTGAGATGAAAATGGCTTGTTTTAACACAGCTGGTGTATCTTATCTTCTGTGCACTTTCAAACACAGCTCTTACAAAGCATGGTCGTCCTCCTCCACCCAGGACTCCAACAAAAGTGGAGGATGTATTTCATTTGCGGACCTTCCTCTGCAAGGCAGTCACTCCAAAAGTCATTTCTGATCTATACTTGTATAAGCAACTGGGGGAATCAGAGCAGTTTTAAAAATCACGTAAAAAGTAGAGTTCACTCAAACTTTAGCGTTTCTTGAACTGAAATCTTACAGTACGTGGAACTCTATGTTGAACAGGATCAGGGACTTTGTAGAAGGTATGACTAATACCTGAATGGTAAGATGTCATCTCTCCTCTAGTGTCTCTGTTGAGGCACTGAAGAACAAGCTGCTGAACTACTGTAAAACCATCTTAGTTTCAACTGTCTTAGGTTCAGCAAACACCTAATGATATTTTCCCTTTAAACCTTTCTCCAGCTGCCTTCTCAGAGCAGTTCTACCCTACTCCATCATGCCAGTCTAGCTAAATAGCACCGAGTGCTGACGATGCTTATACCAGGAAGGAATCTCCTTCCTCGCTACTTGTGCACTGTTCAGGAACACTCAGAGCTGAGGCTGGTGAAGGAAACCTGCTTCATTCACTGGGAGCCAACTGACTGGTACATCTCACACAACAAGCCTCTGCATGACATTACAGTCAATCCCAACAGCTTGTTCTAAAACATGTTCCAGGGACAGCTCTTTGGACCCTTGCTTCCTCATCCATCCTCCTAACAGAGCAGTAATCAAAGCTTTATTCTCTGAATCATGCTTTTTTTTAATTATTTTTTTTTCCCAAACAGATGTCCTTTTTCCAAAATAATTCCTCAAGCAAAGATTCTTATTGTGCGGAAGGTAATCCTGTTCTGAAACAAACTCCCAGATGGGGCCATGTGGAACATTACTCCTGGAATACACGTGTTGTTCCTTAGATAAAGGCAAGCCATTAGACTGTTGATCACTGGGTGGATGCTGACATGAAGGAACAGCACGAATTTGCTCTGTGATGTTAGATACTCTACTACTACTTCTTCTTTCCCAAGCGTTCTCTCCTTACCCCGCATAACCCTTTCCTCAGGAAACATTTACATTAAGAAGAAAAATGTTTCCCAGTAACTGAACAACAACAAAAAAGTTGCATTTAGATACAGCACATAATGTCTGTCTTTAAAAATCTGGATTGGTTTTATATTTAATTCATTCAGTGACTTGTAATAAATGGATAAACATAATTTGAAGAAGAATAAAAAAAAAAGAAAGAAAAAAAAAGAACTGTATTGCTGGAGCCAAAACCAATAACTGCAACTTGCTTTCTCCCGCTTCTTCACTCCTTCAGACCAAGCATTACTGTTGCAATCCTTTTTTTTTTGGTATTTTATGTGTTTTGTTTTATTTGATGTCTGCATTAAAGGAAGACTCCAATGTAATATAAAAAGATAGTATAATTTCTATGTCTAATTACAAAGAAGAGCTAAGTGTCTAATACAAAAACATGCAATAAAAAAGAATAATTAACAATCAGATCGAAAGCCACCAACACAGCAATCTGATGAGACAGGCTAGGAAATACTACTCAGCTCTCCCCTTACAGCGCATAGGGAACCTGAATGCTTTGCTGTGTGAGAAGACTGGACAGTGTGCTAGATAATCTCATCTAGGCTTCCTCTCTCACAAAAGGTTGGACCAGATGACCTTTTGAGATCCCTTCCAACCTGGGCTGTTCTGTGATTGTATAAGATGGGAGAGTCTGCTCTGATAGTTGACTCTCAGCTTAACCACAGCTTTTCCTCCTTGGTTTCTTTCTGACTTCAAGAGCTTGCTCTTATTGTTTGGTGGTTGGTTTTTTTTTCCTGATTCCCCAGAGTAACAAATGTGAAATTTTATCCTTTTGGCTGCAAGTGGGCAGGATATTGTGTTCTTTAAACATTTAGATTTTCAATCAAAATCATCAGGAATGTATTAAAACACGCAGGCCAGTTTCCATCTCTTGGCACAAGTCAATGACGCATTTAGATGTACATGGAGTGCAAGACAATTGGCAGCTTCTAAAGAGGAGCAGGTCATTTAAAAGTGTTTCTGAAGGAGCAGTATTTCTTTACCTCATCACAACCACCCCCACTAAGAGAAACAGTAAAAATACACAGAGCCTTACCATCCACAATTTCACTGGAATCAACAAGCAATTTGGGTTTGTTTTGCAGACCTTTGAAAGTCCAAAGACCACCTTGTATTAAAGGCAGTTCATTATTCTCATCCATATACAAGTGGAGGGGAGTCTGATGGGCCAAATTCCAGCCCGAGAGACTGTTTAACCATAAATTCCTCTCACCAGACAGAGGCATGAGTCACTTTGTTGGATTTGAAGGTAGAAGGAACAAAGGGAAGAAGTAGAATCATGGGAATGATTTTTCAGAGGTTCTCAACACCACCAACCCAGAGAAACAACCATAGTGATTTAGCAGAAGACACCCTGCAGAAGGAAAAAAAAAAAAAAGAAAAAGAAAAAAGATACTTAGATACTTTGCATCTCATGCGTAGGATTTCATGTACACTTGTTTCTGTGTGATTTGGCAGTGCAGCAATAGCTTTTAGGGATGATACCAAGGGAAGATTCATCAGCAACCGTATTGACATCTGAAGAGGCATATGCTCATAGGCAATGTTTTGCTTATTGCCTTTAACCTTATGTTTAGACCCACAAGGTATAGATATACCTTGGATAATGCCATTTTCCCTGTACACAGATTTGTGTGCTGTCTGTGCATTTAAGATAATTTCAGCACTGGGCAGATGTTTACTAAAATACAGATAATGACGCTATGAATATGAGACAGACAAACAGAAACATGCCAGACAGCACTGGTTGGTTTTGTTCTCTTTTTTCTATTCAGCTTTTGAACCAAATTTTAAATAAGTATTTTTTTTAGCAGAGAACAAAAGGCGGGAGACAAATAATACTTCTTGCGAAAGCATTCTCTATAGATCAGTTCCCGCTAAGTCATCTTTCCATTCACAGACCTTGTTCATTTTTCCATGATGATTTTGCAAAAGTGATTAAATAACTTTAACAACAATAGAATTACAAGTGTCCTGAGGAAGCGAGAAGCTTATAGACAGATACAATATGTTTTTTCCAGAGGGAAGTCGGTTACAATCACTTGGCTACAAAGATGACATGAACAATCAAATCCTCCTGCAATTTCAAAACTTGTTGATTTAACAAAGTTTTAAGGAACTTAAGCACATTGCTCAGGATAGATCCTAGTACAGGAGAGTTCTCACTACATATGCCAGGCAATGATTTCCTGCAATATTTGCCATAATGTTCATTTCTTTGCTGTAGTATCTCCATTCCGCATGCAACTTCCCTTGATTTTATCATTACTGCAATTAATTGCCCTAAATCTAAAACAGTACTGGAAAATGAACTTGGACAAATCAGACTTAATTTGCAAGAGATTCACTGCAACATAATCTCCGCTGAAATGTTTACAAGCTGCCTGTAGAGAACTAAAAGCCAAGCGGGATCTCAGAAAGAAGCCTGTAGAAACAACAAGTATACTGAACTACATATGCCATGCCATGCTACGCCACGACTGTGCTCTTCTGTCTCCAGGGTCTTCAGTCTCACTGAGATTTGTAGTATTTGATTTCAATTCTATACACTACACCTTCCATTCATAAGAAAAAAGATATGGACTAGAGCACAATAAAGTGATAGGTGTGCAAAATCTAATTGCTACCAGCAGCCTGATGCAAAGTCTTGTGTAAGTCTAAGAAAACTTTATGCTTTGTTTCAGTGAGCTTTATCATTAAGATTTGTTTGCTCTTAGGGTTTTACCTCCAGTGCCCTAATACTTGCATGCTCCATCCGTGTCTTTGAGGCGACGTGATTCTCCCCATAACTTTTAACTGCATGACTTACTGTAGCAAAACCTAATCTAAAGAAGAGGAGATACGGATTTATCATAAATTCAGTCAGTGGGTATGGTCCCCATGGTATAACTTGTAGAAGCAGAAATCCTAGCTGCTACTAAATGGACATACTGGAGTGCGTCCAGCAAGGGACCATGAAGATGATTAAAGTAGTAGAGCATCTGACATATGAAAAGAGACTGAGAGAGCTGGGACTGCTCACCCTAGACAAGAGAGGACTCAGGGCAGGTCTTTTTAATGTATATAAATAACTGATGAGGCAGGGGTAAAGAAGACAGAGCAAGACACTCCCCAACAGCACCCAATGAAAGGACAAGAAGTAATGGGCACAAACTGAAATGCAGGAAATTCTGTTTAAACATAAAATAAAACTTTTTTTGCTGTACAGGTGGTCAAATACTGGAACAAGTTGCCCAAAGAGTTTGAGGAGCCTCCGTCCTTGGAGTTACTCAAAACCTTACTGGACCAACCTGCTCTAGTTGCCCCTGCTTTGAGCAGAGATGTTGTATTAGACCATCTCCAGAGGTCCCTTTGCATCTCAGCGATTCTGTGAATCACTAATTTTTGCACTATTCTCTACTTAAGGTAAATTTGATTGTGGATTCTGCTAGATATATGCTTCTATAAGAAAACTAAACTGAAACCAAAAAATCATTACTAACTTAAACTGACATAGCTCAGGTCACAGCAACACCAACAGTTTGTGGAAACATATTTTAAAAACGCCAACAACCCAAAAGCAGGAAGTCACCCTCCTTGCCTCCAAGGCATGTTTACCCCTGCTTCTACCAGCAACTTCCTTCCTCTTTGACCCCAGGTAACTCATTACCTTGTCATTCCTTTTTGTCTTCATTGTTCCACACTGCTCTGCATGTTCTCTCTCTTCGATGACTTGACTTAAGTATTACCAGCCCATTAAGCTCACCATTTCCTGCTGGCCCAGCAATCACAATTAAAATGTCTCACATTAGAGTCTGATTCAAGCAGAATGCCCTACTGGGACATGAGCTCAGTGGCAAAAGCAATAATCAAGGTTTCAATAGGATTTGCTCACAACCTTATTGCTTTCCTGAGATACTGAGAAATCAGATGCCTTTAGGCACCAAATTCTGTCATCTTACTCATTCAGACTTTCACTTCTTTCTTTGCTCCTTCCATTTTCTCCACTATGTATCCCCAAATTCCCTGTGATCTCTAGGATGCCATAATCTAATAGCCCCTTTCTTTATAATTTCCCAGATTTCATCAGAATTATGGATCTTTCTGCCTACAGATTACTGAGATCATTAGTGTTCAGCTTCTAGCCACCTCCTCGTTCCATCCAGCCTAATGATGCAAAAATGGAACATATTATTTGGGTGGAGGTCTCTGTTGCTCATATGCTGTCATTAGTGAACATCTCAAGTTGCTTCATACATTGGTTTTCACAGCACTCTTCTTTAATGGCTCCCAGCATCCTTGTTTTCAAGCTTTAGCAAATTCAAAATGCTGGATTAAATCAGTAAATGAGTCTCTAAAACCCATGTGGTTTTTGACCTTCATGTGCTCTGTCTCATTAAGGCTATTGTTTGTCATCTTTCTCTACTCAGAAATGTACTGATGCATCTATGAGGTGAAGAGTAACCTAGATCATATCTACCTACCTTGGACACATTCTCTGTTCTCCCAGTCTATCCCTCTTCTCCTTTTCCATTCTTTCTAACCCCGGATGTGTATGTCATATATTTTCATTTACAATTTTAAATATATTTTTTTTTTCATCATACTGTATAGTTTATATTTGGTAGCTTCTTTAAGATGCCTTACGATTTGGTTTTTTTCCTCCAGAACTGACCCTCAGAATTTCAGAAAGCCAGACACAGATTTTAAGATGGCAAGGGAAGTTCTTAATTGGATGCCCAATTTGTGCCTGTCAAATAAGCAAGCTGATTCTCTGTACAAGAACATATCCCTCTTATACACAGAGCCTGCCAAACCATTAGTAGCATCACTCAGCAGTTTCACAGTTTCTTGCTGGTCCAGGAACCATAAGCAACAAACCAATTCAACTTATAAATAGATTATTTATTCTACTGAAAAATAACCTTTTCATGCCCTCCTCATTCTCAGAACACTTAAGTTTTGTGTTGGTGTTATAAAAATAATACTAATTGAAAAAAAATATTGTATTTTTGTGTATACACAATTCTGTCTTAAATATATCTTTCCCAATCTTTCCCACTGACTACGGCGAAGACTCAGCTCCAAAAAGCAACATCCCAACTAAATTTTAAAAAAGCTCTCATATTTTTCAGGATTGTTTAACAGAGTTGCTCACAAACTGTTACAGGACCTAGATGTGTACAACAGCAGCATAAGAGAAGTAGCATGATATGCCAGCTACAACAAAAGAAACCTTTTTCCACATTAATTATCCCAGCTGATGAGAAGGAAATGCAGTACTTGTCAGAAGCTAGGCAGAAATTACCATCAATATACTGAAGAAATTTATTGTAAGTTTTAGAAAAAAACTTCACATTTTTCTAGGGGCAAGCTTAATAGCATGCATAAGCTGAGATGCACATTTATAGCCCTCCTTTTCCTCTCATTATAGTGCACACCCTCCTGCCTGTGAACAAAGATCTCTGTAAGGTAAGAGTCACAACAGGTGGTAAACACTCCAACATTTAAGGGCTTGTTTAGATGGTAAATGGAACCAATCCAATTAAATCAGTTATAAATCACACCCTTAGCATTTCAGTGGTAGTTAGTATGAGACACAGATTTCAGAGCCATTTCAGTATAGCTTAGTGTGATTTCTTTTATCAGCTTAAATTACATCAAAACCAGGGTCTACAAATAGACCTTAATCAAAATATTATGAATTAGAATGCCGTTATTTCCTTTGGTTCTAGTTACCACATAGACTAATCCTAAGACTTTATAAACATATGCATACGCACACAGAACACTCACTGGTTCAGTGGGAAGACAGATTACAAATTACTCAGTGCTGCCAATTAGTGAACAAGTAGGAAAAAAAAACCACCCTGCAAATAGAAGCAAAGCAGAGTGCTTCACAAAACGTATGGCATTTCTTTTATTTGATACGTGTCATAACTGATACTGTATCGCATCTTACCAAGAGAACCAGTGAACATCCTGTAATACTAGATATTGGAAAATACGTAAGAATATAACATATCGGAAAGAAAATCTCATTACAGCACTTTGTTAAATAACTAGCAAAGATTCTTAGAAGAGATCTGTGTCAGTTTGAGATACATATCAGTAAATGGCAAATTAGGGAGTTTTTATGCCGATATATGGACATGTTGCTCAGGAATACTGCAAACAAGTTTCTGCAGGACCCCCTAAAACAGATCAGTGCTACTACACATACAACCCCCTGTTAAGTTTCCTACCAGCATTTCTATGGTCACGTTAAACCACTGCAAATATGCAAGAGCAAGCAAATCTTTAACCCTGCATATTCTGCAGAAAGTTTTCAAATAACTTCCCGTGAGGATTCGATAGAGAATTTTGATCCGCTAAGCTCATTCAGTCGGGGAAGGAAAAGCTGTGCCATGTGACCAATAGCAAACAGGCAGCATGGCTTGAATTACCCATATTGAACACCTCCACAAACCACAGAGTAATTTACAACACGTCATTCAGCTGCGAAGACTTTTGAGGAAACTGCAGCCAAGTGGGTGATGTTGCGTAGAGAGACACGTCGGCAAGATTCAAATAAGCAATTGATTCAGCTTTAATACATACACAGCTAATGCAGCATCTAGATTATTTTCACTCGCCTGTTGGCAAGTGGGACTGTTTTCCATGGAACACGTACAGCATGTGCTCTGGCACGGACCACCTTTCTGTACCCTATGTAACGCTCTGCAGGGGAGTATGGCCAATAAATAAATACTACTTCGCAAAATTAGCATCACCAGCCTCTACTCAGAATCCACCCCTCAAAGTAGAAAAATACTGCAGTCACAGTCAGGATGACTCCAGGTAGATGTCATGTCCACTGTGTCCCAGGGATTAAATGTGAATGTCCAGGTGAGTTTTTGCCATCCCATAACGACCTTATATTGTCAGATGGTGGCTCGCAGCTGAAGACGTGGAAAGGGATGTGATTGCTCTCTGCAAATATACCAAGGAGGAAGTATACGAGGAGAAGAAAGAAGAGTGTAAAGACAATGTTGGCACAGCAATAGGGAGAAGTCAGCCAGAAGTATGTTTAAATATTTGAAAAAAGGTCATCAGCGTCAGGAAAAAAA
Organism: Larus michahellis; assembly: GCF_964199755.1. Taxonomy (NCBI): domain Eukaryota; kingdom Metazoa; phylum Chordata; class Aves; order Charadriiformes; family Laridae; genus Larus; species Larus michahellis. The sequence goes on along the minus strand of NC_133897.1, from coordinate 71,131,160 downwards.
AGTGATTCTGGGGCAGATTTTGTATAAAAATAACACGGGAAAAAAGCCTTCCTCATTTTTAACATGGAATTTCATCAGTTGATATCAAGCATGATACAATGCAATTATTTGTGACAAGAGGGGACAGGCCTGGGAAGGTCCCTCTTCTCCTGCCAAAACTTATATACAGACAGAGATACAGGTTTGTTATATACAGCAAGGTGAGCCTCAGGAAAGTAAGATCACAAAGGCAAATTTATTTTCTCAAGGCAAAAAACCCAAACCAGCAGTAAGTAGCTAACATAAGCAACTGCGTTATAACATTGGCCATTGCTTTTTCAAAACATTGGCATGCTGTTGTCATGCAGCTATTATGAAGAAATCACACTGTGAAGCAAGAAGCCTTCCTGCAAACCAGGATGGGAAGCACAGAATCAGCTGCAGTTTTTTCCCTGCAGGGGTTTCTCTAAAGAAAAAAAAAAAAAAATCTGATCATTGGTTTTGCACGCACTAAGAAAAAATCAGTTTGCAAACAATGAACATCCTTTGTGTTCAGCGTTGGCAAAGCAATTGATTCTAGTTTGAGATTGGACCTGTGCCACTGCAAAAGCAGTTCGTCTTTTCTGTTCTGAAAAGTACTGTAATGAAGAGCTTCAACAGAGGGGATTTTTATCATTAGACTCGGGCTATGTTTTCTTTCAATTTCTCTCACTTCACAAAACAAAATGTATGGAATCCATCATTCCAGCATATTGAGAAATAAAGTAACTCTGAGATACTACAGAAAATGTTAGGACTTAATATATAACAAACAAATAACTTCCAATATGCTGTTATCTCCCTCCTTTAACAGGGTTTTCCCTGCTTTCTCCACCAACGTTCAGGAACACATTATGAGGATATGGCTTCCCATTGCATGAATACAAATGTTGACGCAAAACTTTTACTCTCTTAAAGAAATCGTCTCTTTTTTTAATCGGAAGATTCAATAGATATTTCTTCCAATGGGTCTCAGTATGCATGTTATACATGTGGTGGAATAACAGAGAAAACCCCACATAATTATCAGACAAGAAATAAGGTCGTGTAAATAGAAAACATGCTTAGCGTACCAGAGAGCTTTTCTTTTGAACCCTTACGTGTGCACGTGCTCACACTCTCAAAGGACAGACCTTTGTATGTCCAAGGAAGCAGAATGAGTCCACTTGGAAAGACGTCTGGCCTTCCCATGGCATGTTTATGATAAAGTATGAGTAATTCCCTGTAAAAATGGGGACATTACTACTGGTTTCTTAGCCCAAAAGCTTATTTTTTTCCTGACTCTGTCAGCGTGTCTAATAAAAGATTTCACTTCTCCCTGAGAACCTTGCATCTCTCATATCCTCAGACCATCTTGACTAGAACAACCCCACTGCATTAAAAAAGACTCACAGCCTTAAAACTTGACAGACGTTTCTTTTTAACACCTTTTTATACAAAAGCAATAACAGCAGGTAGTAAACCAACACTGCTGCACAGCATGGTGTAGGAAGGAAGTGCTATAAACCCTATCACAATTATTTCAGTGAAAGACAAGGCCATCATTAGTCCCGTATTGATCAATCTCCCCCTCCCATCTCCACTGTTTGGAAATTCATTCACATTATTATTGCTGTTCCAGACAGTATTATTGTAACAGACCTGCATTATACAATAAGAGGCTTTGGTATAATTGACATCTGAAGCACCAGGGAGCTTGAATGTTTGCTACTGGTTAGAATGTGGTCTCCAGAGGGAGACTTTCCCTCTCACAAAAGGGGCTATCACATAGTCATTGCAGTGTGTAAATCAAATCCTCAGTCACTGCTGTTTTTTCATTACTTGTCTGTGACCTGGAACTAAATCTTTGCAACAGCGTACAGCTGATTATCCACCTCTGGAACCTACAAGAATACACCGCAATGATGAACCCATACCTACAAATTGGGGTAAAGCAAATGACCTACCTGGGGTAAAACGACAGGAACCTGTTTATTTTTTAGTCTCGTTAAATAGGAAATTGAAAATATAATGCCACTGCTTGGGCCCTAGGTGCTGTGGAAAACCTCTGGCTTCCATGTGCAGCTGAGCACAGGCCAGGCGTAGGAAGCGCAGGTAGATTTAAAGCATCCATTCACCTCCCCGCAACCAAATTAAGCTTTTGCCAGAGGTGGTCATTAAAAGACCCCCCATGTTGCACATTAAAGACCACGTCAAAATGAGAGACAGCAATTTACATAGGGTTTCTGCTACAAGAGCAGCAGAGTGGGGTGGGAGAGCCCAGGCGTGCCTTGGACCCCAGTCCAGCAGGAGCCTGGACAGGGGAGCTGGATGCAGGCAGGTACACACAGCCCTATGGAACACCATCCCCCACTGCTGGTGGCCATGCCCTGAACAAAGCGCAGGAGCAAAATCAGGCCCCAGCCCGAAGACGACACTTATAGAAGGACCAATTTTGTCCAGGGCCAGCTCCCGCTAATGGTAATGATTTATAAGGGGGAATTGAGCCCCCAGCACTGTCCTCTGCATTTGCCATGACATGGGGAAATTCTGCTGCGTACCCCAAAAATCAACATCATTCACCAAGTTCATACTCTGTGTCAGCAGGCCTGAGGAGGAATTCCACCCACGCACCATTTGCGTGGCTTCACAAGCCCAAAGGCCTCCAGATCACTCATTTAAATAGTGAATCCCCTGCTCACTTTGGGCCCCCTGGGTGACTGTCAGCTCCCTGCCCCACACCAGCTGTGTGGGGGACAGCCAGAGCACGATACATGGCTTCATTTCCCGTTGCTATCACGGCTTCAAGGCAATGCTACAAGCTGGCACAGGTCACAACCACTTATTTTTAAGCCAGGACCTGAAACAGCTCTGCTAACACCAGAACGGAGGAGAAGAAAGGAAAGGGAAAGGGGGAAGGCTGAGCAAACAACGGCAGTCGTCTCAGAGGCAGCAAACCCAATGACAGGTAGCTTTGCCCAGGACACATGAGGGAGTGTGAGGTCTTTCACCCTCACAACAGCCACTTCCAGCACGGCATACTCATGGGTTGACGTGGCAGGACAAAGATCGCTCTACTGCGTCCACAGCCTGCTCCCCTCCCTAAAAAGAGTACTTTTGTCCTTCCTTCAAGTAGGCAGAATTAAAACAATTCTACAGCACAGACCAGTGCCTCTTCCCCACGCCAAACTGGATTTGAAGCCTGATACCATGCTAGAAGCTTATGGCTGCTTGGCTTTGATTTACTGGGCTGGGGGGACCCAGGGAGGGAAGGCAAGAGGAGAAACTTCTTAAGCTGGTATAAAATGTGCATCCTTACAGTCACATGAAACCCGTGTGCTTTGTGAGCAGTGAGTCGTGGAAAGGTGACTGCTTGCCATCCTGTTAGGGATGGATGTCTCTGCTGAAATAGGCAGGGAAGCAACAGGTGCTGGAAGAGAGGCCAAATCCAAGAGAAACAGGGTAAGTTTTCTGCTTGCATGGAAAGCAGGGCACATGGATCTAATTCTACCGACATGCCAGCGGTGACCTAGCTAGTCCTGCACTTAAGAAAAAGAAGTGAGTGGAGTTCATGTAGCAGGAGGCGAGAGACCAAAAGGCCCAGCTGCTGCAAGGAAGGTGCTTGGCTCAGTTTTGCCAATCACTGCCAATCCCCCTTAGCTCTCACGGACAACAGTGGGAGATACAGGCGTACACCAAACCCAGCAGATGATCCAACAGCCCCACACACCAAGGCAACAGTGCCAACATTTGTTTGCAATATTCAGGAAAGTCAAGCAAACAAGCCTTAGTACTTAGTACTAAACCAAAACAACAGAAGCCATGGCCCCGAAACCTCAGTGGTGCTCTCCTGCAATTATTTCAAACAAGGTCCACCTCATTCTCCTGTATTTGTACTTGGCAGGGGGAGGTGAACTGGCCTGCTGCCTGTGATGTCGGCTTAAGAGCTCTGCTTAGGACACTGTCATAATTCTTGTCTTTCTTTTTTGCTAATGGTTGCATACCTTTGATTAAAACCTGCATGGTGCATTAAAGGCTAAAACAGATGATGAATGCCACGTTGTACTTTGCGTTAGATCAGAGTTGATTAGAATTTTTGATGATCCAGCAGCTAGGAAAAGAAACTGCATGAGCAGTGAAAATATTCAGCTGTTACTGTTGTAGGCGGCAGTGGCTTTTGTTTGACACAAGATACAAAACAGTAACTAAATGGACAATGTGCTCTCTTGGTCAATGAATGGCTTTATACCACAAAAGAGCTCTGTAAAGAAAAGCTGGTGAATTAATCAGCCCAAATATTTGTAAGACTTCTTGCTTGTTTTCAAGTGGGCAGCCCTCCCTCACCAGCCGGATGCTAGCTAGTTTATTTTTCATCACTGCAAATACAACAGCCAAGCATTTTAAACAAATATTCAAACAACAAAGCAATGTAGTAAAAGTGAAAGAAACCTGACCCAAGTGCATATCACATTAGCATCCAGAGAGATATCTTTAGTAAACTCTGCCAGCACACCAGTTAAGCAAAACACTATTGCTGCTCTGAGTAAAAAGATTTAGTTAAACTGGACGGACAAGTTGCAGAGGAGGAAGCTGCCTGATTAAACACAGTACTGGCAGAAAGCTGGCAGTATGAGCAGACCGAACTTTCAGCAAAGGGAGGCTGACTTTCTAAGGTCATCCAAAATTTGGTAACAGAGTACGTAGAACGAGCACATTGAATAGGAATATAAGGAAAGAGCTGGAGATGACTGAAGAGAGAAAGAAAGAAAAAAAAAAAAAAAGAAACTTTTTATGGTGCTGTCTCCAAACACGGAGAGTTTATTTCACGTTCTTTTTGGTGGCCTTATTAACATAAAGAATATTAGGATTTTATTTTTTTTTTTAACGTGTAGCTTTTAAAGATCCCTTCCTCCATAAAAGAATTTTCAAAAGAAAGTGGTTGATGCAGTTATTTTGCAAGACTGGGCACAAGTTATTAGCTCACTATTTGTAAAACTGCTGCTAAATATAATCAATTACCTTTCCAGTCTAATTGAGTTTTAGTAACCATCTCAACCTTTCCAATGCAGCAGTACACTGATATTGCAATGGTTTCTTCTGCAGTTATTGCCCTGCAAATACACTTCTAAGCTAGGTCATGGCACTCAGATCAATGGATGGCTAAGGTTACAGAGTAATTTAAATCTAGGACCACCCCACTTCCACTGCAGATTTAGAGCAGAGTCAGAGTCAACAGGAACACGTCATTTTGAAGAAGCATGTATACCTTCAGGTTGAGAGGCCAGCTATTCTAGTGTTCAAGTAAGAGTTACCTTTAATGTCATAGTTGTATCTATGTAAATCTGGACTAAACCAACAAATCTCCCCTTAGATTCAAGAAGGAAGAGCTGGGTAGAAAGTACACTTTGAGAAGCCCATAAGTAGTGGAGGAAATCCACAAAGGCCACAGAAAATAAAACACCTTTAGTGGTATCACATAAAAAGCCACTTCCACAACTACAAGAAAACTGTAGCTTGCTCTTGCTGCCGGCTTCCTCAGAATGTGTGTTCCAGAGATCTGAACACTCCTAGATGAATGCCCTGCTCACCACGTAGACAGCCACAAGTCCTTTCTCAAGCAAGCTCTTGTTTGAATCCCATACAGAAGATGCTGACCAGACAGCAATGCCTCTCTCCTGCATGAACTTCATCCATCGCTAATCTTAGATCCTTGCTTAGACAATCCTCTCTGAGGCAAGAAACTTTCCTTGTGTGTCCCATGAAGACCTGGGTGCCCAAAGCAGGAGGATGCCATCACAAGGCCTACTCACCTTAAATAATCGTACAGCACGTTGCAGAACATCCTGTCACGTCTAGGCCGGGAGACATCGAGTCAGAGTGCATCATTACTGCTATCCAGACACGCTTTTCCTAAAGTAGGCAGCTGTAATCAGAGAAGAAAAAACAAAACAAACCAATACAGCTGCATTTCTAGCTTCAAAGCATACCTAGGGCTATCTCCAAACATGTATCTTTTTCCAGTTTTGTTTTTTTTTTTTTTTAAATTACGTATTTAAAATGCATAAGTGAAAAGGAAGTTGTTTTAGCAGGGGGAAAAAAAAAAAGGCAAAGTACATCACAGACATCACTGACAGCTGCAAGCAAGACTAGTATGACAAGCCACAGTAGTAACTAAATAATCTCTTCTGTTATGGAGATAATGGGTTTTGATTCCCAAAAACTGTATCAAATTTTGTATGTATTTGCACTGTGTTATGGTTAAGTGTTATTTCCCCTTAACGTTTGAAAGGGAACATACTCCAAAGGCACACTAGCTAGATTACATGGACACATTATAAGTTTCACAATCTTGAGAGCATACTACTTTGATCTCAGAAGTTGATTGTTGGAGCCCCACAGAGCAAAAAGATAGCACAGGAGGGTCTTTTCACTGATATACACATAAGGAAAAATTTATGAGATTTTTGCAAAATTGCTTTGGTTTAGAATTTTTCTCAAGTGTTTCATTTCAACTATAAATAGAAAATAGAATCTCATGACAAAGATGTAGTTGACATAGTGTGCAATTTATCATCTGTGAGCACATTTCAGAGTACTTGTCTCAAAGCTGACATGCTGTGTGGACTGTGGAATATGACTATTTTAATATATTCTGTGACAAATGCAAGCAAAAGTAGCTGGGATGCAAACAATCCACAAAGAAAATTCTCCATTGGCTCTCCCAATCTGGACTTCTTTATGAGAACAGATAACCTTGTGGAGCCAAAACTCTTCCAGCATAAATGGAAAAAGCGTTGCTTCTCTGGCTCACTTCCTACCATGCTTTTGCCATGACTTGTAAAGACCTATTCCTGGAACCACACTGTTAAATAGATTTGACTTCTTCCCCACCTATAAAAATACCACAGACATGCAAATGATCATTAATGTATATGTAGACAGCTGCTGAAGTGAAGAAACTAACATAAACACAAATGAAAGCATCTGATTCCAAGGTTGTCACTCCCTTTCACAGTATCTTTCTCCTGGGAACTATTTCTAGCAAGAATGAAAAATAATGGTTTACAGTAGGTAGCTTATGCTAAAACATTCATATTCTTCCACATCTCAGAAAGCAGACCCATGGGTGTAAATACAGGTTTACTCTACTAGTACGAGCACAACTGAAAGAAGCAGCTGAGCTCATCTGCTAAAATTCAATGTAACATGCCAAGGGCTGTAAGTGATTTAAGGCTACAGCACCTGGGAGGTGAGGTACTCAACCTCAGAGAGCAGGTGGTGACTAGTAAAGGAGAGGGTTCTAGCTTCAGCTCACTTGAATTTTGGCTGAAGTGACTGCACAGCACTGAACACACTTGGATTTTCACTGAGAATTTTTTTTTCTTCTTCCTGCTCTAAGAGGCTGTCATGTGCTGCCACTTTCCAACTCTCTTTGCACAGGTGTAAATCCAGAGTGATGAGTCCAGCTCCGGCAGAAGTCTTTAGATTTGCACGGAGATAACTGATAGCAGCCATTGGACCGTTGTTTTTGTTTTACAGTTTTCATAATAAACTAATGCAACAGCAGACAGCAGTTCTTACAAAATAAGGCCCCGACCGATATTTGCCCGATTTTTCTCTTCTTCCCGCAGTACCTGCTTCTTTCACACAAGCAGCACGTACTCATGCAAGTGGTAGCAGCAATAGCCTTATACTCGAGTGGACACGCCACCAGAGGGCAATGGAACACATTGCCTGTATCAGCATCTTGGAGAAGGAGCCTTTTGGCCCCAAGTCTGGCAGGTGAAAAGCCCCTGTGTTAGCCATAAACACAATTAGCAGCTGCTGTGAGGAGACTCGGATCCATTTTAAGACCAGATCCGGTCTGTGCTCCCGCACATTACAAGAGGGTCAGGCTGCAGCTTCTCTTCTTGTACTGGTCAAGCCTTGCAAAGCAAGGAGCTTCCAGAGTTGGAACAGACAAAAATTTACCAGTGATCTTAAAGTCTGAGGCAAGTACTTCCACTGGAGATACCTTACCCAAAGCTGTCAACGTGCCATCGGCCTCACGCTCATTCGCACCCCTGCACCTCCATGCAGCTCAGGCAAGGGGGAGTCCAACTTCTGCCTGAGCCCACGACACCCGGTCAGATGAATTTGATGTCACTTGGGAGGAAATTATGATCCTCTTTGGCACATGATGGCACATTGTCATTGAATAGTTTTCACTCATCTGGGATGGTTTTCACTCTTCTGCGTTGATTATTTCCAAATGCCGCTTTTGAAATCCGGTCAGAGGCTAAGAAATGGTTATACATTTTTTTAGTGCTAGGAGATTATGCATAGAAATGTGTATAATATAACTCTGGTTTCAAGTGACCTTCCAACATTTTATAGGTGTGAAGAGCAATACCTGGTCATTGATTAACTACAGATTAAAACTGAATCTTGGATTTGTGGGCGACTAATTTTCTAGTGACACCATTTAATATCTTCCACAGGCACCAGAAACTACTACGTGGGATTTTAAGCACCAGACACAGGATCTGGGTGTCCTAGGTAAATTCAATTTGGCCTAACCCAGAAGCTAGTCAGTTCCATTTATATAATAATAGCACTCTGAATCAGCTCTCTATTTTGACAGTCCATATATTCAGAAGGGGTTTGGGTAGAATGTGCACAGACGTGGCCTGGTATAAGAACATATGTCCTACACGCATATGTATGAGCTATGAGCAGGTGGCTGGTGGCTCTTCAGCTCTGCTGGTCTCAGCTCTGGATTACATGAGAACAAGCTCAGAACCATGCCTGCAGCATCCAGGTATTGACAAAGTCTTCCCTGTTTTCCTTGCCACTAATCTGGGGTCTGAGCAGGGAAGGTGTTGAAGTCCATGGGAGCCAAAGTGATTTCACAACTTTACAGAATCAGCATCTTAATCACATTAAACATATTTCATTAACACAAAGCCAAGGAATGAAGGCAAACATTTACCTTAAGTAATTAGAGCTTTAAAAAGCAAGTATGCTGTCTGCTAGACAGTACCGACCAGAGTGACTTTTGTCTTCCAGGCATGAGTCAGAAGGTTAGATGAACACTCAATGCTACTATACTGGCATTAATGACTGATATCTCAAAGACTGGTACTATGGTGGAATTTGCATGCTTACCAATGAAGAAGCACAACTCCAATGGGTACAAAAACAGAGTTCAAAAAAGTCTGAGAAAAATAAAGAGTTCAAAAAAGTCTGAGAGTGGTTTGGTCTTTATAGAGGGGCTAGGATAAAGCTTCTGCAAAAAGAATGAAAGTAGTTAGGGCACGTAAGAGATGAAGAGATTTAAGAAGTAGGGTGGGAGGGGAAGGAGAGAAGAACTGAGACTGGAATTTGGAACAAGCTTCTGTAAATGTTGTGTTAACTATTAATTGAAGAGTAAACAGCCTATTAAATTCTTATGGAATATGTGCATGAAAAGCAGTAGCACAAGTCAGATCTGCCCCATGTGGATGTTGTTTATGAAGCAGCCTCCTTGGAAATGTTCCTCAGACTTTTGACAAATGAACTTTCTGTAGGTTGTACATTTGAACATGGAATGCCTATTGTTTCCATCTGCCTTTGGCTTGTATAGTTCCTTGGGGGCTTAATACAGAGACAGACAGTTAGTGGAAAGAAGGGTTTATTGAGTGGCAAAAGCACATTCTAGTAGAATGCACTAGGAGGGGAAAAAAAAACAAAACCAAAAAAACAACCCACAAACAACCACTGGTTTCACAGAAATGAAACCATTGCAGAAGAAAAACGCTTTAAAAAAATGCATACATTTTTCATAGAGTGGGCCTAAAGCACTTATTTATATTTCATCTCCGTATGACATGGTTTTGCTCATCTAATTCCATTTAGAACATTACAATTTTGTTTCAAATGTCTGTGTGCTGAAACGTATTCTCTAAAGTGCCCTGGAGCTGCTGGCATTGTGAATATTATCTAAACGGCTCATTTGAATTTTTAAGGACAACTCAGCTTAGAAATACAGTATTCTGTTTTTCAGTTATTTTCATTTTAAAGTTTTTAGTTTGGGGTGCAAAGAAGAAAGATGTGCAACAACAGATAGCATTTGAATGAAGTCACACAGTTGCTGCTGTTTTCTTCTACTTTACGGGATGAAGCCAGACATGTGCAAGCAGCACGGTTTCTCCTGATATGCACAGGGTGACCCTTGATTGCATACGGCATTCCTGCAAAGGCTATTTCATGAAGAATACAAATCTCTCTCTCTTTGATCAGGAAGTGAAAGACAACTGTCAAACACTGCTGCTTATACGATGTATGTTTCTATTGCGCTACTACACGTTCTATAAAGAGCAGAACTTCAACTTAGCATTTCACGCACACATCGTCTTTGCACACCTGCATATATCTGTATGGTGAAATTCTAGCGCTAGTGAAATAGAGGTTTTCTTAAAATGCCTATGATACCATAATATAATACACTCAAAACATTCAAAAATACTTGCCTGCATATAGAGCAGGTCAGGTTCTGTGTCACGTTTATCATGGGGCCCCTGTGGCTGAAAAGCCTATATTTTGAAGGCAGTCTTTGTTATTTTGCTGAAGTAGACAGACTTAAGGTCTAAATTATATGCTTTTTTGAAAAAAGATTCAAACTCAGGAATACCTCATTCACTTCACTGCCATTGAAAAGTCATTGTAGAAATGATACTCCTATAGTACCAGCACACAGCAAGACAGGAATTCATTGGCTATCGAGCTACTTGAACTACAAGAAGAACACTCTGAGTGAGTTATCTTTTCTTTCACACTGGTCGTTTCTGTACAGAGCCAGAAAGCTAATCGAAGGGGATATCCTTTCAGACAGTACAGATACCTAGTTGAGATCAGTCTATAGAACTGCATGTTTCTACACATGGGAACACACAATCGGAACTGTATTTGTTGACTGGTCCCTGCAACTAAACTAAAGGAAGCTGGACTTTTCCTCAATATAGATTAAGTTTTCCTCAAGCTGCCACGACAAACCCTCTTCGGAAGTCAAGCCGTTTTTCAGAATGGAAGAGCATGCTTTCCTAAATAACTACCCCAGCCTTAACCAATCATACAGAATATAGATATCATTCCTTAAAAGTTAAGGCCAAAAAGGATACCAGATGCACCTACTGTGTATTCACAGACCATTAACTTCAACCAAAACATCCTAGTTGATAGCCGAAGACTTTAGCGACGGAAAAGCACTTCTGTGCTTAGAAAACTATCTGCCACGGACATGGGGTTGGCAAGACCTGAGGAAGCCCTGCAATGGCAAGGAATTAATCATGTGAGATGTACACAAATGATCCTAGCAGACGAACCACACCTCATGCTATATGAGGTGAAAGATTCACAGAGCCTGCCAACCTGACCCAGGGAAAATTCCCTCCCAAACCAACTAAGGCAATCCGTAATCACTCTCTATACCACCTACAGAGAGATCTCCTGCTGTGGCCAATCTCTAATGCTGCAAGGGAAAGCAATTAATAACAATGAAAAGCAGCAGCGTACAGAAATCTTTGTTCATTGCGCAAGGGAGGAGATGAAAAGAAATCTGCCTTGAACATCTTCAGACAGCCTACTGGAAATCTGAGCCACGCAATTCAGGTCTGTTAATTGTCTTAATGCGGAGTTGCTGGCTATAAGCTTTGGAGTGCAATGCTTTCCCCTAAAGGAAAGGGACGAGGAGGGAGGCTAGCGGCACAGAGACACAGCCGTCCAGCGCAGGCTTATCGAGAGGCTTGAAGTGACCACAGTTCGCTCTCTGTCTCTTCCCCAGAGGGACACTTTCATGTTCAACAGACCTCGCAACCAGAAAGCAGCATCTTATTTCAAGACTGAATTAGCTGAAATCCAGCATCTGTCAGCCAGGTGGAAAAGCCCCTGCTATCAGGTATCTTCTTCAGAGTGGCCTCTCAGCCTGCTCTTAAATTAGCTGAATACTCTGAATTCTTTAAGCCCTTCATCCCGATGCTTGTTTTCCAATCTTCAACTCATTTTATAGCCCAGCTTAGGCAGAACAGGACACATCATCGTAGGATGAAGTTTACAAACAGTACTAAATATTACTTTTTCATGGATCACATCAGCTGTGTTTTGCCACAGCACAGCAGCAAGAATTCAAGTTAAAGAAATTATCTATGATGTCACCTAAGTTCTTCTGCAAGCCACTGCTTTCTAAAATGTGTTTTACTCCATTCTCCATTCCAATATACACTAGCTAGAGCTTGACTGTCTTAGAAAGCGCTTTTTTGTTGGAACATAAACATTAAACTAGGTGATCACTCTTTTTACCTGGCCTTATTGTTTACTTCCTCATTGATTTTTGCATTGGACTTGACCAGCAAGTGTTTTACATCAGTAACTAGATCACTGATCACAATATGTCTGCCCCACCTTCCCAGTGTATGGAGAAGAAATTTACAGCAAAACTACCTGAAAGAGCCTGAATGAATTATGGGAAGAGGATGCTCACCTATAGAGACTGGCACAACTGTAAGCAGAGAAAGCTTATTGAATGAGTATTTTAGGCAGCGGGTAAGCTATAAAGCTGAAGAATTTTTCTTTGCTCGTACAGAGAAAAAAAAAAAGTAGAGGAGAGATTTTGCTTAGGGGATCTCAACTGCTTTGCTGATTGAGGTGGAAAAATCTGTGAAGGAGCCCCTTGTTAGAACTGTTGGCAGTGTATCATCCAGCGTTGTTCATGCTTTCTCTGCACCAGGAAAGAATTTTTCATTTCATGTATCATTCAGAACTTGCTGTAACCCTTCCAAAAGTCACATTACATTGTCATGCACTCTCATTAACACAAAGACCTTCGCTTTATGAAGAAACTGGCTGCTCTGGAAGATGGGCATAGGGCGCAGGTGCTACAGGTGGCCCTTTCTCATTGTGATGCTCCACCAACACGCTCAGCCAGGGAAGCAAGTGTTTCTACTGAAGATGACATACATCTCCCCGGCTTCCAGCACCTGTCTTCTGCACAGGGCTTTGTACCTGGCTGTTCCGCATCTTTCTAACATCCTCCACCACCACCCTATCCCATGCCAATTCTACTACTTACAACATTCCCAGCCAAATTAAACACAGGAGTTGCTTACAACAAATAACAAAATTTCTGAAATCTAAGGAAAGCTCAGCAACGTATCTTAAACTGTTTGCTACAGAGAGGAAAGCCAAGCCATATCATATTTCCTTCATAGGAAGGAGATCACTTTTTCCCTCAGCAAACCCACTCCAAAGTAAGCCGTGTCAGCAGTAAATGCTGTACTGACAAAGACCTCACTTTTTAGATGAGTTATCAAAGGTCTGACCTATAGAATCAGAAAAACAAATAGTAATTTTTGCTCCAGAATTTACACATCAACTCCAGTGTACTAGCCAAATGCCAATCCAGGTAGCTCTATTCTGCGACTTGAGTGAAAATAATAATAAAAAAAAATCTTGCTGCTGATTCTGCCAAATAAATTATTTTTTACTATCATTCACTAGTGACATACGATATTACACATTTGCCACACTTTATCCTAGAAGCACCCATCACACGTGTGAACTCTCTTTGTGAACTCTTACACCAATTCTTTAAATCCTTTGTGCGTCCTGTGGGATGAGACAAAGGTACTATATCATAGGAGACTAATCATGCTGTTATTTAGACACAATCTTGCTGATTCTTCCTCTGACTTCTATATCCAGTATCACTTGAAAATCAGTGCAACAAAGTAATAGAGCTCTGCATCAGCCCATACAAAATAGTAATTAAACTGAATTGAGAACACACCTAACACAGGCAGCTAAATATACAAACCATTTGCTGTCCACCTTCACAGCAGACAAGAACACAGCTCACCCGGGTTATCAGAAACTGGAAAAGGGTATTTTTAAGGTGTGGCTTGTGGCTTTTTGCCAGTACTAAATGAAACGTCTCATAGGACACGCTACAGGAGTCCAGCACTACAGTGCTTAATCTGCTGCAGGTATAGGCTAGCTACTTTGCTTCCTGAAAGCTAACCATTACGATGACAGCATCAACTTACCATCTCATCTTGCTTCCTGCAAAAATGTCCTGATTACCTTTTTTTTCCCCCCTCTTTCAGAACTGCTTCCTTTCCAAAACTGAAAAGTCTCTGTCTACGGAAGCAGTGTTGGAGCCCAAGAAAGCCAATGACCAGGCGATGGTGAGCCATGTTGGCTCTACTACTCTCCTATTCTTCACTCATGTAATAGCTAAAATAGTACTTCCAGTGGTCAGGAATGCCAGCATATCAGTGCTTCAAACTGCCATTCTAGAGTAGGAAAATGAAATAAACGTAAGTCAGACTACGATTTCTAAATTTCCACACGATCTTTGGTTTTGTCCATTGTATCTGCTTGATAATCATCTTTCAAGGTTAAATAAAAAAAGCAGAATTCAATTTGACCATTTTTTTCCTTTAATCTTTGCAGTTTCTACATGTCTGATTTTATCAAGGTGTGAAAGTATTGCCCTGCTACAGAGGCAGAAGTGACCAAGGAAGCTGCATGAATATTGGATATGCTTTTTAGAATAAAAAGAAGGAAAGGCTGATAGGGAAAGGGTTAATTCAGCAACATAAGCTATCTAGTTTGTTAAATACACCATCACCACCCTCTACCACAAAAACTTAGATATTTAACAAGGTATTTGTTAATAATTAGGTAAAATGAGATGACATCTATCACTGGACAAAGAATAAGTTAATTGTAAATATCTAATCATAGAATCACAGAATTGTCTAGGTTGGAAGGGTCTTTTCAGATCATCGAGTCCAACCATCAACGTAGCACTGACAAAAAGCCGTCACTAAACCATGTTGCTAAGCATTACATCTACCCATCTTTTAAATACCTCCAGGGATGATGATTCCACCACTTCCCTGGGCAGCCTGTTCCAATGCTTGACAACCCTTTCAGGAAAGTTGTATAACTGTACACACTGTCAGTATTCAATTACGACCCACAGGTAAATATTACAACTTGAAATAGTAGTACCAAATATCAGTGTTTTAATAGCTGATTTGTTAACTTCATGTGCAGTCCTTGTAATCCTAAACCCACCTATTGGCTATAGAGCCCGTGAAATACTGTGTTCAAAGAACAGCTTTAACAGCAAATTGTAAAAAGGTTGACAGAGATATGTCAATGAAACCTAAAGAGCAAGAGCAAAACAAAAAACATTGAGTCTTGGTGGCCTGGCTAACAGAAACTCTTGGATCTTTACTTTAACCCTGGGAAAGTGGATTGAATCACTTCACAAAAACTTTTCCTCCCTCTAAAGAGTTGTAAAGTTCAGGGTTATAGTTATTGTCTGGGCCAACCAGGTCATAGCCAACACTGATGAGGGAATGATATTAACACCAATGCCATGGCATAAAGCAGTATAATGCTAAGACAATTGAGCCCTGTCTAAAAGGGCTCGGGTCCATCGAATGGGCAAACACATCCTGCTCTACTGTCCTACCCAGACGTTGTTCCCTTTTACTTTGATAACAAATTTGCTTGAAAAAGCATGCCAGGATTTATATCTCTATAAACTCATTTATGCCTCTTTTATTCTTTCAGGATAAAAATCTTCTCTTGATGTTATTAATCACAATTAAACAAAAAAAAAAAAAGGGAAAAAATAATCTTTCTAAAAACAACGTATCATATAGAGCAACAATAGTTTTAGAAGGACTCCCCTGTGAGACAGAGTAAAATTTGCACAAGCAGCTCAGAAACACTAACTGCATTCAAGACCCAGCCAACTTCTGTTTGATACGCTGCTTACCCCCTAATTGCTGTGGGCATTTTCTTCAGGTATTTTCTGTTGGAAATACCTGCCATTACCAACAGCTAAGTGGAGCAGCTATGATTCTAGAAGCAGAGGTGGCATATTCAATCCCCTGACATCTCTTATGTGGCACTGTCCATGCTCTGGATGTTCACAAGTTACAAAGAAAGATCTTGGGTGGGGAAGGTGGGGGGGGGGGGATAAAAATAAAAATAAAAATAAAAAAATCTTATAGGCAGAAAGAGAATTTCAGGAGACAAAAGTTAAATCACTAAAGAGAAAACCTCCACCTGAAGGAGACATCATGGACAGATGTTTTTTAGTTTCTTTTCAAACATACTTATTCTATACACTCTTTGACAACAGACTAAAAAATGTCTTAAAGCCACAGACCTAATCAGAAACTTCAAGAGCTGAGAGTTGATGGCATGCCGCACTTACTGTTTTGATGAGTTTACACTCCATGAAGAGGAAGGAAACATCCCCCTGCACAGCATATGGCATCACTACAGGAGATAGCAACAAGAAACGACCTTCAAGGGACCATCTGCCAGTTCTGCTCCAGTCACACCTCCTCCTTGCCCACAACATGACCCTTATACCAAGGAGACCAGCAAAGGATGCACATGGGAAACATTCTAAACAGTTAAAGCTCATGCTAGGCTTGCATCATTCACTTCACCTTTGTTAGAGTTTTTCCCATCAAATGCCAAGAGCGTTTAACCTTTAACACTGTTGTCCAGGAACATACCACCGAAACCATGGCCCAGAGGTGGCTATCCATTCCTCACTGCTTCCACATCTTCAAATATTGTTTCAAAGCATAACAAAGGGAGGGAACTGCTAAGACAAAATGTGATCTTTATGGCAGATGGTACCACAGGATAAATGGCTGTCGGTCTCCTGTAAATAATTCATCATTGTCAAGTGTGGTGCCCCAGTCATCTCAACAGCAGTATATGATACTAAGAAAAATGTAACATTTGTCACAGAAGTATGACATACATCATGGGGCTTTCTTTTTAACCCAAGTTTGGCACAAGAATACGTTTTACAGAGTCAAGCAAGACTTTAAGGATGCACAAGAACAACCTTCCTTACACACACACTCCCATGCAAGCTCACTGACCCTCATATAACCAGAGAGGACTAAGCTGAGTGGCACAGACTTTCCATTTGCTTCTCAGAAGGTGAACAGAGAATAAGAAGAATGGACAAGAGCCTTGTTCCATTTCTCTCCTATGCCCCCGGCGTGGTAGCCAGTGTACATTGTGTTCCCTGCACATTTAGGTCACCAGCAATTTATCACACACATCCTAGAGAAAAAGTGAAGTAGCGAGGCAACCGGAACTCACAAGACGTCACCCAGACTCACAAGTCCTGGAGCAGCTCATGCCTCACCTTCTACTGCTGTGTTCAGCCTCCTGTTTTGGGGTCATATGGGAACAGGTGGGGAAACAGGCAGACAGCACTTGGAAGATGCATTTCTGAATACTGTCCCTTATGATATAGCTGCATTTCCTTTACACAGCTCCGAACAGGCCAGTGCTACAAGAATTGTTATTCCCAAATTACAGGGAAGACCAGCCAAACAAGGAACAGCATTAGTTGACGCATGGGGAAAACCCAGGTAAAGAACTGCGTACGCAGAGTTACTTGTTCCCCACATACTTGTCTCCCCAGTAACAGTATAGAGACCACAGGCTCTATACAGAGCCTAGAAGGGTGGCTTGAATCACCTATTAATCTCCTGCCAGAATGGGTCCCTTAATCCATTTTAGGTGCTGAATGGCAGCACTGAATACATCCTTAAGGGTCTCCTTCCTCTGCACCTCTTGCAAAATATACAAGGCTGTTACAGCTCACGGATTGAGAGTATGGCTATTTAGCTCAGGGTAACGTAATTTTTTTTAATGTCATAAGTTTCTGGCTGCTGTTGCTTGTGCACTCCAAGCAACAATGATAAAGGCTTCCCTAACAGCCATAATGGATGGGGCACAGGATCATCCCAAAAGATCTCTGGCGCCTGCCCTGGGTAGACACACTACTCTGAACAGCCAATGCTGTTCCAACCTGTAGAAATAGCAGGTAGATCTGAGATATGGGAACAATAGAGCATTCATTCAAACATATATATATAAAAAAAAAAAAAAGCTTGTGCAATTTTGTGGGAGGAGGTGGAAATACACAGTCTGCCCTCCCCCTCCCTTTTTTTTTTTCCTTCTTGTCACTTCTCTCTCATTTCTGCTTATTTTACCCACATTACAGCTGTAGCTGTATAAATGACAGGCTGCGGCCTAGCATCATGTGACAGATCATCCTACATCAGCTCTGAAAAATGGAGATGCTGTCAACTGTCTGGTTCTCCTCACATTCACTGTCAGCATCAGCGCATTCAGGCAGCATGTCACAGTCATCTGAACAAGATGAATACAGTACTGTGAACATCAGCTTGGGAACCAAGTCAATCAAACATGTGACCACAACCACACAGAAGCATTTGTGCTGAGAAACTGCCACAGAGAAAGGGTTTCCAGTGCCCTGCTATGTACTGCCACTGGTAGTTTTTAATTAAAATATCTGCTCAAACTAGCTTAAAAAACAAAGAGGGATTTTTGTGGTGAGGTGTTTTGGGTTTTTTTTATACAGAAGCTCATAAAGAAAATCTCAGCAGCCCCTGGGGCTGAAGACAACCTCAACATGGACTAAAGCTGTCAGGGACCAGTCTTGCTGTTCCTAATCTCACTGGACTAATCTCACTGACAGGATCCCACAGGGAAGCAAGGGGATTGATTCTCCTGTGCTACTCACATAAGCCTCTAACGGAGGTGGGCCAGAGGAGACAACGTTGTCTCCATTCCCCCACTGTTCAGAACAGACAATCCAGAAAGGAGATGGAATTAAAGGGACCAAAGAGGAGGCTGTTGGCATTTAATTTCCATTTGGCAAAGCAGAAATAGCAATGGGCCATGTGATGGTTCAGTGCTACTCTGTTCATGGGACAGTATGAGTATGTGCTGCCTCCCTTCCTGTCACCTCAAGGTTCCTGAGCTGCATATCGCAGCCAAGTCCATTGAAAGTTGTGTACTCCTTATCGAGGCACCGTGAAACAAAGAGGCCTTTCCCACATAACAAGAAGCTGCGCAGTGAAAAATAGCATAGGGCATGAAATGGGAAAATTAACATTTCTCCTGTCGCGCTGTGTTTCATCAGACAATATCCATAGTTTTTCCTCCTTCCCATCGTTCCTCCCTCTGTCCCTAAAATTTCCCTCTCAAAAATATGTGTAGGTCTTTATGTGTATCTCTTATAAAATGCCTGTATTCTGTTGCACGTTACAGGTTGGTCTCAGAGTGGCAATCGTTACACAAACAAGCAGGAGAACACGTTAACCCGTTGTGCCTCTGCTGAAATTGGTTTCAACATCAATGAACCAAAGCAGTGGTCTGGGAAAACAACAGAAATGCCTTTAGCAATGCAGTGATAAAAAGCAGCAGCATTCACCCAGCTGAAGTGGCATTTATGGGCAAATTTTTGAGCACTGTCCCAATATGAAAAATGTGCAGCACATTAAAATGAGTATCATAAAAACATCAGGAAAAATGCCAAAACAGCAATGACTTTGTAGCAATCAGAGAACAGTCCTATTCAAAGAGAACAGGACTTCAGCTCAGACAAAAGAAGACTGTTTCAGCTGTACTGGGAGGTTCTCCAACCAGAAGATCCGTTTGAATTGTCAGTGGAAGTCTGGACTCTCTCCAGCAGCTAATACGAATGTTGAATCTCTTTCTGTGGTGGCAGAACCTCTGCTACATGGTTGTGCTATCTACAACACAGAGGTAGGGGAAGAGGAACTTTATTTTCAGTTACAGAAGCACTTCTGGCTTTATCTTCCTAACAGAAAGTGATTGGGCACATTCTGGAGGAAAAGCCGTACAACATGCCATTAACAGCAAAGTGACTTCGTGTTTTCTGGGGACTGCTTCTCTCAGCCTTGCCTGGATCACCATCTCCATTAGCACCTTAATGAGAGTACCATCTCATTCAGGACCTGATCTGAAACTGAAAATTTACCCGAGTCATTTTCAGTAAATCACCTGCACACCTACACCCCTATGCACGGCCATACTCAGAATGGGAGCAGATGAATGATGGCTAAAGACCATCCCCTTCCACAAGGGTCCCTTCACAACTCTTCTGCCCCTAATGTGACTTCTGACAAAAGGAAGATGCTCTTTGCCTTCTATACATGGAATGCACCTGCAACTGAGCCAGGGAATGTATGTGGAATACGGTATTATTAAAAGCAGCAAAAATGGAGACAGCTTACTTAAATTAGTACAAATTTTCCCCAAATTCCAAAAGACAACCACTATAATTCCTGCCGATTTCTCTGCCATCCTTCTCCCAGTCGTCAAGAGACAGCCACACAGAGAAGTTCATGTGCAAGCGTGGATATGAATCAAATGAAGAGGCTACTTCTGAAATATATACTAAACTGTACAAGCTACTACTGCTCTCTGATTTGCCTAAACAAGCAGATGCACTTGTTTAAATATCTCCCTGCACTAACAGGGACCTCAAAACAGCTCAGCATCAGTGCATGAAAACTAGAAAATTAAATTAGCTCAGAGCTGGGGGTATTCATATAAAGAGTGGAAAGTTTCTTCAGTTTTATGTGACATCCGCTGCCACACACACACACAAGAAAATAAGCAGTCTAGCTGGGCTGAGACCATACTTGATACTGCTAATATCCTGACCTCCAGACTTTGTCCATTTGGGAGATAAAAAAATTCTATTTTAGTTCATGAAAGGTGGATTAAAACTGAGTTTTTCCTTCCTACCAATAGTATTTTTACCAGTAACACAGGGAACCTGCAACAGATTTTACTTTGTGTTTAAGAAAAAAAAAGTATGGCTATTGAAACTTCAGAACAATCTACGTTAAAAGAACTAAGTCTTCAGGACCTAGCAAATTGGACTTTTATTTGCAATAAGGTACAGTTACCTGACATATTATCAATATTGATGGATATTTTTAAAGTTAGATCTCATTCTAAAACACAGGCTCTCTGCTGCCAGCATCTGAGTAATGCTCTGGCTCGTTAACAGATCTCTTTGTACGAGAAGAGGTAGAAGATTATCCCTAAGCTCACATCTTCTAGCCAAACAGACACATTATTCTTGCTGTGCTCAAAGTTCTGAATGGTCATTTACAGTAAAGGCAACAGCTTTCACTGGAAAACAAGTAACTTGCCAAGAAATGATGAATTTAAAAAAAAAAAAAAAAGAAAAAGGAAAAGCAGATCTGTTGCAAGCCTCCAAAAGATGAAGCTTTGTCAAGGAACAAATTCAAAAAACACCAACTTGATCATCTATTTCATACCTCAAGAGTCTTGCAATTCCTTTGGATTCTACCAAGAAGAATATAGAAATGTGACAGAAGTGTAAGCGTCAGAAGAGAATGTGACTTTTTTTTTTTTTTTTTTTGGGGGGGGGGGTGAGGGGGGGTTGGAGAGAGAAAGCAAGCTCTAAAATGTGATAAAGGTATAATGCCAAGTAATGCAGTATTAAGATGAGCTGACATTACTAGAACAGTTATAATTCCTGGCCCTATTTGATGAAGCTTATTCACTGTGTTCATCACTTCTTATCCAAGCTGTCAGGAAAATTGTAGCACTTACCATACACAGTCTTAACAAAAAACACACCTTTGAAAACTGTGTTAAACAAACTGAGATAATTCATGACAGAGTTGCTAAACTCACAGGAAATGGGTTTGTTTTCTGACCACCGAGCCAAAATCTTTAAGATTTTTTGTGACAGGCACTTCTCATATAACCATTGCTTACGTTTTTCTTGTCAAGAAGCTTTCTCAAATCTCAGTCTTGTGGGGTAATTGCCAAGAAAATAGACAACTTCAAATTCTTCCAAATCTCAAGTGTTAACTGGTGGGTCAAATAGAATCTAGGGGGACACTCATGTGCCACGTCACCACTCCAGTCAATAAGAAGTAGTACGTAACAGACCAAAAACATTTGGGATATTTGTTCATGTTCTTTTAAATTAACATCGCATGTAAACCATTCTACCTAATTGAGCTCTGGGATACCATTGTGATATTAGGGCAAGATTTGAGCCAGTCTCAACTGTCATTACTGCACTGGAGTAGCATAAACACAATACCCAGTACGGAGTCTGATCACATTTGTTTGACAGTTGCATGCAGAGAGCATGCCTCTCTCATCATTTACATCTCTGCATGGGAATTAGAACTCTGTCAACGTCAGTGGAGTCAGACCAACATAGAGCCACAGTGAGGAAGAAAAGAGAATCAGCCTGTATTCCATACAAGTTGGATAAAATAAGTAGAGCTGATCAAACAGTGAACTAATTCAGAATTATTAAATGAGTTAGCTCTGATATTATCCACTGAGTTCCATTAGTCATTGTATGCAAAGGTCATTTGCAAAATACTTTTGGCTCATGGCAATTTCACAAATTTTAACCGTTATTCCTTTCTTCAAAACAAGCTTCAGTCACCCAATGAGGAAACAGGAAAGAAAAACCCAACCCAAACATACGAGCTGGATAATCCATTATATATCACAAGCAATGTCTAGCTGAAATGAACCTGTCATGAATAATCCATAGACCAAAAAAGATGCACCTAATGCTTAAAACCAACCCAGTGAGAGATAACAGGCTTGGTTTACAAACAATAGGAAGTAGGTTGTTTATTTTATAATTTGGTTGCAAAAAATAATTCAGGGTGCTGATCTCTTTCCTAGAACATGTTTAAAATAATGGCTGTTTTGATAGTAGCAAAACCATAAAAAAGTTAAACACACAATTTAATTAGATATATTTCATAACAACTCAAAGAACTCAAGACTCTGAACTCAACTGTTTACTTCAAGAGCTTAACAAAAATTAACAAAAACTCTATTCATAGATTCTATATTGCTCCTTCTTCCAGCTGATAGAGAAGTGATAGTCAACACAGTGTCAATAAACTCATAAATTTGCTGAGAATATACTTATCATTGCTGATGAAAAAAAAAAACCACTACTCTCCATCAGCCTCAAGACATCATCAGGCACTTTGCTATAAGCACAAGACCATCCTGAATACTATGTTCAGTAAGGTAATTTCAGTAGTTAATGTGTTATCAAGAGAGATGGTGTCGGGGAAAAAGACAGTAATGAAAAATCTAAATTGCCGCATCCAACAATGTTTCAGCACTATCAGTAAATATAGGGCTTTACTCTTTTAAGGATGTACTTTTGCCACCCCCAGCTGTAATCTCCTCAAATGCCAAAGATTAATTAGAATTAGGTGTCATCAGTTCTTGAATGGGAGACTCCTCATGAGAAAGAAGAGTTTAAAGGACATGGGGCAAATGATTCAGACATTTTCTCCATGGAATTCTTGTCACCCTTTGAAATTTTTCTGCTTGAGCTTCCAGATTTGGGTCTTCCCTTAATGATCCAGCTGTCTAGAAAATGGCCACAGTTTGCTTATTTTCATCTGTTTTACCATTAAGTACCTCCTTAAAAAGTTTTCTTAATTTTTTTTAGAATTGGAATTAACAGGGTTGCTGGAGATGGCAAACCCACCACCACCTTAAAGCCTACAATATGGCCTGGACTTTAGGTTCCACTAAAACACTTTAAGAATCATAGAATTTTCTAGGTTGGAAGGAACCTTTCAGATCATCGTGTCCAACCTCAGTAAAAGGAGTAAAAAACTACAGGGGAAATATGTTCCAAATCAGACCATTCTAATCTGCTTCTCTCTGTTTCTCTTGGGATCTGAGTTCAAAAAATTGTTAAACTTTGTGTCTGAAACTCAGGGGTGGTTGGGGATGACCATTAAATGGAGATGTACCAAACTAAAAAAAAAAAAAAAAAAGCAGCTGAAAATGTTAGGAGTGGACTGAAGACTTAGTCCTGCAATATCCTTTTCAGGTAAGCACTCCTTAATAATGTATCTTAATTTCACATGAGGAACAGCTTGCAAGACTCTGTGCATATTTTGCAGTAGTCCGGAATGTTTTCTGATGAAAATCAGGTGTGGAAATTGTATTTTGGTTATTTTCTCTGTAGTTAATAAAGGAGGATAATTTTCAAGAAATGGCAAGTAAGTGCCTGGTGCCCAACAATCATCCTCAAAATACTCGAGGGACCAGGGCAGGGCTATTCACCCATTCTTACGTACAAGGAAGACAGAGTGTAATCACTTTGCATAACTTCCCTCAGATGTTAAGGACAAACAGAGAAACAAACCTGAGGTCACTGCAGGCTAACACTGCAATTACCTTACCCTCCTCTTTCTCCAAGGGGTGTCCCTTGTGCCTTTATGAGTTTCAGAAGAGTACTCATCAGATGCTTAACTTCCAAAATCAAGGTTTATGTCAAAGGCTTATTGCTCACATGTAAACCTGAAAAGTTAGGGGACAAGGACATGCTAAAGCTTTCCCTGATCCAGGGCTTGGATGAATAAACAAATCGTCATTTGCTCTTCTTACTTTGCTCTGACTCCGAAATACTCATGGACTTAAATCACATTATGTACATTATATTTGACATTATCAGCTCTTAAGTACCTCTTCTACTTTTGTCCTAGCTTCTTCTGTTAGCTTGTATCTTTTTACAGTTCCAGAAAAAA
Organism: Larus michahellis; assembly: GCF_964199755.1. Lineage (NCBI taxonomy): Eukaryota > Metazoa > Chordata > Aves > Charadriiformes > Laridae > Larus > Larus michahellis. The sequence continues at coordinate 71,106,678 of NC_133897.1, read as the reverse complement.
TCTGGAAAACGTGCTTGTCTCCTACACTTTTTTTTTTTATTTAAAGTTCATTTTTGCATATTTACCTCCATGCTATGTCCCATTGGGATATATGAGTCATATCCATAGCAATTAATGTCTGTAAATAATGCAATGTCATGTAACAATATAAAGATGCAAAACCACATGTTAGAAAACTGTACTTGGAGACAACCAGCTTTTAGGAAAACATGGCAATATTCTCAAACATCTTCCTAATTCAGATTGGTAGTTTTACAAGGAATATAAGATTTTGGTCTAAGTCTCCTTTAATGTTGTCTGGACCCAAGCATAATCGTCTCTTCTTAGACATCTTTTTGGTTTTGGACCCCTATAGTGTGCTTTTTATACACAGAGAGAAATAAAATGCAAAGGGAAAGAGGAAGAGAACAATTAATATGATTTATTAATACCAAATATGCATTAATCATTAGCAAGCCATTCTACATTCATCACTTACAGGAAGGCTCATCATTCAAACCATTTTTAGTGCCAATGTTAATTGCCTGATCTTGGGGCTGATCTTCCTTCCTACTGAAGTCAACAAGACAACAACTTCCACTAACTTTTACAGGAACCCTACTGTTTTGCCAGATATATGCCACTTCATGGCAACTGAAAAGCTATCCCCTCATCCTTCATCCACTTCCAAATAAACTACCTCCTAGGCCTCTTCTTTCTACTTTGTTTTTTCATCATGACATCTGTACACTCGTCTTTTTAGACACTGTTTTAACCTACAGCAATTGCTTCATCACTGAAGCTGATGATGTGATTTTTTTTCTGTAAATCACTTCAGTATTTGCTCTTATGCTTGACTTTCACTTGTGCAGCCACCACAAGTACAAGATCTAATCTGAACATACACGTTTAATGTTCATCTGCCACTAAAATCACTACTTTGAATACTGTGACAGAGTAAAACCACCACACTTCCACCAGGAAGCCTACTTAGTAGAAGGATAGTACATCATAGGCAATACATAAAATATATCACCTCATAGCAGGTGACATCTGCTATGTCATATATTTATGTAAGAGAACATCTTGTTTTGCTTTATCCGACAGACTGTGGATTTCAGAGTCTGAAAATCTGGTGCTCATACCTTACTGCTAGAATAAGGGTCAATCGACCATTACCTCCTCCAACAGACACCTGCTTGTACAGGAAAGCTCTTGTGGGCAAATGCAAATCCACAAGCGTCTTGGTCCAGGCCAAATCTAGAAGTTCACAAGAGTCTGGGGTTCACTACAACCCAGAGCTTGGACATGAGATGCTTATTCAGGATAGTGGCTTAGACAGACTTGGAAAACAACTGCAGAACAGGCAGCTAGATCCACATGACTCAGACATGCAAGCATATTTCTTTAAAGGTATTATGCTACAGGCATCAACAAGCAAATCAATCACACAACCCAGCTCTGTGTCACAGAGAAGCTTTTCCCTCCCCACATACGCAATACATGTTTATCATTAAAATAGTCCCCACAACATTTTTGTCACTGAAACAGCATTACTGGAAAATTGTCACTAATTCTTTTTTCATCTTTCAGAAGAAATGCTTCCCCATTATTTTATTTTAAATGTTCACATCACTTTGAAGCAATTTTCAAAATCACTGACATTTTTATTTCACCAGAAGCAATCTTTTCCTAACCTTCACTAAACAAGAATGTAACCCCTGTTGTTTTCTGTGAATTGGCATTTCCAAAAGTTATTTTGAAAATTATTCAAAAATTGTTTTTAGCCTAGTTTTCAGTGAAACACAGCATAGAAAAATTGATTGAAAATGGATCCATTTCAAATGGTATGTTTTGGGCTGTTTCAAACACACGCACACACAAAAAAAATATCTTTCCCATATTTTCTGATTGTCTCATCAAACATGTGATAATTTCCATCACAAGTTCCTGAATGTGCTAATGGACTTCAATTCTCTTGACTTCAGTGGGAGCAACACACTTCAGCATCTCACAGGAGGTAACTGGCACCACGTGACTGCGTTTTCAAAGGACACAGTTTCTCAAACTACCTTTTGTCCTGAAAGAATCCAATTTAGTCAGCCCTGAAGCCTGTCTCATTCATACAATAAATGTTTATGATAAAGCTATTTCTCCCATTGTCCAGTGCACAACTTTCAAAAACAGCTATTAAACGTCTGCCTCCTTGGTCCACAATCTCTCTTTACTAGAATGTCACCAGCGCAGTTGACCGTTGTCTGTTAGAGAGTCTCTAACTCTATCTAAAGTTATAAGAGCAAACAAACAAAAAAAGGCAGGTTTCTGACAAAAAATAAGCTGGTTATTGGTTGCACAATATAAAAGAGGTTTGAAGAATTCAAGCCAAGTTAGAAGGTTCTGGATTTGAAACAATAACAATAATAAAAATCACAGAAACTGAATTGACTAAATCAATTTCCTTGTAAAAGTGTCACAATTACAGATGGTAACAATCTGGAAAAGGCTGCAAAGAGAAAATAATTACAAAGGGATGAAAACGTATTAATGCTCAATCGTATTGCATGTGTGGGAAAGTATATTCTGATATATTCCGGCTGTCCTTAATTCATCATCCAACTGTATTAAGCGCCCACTTTTACAAACAAAAACATTGCCTCAGTTGTTGAAATCCTTTATTTAGTAATCTGTGTAGGCTGAAATGTTGAAAATGGTTTCTAAATTCCTGGCTTCTGAATCTGTCTTCAAAGTTGTCTTTGCCTATATTAGCGTACAGCTGCAGGCTTTAATCAAAGGTCATTAGATTTACCAATTTCTGTCAGACATCCTAACATCGTTCCTTCAACGGAAATACCTACTATTTTAGAACTTGCAAATTCAAGGAAATTTCACTTAATCCCCAATTTTTCCAAAATAAAGTGTCACACCAAGGATGCGAGGCAGGAAGAGGAAAAACCTTGGCGTATTCTACAAAGTGGGTGTTAGTACGGCTTAAGAAGCTGGAAAACAGCAGAGAAGATTTAGCCAAAATTCCAAACGAAGTCAGCAGACTTCAGGCACCCATAATACCCGCGTCTGTTTTTAGGCACCCGCAATCAAGCACTGCTCCGTGAACCACCGCTCGCCTGCTGCATGAGCTGATCGAATACCTCACTGCCAAAAGTCACCCAGGCTGCCAGTATCCTCTGCCTCACGTGCTCACAACTGCCCAGTGTGGTCTAGGAATTAAATCCCAGTGGTTTGAGAAGTCCAGACCAGCAGGTGTGCTAAAATTTCACCGATGCATCCACAGGATAAGGCACCTTGCAGAGTGGAGCACCACACCTCAAAAGTGCGTGCCCTTGCCAGGAAGCAGACAGCAGTGCTTCATGCAGGTGTTTGTATAGGTAACCTCCAGATAATTCCATGTAATTCTCTTGGAAAAGATAGCCATGTCATATTCACTCTCTTGGGTCGGATCTGCAATGCCATTCACGTTAAATGCAGCCTGGGAGGAAGCGTGACAAATTAAGTATTTTCACTCATTTACAAATCACAAATGGCTAGTTGGATACATATGGGCTCGTAAGTGCAGGGAGGGCATTCGCAACACCCTCTCTTTTCTAATCCCTTCAAGGTGCTAGGCTCAAAGGAAGTCGCTGATGTTCAGGACATTTGAGAGCCGCAGGTACGAGTAGCAGAGGAAGAAAGGGGCAACATGTGTTGACAGGATGCATCGCTCGGCAGCAAGGAATAACTGCAGCCTCTCATGAGGTGACACAGCTACTTAACGTCCCTTGCTGAGATGATGTATTACTGGGACTATTTGATACCTGTTTCTACAAATGACTGCAAATGGACCCCAATAATAACGCACAGAGTAACATCCACAAACATGCTACTGCCTGGACTCACAAAACCAAATAGTACTACTGTATAGACATGTCTCTTTACACGTGGAAACAACATACACGTTTCTTCATGTTTTTTATTTTTCTGCTCAGACCATAAGCCGATCTACTTTAGAGTGTGGCCCAAATCGATTAGATTATGGACCTCACCGAAAGTAGCCTGCTCCACTGAGCTCAGCCCTAAAGCTAGGAACCACGGGAGACATGTTCCTCACCATTCTCAGTGCTGTTTGCAACACCTGAGACCATCATGAACAGAAACAACAGACCAAAACTTAGTACAAGATCCAGGCTTGTGGAACACACACAGCAGAGGCCTTCGAGTGTCATGGTCAAAGAAAAGCAATTCCACTGTCAAGAAGTGGAACGGATTTGAGTTTTGTGAAGAGATACATTAAGGGATGAAGCTTTGAGCACACTCAAAATGCACTGCATGTTCTCCAGCTGTCCAGGCATTATGGGACTAAGACAGATGTTTGTGCATGAAGAAGGTCAGCTTTCTTTCCACGCAACGTACATTCAGAAGACCTGCTAAACACTGGATGCCTTTATGTCACTGCCAAGCAGCCGTAATGAATGAAGCACTTCTCAAGCCCAGCTAAGATCAAAACATTATTGGTGAAGAAAAAGAAAGGTCCTTCTGTATTAAATAAACCAAAGCTTCTGCACTGCCAAACAGTCCTTTGGGGAGTTCAAGTGGAGACTGACAGGGACATGGTAGGGAACACAATACTCCCTCTTCTCCAGAAGCAAAAGAAGAGTGCTTTCCTCCTTTCTGGGCCTGAGAAAGCGGCGTTACCCTCAGCTCCCACATTTTCTCGGCTGGTGTTATAAAAGTTTCCATCTGCTTCAGCCACGGACTCGGTTATCTTCTGATGCTTACTCTATGCAGGCACTCCACACTATTACTGAAGATTAGTGTTCATTACTGAAACTCTATTCAAAGGCAAAAAGCAATGAGTGTTTTGTTCTCAAAAGAATCCCAATGGATGCATGCCCCCACCCTCACCATTACTTAAGTTTCTCCTCTGAATTATTTTGAGAAGATGAGATCAGAGAGATAGACTCTTATCCTGACAGTCTAACTGAACTGAGATCTGGCTTTCGGAATATCAGTAAAGTGGGTTACAAGCAGAATATTATTTGCAACTACGCAACAGCATCAGTAGCATGATGACGTTTGCTAATTTTCTCTAGGGTTTATTATCAAGTGTATGGACGACTCTACAAAGTATTCAAGACTTTGGTTACATTCAGTTTATTTATAAATGGGTTTGTTTTGCTTGCACTAGAGAAAAGAATTTTATTGTCAGAGGAAAGCTTTAGTTACTATAGTTGTTACTTGGGCAGAACTGTGTGTGGGTTAATGGATCTGCCCACAAAAGCTAAATAGCTTTAGCCACTTCAAACACAAACTGTGAAGAGTTGTTATATCCCAAATTATAGCTGCAAAAGGCTCCTTAGCATGATTTGCCTAAACTATGAAGCATCTTAGCTATGTAAACACTACTTCTTCAGAAGATTAACACATGGATAACAAGTTCCGGTCATGATGAGCTCATAAACGGAGTTTAAAAAAAAAAAGAAAAAAATCACGCACCAGAACATTAGTTTCAGCAAAACCGTAGCTTAGGTTCCTGCTGCTGTTTCCCCACTGGCGCCAGGCTTCTCAGAACAGTAATCCATCGTAACTCTCTTGATATGTTTTTTACTTTATTGATCAAACTGAAATATATAAAGAAATTAATGAAAACAAATAAATTTTTTTTTTAAAGCTCAGTCTTTGGTTACTAATAAAAAGGATAAAATAATAAAAGGATAAAAATGTATCACTAACCAAGCTCAGTTTCCTGAGGGATTTCATTGTTAATATAAAATGAACATCAAGTTTACCATTTCTTTAAGGAAAACTTAGATTGGACATTTATGCAAGGCCTTGTAACATTTATGAAGTGTACTCTTGACGTCAACATCAATAACCATGCCAGGGTTCTACAGGTAAAATCCTTTGGTCTCTTAAGTGGGTGCATTGAGTAAGTCCCTTTTCAAGTAACTAACTTGTTAACTCACTAATGTTAACTCACTTTCAAGTTAAAAAAACAAAAAAAAAAACACCAAAAAACCAACAACAACAAAACACAAAACACAAAACAAAAAACACACCACAAATGCAAAACTTTCTGGTTATTTTTTCCATATACTTTTCCTCATTCACCAAGTTCCCAAGAGATGCTGGAAATATGGAAGAAAGGATTTTTGAACTGAAGTAAACAAAAATTGTTTAGAGAAAACTAAATGACAACACATAAGATCCCACTTTCTCAGTTAAGCTGCATGATGGATGTCTAAAGCTATGGAACAACAAGATCACTTCCTTTTAAAAAATTCCCCAAAGCAGGCTTTCCCCAGTGCCAGCTGTTTGGAATGAATGCTCTCATCCCCCAGAAGCTGCCTCTCGAGCGCAAGACCTACTGACCAGCAGAAACACTCACCCTACTTTTGGACATTTCTTGTTTTATCTTGTTTCCTTAAATCATAATTAATGTGAACACACTAGCTGTTAAGTCAGGCTAACCTGCGTTCTGCTGAGCACCTCTTTCATGGTTTAGGTGAAAGAGGTTGCTATTTTTTCTGTAAATCAGAACACCAAGCAAGGCTACACAATACAACATGCACCACCCCCCAGAACAAAGCCCCAAAATGATGTTGCTGCATACACATACTGTATATAAATAACATTGTAGGTATATACTGTATGTAAAGGAAGATTGTCAGTAGTTAGCTTTTGTCCTTTCTTCTGCAGAGGAAGCAGAGAGCTTTCGTGATACATAACCTTTCTTACTCAGAGCTTGTGCATGAAAGAATGGTGAGGTGGCCTGTTCAGAAGATCCTTTGTCTTCCAGTAACCCATTTCCCCAGGCCAGCTAATGACAAAGGGCTTGTAGCAGACGTAGTCATGCTTTTAGAACACTTGAAGAGTGGAAGGTGGCTAACTGGCACAGGATCAAGCAATAAACCAACACTTTCAAACATGGAGTAAGGTACTAACTTTTGTAAGAGTGTGAGCTGCAACCCCCCTCGCAGTAACTGCCTTTAAAAAGAGATGCACTTGAAAAAGACAACAATCTTAAAAGAACAACTGAGCTTAGAACTCGGACTGTTTGCAAGCAAATATAGAAATACCATTTGCATGTTAAAAAAAGAAAAAAAAAAAAAGCTCTGTTTGCTGAGTGGGCAAAGTCAATTTAACCAGGCAAGATGTAGGCACGATTCATTCTCCATAAACAATGTAAATAACATACCTCTAACAGCCATCCGAATATCTGTAGACATAGTAATCTCTGGATTCCAGCTGCTGCAAAGTTAACTTTTACTGTCATGCAAGAAGTCATACCAAGTGCTGGCTACTGAATTATCTTCTGTTTGAGAAGGGAAGTTCAGCTCGAACTTTCACCATCCTCAGGGCCCTTTGTTCTCTTTAAAAATTACTGTCAAGCAATGTTTGTGCTCAAAAAAAAAACTTTGCTCTGCTCATGGTTCCTTAATTACTTACATATTACCTTAAGATAATCTTAAAACATTAGTAATCTTCTTTAAAGCAAAACCCTTTGGGTATAGGAACACAGAGAGATTCAGAGCAAGTTTTTCTTCACAATCATTTGTACCTGTCTTGCTAAGTACAGTACGTCAACCAAGCCCACATCCTGGATTTAAATTTATAATGCTCAGCTCACCAGAGGGATTTACCTTTGCAGGCAGGAAAGAGGCCTGTTCAGATGCATCTTAATGCCTGAATCATTTTCAGAAAAACTGATTATGCAAATTAAGATGAATAGCATTAAGAAACATATCTTAGAGTTCCAAGTTGTAGCGGGAGAAGGTTGGTTCGGTACGCTTCCCTTCATCCGTAGCTGAGCAATACCAGATACCATGGGCTTGTCAGCACTGGCCACTCAACACAACAGCAGGGCAGCCCCTGCTATCGATAGGAGAGCAGTTCTACAGTTTCTTCCTCTCTTCTTCCACTTCCCTTCCCCTTATCCATCCTCTCTCCTCTAAAACACCCTAAGAAAGGCTAGCATTTGTTGGATTTGGATTACACCCATAGTCTTACAATTTAATCTTCTGGATGCTAAACACCACTCACAGGAAAACGTGTAACGTCCTCAAGAAGCTGTTTACCAAGCATAGCCTCATTGAACCAACATAATTAATGAATATTAATCCAGACAATAACTCAGCAGACAGACAGGAATGCAGTGTCAGCACCCAGCAAGATGAAAATGGGATGCCATTGTGTGTGCAAAGAAGGCAAACACTTTCATATTAAAGGAATTTTAATATGCCCAGAGAGGTGGTGGAAGCCCCATCCCTGGAAGTGTTCAAGGCCAGGCTGGATGGGCCTTTGAGCAGCCTGGTCTAGTGGGAGGTGTCCCTGCCCATGGCAGGGGGTTGGAACTAGATTATCTTTAAGGTCCCTTCCAACCCGAACCATTCTATGATTCTATGAATTTAAGGAAATGCCAACAGGAAAGGCTGGGGAGTTCAGTGGGATTTGCACACTGTCAGATTTCTATTTCTGGACCAAGTTTTTACCTTTTTGGTTATGAAATTAAAAACCATGAGAACCTCATTGGTGTCCTAGTAAGTCTTAAAAGGGAGTAAAATGCAGCTTTCCAGATTTCTTGGTCAGGCAGCGAGAAGTGATTAAACTCCACGTTGCCCAAATTAGAAGTAGGTAACTGTATAATTTCAATTACAGCACTGAAAAGACGACTGGGAGAACAATTCATCTTCTTATGTCTCTGTGCTGGCTATGCCAAATCACAGGAGGAAACTAGAAACTGGGTTGTCTGCCATACAGCCTCTCCAGTTCTTGCAGTCTTATCCCTGGTCCCAGGGTATCCAGTGCTTATTTAAAAGCCTAGCTCTTTGGATCTACTGCTTACATGTGGCACTTGGGTTTCTTTGAAGAGTTGCAGATGACTCTTCCCTGGGAAGAGAAGCAGCAACCTACTGCAAATAAACACTGGGTCATGGAAACCTACTACCAAGGTCCGGATGTATCTCTCTATTGAATCTACATTGGATTCTATTCTGAATTGTACTGAGCAGATTAAAGCCAATTCAGATTTTTTACATTATATGGCTTTTCCAGTAGAAAAATAAATTATATTTTTCATAAAAGTTGTCTGCTTTCTTAGCTAAACTGACTTTATTTAGTGTGCAATTTTTCTGGAAAGTCATATATATTGTGTTTTCACATGGGGAGCTATACAGCTCTTTTTTGAGGACAAACACATGAGACTTCATCAGAAAACACGGGCTAAAAAAATATTAATGTATTTTAAATACAATGCTAATTTTTCCAGAGCTATGCAGACATAAAAACATTAATTTGCTGAATAGAAGGTTATGGGATCTGTTGGCATATTTTTACTACTAACTCTCGGCAGTACAAAAGTTCCTTGAGAAGCAAAACTAATGAAAATTGCTTGGTTTCCTATCAATCGGGTTTCCACAACTCGACTCTCTGTGTCTAATACTGTCCATGCCTGAGGCACAGATTTTCCTCCACATTTAGGACATTCATAACAACACTATCCTCTGCTGATCTCCACTGTCCAGTAATATATTTATGTTGCTGCCTTTATGGCAACATGGGCATCAACAATATATTCTCCTCTACTTACTTCCATGAGTCATGCAGTTTTGTAAGCTCTGTAGGAACTAATTATACTTCGAACTTCTGTCAAAATTTGATTAAAACCGGTGAAAGCACTCAGAATTTAAGCGCAAAAGGAGGCATGTGTGCACACACGCTCAGAGCGTGATCTTTTAAGCCAAGTTTCCTCAGGAAATCAAGCTAAAAAAAGGAGTATGGCGGTAGTTTTTTCAAAGCTAGTTCAAATAAGGAGATACATTGTATATCCTGTTCAGTATGCCTTTTTTAAACTATTGGAATGCAGTTGCATTCATAAACAGCTATAAATACTTCCCATAGAAACAGCATATAGTTGCTGTTTCTCCCCGCTCCCAGCCAAACTTCATCTCTCCAAATGTAAGACAAGAGCCTATTTTGGAAACTGAACTTCAGCAATGTGCGCATTCCTGCAGTTTGGAAAAGGACAAGCTTTTTGAGAAACAAAAGCAACATAAAGTGCCCTCTATCATCAGATGTACAGTTTCCCTTCACAGCTAAGAACGGCAGTAATTTTAACCTTGCAGAGATTAGGATGCGGAAGCTATCCCTCAGATAAAAACCCGGCAAAAAGGTGCTTTTATTTTCACCCTCAAATGAAGCAAATTTAACTTCTCATACCTGCCTGAAGCTGTTGCTTGTAAATTTACCTCGCAGTAAAGTGAGAGCAGCTTGCTTCTGTAGTGCTTTTGTCTTGGAAAGTTGAACCATGCCTTTGCCGTACCAAAAGTAACACCTTTTTCTATAATGGCAGGGAAGGCTTCAGGAAACAGGGCATGGCAAGCACAGTACAGGTTCATAAGGGTGCATTTTCAAGAGATGATGGATTTGAGAGGTCTTTTGTCTCTGAGCTGCAAGCTTGCAACTGCGGAGCGAGAGGCAGGCCTGGCAACACGACTCTGCACTTGCTGTTCAAGCAGCAGCAGTAATCCAGGATCTACTTCAGCGGCACAACTCGTGAGGATAAGGCCAGCAGTATAGATCAACGGCTTTCAGTTTTATGTCCACACAGAAGCTCGGAGCACACGATGGTGCCAAGGACTTGTAAAATCATTCAGCACTTTCCCAGTACTCCCTGATCTCCAATTCCAAGTTTGCAAGGCTGGCATTGAATTCCGTTTGTTAAGTTTAGCCACGTACTCTCAGTGTAAAAATCATGTTTGAGGGAGGGACAATCAAACCGTATACATGGCCCCTGCAAGCACTTAGATGTGCCTGCAAAACCACAGACAAGCAAAATAATCCATAGGCAATGCCTTCCCAACACCCTTAACGCAGGGAGCGAAACCAGCCATAGCTAACTGCAAGAAACCCAGTTTAAAGAACATCAGTGGTACAACCCTGCTTACAAACCCCCTGACTTCCTGCACTCCCACAACTGGGCAAGAGAAGCAGAAAACCCCTTTGAAAACTGAAGAGAGCACAGCTTTTCCCACAAACTTTAATTTCGATGGATAACAAGACTAGGTCAGAGCTTCTGACTGAGGCCACTCTTCCATACAGCAGAAAATCTGGGTTTAAAGCAATCTGTGCTGGATCAAACCCATCAGCAAAGTACTGAACTATGGCAAACTCACTTGCACACAAATGTGTTGAAGAAGAAAAAAATAATTGAAGGGGTATCTCATTTCTAGCATACTTTATGCTGGATTAGGTATTGTCTGTCCTCCCGCAGCTGGCACAAACCCAGCATAAATTCCACACTGTTCTGCTTAATTTGACACTTGATCCAGATCATATTTGTGCTACTTGGCGACTTGGTATTAATGAATGAGAATCAGATTTAGGAAGAGTCTTTCATCATAAGGTCAATCAGGGTAATTATGATCACTTAGCTTTTTATTCCTGCATTACAGAGATCATTTCTGCTAAAACAATGAAGGCCCACAAATTTAAAAATGCTTATCAGCCATAGCTCAGCCCTCTCCCAGTTGTTTCAGTTCTCTTCTAGTAATCTTCAGAGATTACCGAATTTCACAAATTACAAAAAACGTAGCATCAGAACTGTGAGTTTTGTAAAATACTTTTTCTCTACTGTTTAGTTCCTCTCTTCACCTAATGGGGATACCCATCTGAACACGAGCGAAAATAACAGCTCTATAAAAATAACGACTGTAACCAAGTTCAGAGTGCTTATTCATTAATATGCCACTGATAACTTGCAGCAGGGCTGTGTGGAGAAGGCTTATGCTGATTTTCCTCTAACAAGGTCTTCCGTCACTGCTACCCTTTCCTCTGGGAGTTGCACACACGTGCTTAGACTGACAGGTTACTCTTCCCCAGTCAGGGTCATTCCCAGAAATCCCTGCATCCCAAATGAAGGGTAACTTATTGCAGCTCACTGCCTGCTCTCCACATCTATCCTTAGCCCAGCCCTGCACTAAGTGCTGCCCTTCCCTGCAAGAATTTCCTCCAGCAACAAATCCCAGACTTGCAGAACCACAAGACAACAGGAATTATCCTTTTGAGACCCACATTAAGTCAAGAGTTTCGTTTATACCTACATATCTATTCCTATGCAAGAGTTCAAACAAATGCTTTAATCAAAACAGTTCAATCTAATAAAAAGATTTAGAAGTTAGGCATTTATTCTTTAGCTTATCAGAGAACACCACCACTAGGTCAGTAGCCCTCACCTGAGCAACATTGTCACTGACCTCTACTTTAAAGCTTGATCTCTCATTAATGCATAAAATTCATGTGTATGGCAACGAATACATATTTTTATAGTCTAAGATCTCAGCTTGTAAGGTAGACTTGGATGCAAGTTATTAATTCAGTGATCTGCAAGAGCTAGCAATCAACCGTAACCTTTTCACTATAGCAACTAGATGATTTATGTAACATTGAGCAGTACATCAAGTCTGATGGTTTTATGATTGTATCTTGAGCTATTCATCAAAACAGTTTCTCAAAGATCTAGACTCGGTCTATTTTTGTTTAGAGTCGATTTCAGATATGGCAAGTCAGAAATAAGTAACTTTCACAGCTTGTCTTCATGGCAGATAAATAATTGAAATATTAATTTATTATGTGCCATCTCCATACCTGTAAAGAAGAATTTTAAAAGCAACTTACACCAAAGCCAAAAGAGCTGAACAAAACATGGATGCAAACACTGTGCTTACTAAACCCATGAACCATAATGACCACAAACTACACTAACTTATGCACCTGTCTCCCAAGAAGGCCACAGAACTTATTTGTTACTGTAAAACCCTACCATTGGACATCAGATTTTTCAGATGAGATGCTTAATTAATAATTTGATATCCAATGAGCATAACATATGGTGAGGTTATTTATTTAAATGGGCAGAGGTATCACTGTTGTATTTCTATGAAAAAAACACAAACAAAACCCAAAAAACCCCAACCAAATAAACAAACAAAAAACTTATTTGTTTTCTTCCAAACAGTTTTGGTCAATTATGGAAACATTCTCAACTACTGCATGACACTGCCACCAAACAGGCAGGTGTTTCGGTATAGAACAGGCTGAGTTTTCATGCACCATGCTCTAGTGGAGGTATCTGAGGATTACAGTAAGAACTTCAGTCGTGCCCCCACCACTTCCACCACTCCAGCAAGCTCTCTTGATCCTATACTTGCTGAAGGAAGATGCATCAGAACAGTTAGAGAGAGTTGAATCGCTGGACCTGCATCTCAGCCTTCCTATGGTTCTCAGAACAGCAGCATTTATGGTCTCTACCCCACAACACTTGGCAGTGACAAAAGTTGGCAGGAAATCTTGGGACTGCTTCACTCCTTGGGACCAGGCAACTTGCCAAAGGGAAGGGCTACAACTACCAGGAGGCTATTCATACTGAAAAGCGAGTAAACCTATTTGAGGAAGACTACATAGGTGCTAGTTTACCTAGTGCTTATTATTTCTGTTTAACTCCTATTTTCACTGCCCGTATTGTGCTTAAAATGCCATTATATAAAAAAAACACTGCACATAAGAGAACAGCCCTCAGGTGGCTGGTTTATTTCAGAAATAATGTACCTAAAACATACATTGGACTGCAGTCCTGTAAGTCAGCAGCAGCCAACCTTCTACTGAAGGCTAATGCATTACACACAAAGTCATTAAACCATTACATAAACCTGTCAGAGATTTCCAGCCATTACTTACAACTGAACAAAAGGTAAATAATACCTTTTATTCACCCAACTACTTGCATTGAAACAGGAAATAATGCGTCTCCACACGCACTGCACTGTCTGTATTCTTAAACACCTAAGATATATGTATGTACAAATGCACACAGAAGAACATGATGATGTAAATATGCCCCCCCAAGTACACATCAAGAGTGGAGAAATTCCTCACTTAGAAGGCCAGAGGGGCATCTGAGAGTTTCTAACCTGACAGCCTCCATAAAACAGGACACTGATCTTCACCTACATGCACTGTATCCTTAACTTTAAAGTGCCGCTGTGCATACACACCTGTACATCACCAACACATTCCAGAAGTTTGCTCACCTAATAGAGCATTACCTAAGCCCCAGAGAGATGTGTGGGTCTTATGACACCATAGTAAAGACTTGAGTGCAGTGTGGAATGGCTTTATGATGCTCCTGCTGGTAACGCATCATCAGCCATGAGGATGATGCCACAGAAAAAAAGCAGCAGTATGGGCACATCAGCACAGCTATGACACCTTCTGAGGGAGAACTGTAGTAATAAGGTTCTCCCCTCCAAGAACAGCTCATTTCTGGGCCCCCTCTTCTTCTCCATACTATTTTCTGATTTGCATCATATTACGATTCTCTTTAGGAAATGCAGGTAAAGAGAAGGACCCTACTGCTCCAAGCACTGTGCAGTCCCGGAACTAAAACTGGCCCAAGCAGTTTGTCCATGCCAATCTGCTCACCATTTTCAGAACAAATAGAAAAATCCTCCTCTACCGATCTGGCAGCCACAGCACTCTTGCCATGAACTGTCTGTGCTTCAGACTCAGTTTCTTCCCTTGTCCTCTCTGTTCATTCTGATCAAGTAGTCCTATGCTCTGAGCTGGCATCTCTTTGGCAGTCTTGGACACAGGAGCCAGACAGAGAGCCACCCTTGAGAAAACTCTTCTCCAGTAAGTGAATCTCAGCCTATCTCTGCTCTCTTAATAATAACAGATTTCCCATGCACAAATAAAACCTCTTCTGCCAGTATTCCTGATTGACTTCAGTTGACGGAGAATTCCCCTAATGCCAAAAGAGAATATCTCCCCAGCTTTCCCAGGGAACAGCATTTGCCTTAGAAAATACAAATCTCATTAAGGATTTCAAATCCTGGAGAAAGAAAGAGTTCTCAGGATATTTAATGAGGGAGTCACACAGAACAGTAGCCCCAAGGAGTACAGACCTCAGGAAATGGACTAAAACCGGGCCTTTAAAGCTGCAACACAGCAGAAATTCCCAGAAGGCTCTTCTGCTGGTAAAAGGATGCCGCACACTTATAATTAATGTAAAACTTAGTTAGAATCTCTAGAAAAAAAAAAAGAAATCCATTTGGAGGTAATTATAAAAAGGAGGCAGTTATAACAATTATTTATCATCTCTATTTCTGGAAGAGAAATCAGGGGCCTCATTCTTGGAGGCATTCAACAAACGTAACGAGCAGTCAGGTTCCGCTTGCCGGCACAGAAACACTCTGAAGGGTTTGCACCCGCTCTTATCACCTCCACCCAGTCAGCATTGCTGATGTACGACCAGATGAGTCATTCCACAACACAGCTGCTGCTTCAGGATCTGTACCTCTTGCCTTGCTTGCTTGCGTTAGCATGGCTCTTCCATGCCACCATCACCATTTCAACCCAGAGACCAGACTTCTTACCATACATCTGTATTGCCTCGTGACCACAGGGCAATGCCATGAGCCTGGCGACAGACACTCTGACGCTGTGCAAACTTCAGTTGGTACGTCATGGAGCACTGTAGGTTATCAGTGAGCCAAAACTCTGCATGTTGGAATAATATCCTATAGACAATGCTCTTGGGAGCCATCTACTGGCAATTAGGAATTAACCATTTGCATGCCTGCAGAGAAATCTAAGAGCCACTTGTAAACTCCACCATCTCAGGGCACCTCCTAAACTCCTGCATTCATAACTGGAATCTTTTGAGTGATCATCTGTAACTAGTTATTTAGCCATAGCTAGGCATTATAGCCCTATTTGAATAGCAATTCCTGCCACTTCACATGCTTGGCGTGCTACGTAAGCATTATCTTCTTTCCTAACATGTTTGGACTCTAAAAGATGGAAAGCACTGTAGAAGTCATGTATAATTTTCAAGTTAAATGCAAAGCCCTAGTAAGCACATGTGGGAGAAAAATCCAGGCCACACGGCAAACTGAAGTGCCATGATTTGAAGACTCAACTCCATGACTGGAAACACTAGGTAAAGAAGCTGAATTAATTCCCAGGAGCTAGGTGGGAAGAGGGTAGCCAGAGGTCACACTGGAACATTGCCACTGGGACAAGAACATGGGAGACGCATGTGGACAACCACTCAGAGGAGAACTGGTGTTCCCTTTCTGCAGCGGGGCTGTGTGAACACAGCCCCTTGGGCTACTGCAGGTGGCAAAATGGGAGAGAGCAGATGCTGATTACACTGCTTCTCATGCCTGGATGGTTTAAATTGCCTCCCTACTAAGTGCAGGTCCAAAGGCAAGGAAAGGCTTCTAGCAGTATTGTTGAAAGACCTGAGGAGTAACTAGGGGGAAAAAAATACATGGTCAGAAAAAGGGGTTACCTTTCCAGGAAAGAAGGATTTTCTGGCACAGGGACACGCTCACAATGCACATCAGTTCCCCGGGCTGAGGGCATGACCCTGTCACATCCACGTTATACAGTGGACAGACCTGCCGGCATGCATTAGTCACCCAGAGTGCAGGGAATAGCACAGCCAGGACATGCAGGTCTCCATGCTCAATGCCCAGGATTTCCCATGGAAGGAACAGAACACACACTTCAAATTGGGACCCTGGCACCTACCGACTCATACACAGTGGGGATAACCAGTGGATTAAGAAAATTCTGGAGCAGTCTTCCAGGAATTACAGCCAGACTCAAACTAATTCAGAAATAACAACGTCTACCAGGAAGATCTCACGACCAGTGTCTGGGGACTGAGAACAAAGTATCAGGAAACCAGTACAGAGCAAGTGATTCATGTTTATCCCACTACATTTTGCATAGCAGAAGGTTTCCAGGGCATTCCAAGAGCCTAGCAGACACAGTAGAGGTGGGTACCAAAGTACACGAAACCCCTCACATTTATCATATTTCTAGAGGGTATTGTGCTATAAATGCATAAACCAAAGGAGGTAAGAACCATGAAGTAATGCCATTGCATCTATCAAGTGCAGTATTTTGTTAGCCAGAAAGACATGAAGTTTGTTTACATATACGCAAATTAAAAAGTCTTGCTTGTCACACCATCTGCTAGTTACAAAGGAGAAAGACGGTAGCTTAAATGCCTATGGTCCTATTGTGTGTTTCATACTTGGTTTTAGATTTAAAACTATATTATTTTAAAAGTAAAAGTAGGCCCAAAAAGGTCCAGTTCATACATCATCTCTACATCAATGCTCAGGTTTCACTCAGACATCATTAAAGCACTAACTCTGTATTAAGACCTAAAATGCTGCCAATTTTCTGTGTCCTTGGTCAAGGTCCAGTTAGTTTCTCGGTGTGAAGTGGTACTGTTTCTCAACCCAGTAGTAGTAATGCTCCACATGTTTTTTTTCCCCTCCTCATGTCCTATTCCATGCCAACATGTCTTAGTGAGGCTGTCTGGCATACTTCTCCATTCTTTTTTAATGGTTTAAAGAAAACATTTTTCATCAAATGAAAGCACTTTGAACAGAATCTGTTATGAAGGAGAGAATTTTTTTTTTCCTCCTTCTGAGTGGCAGTTTTGTTGGGCACTAAACTCATAATTTGAGGTGTCTAACACTGCTAAATTTAGAAAGTCAAGTAATAGCAGTCCTACATGGGCCAAAGGATGATCTAAGGATGAGGGAAGCAATATATCTTTTTAACAATTGAAAGAGCTGGGAACGTTCCCACAGTGAGAACACGCTTAGCAAATTTCTCTGCGAGTGGGACACTTGGATGCATGGAATATTTCAGCTACAGCAGTAATCCCGTGGCGTTCTGTGCTGAAAGCAGAGGTCAGCCTTAAGGGAATTACATTAGACATACAGTCAGACAAGGCAGGCACCTCAGGGAATAGCTCCTTGCACAAATATAAACACACCAGCTGCATCCAAGTCATTGCTTCTAAGTTGCCACAGCTACCCCTCCCTCTTCTCTCTACCTATCTTTCATAAAACCAGAATTTGATGCCACGCTATTTTAAAACATCAACAACTTTCCCTCCTGTGCAAACACCATTCCACATTCAAGTAAACATGGAGCAGATGGGACAACCATTCTCAAAACAAACCACCGTGGGCTCAGCCAGGTTGTTAAGGCACAGGCCTGCATTCAGGACTATGTTGCCTAGTCCTGTCACAGGGAACTGCCAGGAGGAGTGAACTCCATGCCAGATATTCTCAAAGGATGTGGAAATCTCCCTCCTTATCCTCTGGTTAGTTACGCTGGCCCATAGGTCCTTCTCTGATCTGTTCTCCTTGCCTGTGTGGCTTGGGGAAGGCAAAGAACCCAAACTGTGTTTTATTGCTATGTTAGGAGTCAAGGAAAGGAGAAAGCCACACACTTGTCAAGCAGTCAGGCACGTGCTGACCTCTATGTAAGTAGCAGAGAAAAAAGAGGTAGCTTAGAAATTATTTTCTGCTGTAACTTAGTTTAAATTGGTTTGCTATTGCAGCTGAGGACCAGAAAGAAGAGTCACTAGTTATAATTAGAGATGACCCCAAGCCACAGACATTAGATGCAAGCATCTCTGAAGCTCCCTCTGGATCCAAGACAAGGTCCTCAGCCAGTAACTGCACTGTAGTCAGCAGAGCAACAAAACTGTTTTGAATACGGCACAACAGGTTTCAGAAGATGAAGAAGGGCTGACTGGCGGCCAGGCAGAGTTTGGGGCATGCCCCTCCAGGAGCTGTTATTTGCCCCTCTGCCTTTTACCAGGTGCATTACTACTGTTAACTGAAAGAGAATTAAACACCAGCACACTGGCAGGGTGTGTGTCTGCCTCTCAGAGCAGCCACGTGATATTACTCACCCCTTCTTCTCACTTCCCCCACAACTGTGTTCCTCTTTGCACATCTGTTTATTATCCTAGGTTGGAGGGCCATGGTCAAACTTTGACTCCGATCACTCCATCTGGCTTCACGCACATGAAAACTGGGCATCTACACTGAACCCTGCCAATTTCCAAAGTAGCTCTAGGGGGGAGGTCCACATGAGTTGTGTCAGAGGTCCCTAACCCAGGTGATTAAATATGCCTTAAGTTCACTGGAGAGATTGAGAGAAAGAGCAGGCAGTTCCTCCAGCAGGTGATTTGACACCAGAGCTTGACTCAGTGCCTCTCACCACAGCCCACAGAGCGAGACCATCCTCCAAGCGCGATCACCCATCTTGGATGACTCAAGTTCAGTACTGTGAGTCCCTTCCCTACCCAGGCAGGCAGAGTGTGATTCATCTGCAGACCTCTGAACAGATCTGCTCAGAACTTCAGATGGAAACTTCTGTGCGCGGGGCCCAGCTGTTTTGGTACGACGACCACGGCTTTTAAAAACCCACAAACGCAACCTCGCTGCAGCTCTTTGGAGAGCCCAGAAAAAGCTGTAAGTCTCCACCCTGAAGACATGTGCAAGGCCAGATGAGTTCCTGAGAGAGAGAAAAAACCACTATGGCCAAGTCTAGACTGGAGCAGGTTCCGAGGTTTTTTTCCATTCTCAGCTGAGTGGCAACATATTTGAAAAAGCAGCTTGAACCAGTCGTTATTGTGGGATCCAGGGAGCACCACACACACATACCTCACTTTGGTTCCCCGCCCAAAGCAAGCTCTTATATTATGAGATCTAACCACAATTACTCTTTTATAAATAGGGCGGTGTCAAGATCCTGCTGAGTTCCAAGTCTGAAAGTTTAAAAAAAGAACTCTTTTTGAGTACAACCACAGAGCAGGAGTAAGAAGAATTGATTTATAGCAACAAAGGAGTTGATACAGCTAGAATAATTCCAGACTGATGAAGGACCTCAGCTGCAAATTACTACTGTTTTGTGCATTCTGTCTTTAAAACTGCTGGTTTCCAGAAATGTAGCTCTTGTAGAGACAGCTTTTGTGGGGCAGGGTGTCTTGTTCTTACATATATTCTCAGCATGATTTAATATAAATACACAAACTCAGCCCGGATTTCAAACCAAAACCCAACTCACCTTTTTTTCCTGGTGGCACTGGACAGCGAACACTAGGAATTCAACAACAGCTCATTGACTGTATGCTTCCCCCCCGCCCCCCCCACCCCCGAGCCCCTCTTGTTTTTTTTTGTTTTGTTTTAAGTTACAGTACATTTTTTGTATATATTATTACAAAACCAAATAATAATAATACAATAGCAGAAGTTGGACCCTAGACACTTGCAGCCTATTCTTGGCTGTGTACAGACATGCTTGTCTTACCTTGGGTGAGCTAGCCTATTACCCTCCAGCTGAGCTACTTCTAAAATAGATGCCCAAAGTATCTGTTTCAGAAGGTGCTGTGAATTAAGGTCTCCAAGTATTTTGAGATCCTGAGAAGAATGGCAATGTACCAAGTGTAAAGCATTTAATAACTAGGAGCCAGCAACAGAAGGGTAAACTAATTACAAGAGTTTCACAGACATTTGTAAGAGAGGACAAGCAGGGAAAACCAAAAAGAGAGCTTGGGCTTAGCAAGCTAAGTAACGCCTGGTGTTCTGTACCTCCAAATATCTATGCCAGCAGTTTCAGTTCCAGGCTGAGCACCAGTTTGACTGCAAACTGCAATGAGGTACAGCTGTTCATCGGGCCAGGAAATCCAAAGGACGATTGTAGCCAGGGATCTTGGGTTTTTATTAGGTACTTAGCGGTGACAGCATCTCTGGATGCTGGAAACATATGGAAACCTGCAGACACGTGAGTGCACTGAACAAAAGAAAGACGGTTTCACTTCTGAACTCCCCGAGCCTCCAGACAAAAGGCTGTGCAAATGTTCCAGCAAGATATCCTGGACCAAACACATTCAATTCATTGGAACAGACAGTAACATTTTAAGTTACTTTCACAGAATGTACCTAATTATGTCATCACAAACTATAAAGGCTGAAAGAACACATGCTAGAGCCAATATCTTGACATCATGCACACATGCTTAATGTCTTACTAAATCTTACAAGTGCGAGAATAACATCTTTGTTTAACAACAAAGACGCAATGCTGGGTTTACTTGTCTTAATCACCTTATGTATAAGATGATTTTTTCTAGAAATCCCTACTTGTATGAATGAGCGTGTTTACTGCAATGTCACTAAAGCAGTGCTATCTTCCACTGGCTGTTTATTTTTCCTTTTTCTAGAAGAAGGTTCTCAATGTGCTTCACAGACAACAGACCAGGTATAGTGTCTGTTTTTCTTTTTCTAATTATTCGTGTAAAAATAGGACTGTGATTAACTGAAATAGTGTAATATCTCCAAAATAACTACAGTAGTAACAACTAGCATATGTTTTCAGCTGCTTCTGGGGGGAGTTGAGCAAGAAAACCCCTTGGCAGGAACAATATGAATGTTGGGAAATGTTTGTGGAAATCAAATTTGGGACTTGAAATCATAAGTATCTGCACCCAAATCCCGATTCCAAGCACTAGTTTAATCCAATCAAAGTAACCAACACAGCTCAAATTTTGTATCCTGTGTAGTTATAACAAGCTACTTGAAAACGATCTACGCATCAAGACAATTTCAAATTATGAATAAATTAATGAAAACCCTACACTGTTCAGAGATCATTTAAACACAGGGAAATGAAGCTACAAGCATCAAATGTACTATATTTAGAAACTACTTTTGATGGTAGTAGTAACATTAAAATATTAATGAAATTTGGTAAAAGACTTGAAAAATCTGAGCATTAGAAACACAGTCAATATAAAAAAAAAAATGTTCCAATATGCACATTTACCTCCTACCCCAACACTTCCATGTTTACCACATCTCCCATTCCGTGTCAGTCTTGGGTTAAATGCTAATGTCCGATGGGAAAACAGGGCAAATAATTATCAGGACAAATAATTTAGTGCAGGCCCTTAGTACTTAAGCCCACCATTTCTGCAAAGCTCCCCATCTTTATCAGCATCATGATTAATGGATGAGTGGTTTTCACTTGCCACTGTAAAAGATAGGGTCTAAACTCAATGGACAGATGAAGAGATTATACATCACATTCTGTACAGCCTCCTCCATCATATCAGATAAGTTGCTGACCTGTGAGAATCTGCTACAAGCAGGGTAATCGTAAGCACCTGAAAGCTCGCTCTTTATTTTATAAATAGAAGGGAATAGAGGTAAATCCCCACTTAGATGTGTCCTCAGGAGCTAAAAAGTCATGAGTAAGGCAGCAAGGTGAAGAAATGCACTATACCTGGAGAGCAGTGTTTCAGGGCCGCATCTGGATCATGATCAGGAGAAATGAAGACGAATTTTCAAAAGGAGTATCTATGGCAAATATGAGCTAGAGCCAAGAAAACAAGGTATTACTTAGTGTATAGAGCCCCAAAAGAAAGCCCAAATTTTCAGCCTCAAACATTTCTCTAGGTCCACCAAGCTATCGTGTAAGACATGCTAGAAAGTGGCGTGCCTCCATTGCAGAATTCTGTAAGGCAGATAAAGCAAAAAGCTCTTGGCAGACCAGTGAGGCACGGACATGCACAATCAGACGTGCCCCAAGGGCGGCAGCAAAACCAAGATTGTCTCTTCTTGAATCCCCAGCTGTCCAGCCTCCAGGCACTCACCTCTACCACCTTTTGGCACACCAACAAATGGAAGGTGACAGCTATGCTCTTCCCTTTCATTCCCTTCCTTTAACATTGGGAGCACAAGGCAGCAGTCGCTGTGGACGAAGACTGCAGTTCTGTTGGAACTCATGATGGCAAGGTTGTTCTCTCCATGGCTATACGTTTCTCAAACTTCATCTCTGCTTCCTAGCATGCTAAATCTGCCCCCACTCTACACTGTCTGTTACCCATTAAACCCACCCAACAGGCAAGTTTTTATCCTTTTTCTCTGTACCTACTTGACATGGAGTACTACCCTCAGCCCAGCCAACGAATGCTGTCTTGGCCAAGAAGCTTGGAAGAGAAGTCCCCACAGCAATTATGTTGTCAGCTTTCTTAACCACTTCCAGCAATCAGTTCTGAGGACCTTCTGACTAAACACATCCTTCCTTTCATTCCTTTTTCGCCCTCTAGATTAGAGATCATGGTAACACAGAGATATTGGAAAGCACATTATGCCTCCAAGCAGGCTCTCAAGGAAGTTTGACAGCAGCAAGTTCCCAGCTTCCCTGGTCATGCTCAGATGGATCTGCTTACTAGTGTTTACTAATGTAAAAAGAATCAATTATGAATTGCTATTTGTCATCATAAACTTCACAGAACGGTTCACAAAAATAAGGGTTTTGGAGGCCTTTAATTCTGAATTTGAAGCCTTGAACAAAAAAAAAAAATAATCTGTTCTGAACTGGCATAACATACCAGAAGGCTTACTATATCACAAGCTAAAGAAGAACGCAGGCGTTGTTTTAAGTTGCATACAATTAAATGTTTGTCTGATTATAATTACTACTTCTAATCCTTCAAAGGCTTAATTCAGTTTTGATATGTCTGTCTTAGTCTCCTCCTAATTTAACCAAGATACTTTGAATTGGAATACACCACAACAACCAAGAGTCTAGCTCTCAGAGTTCCAGTTCTGTCACTGGTGTTAGCCTGCACAAGTGTGTGAGGGAGCCTCATTCTGCCTCACTTAGCAATAATGGTCAAAGATATCATAGCTGTGCATGTACTTTCAGAAGCAGAGAACACTTGATACCAGTTGGTGCACCTTGAAATACCATACGTACCAGTGCACACTGTTCTAAGTGAACTCCGGGATGGGTTACCCAGAGAACTCTGATATTGTACGCAAGGCTCACGAAAATCGGCTAGCATCGTAAACTACAAGAGAACATACCTGCTTAAGTATTCAACAGAGGGAAAGTTTATTACTTATTACATACTATAACGAATGGTTGTACAAGCATAAAACTAGACAATGGACTTAGTATCGTGTTCTATAATAAAAGAGCTGCTGGCCTTTTGGCTTAGGGTACATCCACACTGCGCAGGAAAGACTGGGACAGAGATCCTTGCAGGTAGGTGAGTTTTGTAACTGGAATTGTAACAGCCAGGTCACACTGAACCACACACCTGCACTAGACAGGCCAGTTCACGTAGGAAAAAGACACGTCACATCAGTGTGACCTGGATCCAGCAAATCAAGCCCTTGGCAGAGCTCTTGCAGGCGTTTCTGGACAAGAGGAAGAAAGAGGTTTTCAGAAAGCTACAGCCTATGAAATATGAAATGAACATGAAACTGGGAACAGCATTGGACATTAGCAACAGCAACAAAAGACGACTTTGATGCAATTATGAAACTATTTGTCCCCTTTTATTGGCTAACACCACTCCATCAACTACATGGACAATTAGAAAATGTGCACAGAATGTCCTTTAGCTAGAATCCTCCTAGCCATGTTTGCATATGAAATAAAATCAATGCTTGATTTTCTACTTCAGAAGTAGTTCAACTGGACAGAAGAAACTGCCCATCTAAGAGTTATCTTTCAACTTCTAATCCCAGCATCGTTCTGCAAATGGAATACTCCCCTTACTTCCAGCAATGCAGTTAACTGGGAGGCCTGGGCCCATTAATGAATCTGCATAAAAGAAAAACGTTTCCATTATTTACCAGTTTTACTAGAATGAGCATCTCCTAGAAAAAAGGCTGAAATCAAGGCAAAATAACTTTTCACGTGAGGAACAGAACAAAGTCATTAACTATCCCAGAGAGTGCATTTATGTGGTGTCCCACAGGGTTTGAAATTCCTGAGCTGTAAAAGGAGGAAAGTCTGCATTCCCTCCTCATGCAGAGGGAGCAGATAAAGATGACAGAAATAAGTAAGTATGCTTACAAAGAGCCACTTTAAAGGAAATACGCTTGGATCTCAATGGATGTCCCTTTTAGCACTGCAGATATACTGTAATGTATAGTAGCATGCACTGTAGCAAAATAAAAAAAAAATAAAAAAAAAAGGTCTTGCTAAATTTCCCCAAGCCTTTGCTGTGAGCATGGACAGCTAAAGGAATTACAATAAAGAGAAGATTTTGCTTTGGAGCTTTTTATCTGAGTGTTGCTTAACTACGTGACTCTCATGGACACCTAACCACAGATCTCAGTGGGCAAAAGACAATGAAAGGAGCGTGACATTTGCAGTTGGGGAGTAGCAGAATGAGCAGCAGTGCAAGTCATCCCCCTGCTCTTGCAGGCAGGTAGAACTCTTGCATATATATTAAACATTGCAATATCCTTGCTTTCTCATTCACAAGAGCAGAAGAGGAAGAAAAAAATATGCCTGGACCCATTCTTCTGCATTACACAGAAAAAGCTTTGTCTGAAGTCAGAATTCTAGCAGGAGTCACAGCATTTCACTTGCTTAGCACTTTCCAGAGTACTTTCTAACCTCAAAGCATCCTTCATTAAACGAAGAATGAAGAAACGCAGCAACTTATACCAGCATAATAAAGTTGCAACTTGCACTGATAGTGCCTCTAATTCATGCTGCTTAAATCATTAGTTATGTAAGATCTGGCAAGTCAATGAGCCTTGCTCAGACTACAGGATCTCATTAATTCTGCCTTTTATGAGTCTTTTTCCACCTAGTTTCAGGACATTTGGCCCACATTCACAGGAGCTAAGAGAACCATCTCTCAAAGAGCCAGATGTTTACTTTAACTGATTAAAAGCACAAAACCTATCTGGCAATCTTATAAAGTACGTGTTTTTGTGATACTTCTAGTACTTCCACAATGAACCCTAGTTCAAAAGAATATCATCAGAAACAAACAAAACATGAAGAAATAGGAACTGGGAGCCCATCTGCAGGTATGAAATCCTGAAGAACATTGCTGTTTTCTTTTAAGGGCAGCAGACTATAACAGGCATAGTACTACTACCAACTCCACTTCTGGACTACACAGGGGTCTCTGGCATTTCCTTTCCCTGCGTGTGTCCAGTTTCCCACCCATAACCTGGGAAAGGGATGATGGAAACTTTTCAGTTGCACCAAAGAGATATGAACTTGGCACCACTGGCTAAAGCCCATTTGCTTTCAAAATCCGTGCATTCCCTTGTTAAGCTCATTAGGTCACAGCTACTGACCTTTATTTTACGTGCTGCGATGCTATTGCAAGCAAAGCAACAGTTCTGTGTGACACCCTTTTACTAACAGGGCTGGACAGAAAAATGCCCGAGGTAACAACACTAGATGCTATTCAGGCACAGAGAACGACTGCCTTTCCAGTGTTTCCCTCAAGAATAAGCCTCTGGAGCGCTCATGCACCTGGCTTTGCCAGGGAGGTGTGGTACTATGGGTGTTTTTCATGCCTGAAAGCTGAGTCATAACTTCAGCCCACAGAAGCAAACTTAATGAAAGGTGAGATTTTTCTTTTCCTTGCCACCCTTTGACATGTTTCTGTGAAGATGCCCGATTACTGGAACAACAAGTACAGCCAGTGAGCATCCGCTGTTGGTGTCCAACTAACGAGTGGGGCTCATGCCAACGTACACTTTACTCACATGCACGTCTCCTTAGTAATGCTGGATAATGCTTTGCAAGTAAATAAACATACCAAAATGACTTCTTAGTCTTCATGGTGAGTAAGAGCAGAGGAAGCCATTGGAGACAGATAAACACCGACACACAGAATCTTACCTGTCCATTCTAACATTCTGCCTCTGGCCTGAGCCATGTACCAAGTGTCTTAGAAAAAGAAACCAGAAAACCTGTTACAGGTAAGATTTGGCATATGTCACCCCTTAGAAGCGTTTTTGTTGCGATCCCTAAAAGTTAAACCCTAAAGCTTGAGGTTTTTATATCCACCTAAAATGTTTGTTAGCATTAACAACGATAATTCTGGATATTCTAGTTATTTGTACAAAAGCGTTCAATCCCATGTTTAATCCTGCTAAATCCCCCGGCCTCAGCAATGCCTTGAGGCAACCGTTTTCACAGCCAAATCACATCCATAGTCAGGGACTTCAGCGCTCGCAGGCTTGCTGCCTCGGAGCTGGTCACAGAGCAGCTCTGCGGGCCTGAGGAGGCTCAGCAGTGGCTGGGACTCTCTGCCTACAGGGCACAACGATGTACCAAAAGCGATGCTGTCTCACCAGCCTTGCTGGGAAGCAAGGTGCAAAAACCAAGGCAGAGATTGGCTTCTAGCCCCCAAATTAACTCAGTCTGAGCCATTTTTGCTGCCTGCCCAGCACAACACTATAATTCCGTCCCCATTCTTGGTGCTACAGTAGAACCTAAAGCTCTACTACAGCTCACAACTGGCACGGATGATCCAGGACTTCTGGGTTCCCAAATCCTCTTTAGTTCGCAAGGCTGGCAAGCAGCCTGTAGTTGAGAAATAGAGCTGCTGCTGAACCAGGAGACTTACAGCTTGGGCTCTAAGGCTTTATTTCAAAGTGAAATCAGAACAGACCAAGAGCAAAGTACTTAATTTTCAGGTTGCCACGGAAAATGTCACATTCTTTTTCTCTCTTTTCTTTTTTTTCCCCTATCTTTTAAATGGAGTAAAGGTTTTAACTTCTTTTCACAATCAAAAGTTTTACACCTGTGCCAAATGTACATTTGGAATTCACACAGTCATTCCTGTCGTCAGTACAGGACCAGTGAAAGGTGCACACAGCTTGCCCACAGAAACCCAACTACAGCCAGGTTTTTGTACATGGATTTTAGGAGGCTTTCTGTGAAAATACAGGTCAAAATGGGAAACTAGGGACAACAGATGCTATGTGATGTGGCACGCACAAAGGAAAAGGTTTATCCTCATCGTGACTTGTTATCACTACTGTCTCAACGACAATTAAAAACAGTAAGTTGACTTTGATGTGCTAGTTAAAAACTTGCTGCAGAGTCTGATGCACTGCATAGAGACATATTTGCTGAAAAAAAAAAAAGTCTGAATTTCTTTTCATTTGAGTCGCCCTTCTCCAAATCTGAGTTCTCAGATTTGCCACTACAGAACTCTATAACCACAGGCCAGTCCCATTTACAAAAAAATATACTACCTGGACAGCTTGCGAAAGGGTCTATATTCTGTCAGCATGCTGCCTGCATTAATGTTGTAAAAAAAATAACCAAACAACCACCAAACATAGATCAACATTATTGATGATAGCTTAGGAACAACCAGGCCATTGCACACTTCCATAGTCTCACTCAATCTACAGAGGCTGACTATTAAAAATAGACCATGAACAAATTTGTGCTGTACACAGAATTGCAGAATGGTTGGGGTTGGAAGGGACCTCTGGAGATCATCTAGACCAACCCCCCTGCCAGAGCAGGGTCACCTAGAGCAGGCTGCACAGGAACACATCCAGGCGGGTTTTGAATGTCTCCAGAGACTCCACCACCTCCCTGGGCAGCCTGTTCCAGGGCTCTGCCACCCTCAAAGTAAAGAAGTTCCTCCTCATGTTTAGGTGGAACTTCCTATGTCCAAGTTTGTGCCCATTACCTCTTGTCCTGTCACCGGGCACCACTGAAAAGAGCCTGGCCCCATCCTCCTGACACCCACCCTTTAAGTATTTATAAGTGTTGATAAGATACCCCCTCAGTCATCTTTTTTCCAGACTGAAGAGACCCAAATCCTTCAGCCTTTCTTCATAAGAGAGGTGTCCCAGTCCCCTCATCATCTTTGTAGCCCTTTGCTGCACCCTCTCCAGCAGTTCCCTGTGTCCTTCTTGAACCGGGGAGCCCAGAACTGGACATACGACTCCAGATGCAGTCTCACCAAGGCAGAGTAGAGGGGGAGGATGACCTCCCTCGACCTGCTGGCCACACTTTTCTTGATGCACCCCAGCATGCCATTTTTCCTTCTTGGCCACAAGGGCACATTGCTGGCTCATGGTCATCCTGTTGTCCACCAGGACTCCCAGGTCTCTTACACGAATCTTACAGCAATCTTACATGATTCTCTCAATATATTTAAAAAAAAAATAATCATACCTGCCTTCATCTAGGAGGATGAAGAATTCTGTATAAATTGGAGAGTAGGAAAAGTAACACTTTTGGCAAATAATTTGTGACATGACTTATTTAGAAAGTCATCAGTGCAATATCTGAGCTGAATCTGCCAAACTGAATTAAAACACTGCAGACTACATGAGCATAAGTATTTCTGCTAGCTTTGGTGCTCTGCAAGGTCTCAAAGAAAGCTGAAACTTGACAAATCTAGGTTAAAAGAATAAAGTTTAAGAAAAAAAAAAGAAATAAAAATAACTCAAGATTATTTTTTAAATTTTTGTGATGCTTAGGCCAATTTCAAGATATTGTAGTAGAACAGGGAGAGAAAACTCATGAGCTTTGAATACTTGGATTTGGCAGTGCTATACAATTCCACTGGCTTTCACTTCATTATGGGATTCAGATCAAAACTGACTTCCTTTTTTTAAAAACCCTTCATGGGCTTACTCTTGCCAGCCTGTGAACTGTGGCCCCTATATTCAAGAAGTACTGGCTTGCTTTCTGTCCTTTCACACATTCTCGCCTCTAACTCCTACTCCCACAAAATCTCTTTTCTCCACCTTATTTTCCCCACGGTTTCTCTCCCACCTTCTACTATTCTTTGGTATTTGCCTTGGTACCTCTGCTGATGTCCTGATTGCCAAAGGCTTCTCAGACAGGAAAGCACAGAGTGCTCCACTTCCACTCCGCTTTCTGTTACCTACTCAGTGTAGTTACCTCTACATCTACACCAGACTATACTATGCGAGAGATGCTTTACAAAATAAAAGGTATCATCTGGTTCTAATAACAGGATTTAAAAAAAAAAAAAAAAAAAAAAAAAAGACACACGATGCCAAGACTAGAGACTGCTAATGTGGGGAAAGTATAGTTATAAAATAGATAGATTTGGTGCTTCTAGGAAACAGCATTGTAATATCTTTTCCCATTGACAAAACATCACCTACAGCAACATTTTGTACGGCAGTAGTAAACCCTTGGTGGCTCTTCTTTGGAAACAGAACTAGATTTTAAATCCTCCCTGAGCACACTTATGT
This sequence comes from Larus michahellis, assembly GCF_964199755.1. Classification (NCBI taxonomy): domain Eukaryota; kingdom Metazoa; phylum Chordata; class Aves; order Charadriiformes; family Laridae; genus Larus; species Larus michahellis. The sequence continues at coordinate 71,076,793 of NC_133897.1, read as the reverse complement.
TTAACAGTTTAACAAAGCCCTGGAAGAGCACAATAAGCACTAGATCCATATCTACACATATCTAACATGAAAATAACTTATAAACTTTAGTGACTTTGGAAGATGGGGCCAGATATCTCAAGGTTTTTCACAATGCGAAACATTTCATTGCAAAGGTTATTTCATGACAGCACTATGGGTTTAAAAATACAAATATTTGAGTTGACAGATTTTGACTCAAAGGAAGACCTGCACCGACATCGCCTCTGTAGCCACCTGGAGGATGGAAAAAACCCCATATAGGTGAAAAGCTGTAACATTTTCTTGGGTTGCTTGCAGTGGGAAGCCAACAGACAGCAAGTCCATGTACACACTCCAGGTGCATGTTCATCACACATGGGATACTTGCAGCACATAGAGAGGAAGAGCATCTTTCTTCAAAAGAAGCAGGGTATGGTAGGCGATGGTAAGAATCCTACCCACATGTACTTAGATCCAGATCCTGGAGGAATTCATCCGAAAACCTGCATTTCACGGAATTATTCTTCTGGTGATGAGTGCCAAAACACAGGCTGCAGTAAAGGACACTGTCTTCTTTCTCTTGCTCTATGAGGTTTTGCTCATTTGCTCTGCTTGCTTGTAAATACATCAGTCAAAAATCAGACCTTTCAATAGCCCATTCTCTCCTCTGCCTTCACCTTTTTGTGGTGTGCTCTTCTGACCTTTCACTGTAGAATTGCCAGTCTGTGACACAGCTCAGGGGTTCTGTCCTTCAGACCACGCTCCTCAGAAGAATACCCTCAGCAACAAGGAGTCTGAGATGAAACCTTTGATTTGATCACCTGTGCTCTTATATGACTTTCACACGCAGACCAGTCCAGTGTAAGTATAATAAAGTAGAAATACTCAATAAATGTAACTATTTGGGTTATTTTGTTGCATGGAAGCACATATCCAGCAAGTACCAATTATCACAAGCCTGAACAAGACCCTCCGCTTCCAACTCCTCAAGCAGAAAGCAAAGACAGGCGTGTGGCTCAGTACGGCTCTGCCCTCAGTTTAGTCTATCCAAAATTTCTTCATCCCAAAGTTGTGGCACTGCTCTGTGCAGATACCATTGCTAAAGAGAAAGAAGAAACTAGACCTTAGAAAACAGGAGCCCTGCCAACAAACAAGGAAGACCAACACTTAGTTAAGGCAATAAAGTAGCAGTCAGTCCCAGAGCAAGAAAAGAAAGATGGCATTTTGTCCTGTGGCAAAAGTGGAGCTAAGAGGAAAAATTAATGAGCACCAGGTAAATGAGGTACTGGACACAGGGGTGCCTTCAGGTCCATATTTAACAATGGAACATCATATGAGGCACTAGCTACTATACAGAGTCACGTCACATGCATCTCAGTACTGTTCCAACCTAGGACTCAATGATTAATTGAGGATGCGTAGAGGACCTGCTCCATTTCAGGTGTAACATTGTCATACATGAGCATGTTATTTTGGGAGTCTAGGAACAGCAAAGAGATTGTTTCTTAAAAAGTGAAGCTTCATGAACATGCACAATATGAGGATGGGGAAGCAGCCCTCTTTCCATTCCCTATCTTCCCCCCCCTGCTTTATTTTACTTCCTCAACGTCATCTGCTTAGAGATCACCCCACAGACCAAACCCAGATGGCACTCTAGTATAACCATGCCCGTGCTCCCAGAGAGGCCATGGCAATGTTGCTTCTGTCTGTTCTCTGTTCCTATAAGCCAGCGTGCACGTGTGTGTATGTGTTAGGTAAAGGAAGGGCAAAGGAAAACGGTGACTTCTGACCACCACACCACCCCGCTTCAAAGCCTGGTAGAAAATCCAGAGTAGGATTTCAGTTACTGAGAGGAGACAGGTTTCTTCCTCCTATTTGTCATGCCCATGGACCCAAAAGCACTCTGCTTCTGCAGTGGGATGCCTGGCTTGCTGAGTTGTTCCTGTGCTGAGCAGGGACTTAAGATACTGCAGTGCCTGCTGGGAAGTAGATCCTACTTCCTCAACTTGCAGAGATGTTCAGAGTCTCTGATTTTGCACCTTTAGATTGAATTGGGTGCAATGAAAACAGCCCACAAGTAACTTGCAAACTTCCTTAAACGCTGGAGACCAGGTATCTAGGGGGAAAAAAAAAAACCAAAAACAAACAAAAAAATCCCATTTATCCTTTGCATCTCTCCAAGAAAAAGCAAATAATCATTAACTACCAAACACTATGCAAGAATTTGGCCAAAAAAAAAAAAAAGTTAGAAAACAAAACCAATAATAGGTTAAGACCGCTACATAACGTGTTGGCTCATCTTATGTAAGCCCCATGAAACAAACCCCTTGCTATTTCTTTCCACTATTGGAATTATCTATTTTATTTGCCATTCCTAAAAAAATAAAAGCTAATACCAATAAAAACAAGCCAGATACTCTCCCTTAAACCACCAACAAATCATTAACTGAGCTCAGAGTTAATAGCTTAAGAATATAAAGTATAATATATTGTAACAGCAGTGATAGAAAGAAAAAGATTTAAAGAGCATGGAACTATTACAACTAGTTTTGAGAGAGCTCAATGTGAAATCAACCAGAAAATGATCATTCCACAACTATAAATACAGAGTACTAAAACCAAAACAAAGTCTCTAGCTTTGTGAAAAAAATCCATAAATAAAAAAACCATCCCCTAAACTATTTCGGGGGAAAGTATTTAATGCAGCTATAAAATAGAGAATTTGTTTTCTTTATATTAAGTGTAGCTTTGATTGAGTCTGAGAATTAAACACTAATGTTATTGTAAGTAAAACACAAGGAACTGGAATTTGTGTTTGGCGTATAATCAGGAAATAAGTGAGTCAAAGTCGAAGGATGTGATATGCCTTTATATGGCTTAGTTAGGGTTACTTTTGATGCACTGTAAAATAAAAGTATTCCTTATGCAAAGAAACAAAAATATTTCCTCTTCAAATATGCATAAGGAGCTTACACTCTAATACTCTGTATATATATATATGTATATGCTCCCTTTGCAAGTGCAGATGCAACACATTTGGGGTTTGGCCGGACACGTTCGATAGGTATAGCTGATTGACAGCATGTTCTCAATTACTTTATAACAGATTGAAGGAACATATCATTTAATTTTAGTTTTTACAGCATTTTAGATGACCTACTACAGTCAATCATGCCTATAAAATAAACTGGCAATCAGAAAGCCCAGTCTTGCCAGCTCTGAAGATTTCAGTCATAAGTATTATAATATTTGATGCTTTGCTTAAAGTTCCAGCTCCCAAAAGTTATAACTTATGTGAGACCCAAAACTTCTCTTTAAAACTAACAGTGCTATAAAAGAAAAAAAAGCAACAAACCAAACCCCACCACTTAAAATCATGACCCAACTGGCACCTTGAAACTCAAAAACCAGAAGAGACTTTAAAAGAGAACATAAAACCCCCTCACCACTTAATAATTTGCTTTCGTTTTCTGCATCTCTCAACATCAACCTTTTGGAGAATTAACTTAAGACCTTTTAAACGTCTGGGGCTGGTGGCAACAGAACCCAGACAAGACATTAAAAACCAGCCCAATGACTCTACCTAGAGACCTCACCCTGCAAGATTTCCCTCTCTCCTCTCTCCCTGTCAAAGCCAAAAGAATCCAAGGTGCTTGTAAGCTGAGCCACCAATTTACACAGGTATCACTATCATGTATTAGCACAGTAGCAGCATCCAAATTCCAGTGTCCAGAGCCTCTGGGATAGCACTAGATTAAGCCTAAAATATATAGTTGCCTTAGATGCCATAATTTCATGCTAACAGTTCTGCTGTTTGTTCCACTACAGTGGCAAACTGAGACATTATAGTTACTCTGAACTGTATAAGTTTGATCAGCTCTAAACCCGCTGCCTCGACTTCCCTGCTATATCTCCCATCAGAAATCAATAAAGTAGACAGGACTCATGTAAGGAATCTATGTGACAGAAAACCGGTTGTACCAAATCTCAGACGACAAAAAAAATAAAGTGTAGTAAAGCATATTTACAAGTGTCCAACAGCCTAAACATACATTAGAGCAGTAGCAAGCAGAGGAAAGGTTATCTAAATGATGGAACCGCCAGCCAGTGCATCAAAGCTACTGCAATGCACCCACGCTGCTATTAAACAGTTAGATGTCTGGTCCTGGAGTCACTGTGATTTGGGTCCTTAATAACCCAAACCTAAAATGACTGGGATTAAAATTAGAACAGCATTTACTATCAGCTGCATTAACACGACAGTGAAGATGGCAAAGAGGGAAAAGCTAAGAATCATTAAGTAACAGAGATGAACAGAGAGCCGTAAGAGTAAACAAACATCTTCGGTTCTTTTGTGGAGGATTTGCACTCCATCTTTCTAATGGAACCATCTTTGAACTCAATACAAATAACGGACAAGCTGTGATGGCTCAGGAGAGCCACACGCAATCCAGCGTACAACTGTACTGTAGCTGCTCCATGTACCATTCCAGTATCTGCATTCCTTTTCCTTGCTAGCTATCCAATTGCATTTTATTTTTCTCCAGGGAGAATCTAGTCTGCACCTGTTGCTACTAATCACAATTGAAAATATGAAATGCAAAGGACAAGAATATATTGGTAGAAAGCCTACTGTTAAGCCCACTATTAAGATTTAATATCTAATACACACATATTAATGCAAACTAATATGCACTAGTACCCTACTGCATATTTGGTTGCACTGTATGTGGAGCTTTATGAATCTAAGTGGACTTGGGATGAGTCTGTGAAATCAAATTGGTACCCCACAGGTCTGTACAGAAGATTAGACTTAATTAAGTGGTTTCTCTCTTTGGTTTAAGGATATAAAAGTGATCAAATTATGACTGCAAGTAATGGCTAGAGTATACTGTAGGCAAAGAGTATTCTTGCCCGGTTCATCAGCATGCCAAATCATGTACCCAGAAAAGGACAAGGCTGTAAAAAGTGGGGTGCATTACTATTTACACCTCAAATTTATCTGCATGGCATTGAATCTCTGTCTGGCCAGATAAAGCAAAATCAAACTCTCCCTGTTGAAAAGGCTCAGTGGGAAATTAAAATGCAGCCAAGGATAAGACATTTCCAGATTAACAACACAAAAGCAATTGAGTAATAGTGGCCGTGTCATTAATTGGGAAGATGGTCTTCCCAAGACTCAGTCAGAACTTACACACAGAAAGGTTATACAAGGCATCATAAAAAGATCTCCTGAAGACGAGTAAGGGGTCAGGGGAGAAAAGAGAGGAACAAAAAGAGTGTTTGCATCAGGCAGATGACTAACAATTCAGATATGCCTGATTCCTGGGTATATTACACTTTTCTCCATTTTCAACCTTTTTCTGCCCATTTTTGATAAGAACCTTGACAAATAGATGATAGTTCCATTTGAAAAGCACAACTGAAAGTAATTCAATCTAGAAAAAAAACCCAAACTGAGGGAGGGTAAGATAATGTAGGCCTGTAAGATCACAAGCACTACAGAAGGGACAGGAATCACTAATGTCTTCTTTCTCTCCCATTCTTTCTCTCTTCAGAAAAAGATGGGTGGGAAAAAAAAATAAAGTTAATAAAAGTTATGTTCCCCACATGAAGATGCGATTCTCCACACCATGGAGAGGAAACACACACAACTCCTTGCCAAAGGATTCTGCAGATACTAAAAGCTGGTGGGAAGACTTGGTAAGTTTCTGGAAGATAAATCCAGTGAGGGACAGTAAGGCCATAGGAAACGCTTCCAGCTAAGGGAGAGCCAGACGTTGCGGAATATTATGATGAAGGATCACACACACATCCCTGCACTCTTCTTACTCTTCGTTACACAGCCCACCTGCAGCCGCAACAGGGGAGAGTCTACTGAGATAGGTGGGCCTTTGCTTTAAGCCAGTATGATTACTACCATGTCCTTATAAACCTAATCAGGGACACGTGTCAGGCTCCCAAGGAAAGGTTCTAGCAGGTCTCAAGTATAATTAAGTCTATCTCTGTAACTCAGTTGTGAATGGTACTGGGATGAGGGAAGGAGACTGATTAACCTGTGAGATGGAGAATGTGAAGCTGCACCCAAAGACTGAAAGCAGAGAAATCTGCATGGATATGAGCACATTAGCAGACTGCGGAGCAGGGAGCAAGGCACTCTTCTCTCCATGGTGAGAGACTGGAACGGAGGTGATTATCACATGAAGATACAAACCTCTCGCAGGGATACACTGAAATAGCTCCATACTGGGAGCTGTGACACTTGGGAAGAGTCATCAGAGAGATCACAGGTACAGCTTTCTCCTGTGCCTTCACATAAGGACCTGCTTTACAAAAAAAATCCCTAACAGCACTAATAGAGAACCAAGGACCTGCTGAGTACATTTCAACTGCTCTCCAGTGCTTTGCTCCCAAGCACTTCCTAGAGAAAAAAGGAGGAATGATAAGATGAATGCCATTACTGCTCACTATGCTCTGCAGATAGCTGAGAGACATGGGGGGGGCAGGGGAAGAGAGAACTAAATTCCCTTTGTCTGAGAGGTCTGGCACATATGACCTGAATTCAATCTCAACAGCAATTAGCTTCATGTTAGAGAATGCCTGAGGTTGGAAGGAACCTCTGGAGGTCATCTTGTCCAAGCTCCCTGCTCAAGCAGGGTTACCTAGAGCAGGTTGCCCAGGATCATGTCCAGACAGCTTCCGAATATGTCTAAGGACAGAGACTCCACAACCTCCCTGGGCAATCTGTGCCAATGGTCAATCATCCTTGTGGTAAAAAAGTGTTTCCTGATGTTCAGAGGGAATTCAGTTTGTGCCCATTGCCTCTTGTCCTGTCACTGGGCATCACTGAAAAGAGCCTGGCTCCATTCTCTTTGCACCTACGCTTCAGGTATTTATTTATATACATTGATGTGATCCCTCCTGAGCCTTCTCTTCTGCAGTCTAACAGATGCCTCAACAATCTTTCTTCCAAGAAAAGTAAGGTTGGGCGTAGGCCAACAGCCATTTCCACTACCTATCCGCATATACCTATTTGGAAGTGAACTAGGACCAATTAATTTAATATTTCATCCAACAAACACGATCGTGACCCAGATCAGTGACTTCACTGGCTAATCTGCAGGGACCTTTGCAATTCAGACTGCCAATGGCTATTTAATACAGGAGATATTGGGTGTTATGTTTAAACATGTTTAAAGGGAACAAATTCATTTGTTGGATTGCTTATGTGCAAACGTGAACATTGCCATTTCAACACTAGTTCTACTTGCTAAAGTTAGCAGAATATAATTACAGGTCTTTCATGCAAAGTTATCGTAAAATATCTGTTAGGAGACAGTAAAGAAGAGATACCACATGATGAGTATGTAACCAAAGCAGACCTTGAGCCCGGGACAAAAATGCTCGTCTAGTCACCTATGGCAAGACAGACTTTTCCACGTGAAAATATTTCAGCTAAAAGCTGAAGACAGGACCTTTTTGGTAGAAGAGAAAAATCTAAGCACACAGTCTTTACGGTTGCAAAGATAATTTTCCAAATATGAAATACTACAGCACTGGCTTCATAAAGCTATTGCTAATACCACTGTATGCCTTTACTCACAATTGTGGAGGCCTCTGAACTGCAGGTCTCAATCCCTTGCAGGCTGCCTCACAGCATTCTATCGGTGTCTTCTGTACGGTTTTAAAAATACCATACAACTCTTCTGAAATTGTTGCCAGCTCTTTAAATGAAGTAAATTCAAGCAGGAGTCTGGAAAGAGTGTATATTTAGAGCTTGATTACAGTTTAACTCTGGTAAATTTAAACCAATTTAGTTAGCAAGACATTTACAAATAAGTGCTCATTTCAGTTATGAGCGGGGTTTTTTTCAGTTTACCCTATAGCACCCTGAAGCAGATTTGAACAAAAACAAAAGTGGCCATTCCGAAACTAAACATCCACTACCTGAATCACAAATTTAAAGCTGATTAGAGTTCAACAAGTATCATCATCTTATGGAGGCATGGCTTTCCTTCCACCCCTTAGACTACACATTAGATGAATCTCTTCTTCTTCTTCTTTGATTCCATAAATGCAGTCAAGTAACCACTTGAATTTACAAAAGCACCTAATGTTAACAGATGTGGTTTTGTGTGTCACACTGGGAAAATGGTGTCTCTTCAGGCAAAGACAAACAACATGAAAGATGTCCCAATAAGTCTAACAATGAACTTCTGTGGTAACCTACAGAAAGGCTCTGCCCACTTTCCAAGCTGAGCAGAAATCTTGGTGCAACGAGTTGTGCAGAACCGGACTCAGTCTTTTATATCTCTGATTGCGCCACCATTGATGGAGCTCTGTTTGTTCTTCAAGACTGTTATGAGTATGACCTATTGCACATACGACTTAAAAAGTTGGCCCCACCACACTTCAAACTATTTGCTATGTAGAAAGCATTAGTGTTTTTCAGGAATCCCTGGAGTTCCCACAGGAATACCTGGTGGAATAGTAACCCAAATTCTCTGTGGCCAGAGCAACTCCTGCCTTGGAGGTGAAGGATTAGCTTATTACATGGGCAGCTAATTCCACTCAGGGCTGGTACATCGTCTTAGCCACAAGCACAGAAACACAGGACAGACAAGCATTTCAACACTTCTGGCTAGGGGATCTTGCCCTCAACACACATACTGATGCTTGTACATGGTCTCCTGGCTGTCTATACTCCTGTCCATCTGTTGGGATGGCATTACGCCAGCTAACAAGGTAGCACGCCAGCTTCACTAGCACAAATGTGCCAAATAAAGATAGGTTGTTTTGAATGCACAGCTTTCAGAAGACTGCAAGAGCCAGGTAGAAATTGCCCCCATGAAAGACAAAAAGCAAGAGACTTCTGCATATCCCCAGCTCTCCTACAGTTATTTTAGGTTTGATCTCCCCTTCATTTTCAATATTCAAGCACCTTCCCAAACATGGAAATCTGAACAAAGTTGTTGAATATGAGAGATTGCCAGGCAAAGCAGGTGGTATTTTAACAGACTCACTGGTAAGACCATTACATGCCTGCAGGAGGTCCTATCTCTCTATATATATACATCCTGCTAACAACCTTAGGAGAGAGCTGTCCCATCTAAATCTGCACATTTCTTCACTGTTTTCCTTCTGATCATCTCTACTCCTTCATATTTTAAGAACAGCTCTTCTCATAGAGCAAAATTATAGTTTTTCAAAATACCTATTAGCATCTTAAACAGAACAACAGTTCGTGCTGCTGGAGCAAGTATATAGGAAACCCTCCATATCCAGTAGTACCCAGTTAACTTCAATTTTACCCTGAGTTTGAAAATTACGGAACCAGCTCAAGAATCTGTCATGTTATTGTATTCATAAAGGCAGGAACTTCCCTATAAGCGCTAATTTAGAAGCCTGGAAAAACGCAGACTCCCTCTTTTCAGAAGTTTCCCTGTGCTCGTAAACTGCACAGCCTCAGTCCCCGAGACGAACAAGTCTGAAGAGTCACGATATGTAGTGTTTAAGAAGTCAGCCAGCTTGCCAGTTCTATACATTACTGAGCACTCTGGAAATACTGGAAATTCTCTCCCGTAAACTTTTAAGCCTAAGCTGTGCAGTTGCCATATAAAGAGTCTGCCAAAAGTACGGTTGAGGGGGGGGAAGTTATGCAATAAGCATTGTCAAGAGGAAATAGGAAAATGGGAAAGACAGTGAAGGCCTAAACAAAGCAAACAGAAGCAGCATGTGCTGACTCACCCCGGGTTAACATTAAAGCCATGATAAAGCTGCCACAGCAGCCACAGATAAATACAGGAAGGTTGGTTTTCCTTTAAGAAGCAAAACTCAGAGAAGGCTACCTGCATGCCTCCAAAAGCCTTCCCTCAGGAGTAATTTCCCCGAGAAGTGCATGTTTAGTTCACTGATAAGCATGTCATTAGCGGGGACACCTTTCACGTTCTGTCACAAGAGCTGGCTCCACGTTCCCCAGCAGCCTGGCAAACAGCACCATGAGGGACAGGGACAAAAAAAGGTGTGCACCTCTCAAAAGAGTTGACTGACACACCAAGGGTCCTGCCTGCCTGTATTCGTATCAAGCTCCCAGACACACTACATCAACAGGATACAGTCATCCATCATTTTCTAAAGTCGTCACAGTAGCGGGACCTTTTCTTCTCAGGTCAGTTCAGTCCCTTTACTTAACTGCTCTGTCATTCAGATCCCACCGCTTTTGATACTGGCACATTGCTGGACTGCTCTCAGGTAGAGAGAATGTTATTTGCTTCGTGACTCCAAAGCCACAGAACAAGCAATTGATCCACCCTACCCTTTCCTTTCTCCCACAACTATTCTGCCCTATGAACAGAAACAAAAGAGTGCAGCTCAATCTACGTGATCTTGCTTTTTCGTACAGTTTGTCACTAATTTACCTAAACAGGGATCACACTCAGAAGCATCATTTTTGACAGCAATAGAGTATGTGCTGATGGGGGGAAATATGGGGTGTGGAGAAAAGCAGATCTGGGAAAGGTTTGTGATAGTAAACACAGCCAGCATGAAGGTAACCATCTGCTGCGAGGCGATTCTGACACGTAAAATATTGAGCGAGCATGAATGAAGAACAGCAAACCCCACCCATGCACCAGACACAATCAATCTGACCCCCTTGAAATTTGTATTTGAATTAACGTTACCTTTTAATAACCTTTCACTGCTCTCTGCAAGGATAACAGGTGTCATTAAAACAGTGTCACCGTGCCAGTCTTCCCTGAGACACCTATTTATTTGGATCTTTCAAGAGAAATATAAATGAAATCAGTCATTCTATATTAGAGGGTTCCCAGGGACAGTTAGTTGATTGGCATCTCGCAGGAGTGGGCAAGTCACCGCAAGACACTTGTAGAAGAGAGCATTTTCCCTGAAGTCTTGATGCTTTAACATCTGACAGGAATATGTATATACGTACAGATTGATTTTTTTTGATGAATGATACTCTGTGAAATATCAGAGAGAAAAAAGTCAGACATACATTGCATAGCAATCGAGGGCTAATGAAGATCCAGGTATTAAATCAATTAAGAAGTATCAAAAGCTACCTAATCATCAAGGAACAAAATTGGCACCACAATATGTAGTGAGTATGGGAAAGCCTAATTTACTAAACATACCCTGCAGTCACATAATTGCATGTAATTTTACCAGCATAATTAACTAATTTAATTACCACTTCTCAAGTGCATCAATTATTGACATTACAGAGTTTTCAGACAGCAGAATTACTGTGTGGTACATTCAGAGAATGCAAAATGCTTTGTATGCCTATTTTCCAGTCACAGTCAACAACTGAGAGGGAACACAAGCAGCAAAAGGGGAAAAAATTTCAAGTGCACCACATAGAGCACAGTTTAGGGGTCGGGTTTAAGAGATGAACCAGACAAAACCATGTTTATGTAGGACTGAAAAGTCAACAGCAAACAACTGGAGGGACCAAGGAGACAAAAGCTAAGCATGGTGCTAAAACAGACAACTCTTATTTCTGAACAACGGGGTCTATTTTAAATTAAATCTGTCCAGGAGGTGACAAGCTCTTTTGAGATCTACCAGCCACGTTTACCTCTTAACCAAGGGCTTGATCTTACAGTAAGATCTGCAAGGATACACAGATACTTGCGCCAAGCTCCACCGACCTCACTAAAAAGTCATACAGGTGTCAGGTACGTCTGCGCAAGTCTCAAAGCAGAATCAAAGCCCAAAAAGACTTGGACTAGTATGTGAAAAAAAACAGGGGTGTGCTTCAACAAACTCTGGATGCGCTGGTTCCCTCCAAGATAAGGAAAAAAAGAAGTACAAAGATGAAGTATGGATGCATTCTTATTAATTAAAATGTAGCTTTGCCACATGGGATCATTACTCAGACTTGAAGAACTATTGATCCCCTGCTTAATGTTTAGACACTGTATGTAAATCTTTGCATAAAACCATTTTGTTTCAGCAATAAGCTTTTCAAAGTCAAGGGAGATGTCAGCATCTGCTCCCTACGGAGTCTTAAGAGTCAGTGTCAGTAAAAAATGGGCAGCGTCAGTAAAAATTATGCCCTGTGTCAGTAAATTTGTTAACAGGGTGGTTGGAAACCCTGGGAGCTGTGGTGTCATTTTCTTTTCCCATTGCCCTCTTGTACTTGACCTTTGCACAGCTGTTTCACAGTATCTGGAGATGGCTGAACTGTGAAATAGTGATTACAGGAAAGAGGGCATTTTAATGAGACAATACAACCTAGAACAAGAAGAGGGCATTCTTTCATATGCCAACTGAGATCTTTAAAGTCTTTTTTGTCTTTCAGATTCAATTAAGAACAACCACCACAACCCCCCCTTTTAAATCTAATGCCAGTGCTCAGTTTTTAAGGTCACGAAAGCTTACTGGATTCATTGCGGCGATTGTTCCAAGCAAGCAGAGGCACTTCGTTAAAATACAATAAAACAAAAGTCCAAATAAATCATCAATACCCAGAAGGTACTTACAGTCATACAAAATAAGCAAGCGCAGACTGGGTCCAATCAGTCGCATCCCCATCAAGTCTCTGGGCACAGTAGCACATGTGGTAAAGGCTCCTTCCTCGGAAACACATGAATGATACACTTGAGATGGAATTCTACCAGAGCAAAGCTACTGCTGCCCTGTCCTTTTAAGGAGCAGACTTTATCCTCCAATGAGTCGCATTGCAGGGATGGAACTATGCACCTATTGCTGTCTGTGCCTATAAGGGCCTTGTGAGGTTCCAGCTCAGGCAAAAAGCAATGGCTTAAGTTAAGCAACTGGCTTGAAGTATGCAGACAGGTACCATCTTTGACTAGAGATGAATCAGACTCATCTGGTGCATGTGGCAGTAATGAAGCTTCCTCCAAAAGCAAAAGAGATTTCTTGAACCTTTTTCAAAGGTTCTATGCAACAGCAACACACAACCTAGTCCCATCTAGAGTCCTGACTTAAAACCATGACGTGAAAAACCAAGACAATGAGAAAAGCACATGTTGCAATCGCGGGCAGTGGAAGGAAGAGGATGGAGGAGGAAGGGGACCACAACAGACAAAATGACTTCTTGTAAGCAAACCTGATGAATGACGCTCTTCATGCTTCTGGTTCTGCAGGCTGCTCTCTGCACATCTGCCACGTGGCTGCTATCAGTAAAAGCAATTCCAGTAATGACATTGATGTGTGAGGGGCCTGCACTTGTGAGACACTGGGCCTAAGCCATTATTCATTGCAGTTGTAAGTGGGTGGTGGAACTTAACCAGTCAGCTGAGTAAGTGCATATAAATGAGCGTAAACAGACAGCAAAAAGAGTGGATGAGTCAGTAGCAGCAGGAAAGAAAAGAGATAAAATACAAAAATCCTCCTCATGCCCTGTCAGCCCTAGCAGAGATTGTGTCACACCACTGCAGCCTTCAAATGTCCTTTCAAGTCAGTGCAAAACCTGTAAGAGGATTGTGATTTTTTCAAACACCAACAAGAGTTACTAATCCGTGGTGTATGTGTGTTACTAGCTGTATTTACTTAGACACCTGAAATAAAAATTATTAATAGTTTGTGCAAGGCACAACTTTGCAATTTGTATTTCAAATTGAAAAGTTGTGCATTGAACAGACTAGTAGAAGTCATCATCCCATACACATACCATACACCCTGCAAGTGGCGTGGCCTGTCATACTATGTGTGCAGTCACTGATCTAAGACACTGTCACGACAGGAAAGTTTGAGGTTGATCACAAGTGAGGCTGTAATATGCTTCCCTCGCAGCTTGCTAACAGAGCTGCCTAGTTCCTGATTTCACAGAGATTAAGGAGTGAAAGTGGAATCAGACATTCATGCGCATCAGTACTTTAGCATCCTTCTACCTGAAGCTAGAGGACCAAACAGATGAATTGGAAAGAATATGATGCTACCTAAGTTATCTTCTCTTTCGTCATTTCCAAGACCTTCCCCTGCAAAGCTTTTCCTCGGCCTCTCTTCTCAGACAAATTAATTTGGATGAGGCCTTTTCTCACAGATTCCGTTACCCTTTGGCAGACCCTGGGAGTTTGGTGATCTCTCTTGGGGGGACTATACCGCCAGTGGTAAGGGAAATCAGGCTTCACACTTCACTAACTCACCCAGATATTATAACCTCCCAGATATCACTGAAGTTAAATCCTCTTCAAGCCTTAATTCCAAATCTGGTTATTTTGGGCAACATTGAGTTTTTCCTCCTCTGTTGTGTTCTCACGCTTTCTAGATGCTCCCCTTCAACATGGAACGTAGCACTGCAGATACAGATGGGAACAAAGCAAGAAGGGCAGCACAACACTGTGAAAGGCGCATGACCAAGAATAGCTAACCATCTGGCTCTCCTCATTGGCATTCTCAGTATCATGGTTTTCCCTTGACGTTGCATGAGGGGGGAAAACAGGTTGAATCTCCTCTCCTACCGCACATTTGTGAACCAGACTGCAAAAATTGGCCCAAAGGGTAGCACATCTGGTTAATATCTTGGTACTCAGCTAATTGTTTAACACAGAAAATCTGTTCTGAGCGGCTCTGGATCTCTTTTAAATAACTGGACCTTCGTGTAATTGCCATCCATTCAACCACACCAGGGTAGCCGAGAAAGAAGCAGTTCTGCATACCACATGTGCTACCAGCACACAGCAGACGGCAAGCAGGGTCAGTACTGGGCCTGACAGCTCTGCCAGAGCCCTTCAACTAACCCAAGCCACTGTGGAACTCCCAGCAAGACAAGCGTCGATTATTAGCTAATTCTGTCAGTTCCACACGGGGGTGGGTAGGAAAACAACGAAAGTCAATCATAGTAATTTAGTGAAAAAAAAAAAAAAAGGAGGTGGGTGGTGTCTGGGTCTCACCGAGGGAGGACCTTCATCCTACACTACATATTATTTTAGCAGATGAGAAGGGATAGAATCAGAATTAAAAACTAGTGTTGCTTACGCAGAAGTGAGCATGGCTCCAGTACAACTGTTACATTCGCACAGCACAAAGTTCAAACCAGTTACCTTTCCACTTGGTGCTCTTCAAGGCTCAGTTTCCAAACGGTGAATATAATCAGGGCCAAATTCAGCCAGCAGAAAAAAAAAATACATGATGGAAAGATGACGATGATTGGCAAGAGCTTAAGAATAGTTTATTAGATATCTGAAAAGCCACATTGTAATTATGCAAAAAAAAAAAAAAAAAAAAAGGCAAACTAAACCACACTGGTTACAGAAATTACAGAAATGCAGCCAGGCTTACAATGGAAATGAAAGCATCTATAATTTTTTGAAATGCATATAACAAATGCAAGAAAGAGAATGGTGAAAATAGTAAGTATAAAACAGAAACTAGACATTGTAGAAAATGGAGCAGGGAAGGAAAAAGACATAATAAACCAACAGCGCCAAAGAACTAGGAGTTCGTTAGGAACAGAAGGACCTTTCACAATGACAGTAATCTATTACTGGATGAAGAAAGTTGTCTTGTGAGCAATAATAGCAAAAAGGCAGAAATCTAAGAAAAAGCCAGATGATCTAATACTGCTGAACAAACCAAAAACAAAATCCCCAAATATGCCTTGTCCTGCAGAGAAAGATCATGATCCTTCCACTGTCTATTTACAATAAAAGAATAAAGCCAGATTTGACTACAGTTTCTAAGACTGTAAACAGGGAGCTAGAATTCAGTAGCTAAGTTCTTCTATTTAGCAAAAGCAAAATAAGATTGAGAAACAAAATGAGGCTTGAAAGCTGCAGAAAAACTCAAATAAACCCGAGGTTCTTATTTTGACCTTTGCAAGGATCTAACCCGTTGGCTAGTTCACTGTTTTACAAATGCTTCACCATCCACATTCCCTGCTCTCAAAGGGCTGATGGACTAGCATGACCTGAGGAGAGATTACAGTGCACATGCTGATTTATACCAGCAGGAAATTTGGCCCTCCAGGTTTTGGGAAGAACTGTGTTTTATTCCTATTTTTTGTTCCCTTACAAAGATGAAAGACGAGAAGAATTCAGAACTGGTTCCAAAGGTGCAGGTGCTCCGCACAGTTCTGCTGGGGGGTGGGCAATATTGGCAGGACCTCCTCACCACTGCTACATCAATACCACACCTTGGCTCATCAACCAGTGAGACCAGCTGCAGGAGAGACAGTTAGGAAGCTTCCTTTTACACTAGTCCAGACATTTCCTTTCCACTACCAATTAACTACCCACAACACAGAAAAGCTTATCAGCAACATCAAAGAATGCATTCCTCACTAACACACACTGTATGGCAGATAACGTCTCTGGCTGCATCAGATTTTCTAATTAAGCGTGTGGGAGTGGGGGAAAAGAGCAGGGGGGGGGCTAAAAAAAAAAACAACAAAAAAACAAAAAAATATCAAGCAGAGCGCACTGTGTGTGTTGTTAGCAGACACTACTGTAAACTGAAATACAGGTGCCATTAGCAATCTGCTGTCTGCTGAGCTGCACTGCTCTGGGGCCTCACTTCCCAGTTAGTCTTTTTTTGTCTCCGTCTCACAGAAAACAATGGATAGAAGACTCCAAGTGTGGCAAGGTGAAGAAACAGCACAATGATTGTACGTTTGCCTTTGATACCTACCACCTCAGAGTGAAAAAAATAAAGGGACCAGATAACGAAACCCATTTATTTCATAAAAAAAAACCAAACGTGTTGCTTTAAAAACAAAAACCAAATGCAAGAAGTAAATAATTAAGATACAATAGGCTGAAATACTTATTAAACAGTTGAACAAATAATTCACTATAAGGAATTTGTTAGATTAATTCGGCTTCTCCCCACAGTAGTTTAAAATTCACTTGAAAGTATCCAATTGAGTTCAGGGCAAATCTCTGTTTCAACTCTCTGCAAGCGCACACACAGTTCAATATTTTATTTTCAAACTCTATCAGATAATTGAGAGTATTTACACATATTTTTTTTTGTTTCCTGACTAAAAGAGAGTACATGCACTTCCAGCACAAATAATTGTGCATGTAGTTTAAATAAATAAATAAATAAATAAATGGTGCCTTTACATATTTGTGCCAGCAAAACTTGACAGCAGGAACATTCGCAGGAAGCAAACACAAAGAAGACGTCACTACAGATGAAGCAAATTAATTTTCACATTGAACATTCCCAAAAATATTGTCCAACTACAGACAGATCATTATGCTGAAGTATGAACTGTGAAAAATTAACAACAGAAAATATGCAGCGCTTACTTTGCAAGCCTCAAATTGGGTAAATCACCTTAGGTCTTATGGCTGTAGTAGCTGCATTAATTGCTCAAGATCTGGTTCCTAGATAAACTTCTCTGCATGGAAAACAAGTCTTTGTTTCATTATTAAATCCTAATGCAAACCGATGGTGCTATACAAAACAATCTTCTTTTGAAATTCCAGTAGCAGCTCAATTGAGCTCAGCTTGAAACTGGCAACCTGCATTATTCCATTTTAGATATAGGAACCTGTCACACGCTGCTTTTTGTTGTGTTTTAAAAAGAGTTAATATTTGGCTAATATGTTTATCTTTGCATAACATTACTGTCTATGTGCAGGAAAGAAAGAAACAGCTGTTGCGAGCCTAACCCTTACTCATTAATCTTTCATCATCTTGGGACTTCCAGCGTTGTATTCTCTGTTACAGCGTCAGCTTTCTATTCAGCGGTGGTATCCGAGAGCAAATTCCCTACAAAACTGCCATTTAGACTTGCCAGATCCACTTGTACTGAACCTGGACACTGAGGCTCCTCACGCACCATCACCCAGCAGAGACGGGGGCGGGAGGCAGGCAGTATTTCTACCATACTTGCAGAATCTGTCTGCCGGTGGCCGCTTGTTTCAGGGGGAGCAGGAGGCACCCCAGGTGCAGTGTTTCCTCCTGGCAGCACAAGGAGCAATTTCAGTGCCCTTGCATCAAACTGGTGTTCTGAGGTCTGCTCTTACTCAAACACTTGGCAAACATCCTGAACCTTGGAGTGCCCAGGTTACACCCAGAAACTTACATATTCGGCAGCAGAGGACTATCTCCTCCTCCTGTTGCAATGGTCTCAGCCTTGCCTGGTTTTCTTCTCAGCCTCCTTTTGGATGCGTGCCCAAATCCACAGATGTGCACAGGAGGTAGATGGCACTAGAGGTGCCCTTAAGCACCTCAGCTGTTACTTCGCACCGCCTCCAAGGTGTTATTAGCAGAAAACATGCATTGTAGAAACCACAGTAGGATTTCTCTTTACACCATTCTTGTTTTTAATCTTTTCAAATTCTCAGGAAACAAGAGACAATGGGTATTGGGGAGTCAGAGCTGTATGACTTCCTCCTCCGCCGCCGCATTAGACTCTATATTTATATAAACATGTAGTGAAGCATATATTGGTTTCAAACATCTGTCTGTAGCATATCAACATCCACAGTAAAGTCACCACTCTGGCCAGTAATCATAGTTTTGCCCAGCTGACGAAGCAGCATCACACACAGCTTGGCTCTGCCCTCAGACACCTAATCTTTGGGCATCCAGGCCACGGTCACCAGACAAGGGAAAGACTGTGCTGCAGACAAACTTCACCCAACGCCTCACGGACTGTCTTTAAGCAGTTCTGGGTGGGTCTGTGCCTGACCCGTCACCATTGCACTGACTTATATACGAGGTAAATACAGTGAGAGCATTTAATGCCTCAAGCCATGCTCTGATGCTGGGGAAGTAGCTGTGGTATCACTGATGCTGTTCCTCACCAGCTATCCATTACCATGGTACAAATATAAGCTGGGCCATATTTAAGAATAGCATAAGCTAGTCAGGGCAAGAATTATGCGGTATTTCTTCTTCTGGAAGGTGCCTGTAGAATTTTTGATACTTTCATAATACACATTATAAATTATTCATGCAAGCATACATGCAGACCACATACACCAGTAATGCGTATTGCAGAATTACCAATTCACGTAGCACTCATATCAACAGAATTGAGCATAAAACTAAACTCGTAGAAGGGGTAACATGGTGCATCTTGAGGTTAATACCTGTACTTCTCTTTATTTGGTTTACATATGTCCTTCATACTATCTTTCCTTGTGGTGATCAGCCTAATGAGAATCAAAAGGCACTCTTACCTAGTAGAGTAAATGCAAACTAGTCTTCGCACTAACAAATGGAAAGAAAAGCACGACAATATCTTATTATTCTTTGTGCTGTGTTACTTATGCTTACCTCATCTGCGTTTAATAGGTTGCCTTCATACTCCCTCCATAGAGCTACAGATTCTCAAGTTAAACAAGGAAGCTCCTGACAGCTTTCTCTTTCCTAGGGCAAGATTGCTCAACTAACAATAACTGAGATACCTTTTGACAAGTGCAGCTAAGAGCCAGTAAAGCTTAGTCAATCTGCATCAGTCTGTCTTGGCACCTTTCTTTCAGTTTCATATCTAAACGCTGGATGCCAAAGTCTCTTGCAATGATTATAGAAAATTATAAAAAGGGAAATATATGCAAAACAGAAATCATATTAATCAGTTGAAGGAAAATACTTTTCCAACTACAATTGTGGCTGAAACCCATAAATTAGATGACTGGAGTAATAAGACATGTGAAATGGCTTTTAAGTCCACTACCAGTTCCATGCAATAAATTTCAAATGACATCCAGGCTTTTAGTGGAGGGGATGATTTATTGCAGTCTGCAGGAAGAGAGCTTTCATGGATTATCTCTAAAGTGGCAAAACTCTATTCTGAATTTTTCAAAATTAGTACAGCTCAGTGAATGTTACTGACAAGCAAGTCCAAAAGCACTTTAAAAAAAAAAAACAAAAAACAAAAAAACCCCAAACCTTTTTGTAAGAAAAAGGGCAAAGATACTTTAGAATATCCACAGATTTTGCTAAGGGAACTACATCTTGTTTTTTCATAAACCAGAAAAAAATAATAGCAAGAGAATAACACTTGTTCACCTGGGCTTCCTACAACCAGAGATATTTCACTAGTGAACTTTACACGGCAACATTACTCAGCTTTTGACACTAAAAGTCTACAAAACATTTTGGCAGACAATACAAATTTCTACCAAGACCTATAAACCTAAATGTACTCTTTCCACTCTTTCTGTCATTACGCAACACGACTGAAGCACTGACCACAGAAATGCTCTCCAAAGACAGCCTGGCGCCTACAGGGTCCTGTTTCCTTCAGGTATCCAGAAATAGACTTATTTCGTCTCCTCTGGTAAAAGGAATCAGAGAAAACGTGTTTCCGCTGGAATCCCAGAGTGCCATAACGTCAGAGTATCAGAGTTGTGATGCTCACTGCAGGGCTCCTGCATTGCACCTGGTGTTGGACAGGTGTTGGGCAGTGTCCCGATTCTGCGTCTGTCCCTTTCCCGGGGAGTGAAGACAACCTGTAAGAGCCCTGGGATGCTGTCACGATTGCATCCCTAGGTACACCCCTGCTCAAGACCGTAAAAGTAATTGCATCTAAGAAGAGGATGTTCCAGGGAATGGGTATAATCCACTTCAAGAAGCATAGATGCACCTTGGCTAAGAGCTGTTAACAGGCCCCTAGTTCTGATTGCTTTACCGTCTAGTGAGAGTAAATAATTCTGGTAATTCTCAACACACGGGACACCGAATTTGCATACCAATGGCAGTTAAAACTAGGGTATGTTTGTGTTAAGTAATGGAAATGTTATAAATGGAAAACGTCATCTTACACTTTCCTGACACCTTTCACCCAGAATAGTTCTAAAATATTTTATGGACTAAGGAGTGATCTGATTTCATTGGCATTCAGAGTAGAAAGTGAAGATCTATGCTTTAGCCAATTAATTCATACAAAAAGTGTACAGTGGTGCAATTTAGTCTCCCAGGAGGGAACGCAAGAGGATACCAGGACTAACTGCTCTGCTTTTACATGACTGTTAATGATGCCTTGGTTTTCATTAGAGTCTTTCCTACTAAAGACTAACCATTAGCCTTTTAAAGCATGAATTCAGCACTGGCCTGGATTTAGAGCAGTATTCCACTGACTCCACTGTACTTATAGCTCTGAGATTTCCCTTGCAAGTCACCTACCCAAAGTCTGATATTATTACTTATTTTATGGGGAGTTCTGGAAGCAATAAGGGATTCATGCAAACATCGTTTAAAAGGAAGTCCATCCTAACTTGAGACATAACCTGCACTAAAGCAGAGCTGGAAAAAATAAATTAACATCTTTACCACCCAGACCATTCTCATTTACTGTTGTTTTAGTAAGTTCATCACAGCATCTTTTATGAAGCTAGTCACAGACATTATCTTAGTTTTACAGACAGAGAAACTGAGGCACAACCCAGTGAAATTACTGATTTAAAGCTGTTCACAGGCCAATGACAAAGCCCCAAACAGAACCCAAAGTTTCTCACAGAAGTACTTCAAATAGCCTGATACACCACAGATAGCCCTGATTAGAAAGTATGCGATGAGGAAGGTTTTTTAATTCAATATAACATTTTTAAATCCTGTCCCTACCTGTGTTCAAGTGAAGTCAGACACATACTCGTCTTCATCCTTGGCTTAGGGTATTCAGACACACACTAAACATACGTCTTGCACTGTACTCCATTGTAACACAAGCCACGCAAATACATTGAAATCTTTAAGTGATGGCAACTTCTCTTCATCAAGTGTAGACAAAATTCAGAAGAAATCTCTTTTTGGGCCATCACTTAATAACCACGTAATTTCCCAAATACTCACAGCCAGACTTATGGGGCTCAATTTATCAAAGATCAGCTTGTATCTACTTTATTGTAGGCACAAAACAGAAGACATTTGCTCTGACTAAGCAAATCTCATTCCTTAGATGACGGACTTAACTGAACATACAACAAAAAACCTCACCCCATATACAGCTTTAAGTGTTAGTGACTATGTTAAATTGCAAATATTCACAAGAGGACAAAGTGGACTTTATTGAGTACATAAGCACACCACTACCACAGAACAACCGAATGGCAGGGGTTGGAAGGGACCTTCAGAGATCATCTAGTTCAACTCCCCCTGCCAAAGCAGGGTCACCTAGAGCAGGCTAGAGAGGAACACATCCAGGTGGGTTTTGAATACCTCCAAGGAGGGGGACTCCACCACCTCCCTGGGCAGCCTGTTCCAGTGCTCTGCCACCCTCAAAGTAAAGAAGTTCCTCCTCATGTTGAGATGGAGTTTCCTGTGTTCCAGTTTGTGCTTGTTGCCCCTTGTCCTGTCACTGGGCACCGCTGAAAAGAGTCTGGCCCCAGACTGACTCACTTAAAACCATTCACTTAAAACATTTTAAGTAAATTACACGCTGAGTATCCAACATCTTTCAGTTTTTAATCATGTGTATATCTTATATTTTAGGCAATGCAGAGTGACCATGTTGCACACAGTGGCAAAGTGATGATAAATGACAGAGTACTTAGCGCCATTGCGGCATAAACAAGCTTGTGCATTTTTATGAAAACTAAATGGAGAAAAATAACTTTGATACTCTTTCCCTACATCTTAAAGAATCAGTAAGTTTTTCTGAAAGAAACGGCACAGTGAAGACAAACTGTTACAGCAATTATTTATAAATTCACATTGAAATGCACGTAGAAGTCTTCCCTTCTGACCTATGCATAGAGTTTCATTTGCACCTATTACTTCTGTAGAGCTCTACACCAGTTTAATCCTCCAAAACAAAACCCCTACCTATAGCCTGACTTTATAGGCGGGACCACATCTGGAGAAGCACCACAGTAAGCAGGTAACAGAAGGCTCTTGCCTGACATGTCTAACCCCCTTTCTCATTAATGGGCAATATGCCTGCATGGACAGGAAAATTTACCTCAAAGTCTGTGATAAATCAGTCAGATTTGATCTGCTCTATGTAAAATACACAGCCAACGCTGATTAAATGAGCAGTGTGGTGCTCTTTCAATAGCGCATCAATGCTTTTCAGCACATAGGTATGTACAGAGAGCTCATAGCTATAAATGAAGGAGAATCATGACTTATGTTTTCGATCACTGGAAGAATCCATTGTAAAATATTAATAGAATGATGTGGCTTCCTTTCCCATTCCTGTTCCACATGCCCATTAACATGTTTTGCTGGTCATTCATATTATTATTATTATGTGTGACAATTTGGGATGCAAAGAGTTTTAGGCACTGCGTCACTTTCAAACACTTTGTAAATAAGCTTGGATTGTAGGGCAGTACCATAACACATTTTTAATAAAAGAATTTTTAAAAAATAACTACAATTCTAATCCTCAGTCCTATTATCTCCCTCCCTCCCTCATCTCTCATCAAGCCTTTCTTTCATCACTAAGGAAAGGAAAAAAGTCTTCAATAAAGGCTGACCAAGTACATTTCCTAAAAGACAAATCACGAAAACCAAGAGATGTCCAAGTTGAGTCTATACTAGTGATCCAGAAAAACCCCAATTCATACATCTTACCGCCCAAACATCAGAAGCACCGTCACTGCCTTTGCTCTACAAGCAATTCTGCAGAGAGCTTTAATCTACAAGCTCTCTTGCAGATCCAATGCAGACAACCAACTTTTCTAGCTCTCACCTAGGCTCCCTCTCAACCTCCCAGCCCCATCGCAGTAATAAGTGACACATCTGGTATAAGCAAGCTCCTGTCAGTCCTCATCAGCACAAGATCTCTCTTCTAGAAAGCCAAGAAAGGCCTGCAGCCTCAGCAGCAGAGTTTGAGGCTCTGATATTCACGGGACTCTTCTTTCCCCACATTGTCGAAATCCAAGATCAGAAGGAAAAGGAACCAAAGAGGGAGAATTTCAAGAAAATTTTCCAGATAAATGATGCTTTCAGAATCATTTATGAAGCTGCACATTACAGATGAGTTCCCACACTTAGCAAAAGCGTAGCCAAGATTCACCAAGACAGAGAGGTTCACTTAGCATGTTCAGAGAGGTTTGATATGTACTGGGGTAGGAGTGGGCTGAGAGGGGGTTCCTACATTTCAGAGACACTCCCCTCATCATCCTGCTTGACAGAGATGCTCTGGCTAGCACTTTACCCACAGACTCCTTTCTCTCACTTCTACCTTTTAAGCTTCCAAACATGGTCTTGCAGCTCAGGGTGCACAAGCCCTGTTCATAAGCATCGTGGTTGTGGAAACTTCAAGAACAAATCCATACCACAGTTTCAAGAGCCCCACCGCTGTAGGAAAGGAATACTCGACATCTGCCAGCCCCTTGGAAACCATAAGAGACAAACTCTAAAGTAAAACAATCTCTTCCACTGAGAACCAGAACATGGAAATCAATCACAAAATCTGGAGGCAGACAGAAATGAAATATTGAACCTTAACCTGTCCTTTGCTGAAGGATGGTCCCATGTAATTTAAGGGTTCTCCTCAGCTAGGACTCCCAAGTCAAGGTTAATACTGCAGACAAGGATCTTTTTCCTTCCAATACAACTTTGAGGTGATTCCCCTTTCTCAACAGGGTTGCAGTTGACTGCTTCCAGAGACGCTCTGTATTTATGGTTCATTCAAGGCACTGACTCACGCCTAAGCTAATGAGTTCCTGTCTGTCACAGTATCAGTTAGTGTCATAAGAACACCTTGAAAATGCCACGGCAGGGGTCCCAGCCAGACTTTACCTCCTGTGGACTGTACCCAAGCAAAACCTCCTTCTAGAAGAGAAAGAAGTTAGTACGTATAATAGACACATTCTCTACATTATGAAAAGATTTATTCCAGAAATAGTCATTATAAAATCCCAAAAGAACAAAACAATGGACTAGTATTGTTACTAGTGCTAAAGACCAGCAAAAGTTAGCAAACCAGCCTGAGACAAATAAATGTTTGGAATGGAATGGCTGGAGACTATTCAGAATATAGATATTTCTCTCCTCAGCAACAAGAGGAAAACCATCGCAAATTTTGGAACGTGCAAAAGAAAGGAGAAAGAAAAGAAGGGTAGGAAACATGAACCATTTTGAAAAGCATGGCTAGAAGAAAAGGTGTGAAATTGAGAGGGAGCAGAGTACAATCAGACCAAATAAACAACAAAAGTCCTGACAATGAGATCCAATCATTGTGGAATAATCTGTCTCAGGAATTCAAGCAGAACCCCATTACCTGTAATGGTTTTGCTCAGCTATCACCATAATGCGCTTATTAACACTAGAATATCAAAACCCAAAATGAACCAAATGCTTGATAATGTAATGCAAAGGGAAAACATTGCATAGACAGAACAATACTTCCATTTCTATCACTGTAACAAGGCCTGAATGATTATGTCCATGTCCTAGCCTAGCTGTTCTGTGAGGAAGGGAAAAAAGAAAAGGGGGATGAAGGTAGGAAGAAAAAGGTTTAGGGAGAAGAACTCACATCACAGAGAGAAACAATAACCTTATTTCCCATTTGCAAATTCAAAATTTAAAATCTTTTTAAGCTAGTGAGGTAGCCTTTGAGGTGAACACCAAGTACTACTCAGTTTCCACTGAAAAGAAAAGGATGTAGGAATCAACTCTTGAAATTGTTTTGACAGCCTTGAGAAATGGGAGCGAAGTATAAAACCCACGTTGCTTTTTTTATTTCCTTGTCCAACCCTTTGCAGTCCATTAAAAAAGATGCCAAGTTTCTCAATGTTTGACTCCATTCTCCTTATTCTGCCAAAAGACTGTATGACCTCCAGAGCCCTGAACAAAACAGGATGCATGCCAAAGAATGAAAATCCTATGTACTCATGCACAGCACTTTTCTGCACAGAAATAAAACTACATACATACAAATAGCACCAAATTGGGGGGATAGTGAGCACCTTTACATCCACACACTACGTTCACCGTGTGATACATGTCAGAGGACCCTATGCACTTTTCTATTCCACAAAGAACCCACAGGCTTCAAGGTAAACTACTTTTGCCATGTAGAATCAGACAAACAGTGTATTTGAAGAACGGCCTACCGGACACAACTCTCAATGAAATTCAAGAGAACAATCACAGAATGGTTTGGGTTGGAAAGGAACTTTAAAGATCATCTAGTCCAAACCCCCTGCTATGGTCAGGGACATCTTTCACTAGATCAAGTTGCTCGAAGCCCCATCCAACCTGACCTTAAAAAATTCCACTAACAGGGAATCTACAATTTCTCTGGGGAACCTGTTCCAGTATCTCACCACCCTCTTTCAGTTTAAAAACATTGGTCCTTGTCCCGTCACGACAAGTCTTGGTAAGAAGTTTTTCCCCATCTTTCTTATAAGCCCCCTTTAAGTACTGGAAGGCTGCTATAAGGTCTTCCCAGGGCTTTGTCTTCTCCAGGCTGAACAACCCCAACTCTCTCAGCCTGTCCTCATAGGAGAGGTGCTCCAGCCCAATCTTCGGAGAAGTAAAAGTCATAGAGTAACAGACCTGTTTTACACTTAAAAAAAAAAAAAAAAAAAAAGTCACAGAATCCTCAAGCACCCAGCTAAATGGGAAGCAAGAGCAAAATTGATTCCTGGCAGCATAGATGCGTGAATAGTAGTAGTAATACTAAAATACACCTCACTGGATGATCCTGCCTTCTCTTTTAGTTCTCCTTGCAACCCAAAGTCACCTGCCATTATCTGCTTATGACAACCCGTAACAGCATATGCACAGGCTCTTTAGCTATATCAGGCAGTCAGACAGCTGCAATCATCAATGGTCATTTCTTAAAACTAAATGAACACCAGGACAAATGGCCTGGCTAACAAAGCTCAGTGATTATTTTAGATATCAAACTGCAAAGGTAATAATTATATAGAAGCTATTACATGGAATTCCTAAGCCTTTCAGAGTCTTAGTTCTAGGAAGAGCTTTGTTCAACTGGGGGACTATACAAACATACTGGAAAAAAGATGGGGTTTGGCCCAAAGAACTTTCATTCTAAATAAACGAAAGAAACAAAACCTGAGTGACAAAGAAATAGAGGAACCAGCAGATAACTCTAGTAAATATAAGAAAAGAGGAAAAGAAAGGTTAGGACACTAGCAGACTATCAGCTGACAAGCTGGCTTGCTAAATTTTAATTTATTTTTTTTTTATTGAACATCAGGAAAAAGGAAAGTATGAAGACAAACAGTGGATATGTTTATGAAGAACTCTTCCCAAGTAGCCCAGTGTGGACGGAAACACAGGCATTTATTGAATCTTTAATATCAAGAATGCAGAAGCTGACATTGTGTGCTATAGAAAAGCAAAAGTTGTATTTCAGCAGTGAATAAGAGATGGGTAAAAAAACTGGCAGAAGCCCAAAATGCCTTGGAAATGAAGACAAATAGCTTACATGTGATAAAATAGGAAAAGGAGAGACAGAGGAAAGATACAGAGAAAGGAATGATTTGGATAAAAACGCAGGGTAGCAAAGTGACTTTTATATCAACATTATGGGTGAGTGTAAGTAAGTGGATTGTTTTTCAGATTATATTTTCTTGCATATTACATTTTGTTGTCTATATGCTAAATTTATGATTACCTTATAATTATTGAATCATAGAGTTTTAATTAAGCAAGTACTTTGGAAGAAGAAAGCACATAGCTGCATGTATTTATGCTCCCTCCATTACGAAAAGAATCGACAATCTAGTTTTTGTAAATGTGTGCTTTTCTATGAACATTCTCCATGTCTGACAGAAATGTGAAGGAGGACAGATGTTTCTGCTTTCAACATCCCCCCGCAAATCTTCACCTATTTGCATATTATAGCAAAAGTTTTCCCATCTCCACAGGAATAAATGTACTTTAAGAATTCCTCTTGGAAATCCATGCCTCAATTTTTCTTTGTTTAAGCAACAAGAGGAATGAGCAGAAGTAGCTCAAATTTCTTTCATGAATAAGGTCCTTCATTCTTGCTTTTCATGATACAATATATGGAACTTTAAAAGTTTCAGTCAATAGCTTGGTCAAGCAACCATATCTGAATTCTGATATTAACAATTCAACCTTCTGAAACCAATGAGTCCTATTATAACCAGCAGTAATTGTGGGTCACTTCCCATAACTAACCTCGGATCACACTTTTAAGTCATTTAAAATCAAAATGCCCAAATAAACGTATCTTACTTTAGTTTTTAAACAAGAGGCACTGCACCACATAACAGGCTTTGCGTATTTTAGATAATTGCACTGCTCCACATGTAATGGTCACTATTATGCTGTCACACTACACTGCTGCCTGTAAACACAGTTTGGGTGTCTAAAGGAAGGAACATGTGAGGCAATAGTATAGGAAGACTGAATAATGCAGCGAGCAAGTTAGGGCTACTGTAACAGGAAAGTTTCTCCAGCACATTTTGGTGCAAGTTGGAACAACTTTCGCGCTTTTATACTTTACTAGTGGGATTACACACAAGTGACTATCAGTATTTTCAGTAAAAGCACTCCAAACTGGGGAACAGCAAGAAATTTTACAAGCTTGTTCAAATTTCAACAGGATGTTTTTGTTTTTTAAATCTAAAAAAATGCCGTAAAAGCTAAAAACAATAAACTAAATTATTTTTCATCAGTTTTAGTCTTTTATTAACACATAAAATTTCTTGAAAACTAAATAGAAGGTTTTATTTCCAGTGAGTCAAAGAACCATGTTCAAAACATGACGGGTTCATCCATTTTAAAGTTAAACTGACAAACATAAAACCTGTTCAATCCAGTCTAAAATAATTTTCCCTCCCTACATTTTGGAACAGTGAACAAAAAAACCCGCTCAGTTGTTCAAATATCTGTGCAAGTCCAAAACATTCTGAATGAAGAACAGCCTACCCAAACTTCGCAGAGATCTCATTTACAGTGTTTTTCTTTGCTTCTGAATCTGACTGTCTCCAGGTACTTGTATCAGATGGGAAATGGAGTAATATCATGGTCAAAACAGTCAGTATTGCTGCTGACTCTTTCCCTGGTGTGCATGGTTATACCAGGCTTTCTAAAATAAACAGTAGGATCATACTGTCTTTTACGCTACTTTCATTGGACACTCTACAAGAGACAAACTGGTTTATATCAACAGTAAAAGAGCTAAGAATTATATTTTCATATGGAAATGCACTTCTTTGTACAAAAATTTTAGTGAAATTCACATCTGCTGGTATACGTTGAAAAAAGAAAGGGTAAGGACAGTAAGCTAATTTTATCTTGCTCAGTTCTGCCCCTGTTTAAGCATATTTCTTTTCTACAAGCGGGTTCTGTCCTATTGCTAAAGAAGTTTAGTATTTAGATGGCCAAATGCTCCCGCCCCTTGAGGAAGTATTTGGGGCCATACATCACCTAAGGTACCAATTTTGGAAGCCAAATGTCCTTGCCACAGAAAGGGACTAAGTGATACTACAGCGACTCCCAACAGTAAAAAGAAGTTTCAAAACTGGACGTATGCTGTGGCCTGTGAACCATGGCATTTCTGTCTACATTGCTAAACATAGCCAGTGCCAAGTCAGAAATGCTTCTCCACACACAGGACCTTGCACTGGTACGGGCATTAGTTCCTCTCACAGGA
Source organism: Larus michahellis (assembly GCF_964199755.1). Classification (NCBI taxonomy): domain Eukaryota; kingdom Metazoa; phylum Chordata; class Aves; order Charadriiformes; family Laridae; genus Larus; species Larus michahellis. The sequence goes on along the minus strand of NC_133897.1, from coordinate 71,047,293 downwards.
GAAATGGAAGGTACCATCCAAGGAGTATCATCCATCATTTTCTGATGCAAGCCTCTGAAAAGGGCCATGGGCATGTCCAACATCCCAATGGCTTCTGATATCAAACATATAGAAATAACACAGTCAAATCCATGTTAAAAACTGAGAGGACTTGGGTATTCTGGGGTCTCCCAAGGAGTCTGGAAGTTCAGTTGTTTATAAACTTCTCATGCCAAGATGCCTTAGTCACAACACAATAAATCTGTTCAGATGAAGATGCCTTAATGCTTGTTTGTGGAAGGCCAAAACTGGAACTAACACGCACAGGAATGAGCACACCAAATGTGAATAACAAAACAGATACCTGAACAAGAAAGTGTGATTACAGCTAATATTTAGGGTCATCAGCACTCAGCAGCAACATTCACACACAAGACGGCTGATTTGTAACATCCAAATCAATATATTCAGAACTCATAACAACACGCCATTCGTTCTTCTGAACTAGAGAATGATATTCAAAAAAGCTCAGATCCTTCTCCTATACTCAGCTGGAGACCATGAATTATTTAATTTCTTGGTTGCCTTTGTGTGTGTAGCAGGGGGACCTAGTTTTCGTTTGGTTTGACAGTTATATCACGCTGTATTTTTCTATCCCAAAGCCTTCATGCAGTTCTTGATGTGAAAGCTTAGCTTTCTGTAGACAACTGTTATTTCAAATTAAAAGCTGCATGAGTTTTTGTCAATATAAGACTTTATATTTAATTTTTCCTTCATAATTCACAAAATGGCTATTTTTATAATTCCTTCCATGTTACTTCGTAGAGAAGATTACTATTGCAGCATACACCCATCAAAGTCATCTTTCTCATCAACAAAATGTTGTTTGTAGCAGCCACACATCAACGAAACTTCTTCAAGCCTGTGACTGTTGCTTTTTCATAATTATATTTTCTAATCCCCCTTTACACACGAGAGCTCAATTCACTTTCTGGTACAATGCATTAGCATCCTCTTCAAATCCATTAGCAGTGCCACAAGATTCACAGCATCTCTCCCTCTTCAAAATAGTGTGTTATTAAGTTACCATACAGCAGGCTCGAGACTATGAATATTTTAAGTCCACTGTATGTACCAAATCAGAGAAATCAATCCCAGTCTTTTACCATATTGGCAATATTCTAAGAGACACTTACGGGCTTTGTTAAACCTGTGTTGCTGACACAACAATACATAGTATATTTAATAGAGAGATTTAGTATGTAATATGATGGTAGCAGCATCATCTCTCCAGTCATTTTCAGCCCATGGCACTCAACAGTGTGTGACCTTAGCCTACCACCTGGCTAAGTCAGGCCAACTATCTCAAATATGTTCAGTAAAACAAAACTAATTCATCTTATGAGTTGCTGTCAGGAATAGCAGGTGTCCAAGATACTATCAAAACAACTAGTAGGATGTTTCAAAGCACCTCATGGAGTCTAGAAATGGGTTGATTTATACTACAGCCCTTTTGGGGTTTGTTTTATCACATCCCCCCCAAATGAACATATATTTTGAAGCATTTGAGACATTTTACTGAACCAGTTATCATACATTCATACTAAAACTCATTTAGCCTTTCTGAATTAATGGTAAAATCGGGAGTTGAAATGAACAGGGCAAAAAACACGGATTACCCTGGTTTTCCCCCTTTGCAAGTACGGGTCAAAAATAAGGCTGTCAATCTGATGTCTAACACAACTGCAGAAGATGCAGATGACCTCAGTTAATTTCCAGCTCTCACGGGCTCCACCAGCAACAAATTCCACAGCTTTTCCAAAGGCATCAGGAAAAAAGAGACCTTTTCTAGAGATTTTTCCATTCCAGAAATCCAGGTGGATTTACTTATGGGTTTAGAAATTCCTTAGGTGGCATATGGAGCCTCTATGTTTCAACGTAATGGTTTTCATCCAATAAAATACATGCAACAGTAGCTCAGCTTTTAAAGCTATTTTAATGAATAGCCCTGCAATGAGTTTGAGGCATTCTGCTCGGCAGTAACCAATCCCCCAGTGTTAAGAGTGCTGATGGAGCCACACTGGTCCCCTTAAACTTCCATGTAAGCAACAAAGGGTATGTGTGCAGATAGCAGCACATGGGCACATGCCACGCTATGACTTTGTCCTTTCCTTTTTATCCTCTCCACTCCATAGCCAAGGCAAATTTTGGTCACCAGTTTTTGCAGCATGAGCTAGCCCTTCTTTTTATTCTTTCTTTTACTACTTTCTCTATTTCTAAAGCCACATCTTGTCATTTTCATCCTGCACCTGGGAAATGCTTCTAACAAGCTTAAAACAACAACAACAAAAAAACCCCAACCACTAAGCGGTTCTATAGAAAATGTTTAAGCAAGATAACTCTCACTCTCAGATACAGAAACTCTTTTTCAGAGTGGTCGTCTTTTCTTCCCGGTTTTACAGCTGACATGCTTGAAGCAAATTAAGGGTGAGCAATTTACCATCATTAGAACATTTCCCTCAGACTGAATTTGAACCCTTCAGGTTTCCAGCAGTTTGCAATATCCATTAAACTACAGTTATGGGCCTGGCATGCCTTAGGTTCCTACAAAACAGCAATGCTTCTGCTGCACAAGATGACTGTTATCAAAACAGATGCTGACATACCAAAACCAGCAGGAATTCCTCAACTAAGAATAGCCAAATGCTCTCTTGTAGGAAAGCTGCCTTTCTTGAGCTGTCTGTGTTCTTCTTTGGACCACAACCATGTAGACAGACCATGTAATAAATAGGATCAGTTATTTACCCATTCATTTTATTTAGATAAAAAAGTAAAACTATATCATATTTGAAATCGTATTAGTAGTCGCATCTGATACAAAAGTACTTTTGTAGCACTGTGTGAGTGACCTGTCCTATCATTAGCAAATTTTCAATCTACCAGTCAGGAAAACTAACCACGGGGTAAGGACATAAGCCACAGAACAAATAAACAAAATCGAAATGTGATGTCAGGGTTTAGGGGATGGAATTACTGTTCTATTGAATTTGACTTCATTTCCCCAAATTCTGAGAGCACTGGATGCAAAGCATTTCTATTTATCACCTCTAATTTACTATCACAAATTGCACGTGATTCCGTGGTGTCTGCTGAGAAAAAGAGAGCGCACGAGCAAGTAATCAGCAGCGCAGTTCCCAATAATGAGCTAGATCAGCCCCCATCAAAGTACAGAAACTAGCGCTCCTCATCAAATTCCATGCTTTCCTCCCATTCCCCTTTTGCAAGGTCTGAGACAGCAGCCACAGCAGGAGACATTAATCTCACTAGTTAGTAGTAACAATAACGACTATGCACAAATAACCTCTCCTTCCCATCTTCTCAGTATAAGGCATACAGACTTCAAAGAAATTCCTGGTATTATTCCTTTAATAACATACTATACTATGACTATTTAATGACATACTATACAAGACTAAAACAATGAAAGAATTGGAAGCAGCATGGAACAATCTAGTGGTGACTCGCAGTGGGAGTTATCAAAGCTGCTCAGTAGCCGACCTGATAATCAGGTAAAAGAGTTTGGTCAGAAAAAAAACCACCTCATCTCATTATATCGCGGTACTGGAAACATTCATACAGAATTTGGTAAAACACAAGTGTTCAGTGGTATACATACTGCCTTTATAGCTTTTGTGTGTTTTCTCAGCATGCATAGTTGCTTTCACATGCAGGCATACCTTGATCCCAGAAGAGCAGTTGCTATTTTTCATAGTTTTAAAATGTTTTGTGCTTCTGACTGACAAATGTAATGCGTGCTATGAAAAGAAGACTCAATGGGGTTGATAACATACAGACCATCTCTGTAATAATTCATAGCTTGCAGTAATTCAGTGGGAATGAAGACAGTCACCCTAGAATTGAATTTGGTCTATAGAACTTCACGGAAGACCGTGTTTGGCAATGTTGTAGTATCATGAATACTTTATTCCTTTCCTTTGAGAACACAACCCTCTCTATAAACACTGGCTAATGAAGCCTTTCTCCATGGCAATAAGACTAAGAAATATGTCCAATTTTACAAAGAAGGAAAACTGAGGCCTGAAAGAGTCTTTCAGCATTTTAGGAATAAAAGAGCAAATGCTTTACAGAGAAGGTCAATCGAGAAGGACAATCGAATTATCCTCATTTTACTAAGGTTACTGAACCGCCCAGTTACCCCTAGACACATCTTTTACACCTAGCTGACCAGATGACTCTGACAGACTACCGCTACGCATTCACCTTTCAACTGCACGGTACCTGTACAACAAACCTCACGAGTGGACCAACTGTTCAAGTGTTTCACATGCCCAAGAAATCTGACACATTCAGGGCGTAACATGCGTAGCACATGCGCTACAGACACCTGTGCAGCTTCTGATCTAGATGCATCACTGACATACCAGGCAGCATAATTTTTTTAGGGTTCAGTAAGAAAGGTTAGGAACTTCCAGTCTTATAGCTGGAGCAGCAGATTCAAATTGCAGAGACTTAAGTTCTGCCCTGGTTTAATTGTCCACTCACTGTTTGACCACCTTTATATCTTTTCCACTCACTTCTCTTCTGGCCTTTCTATTTCACGATGAGCTTGACAAAGCAGGAAATACCTGTTTGTTTGGGTTCCTGGTATGCAGACCAAGGAGCTATGGCTCATCTGTGCATTTTCTGAGCCTTCTTCTGGCACAAATCAGCAGTATGAACAAAGTACGAACCTGACAGAAATCACTTTGGTGCCTAATGGGATTTAGAGGTCTCTCATATTCTAAGCACAAGTTACAACAGGGTGTCGTTCAACTACCTAAGCACAGGTGTCTAGTGCTATTTTAGACATCATACAAAGTGCTATTTTTAGGTGTCATACAGTATCTTACATGGCTTTTACCTTCCTCTCCCAGTCAGCACACCTATCCCATACATCCAAGTGTTGTATTTCACAGACCCATGCAGACGGCTCAATAGCCTTGGACATCTAAAATGGCACTCACCATTCATGGTTAGGCAACATGAGAGAGACCCTACAGATTCCCTTCTAGTAAGTGAAGTAGCATTTCTTTAACACCACATTTTAAGTCATTATTTAAGCCTCACTTAAGTCCTTTGAAGCAGAAAAAAACCCAGGGAAACATTAGTGCCATTATTTCCTTCAGATCTTATTTTCAGTAGGCCTTGGCTCTGGTAACCAAGATCTCTTGTACCTATCCTCGCTCTTTCATAATACAAAGGCAGGCAGACAGAGATCAAGGTGCAGATCTTTCAAAAGTATTTAGACACTCAACCACTCTGTGTTCCTCACTCTGGAAGTCTCAGGACCCCTGAAGTAGTGGTTATTGGCCACCCATTGTGCTGACAAATGATTTGTAGACATGTGCTGCTCAGGGTTAAAAATAAACACTCACTTTCAGAGGACTACTTAAACCAGCTCACTGAACCGATTAACAGTGCACGGCTCTACAAATAGTTGTATCAGCACAACTGACAGGGCAAGGGTCTGTGGTTTGGGGGTGGGACTGAGCAGCTGTGGCTGGAATGCCGCAAGTCTGAATCTCCTCTTCAAGTTACTTAAGCTTTAAGCATACCTGAGAAAGTCTGGCCCCTGGTTCTTTACAAAACGTGCAGAGCATTTTTCCAAATGAAATAGCAAATTATGAAACCAAAGAAAACTTGTCAGAGCGTGATTGCAGCAAATAGCATGAAAGCATTAACATGGTATTTCCAGGGAAAAAGAACACTGTGACCATCAACAGCATTCTGCATGAATCAGAACAGTCTGGTAAAAGGGATATTAATAAAATTAAGTCTCATGTTCTTTTCCCTCTCTCCTTCCTATTACTATATAATTCTCTTGTACAAGGTAAAAAACAAGGAAGATGGGAATATTTAGTGAAGAAGGTAAATCTTACAAGATAGCTGAAGTTTTTAGACAATTACCATCCTTTTGCACGTATTCAAGATCATAAACTTTCAAGGAAATTCAAATTGCCTTTCTTTGCCCTTTGAACTTAATTGACACCAATGAGTATAACTATGCAGACACAATATAGGTGGATTAGTTTTCAGCAGGTTCATTTATTAGCAGCGTGCTGCAATTATCAACAAGGTGAATCAATAAGCATGAAGTACACTGGGCTGCCTATGTGTGACTAATACAGAACAAGTTCTGTTGCACTCACAGCCAAGGAATGCCATGCTGTTGCACCGGTCTTCTCCTCAACGTCCTACATCAGTGCCAAAAACATCCACTCCTTGCAAAATGGATGACTTATTAAAAAACAGTTTGTTAACAGGCAAATTCCGATGTTAGATGGGGGAGCTTGCAAAGCAGAGCTAAGGATTCCACGCCTTTGCCAACAAACACTGTAGCAAACGGGAATTTCTCTCATTAATTTCAGGGTCTTTGTTTCAAGTCCCTAATGATGAGAGGACTTATTCTATCTTCAGTTAAGATACACGTCACTTCAGTCACTGTGATCTGGCTAAATGGTAAGAGCAATGATGCGTTAGCAGTGTGGTAGCTTGCTCACTCACTCATTTTACACCAGCAACAAGAAACAATATTTTTTTACTAATCCAGGAAGCCACCACAAGATTTTCCGTAGAAACTCCCATGCACACGTGATTTGATCTTAGAATTGGCCCTAAAGGAGCAATGACAGTGACATTCAATAATTACTTTGTACTTCAGTCACAAACTCAATAATGCTTAAAATGAGGTTAAGTCTAGACCAGCACCCGTTTCAATATTTTACATAACCAAGTACGGTGTCCTAATTTTCACTTAACTCTGGTCTTGCACGTAGTATTGTAGTAAGGGATTCAGCCTTGCAGTGCTTTCATTTAAAGGTCTTCCACAGCCTGCAAGGCCACACTGAGATTCTCACAAACACCGCCACCAGCCCTTGGATGGTATTTTCCTTGCAGTGCAGCTACAGTGAGTGGAGGAGGGAGAGGTACCTTCCCTTCAAGCTCTAGAGAGAAATGCTGAGCATAATGTGGCATTTCACTTTGGTGACCAGCAACGGGACACGAGGAAATGCAATGAAGCTGCATCAGGGGAAGTTCAAATTGGATGTTAGGAGAAGGTTCCTTACTGAGGGAAGTCCATCACTGGAACAGGCTTCCCAGGGAAGTGGTCATGGCACCAAGCATGTCAGAGTTCAAGGAGCATCTGGACAACGCTCTTAGTCGTATGTTTTAGTTTTAGGTAGTCCTGTGAGGAGCAGGGAGTTGGACTTGATGATCCTTATGGGTCCCTTTGAACTCGAGATATTCCGTGCTTCTATGGTTAACTCAGGTGTCCTAATGTAACCTGTAAATTTGTTCATTGACTACAGAAGAAAACAAGCTTCTCTAGGCTAAGGTTAAGCATTGAGAATAGCCTCAAAGCATCTGATTTTCTCATTTGCATTTGGTACATGTTAAAATAAAGACTGTAATGAAAAGAGAATGAGAGTGTCCTAAAATCTGTCCTTTGTTGGTTGCAGCTCCTTCATCCTAGTGGAAAAGTATGGCGCAGTTGCTAAATGACATAGGTTATAAATACTCCTGGCCCTAAACATGAGCACTGTTCATTGCAATCAAAAGCCATAACAAGTTACAGACACCCCCAAATTATACAAGACCTTTCCAAATAATGTTAGCTTCCTTTTTCCACAGAGCAAGACATTTTCTGTAGCCTTCCCTAGAAGTTCATAGGCCGTGGCAGACAAACATAACCAAAAGTTGACATCACCTTCTGAGGAAGGGCTTTAACATCAAATTTAGAAGTCAGTCAGTCTGCCTGCCTCTCAACTTTTATGTTGTGATGTCATTACAGCTGGGGTAAAATTCATACACAAAGGGGCACATACACATTCTTGAAAATCACAAACCAAGTCAACAGTACCCCTACTACTTCTGCTAAACCCCTTGCTACTAATCAGCTAACTAAAACCAAATCTCTTGGGACTGCTTATTCCTTCTCCTTAATTATCTTTTTTAATGATATCAAGAAGTGTGTTAGACTTTTTGAGAAGTGTTTTGGGTATTTTATGAAGGAGACAGATCACTGAATTTGTATCAAATGTAATTTTACAGCAGATTTCCACAGAAGTCTAGCACACATTAGGTTTAAGTGCAGCCACTTATCACACGTGAGTTACTCTGCTCCCAGAGGACATACTAGAGGAGACATTGATCCTAATTAAATATGCATTTGTTTGCAGAATTTGGTCCTTTATCTCTAAGTTCAAGAGCAAAAAGAGTTTTCTGGTAATGTATTGGCACTGGACCATGCTAGAGAACTCCTGAATGAATTCACATTTTTAAACCGCTGTTCCAATGCCTTTGCATTAATATGTTCATTGCCTTGTAGTAATCAATAGAGAGTTTAATAAGTCCATATCATATTAATTATCTTGCAAACGGAACAACTGGCTTTGTAGCATATTCTTTTAAAAAAAAAACAAACCACGAGCTTACAGCATTCTACCAAACAGCAGCTATTCCCATGAAAAGATAACTTGAGGAGTGAAAAAAAGAAAAAAACAAACACAAACCCACGAAATAAGCAAAAAAGTATCTTAACCAGGATATTTGCATGAGAACTTCAGACAAGGACACCTGGGATAAAATTGGCAAAGCCCGTTCAAGGGGTCTGACCTTCTTGGTGGTCATCTTTATTCTTCTGAAGCAGTCTTACCTCAATTGAGTTTATCCCTTACTATTATTTTCTGTTGTCTTGCATAACTTTGCAATTTGCTCTGAAAAAAGAATAAACTCTATACAAATTTTCAGTGTAATTCTAACTGCTTTGACCTTTATTATATCTCTAGCAAGCGAGTCACAGAAAATAACCCATGCTAGGAAAATTTGAGAATGAATAAATGCTCCTGACTTACTTCAGTAAAGATAAAAGTTAAAAATCAAAAAAGTCAGAGTCATGAAGAAAAACCACTGACTAATAATCAATAAGTTTTCTTTTGTTTTTTGACCATTTTAACTTTTTCAACCTCTGCTGAGATTATGTTTCTATAAATAACCCTGGAACTTTCTGTTATGGAAACATCAATATGACAGTTCAAAACCTTCCCCTCACACATACTCAAAAATGTTCAGTTTGAAAAGGCTATCCAATAAGCCAGTTCACAAAGCAATGCATAGTTAAATGTGAAACCAGCCATTTTTGGTTAAGAAAATTAATTTTTATCATAGAACGTGGGGCCAAAAGGTCGCATGTGCCAGACCGAAACACAAAAGCATATGGTCTGCCCTTCACTTGCAGAATACCTCACCAAATCTAACAGCTATCGATATTTTAAACAAATGCGATCTGGGATGGAGTGTCTATTAATCCTTGCCTGGAAAGAAGCGCTTGTCACTCAGACCCCTGTTATTCCCCGTGCAATTGTCATCTCGAATCTCTGGCAATGAAAAGCTGCTTAAATACCCACGGCATCGCATGTTCTAGACACAGACCTATCTAGTTTCACGCCTTACGTGCGAGACTCTTATCGTCTCCATCACACACCTCGCTGCTTTTCCTCCGCCAGCTCATGGGCCATCAGACACAATGCCGCGCTCCGGCATCAGGCAGCTGGATGCAGCTGCGTGGCTCACAGAGCAGCAGTGTCTGGTACGGGGGTTTTCCAGTGAGAGTCAGACACCGTACCAGGGAACACAAGCCTCCTAACAGCACCCTCCACGTGCAGGGAGCCTTGACGAAAGGCAGACTCTTCCCAGCTGCAGCCCCTTCACGTCACATCATCCAGGTGCAGGAGAACAGGGAGAAAAGGACGGGACAAAAAAAGACCTCTTATAGTCACGGGAGCGAGCATACATGTGAGCTTCGCATGTCAGGTTAGAAAAATCCTGAGAGGCCTGTCTATGGCTCCATCAGCCAGCTGCAAATGTGCACGGTAGGTGAGGAATGCTACGCCTCCCTGCTGCAGATACTTAAACAGGCAGTGCGAAACACTCCCGCAGCGTTCCACACGTTCCGATTTTTCCTCTTACTATATCTGTGCCCACCGGCTTTTAAATGCTGCTAATTTACTCTGCTATCAATATCAACGCACAGATTCTGGCTGCAAAACTTTTGGGTTTGGGTTTGGTTTTTTTAAAAGCTAAAAAAAAAAAAAATGATAAGAGCAACTGAACACATGAATTAATTTCTACGGAGAAGTTAACAAGTTAAATACTGCTTTGACTTTATTGTCGCGGCTCAGGCTTGCACTCACTTCACAGACCTGAGAAGAAAGCAGAGTCACTTTTTTAACAAACGCACTGAAATTCTTCCATCACTGCCATGAGCTCATGAATTGCTTCAAAACCGTGCACGCAGAAGTGGCCAGAACCTTTCAGAAAATTGCGTTCTCTTTCTTAACAGATGTAACAAAACACAGCAACTGCAAGCAGCCACGAACCCAAGTTTCTCCTCCTCACATTTTTGCATATACATCAGGCTTGCAAAAAGTTGACATGTAGATGTGAAAAATAAGCTATTTTCAGACATTACTCCCAAACAAGAATCTACACAGCCATGTTTTAATCTAGTTGCCGAGTCTGCACCTATCTACATACACTAGGTGCCTGCAACATCCACATATAACCTAGACTGTCCCAGCCTTGCAACTGGCTACCAAATTCCAGTAAGCAACACTGTAAACTATATCCTGGCGTGATCAGAAAATACAGTGAAAGGACAAATTAAGGAGAGACATTATTTCTGCTCCACCTGTTTAAATGTTAATAAAGGCTTTTATAATGACACTTCCCTGTGTATTCTGATCATGCTGTAAAGAAACTGGAAGCACACATTCTGGTACACCAAGCCCCATCAAAAGCACGGATTCTGTAAATGGAGGATAATGCAGTCTCTCCCGTGATGTAGTCAATGTTAAAAATTATAAGTACCTTAAAATATCTGATAAACAGTATACAGCTTGCACATGCTCAGACAGTAGGCTGGTTAATATTTTATAGTTTATCTGATAAAGTTAACAAAAGAATTTAAGTCAGAGTGGAGGCATACACTGAATATTTCATCACCTTCTTAATTGCAGAATACAGACAAGACAATTTTTTCCCTTTGGGAAAAATAAATGTTAAAAGTTATTACTGATGGGAATCAGTTTGGCAATTAGGTTAAATCCAGCTGAAACCAACCAGAATTAGAGTGCTGAAAACATCACAGAGCTAAAACATATTCAGCCAACTCTATTAATTTACATGATGAAGCAGAAATGTCGATAGCAAAGCTTGTGTAACTCAGCAAGCTGAGGTTACATTAACACAGAAGAAAACACCGCTTTGTGCTTTTTTCTTATAGTTAATTTGCAGTCTTCAGAAGCTGCTATTCTTTTGCACAGCGGACAATATGATATACCTAAGGCTTTTCATTCCGACTTCTGATTTAAAGGTCTTCAGCTTGTGCTACAGACCTTAGCCTTGAAGCCAAGTGCAAATTAGCTTTAAATCAATGAAGCTGATTAAAGCTTCATTGTGGCTGAGCCCTTTAACAGAAGGAGAAGGGGGGAGGGGAAAGACCCACTTGAACATGGCAAAAAAGCTGCCTCTCAACTTGGAACATATGTAATGCTTTTCAGCTCCACTTTACCCTGACAAAACCATGAAGGGTTTAAGGCCATTTACCTGCTGACAGGGTGAAACCAAAGTCCCAATTCAGTGAGGAAGGCCAAGAATCAGAGATGTTGCTATGCAAGCAGAAAGTAAAAGGTTGCTTTCAAAAATAGTGGGGGAAGCAAAGAGGGCAGAGGCAAGGAGATAGGCATCAAAACATCTCTCCAGGAGGGAACCAGGGAACAAAATTCCCACCCTGCCGTAGCAGCATTTTTGTTTTCTTGGTGTTTTTTTTTTTGTTTGTGTGTGTGTATGTTTTGTTTTGTTTTAAATACAGAAGTTCCTATTTAGAGAAGTAAGCTGTAGGCAAGTTGCAGTGCTATGAAAGGAACTAGCTCTTTCATGGAGTTCCATTCTCAAAACAAGCCACTTGTCTCCAGGGGCTGTCTTTCACTTGGAATGCAGACAACCTGCCAGATTCACCTTTAAAAAACAATAACAGTACCAAATGAGAACAGGGGAAGATCCTTACACTGCTTTGAATACCACCGTGGGAATCCACATTGCACAAATGCTGGGATTGCTCTCCTTTCTTTCCTTATCCGTATATTTAGTACAGCCCAAATATGCCTAACTTCAAGAAATAGGATGATAGGCTTTTTTTTTTTTTTTTTTGCCAAACACATACATATTCAGGAATCTTCACAAAAGGCTAAAATAGAAAAATAAAACCATCGTACCCCAAGATAATGAAATTCACCTCTCCCACTGGAGTAGATAATGCTTAGTATATTGCTAAATTATACTCAGAGCACCAAGAAAAATTTCACTCCACTCTCCTGTTTGAAATCTTAGCCTTGAAGACAAATTCCTCCTCTGATGACAACTCAGTCACCCTCGGGCCCTCAATCTCTTACCTTTCACCTGCAGACATAAAATGAGGCGAGAATACTGAAATTCCTCAGAATATAAGATGCTGCAAAGAGGAAATTAGTCTGCAAGACACTGAAAAGATTAAAAAAAATAAAAACAAGTAGGAACAATCATACCTAAGATAAGCAACTGAATATTAGAGCAGAGAAGAGGATTAACAATACAACCTAGTGCTTGACAAATAGATGTTTGAATGTATGACCTGAAGATATTAAGAACTGACGTGAGGAAAGTGATCCTGGATAGTTTGCTTGGTATGCAAAAATTAACTTCTTAAGTTAACTCTACTTCACTTGTTCTTCCCTGATCTATTTTTTATACAATCATTCTGAGCAGATGTCAATTTAGCACTAGCACCATACCCTACCAACTTCAAGTAAGTCACAATAGATGGTAGCATGTCGTCCAAGAATATTAGAAACCTGCCATGAGGATTCATTCACTCAGAAAGTGTTTTTTTTAGAAGATAAAACAAATCTCACAGATAAACTCAGGACTTCAAGATCAAAAGTGGGAATTCTCACAGAACAGATCTCAACACGTGGACAATCTAACAGCTGCAGTGTCCGGTTCCCTGGTGTTACCATGTGTATTTTGTGTGCAGAAGTCCTTAAAGAAGATTATGTCATTGTCCATTTTCACAAGTTATCAAAAATATTTAGGAGCACATAAACACTTCATTCCACTATCGCAACTCACTCATGAACTAGCTACGTTGACTCCTCTAGAACATAAACGTTCAACAAGTTTATGAAAGATCACTTATTAGTGGACTTCAATATGGAGGATGAATACTTATATTGCCTCTCTTTAGGCAAATACAGGAAGCTAGTCTGCATAGACTCATCTCTTCAGTCAAGGCAATGCATTGTCCTGGGTGTCCACAGACACATTATCAAGTTGACTACGTACGAGGCAAGGAGTTAAATCTGTACAAAGCTACACCACAGTAGATTATCTCCTTCCTTCCCGGAGTTTAGTAACGAGAGATCTACACTGCAGAGGGAGAACCAAATATTTGTTCTTCACTACAACGGGGCTTTTCCTTAGCTGATCTATGCATCATCCAGAATAAGAAGCAACTTTTCATCACAAAACTGGCCAAAAAAAGATATCTTTTGAATGACAGCGATGCAACTCTGACCACGCAAACAGCACTACAGATCACAGTAATGACAGTACTCGCCCACTTCATACATAAAGGCCCAATAACAAGGGACACAGTGCAAAAAGCACTGACACTGTAGATTTACAATTTTAAGCGCTAGTCAGCAAGTTGGCAATTCACTTTTGGAGGCTTATGCGTCTTCGTTGCTTTCTTTTTATTGTCTGCTATAAAACATCAAGATTTGAAGCAAGGAGGTGTATTTACTGCACCAAGATTAATGCTTGTTATCTCATTCCTATATTTTGTTAAGTGGGTATCTCAAATGCCTCAAATATGGCAATTTTCACATTACCATAGATTTGGCCAGATCAGCAATAAAAGGTTACTGTAAGTGAAGAGAAATCCTCTTCAGTGGTAGATGTTTCCCCTTTGATGCATTTCACACTTTGATTATTTTAAATTTTTTTTTTTAAACACACTAACATCAGTCACGCTGGTATTCTGTGTGCTAGCATTTCCCATATCCTTGAAGAACATTTAACAAGGAATTTGTCACCCAAATCTTCCCCAACTGGAATTCACTTTGTCTGCTACTCATGGAATATATTTTGCTATTTGAGTGAATAGAATAAAGTTTTCTCGTCCTAACAGCAGTAGGATTTGGGGGAAACGGGCTACCTTTCCGCATGATAAGAGGTGGGAGCTGATGAGGGATAAATATTTTCTGTAGCATTACCTAACTGGCAGGACGTGGAGGGGTTGTGTGGAGTCACCATTCATGACACTCTGAAAACACATTACTTTGGAAATACACAAAGAAACAAAACTTTACCATAGAATAGCACTGATATTTACCTACCAAAATTGCAACAGGCACGTCTTAAAGCCTTTAAGGCTACTGAGCAAAGTGACTACCCTGTTTCATACTGATAGCAGTAGGTTAGACATCATAAATTGAAAATTTGCTCTCGGTACTTCCTGTAATAGGAAACGGACAAGATTATAGGAGCCAGTTTTCAAGTCAGACCCTAGCTCTTCTTGGCACGGGATTCAGAGACCTCGTTTCACATCTAGCTGCACTTCACAGAAGTCTCAAAAACAAGCACCGTCATTCCTTCATTTCCAGTCTGGGAACAGCTTCTGGCATGGAGCAGTAGAGCAGGCAGAAGGACTGGTACAACCACAGTGCTCCAGACACAGTTTTTTTTACACTATCCTTACTAAGACAAACGTGTAAAGCCACTTGGGGGCTCGGATCCAGCAGCCTTCTGATCACTCTGTGCCAGGAGACCTGGCATACTGCAGAACACAGTTTTTAATGACTACACCAGAGCTGATACAGAAAGGACTTGTAGGCCATTGGTGTGAGGCATCTTAACACTAGACATCCTAAATTAAAAGAAATATCAAGTGTCTATAATTAAAGGAATCCCAGATAACTACAGGAATACATTAAAGACCAAGAAAGGTCAAACGTTACTATGTGCGACCCAACAGTCCACAACCATAGGCAGAACAAATGGAGTTTTGGAGACCCTTCAATACAGACAACAACTAAACGCTCCTGAAACAGTACTGACCTGCTAACAAGATAGGCAGTGGCTAACATTGTATCACAACAGTATTTGCTGGTGTGGGAGAAAATGTGATCCAAACACTACAGTGTGCCAGAGAGGTCTATATCGTTTTCATCCATCCATTACAGAGTACAGCGCCATTTCCCACTATTTTGACACAGCTAAAGACATAAAAGAAATTGCTGATTATGTTTGTCATTTCTACTATCACAAATCAAACCTCAGTTTTTCATGACTTCAGATAGGATTTCTCAGCAATAGCAGTTTTCTGGGAAGTGTTTACCTACATTATGAAAAAATCTTAAGGATCAGTTTGATAAAACGCACCCATTGCGAGACAAGTTGGACGCTGAAAGCTCCTCTTCCCTCTCCCAGTTTACAGTTTATGACCCATATTCTTAAGCACATTAAAATCGTTTTGCACTGCAGAAAGTAACTCTAAAACAAGAATCACCACTTAGAACCTTAAATATACACATGATCTGGTTTTCAAAGTATAACATGCTCACCTCTTTACCTACACAATTTTCCAAAACTAATCACTCTAAAATCAAGACAAAATAAAAGAAGGACATAAAACATGGCACAGTTAGTATAGTAGTTAGCATCACCTACTCAGTATCCACAAAGCTGATAGGAATGATGTAAGGTGACGAGAAAGGACAATAAGTTTTCCAGCTCATTTGTAATCCTCAACTGGTGAAAAATAAGCTGGGATTTCTGTCTCCTGGAACATATTTATACTTTCCCAAATATTGTAGAACTGCAAATTCAAAAGTCTGCCATGGAATTTCTAAATGCAGCCAAAACATAAGCCTGAGCTTGTTCCTCCCCTCCCCCCAACTTTTTTTCTTTTGTTACATAGTCATGAGCATGAAGACAAAAGAAGCACCTGAGGAGGCCAAGCACATTCACCTTTTTTTAAATTTTATTTAATAAACCAAGAAGAGATAAGAATTTGGCTCATATTCTCATCTCTCAGGTAAACATTTCGGTATACAAGCTCCCATTACTATTGTTTAGACAATCCTGGAAAATACAGCCCGAGCAATATTCTCACTATAAAACTACTACCAGAAACTAAACATAGTTGATGTGTCAAAAAAAGATAAATGGATATAAATCTAATCTCAGCAAAAGTGGGTTTGCCATTTTTTGCATACAATACATACAGCACATTTCTCAAGTAGAAATAGCTTAGTTAGAAAATACACCAAATACAGCTTCATTTTGCTTTGAAAAGCACAAATTATCAATTTTGTAATTAACCAAGTCAATCAGGGAGTGTCACATTTGATGACAATAAAGGTAACAAAAGGAAGCTGATCTTTCTATTGATAATAAAATTCAGTCTCCTCCCTGCAAGACGTGAAAAGAAGGAAAAACCCTGAAGAGTTCAGAGCAGATATTACTGTTGAGAAACCAAAGGGGTGATAATACGAATCGCAAGAAAAGTGCAACAAGCCATCTATTTGAAATTTGTTTTTCACACAGTTAGTACAAAAACAACCGCTCCTGCAAGAGAGGTCAATCTGCCCACGCGTTAATCCCCAATCAAGCAGCACTCTGAGAATCAAAATGTGATTGCAAGTCTCTTGCATGCCAAGATGAAGGAGTTTTTCATTTCAGCCTATTACTACCAGCATTTTACAATCATTATGGTCAGAGGGTGAAGTGAGTACTAGGTACTTGCTGGTTCTGAACGCCAGCACTTTCTTGATTACATTACTAGAGAATTAACATACAGAACCGGCATTAAAGCAGTACAAATGGGCTTACTTAAAGCCACTTTCATAGCTAAAGCTTTCACAGCAGTCTTACTTTCCAACTCAGAAGGTTAAAAGGTTAAGAGGTTAAAAAATAGCTGCATAACCTATCCATTGCTACAGAGAAAGGTCTAAAAGACCAAGCTTTGAGAATTACAATGACACGAAGGCTATCTTTGCTTTTGTAACCATTTCTTTAAAATACACTCAGTGGGCCAGCAACCCCTGGCTTTGAGGGTGGGGGGTTTTGGCTTTGTTTGGTTGTTGTTTTTTCGTTGGGAGTTTTTTTGAAGCCGTCATTGGGCAGACCAAAATAAAACTTACAAAAATTTTCTATAACCTCCACGTCTACAACAGGCTAGCACAGGTATACTAACTCTTCACCGTAGAAATTGCCAGAAACACAAGTTTCAATGACTCCTATAGGGTCATTACAATCTGTGAACCTTGGAGAAGATCCAGGAAAGAACTACTGAATACATTAAAAGGAAAGAGGATCATACCTACAGCAACAAGTGGGATAAGCAGTCTTAAGAGAGTTTAAGAGTTCAACATCTTAGTACACTTCTTGCAGAACTTCTTTTGCCATTTACATCATAAATGTACCCCAAGCACCTCGATCACAAACCAAAGTAGCGAACATCTCCATGGTGAAGTTATGCATTAACTCATCTGTTATCAGGAGCTTAGATGTCCAATAAATGCATCAAGGGATGAAAAGCAAGGGAAAAGACAGTGACTATTCTACAAATGAGGCAGTTATTAGATGTTTTTAGCTGCATGAGAGATTGTTTGGTTAATCCAATCATTCCTTGAGAGTGCAAGTTAAATGCAGTGCATTATACAATGATGATATAAAATAAGTTCTTTGAGTCTCATAATATCATAAGGTTGAATATTTTTTTTCAAAGTTTACTTTTTTTTTTTCAATTGGACTTAAATCACATTAAAAAAAAAATCCTTTAAAAAAGCTTCAGTGTGGTACTGCATTAATGAAAATTTATTTTTTCCAAATTCTAGTTCACTCACATATGGCCAGCTCACACAGCGGGCAGAGTGAACTTCAGGGGCCTTCTAGGTGCAAGAAACAAGGAATGCTTGTCAGAGATATAAACTTTGGGGTCAGCAGCTGAGCTTGTCCCATTCTTTGCTCTACAGGACCAACTAAAACAATTCACTCAAAAAAAGAGAACAGATCGAACAGTGTCATATGCGATACTACATCAATCACGCCTTGCTGTGAGCAAACGCTAGATATGCTTAGGTATTATGCATCAGTTCTGCTGCTAAAACAACCAAACAGAGATATAGTTGGATTACGTTGCTTTACCTATAGAGCTGAGTCTTCACTGTTGTAGAGTCAAGGCATTCCTTGACACATACTAATATGATCTTATGATAATCAAAATCAGAATAGAAAGCCCTTTCACCCAGAAGTAAACCAACTCCAAAGGACGAACAGCAGATGATACCAGTTACAGCTATCTAAGAAATAGTATTAGACAATTTTCTGGACAACAATCTGGTTAATCCAGTAACAGTTATTCTAATACCAAGTTTCAGCCATCACCAACACTAAAATACATCATCACTGTTTTTCAGTCAACCAATAAGCGGTATTGGAAGCCAAATACACACTCCCTTGGCTAAGCAACAAACCTGCTTAGTGAATCAACAGATTCATTAGACTAAGTACAGAGACCAAACCATGCAGAAATGGCCTCACAAGAAACAAGGGTTCTCACACCCTAGTACTATTTCCATACTTTGCAGGTTTTTCTCAATGGGAGGTTCCGCTGAGGTTCACTCAAGCCCTTTTGCTGCTTTGCGCTGGTTTCTTTCACTTTGTTCCGACTGATCAGTCTTGCTGTATTTGCTGCAGTTTCAAAACATGCTTTCAAAGCAATTCATGAGCTCAACAAATTCAAGACACGTACAGTTGGATTAATTCTAGTTAACAATCAAGAGAACCACTTATTTTATGTGCTCTGTTTCCACAGGAGCGGACAAGTCAGGTGATCATTTAGGAGCCAGATTCTACAGTTGTAAGGTATTTTATTTTATGGGTTCAGGTGACAGGTTCGACAAGCATTTGTCAGGAAACACATTGCTACAGGTGATCTTGCTGGAGGATAGGGAGATGGACTGGATAGCTTTTTGAGGGCCCCTTGGGCTACTCTTTCTAGGGTTTTCTGTTTTCTATCCTCTTGAAAGCTTAGGGAGAATAAACCAACAAGTGTTCACTTCTCATAATATATTTTATGTCACTAAGAACAGCACTGCAGGATTTTGTGGCGTTTGTACGGAGCTTCTTGTGAGAGAAAGCAGACACCTTGCTCGGGAAACAACTGCATTCTGAAAACCTTTTCTGAGGCTTTCCACAAAGAAAACTTCTCCCAAAGTGAAGAGGCTAAAGCCTCCAAATACTTGGGACCAGTGGAAGCCCCTTGCCCATTCATATGAATGAACCCAGGATGGAGTTTGCAGCAGGCAATGTATCTCTAAAAAATGAGGTCTTGTTTGGTTTTAGCCAATTATATTGCCTTGGTACCTTAGCAAGAATATACTCCTCCCTTACTATCACTGGCCAAAGTTACCTCTGATGCGCACAATCTGACTGCAATCTTGTCTGGGATGAGAAGCAACAGGGTTACGTTGCTGCTATACCAACCTTATAAAGGAGAACTTCATCAGAGAGCCCGAGGGATTTACAGGTACTTTGATGCTACTAAAAGTCAATGTGAACAGTGACAAGAGAGACTTTTGGGGGAAGGTTCTAAACAACAAAAGAAATGGAAACATCTAGTTGTCAAGTAGTTTTATACAGCATTAATATTGTTTCAGGATTGTGGGAAACTAGAAGAATAGCAATGAATCTGCCCACAACAGAAGTGTCTTACAGCTTCCATGGAATGACTGTATCCCATGCGTTGTCACTCCAGAGCATTTCACCAATGAAGAGTTCACTAAGCTGAGTTTGCACTTAGAGAATGAGCAACCAGGGAAGCAAGTTAAACAGAAACCAAGATGGGAAAATACATATTTGACAAGAGTTCTGCCCAACTGGAATTCACTCCTGAGCATCAGTAAAAGTTTTTGGACAACCACCCACATAGGTATTAATGAAACTGATTCCCCAGATCCTGTATGTCCCATCTTCTGAGGGCATTGGGGAAGAGTCATTAGCATCCAAGACATCTGGGGGCTCCTTAAAGAGCAAGATGCAAAGGGTTGGGGGAGGGAGAAATCGGGAGTTTATTTCTGTAACAGTCACTTTTAAAAAAAAAAAAAAAAAAAACCACCATCGTTTATAATGTAGAACTCCCTCCAAAATTAGCTTACACACTGATATAAATTGGTTTTCTTTGTGGTCTAAAATTGACTTGCAGTTCACTACTTAGTCAGAAAATAGCTACTGAAAAGCCCTGGCCTCAGAGCTTTTGGACTGTGGACTCCTTTCATCGTGTAAACAAATGCTTCAGATTTAAAGCTTTCCCATAATTGTTATGCTAACCTTGGAGTGAAACCTCTCCATTTGCATTTGAAGGAGCTAAATATTAGGCAGGAAAGAAAGTGGTCTTTTTAAAAGCATGAGAAAATGTTCCTTCTTTTTGGTCCTCAACCATCTGGGCAGGCCCTGCTCCTCTCTCTCTCTCTGGCAAAGGCAGAGAGAAGGAAAAGGGGCACGGATGGCGGTAATCTTGCTGAAAGAGAATTAAGAAATTCCTTCAAAACATGAATGAATGAGACTTCCTATAGGGGAGGGGAGTCTGTGTTCCAAGGAGATGTAAGAGGTTGTAGGCAGGGGGGAGGGAACAGGGACACAAATACATCAGCGAGCTAGTGAGTGATGTAAGAAGCACCTATGTTTTATTATGTTTTTCTCTCAACATGTTCTGGAACCCAAAGCCAGATTTCTTTACAGACCCCACATGTGAACCCTGCAGCTAATGGGATGGTAATGTTTCATCTTTCACTCTTCTGAAGCTAAGAGGAGTATTTGACTGCATGTGTGTGCCCATGCATACTCAGATGTGCATATACATACAGGTGAGCAAGCAAAAGAAAAAAAAAAAGTGGGGGAAAAAAAAGGAAAAAAAGAGAAGAGTCATGTATTTCAGCCCCAGGTTTGTGATGAGGGAGTTTCATCCAGTATTTCAGCAAGGGCAAAAAGGACAATATTTGCACGAAAAACCCACAGTTTTGAGATTTCCAGTAATATGGTTTAAATAAAGGTTTTCACAAGAGCAATCACTCTCAATTTCAAACAGCTATATGAGGGGGGCTGTCTCTGTCACTGCACAGGTCGAGAGATAACTCCACTGAGTCTGTTTAGAGTTAAAGCTGTAATCAGTAGAATAAATATTTGTTATTACCACAGTAAGCACGTAATAGAGAAAACAAGACTGACAACCTTCTTAAAAATAATCTAAGCCAAATTATCTGCTGGCACTACTCTGTTCTTGAAGTCATGCCAGCAGGGAGTTTGGTGTTACATTTTAAGCTGCTAAAGAAGTTATCACAACACACTTTCTCATAACAAAAACAAACAAAAATAATTAATTATACTGAAAGGAAACCGAGCAAGGATTACCAGATTATCACCAGCCAGAACAGAGTTTGTGTTAGCTGCGTTACTGGTTTCTATCTATTTTCCATCCATTGCCTTGCAGAGCAATGGATCAACATTCTCATTGCATTTTCTGGTAGTATCAGGAGCAAACTGATGGTTGAACCAGCAAGCGAGATTCGCTGCATCTTGGTCATATGTAACATGAGAAATAGACTGAATTCCCTTGATATTTTCCATTTCATATAAACATTCTGGATTGCATTTGAGTAAAGATTCCAGTTTCTAGAGGGAGGACAATTATGAAATACTGTTTGCCCATTTTACTCTGGGGTAAAGTAATTGCCATGTTTCATTCCTGGGCTGCACAGTGCCAAGCAAGAGATCTAACTACCAGGAGGACTCCACAGAAATTTCCTGAAACTACCAGGAATCCTTATAAATATGAGTTAAGCCCAAGAGGAAATCAAGAATCGCTAAAACGGTAGCCCTGCATTCATAATCATCATCTTTGTGCTCAAGTACACAAAGTGAAATTCATCCCATTAAGGCCAAACTCACTTCACTTCTAATTAGAGAGATCAAACAAGACACATAAAGTGGGTAAGTCCAAGCCTTGCCTTCATCTGCACAAGTACAGTTTGTGTACTTGAAGTCTCCCACAAAACTTCACTCAGCAGGAGGGTGGACAGATGTGAGGAAAACCAAGAATCGTATAACCTAAACAGAAGTGTAGACATATTCACTGGGCCCTGGGACAAGTTATCCTCTTTCTTCACAAAAAAGTAAACTATTTCCTTGCCTCCCTCCCAATAGAAAAATGGAAAAAGTGACACTGATTTAATTGCCATATATGTTTTCCCTACCAACATGTTGAAGAGGGTGCATAACAAGCTCCAAACTCTTTTTGCTGTGGGGTAGAGTAGAATACTTTTAACAATTTTTACTGCGTGCATTAGACTGTATCAGCAAAATTTACAATTCATAATAAATTATGCTCAAAACCTGATTTTCAGTACCTATTTTATTCTGAGAGTAATATCAGAATATGGAAACATAGTTTGTATTTATATAGATTAAGTGTTGCTTGTACTAAGCAGTATAAATGCAGTCACGCTACCGTTTTTCCTATTCTACTCCCTATCAGCTGCAGACTCTCCATTTTCCCGGATAGGGCAGGGGTGTAAAGTCAGCTCTGTCTCATTCATGCTTCACCAACGCACTGCCAGGGGAAGGAGGGAGGCAAGAAATGCATATCGTAACAGTTGGGATCTACCATACACCAATACCTAATTCTGAAACACCCGAGTTTATAGGGATGTCATGAGCTTTCTTTTCTACGTGAAAGGTCCCTTTCTCTCAGACTGACACAAATCCTAGCAATGCCTCCAAAACAGTAAACAAGTATTATCAATTTTTTACAATACCCTAGCAACCAGTCATAATTAATTCAATATTTATCAGCTGAATGATTGAGTTTTTGGTTCCGAAACAGTTAGACCATCAGAAGCCCAAGAAGGAGGAAGCTAATAACTCACTTATCATTTGTTCTCAATTCCCATTTCTTCCCGATTCTGTTTCTGACGGTTCTTGCCAGTTCCAGATCGAGGTGCTGGCAGTTCACTGACCACCTGGTCATTATTAAAGCCTTTGTTGCATTTGTTGGTGTCCAATTCTAGGCAAAATGGAAATTCTTTAGTTCCTGCACCAAATACAGCAGAGTACTATTTCACTGGATGTACCATAATGAACCCACAGCTACATGTATACAGAAACTATGGTCACTGGCCAAAAAGCAAGGCCATTGGCTTCAAAAACAGATGCTTCTGCAGTAGCTCTGGCAGTCAGCATGGTAGTCACTTCGTACTGTCCTCTTTGTGCCCACCAGGCTTCTTACCAGACCCTCTACCGTACAGCTTTGGACAGAGACCAGTCTCCCCCATGGCCGTGAGGTCTTCTCCTCAGGCAGTTAACTATTTCATCCTCCACCTATCTCCACACCCAGGGACAGTTTTTCCCTGATGCTCTAGCCAGCTGCTCGCAAACATAACAGATGCTCAGTTTGACTGGTTTTAACACAAAAGATATAATTAGTGGCAGTTAACATATAAACACCAAAGCATTAATTTTTTTTTTTTTTTTTTTACAAGATAGTTGAACGCAATCACACTTAGATAAACACTGATGCTGAGCACACAGGGATATGTATGGTTGAAACCTGAATCTGTAACAGGCTTAACGTTGACTGATTTTCAAAACCGTCCCACCCTCTTTCTCCCAATAGCAAGAGAAGGGTCATCTCCCTCGGGAGGGGGGGGGCGGGAAGAAACCTGTCCTCATCAGGAAAGAAAGATTATCTGCATAGTTCTTTCATAGAGATCATTGATTCTTACTGCTTGGCTATACCCTTGATGTAACATCTATTTGCTAACAAAGAATCAAAGAACAGTCTCCAGTCCATTGGAATCAGTCCATTTCTGGGACTGATTTCTTTTCAGAGCATCCATTATGCAGCCAACACATGTAGCTAGTTAGACAAATTCTGAAATCTAGCATCCCATGCTTTCCCATGTAGCTCTTTATTTTCTTTCTCAGTATGTTGTACAGTTGCAACCTGACATGTTAGAGGATTTCATTAGTGTTTAGAGTTAGGCCATTCTGTGAAACATTTGATGAAACAAGGAAACTCCAGTCAAATCTTTCAAACATTACTGCCTCAAGTTAGGCTCAAAGCTCTTTATCTTGACACCTAAACCAGACATTCAATTTCAGAAGAGGATAAGTGACTCTATCATACACTTCTGTAGCAGTCCCAGTTTTAAGCAACCAGAGTATGATAGTCTTTTATAAATACTAAATAAGAATGAAGTTAACAACAGACTTTGGAATGTATTTAGAGCTTTCAGCTGAAATTATTAGACATGCTTGATGCCAGATGCTCAGTGTGGTATGACACATGCAATAGGACTTAATATCTTTAAACTCACACATTTCTGAAAACAACATGGATGCACTTCTGAATTTAAGCCCAACATCCATCATATTTTACAGAGAGGGTTCCTACAGGGTTCTTAACATACAGAGCAAATGGCAGATAACAGACAAAATCCCTGCTGCTATTATAGGTGATGGACTCTCGTTATCAAGCTCTTGGCAGCTATCATAGAAGGAAGGGGACATAATTACACACACATGAAGGCTTCATTTCCTTCACAAGCACACTTCATTAGTACTCACTGGTAAATATACTTGCACATCTTCAGAAAGACAAATACTGCTTTTGCTGAATGCCTCATCAATGCACTAATTTGTGGTGGCAAAACACATAGCAAATCATTTATCAGCATTTCTGTGGTCTTTCCATGCACTGGGGAAGCCACAAGCTGTCCCTGCGTTATCTGTTAATAGCAAGGGCCAACGTGATTTCATATAGCTTGGTCTGCTTTGTTTCCTGCATATCACATTTTAAAACATCCATATACCCCCTTGAAATAGAAAGATATATCAGCATAAGTGATATGACAACTACCTTGTAATGCGGTGCTACCTGAGTGACATTCAAAACTGTAGGTAAGGTGGCAAGAGATACACACATCTCCCGGCTATGTGAAACTGGGAGGTGCCATTTGGAAATCAATATGCTTGAGTCCCACGGAGTGGTCCGGTTGCTGTCAGTATTGGGTAACCCTCAGCTCTGCAGTGACAGCAAGGTCAGCTACAGGAAGAGCTGAAAGAAGCAGAATGCAGTGGGATGGCTTTCCCAAGGAAGGTCTCTTACCCTCCCCACCATCCTACTGCTAAGACTACCCTATTGCAAAACCCTGTGCTATCATGTATTTACCACCACAAGACTAGGTACTGATGTATATGCAAGTACTCTTTTTCTTTTTTGGTTGTTTGGGTTTTTTATTTGTTTCTTTA
The DNA here is from genome assembly GCF_964199755.1 of Larus michahellis. Taxonomy (NCBI): domain Eukaryota; kingdom Metazoa; phylum Chordata; class Aves; order Charadriiformes; family Laridae; genus Larus; species Larus michahellis. The sequence goes on along the minus strand of NC_133897.1, from coordinate 71,021,844 downwards.
AGGAATAGATCCCCAAACTCTGCTACTGGTTGTCCTGGTTTAAGGTAAAACAGAATCAACTTTCTGTTCAGTAATTTTATTTCTTAGCTAGGCCTCTTCTAACTCTCTGAAATTAACAGCATGTTGTGTCTAAAATGGTTTGTTCAGAGTGATAAGACAGTTTGTGCCCAGGAGTGGTATGCAGAGAGGCTCTTGCTTATACTTATTGCTATAACAACCAAGGTCAGCTAATTTTGTTATTTGCCCCGTTGGATGGTTGAAAGTGGAGGGGCATAGAGGGGTCCCACCTGCAGGGAGGAGTGGACAGGACAGGTGACCCAAAACTGACCAACAGGGGTATTCATCCCATCTGCCCCCTGCTCAGTATAAAAGCTGAGGGATCAAAGGGTCAGCTCTCTTCCTTCAATCGCCAACGTCCAAGGAGGACCCTGGCTGTTCATTTGCCTTTGATCCCCATCGGTGTGTTCCTGACTCCAACTCTGGAACCCGGTTCCCACCCATCGCTGAGTCCACTCTGGGACTTCCCCAGACATCCCCAGATGCCTGTGACATCATCCTGGGAGCTTAATACAGTTTTGTGTATACTGTATCTATTTCATTATTTCCTTTTTATCTGATTATGAATATTTCATTAAAGTAGTTTAGTTTCTTCTAAACTTCTAAAATTTCTTTATCTCTTCTAAGTTTCTTTATCTCTCCTCCTCCTCCTCTCCATGCACGAGAGGCTGGGGGGGAGCATCTGTCACCGGCCATTGGCCGATTTGGCCAAAACCACGACACTGGCTTTCCTTTTGCTTTAGGGAAGGCATTTCACCCCCTTCTCCTCACATCTAGTCTGTATGTTCTTTGGAGCAGGAATGTTTCTATATGACACTTCCCACAAGGGATTATGCTGTAAGTGTCTCAGGGATCCAGCTCTGAACTCCTGGCTTAATTTCCCTGTCCGCTGCAGACTCCTTATGTGACAGTAGGCAAATCAGTAAAGCCACCCACACCTCCTCTGAACACTTCTAAAATGGACACAGAGTGACACTATGCACTCTGTCTCGGTAACAGAATTGACAAAGATTACTTGTTTGCTGAAGCTTCTCGGAGACTGATAAAACTCAGGTGATAAAATCCCATTCTTATTAACATTTCACTCAATAGTTCCTCCCCATCCCTTTCTAAAGCTTCAAATCAGATTTTTTTTATGATGTCACTAACTTATAGGTTTCTACTTTTTAGACTGTGTTGCCAAGCTGTAACAGAGTAAGATTTTAGTAAGGTATCATCCCATGTATTCTCTGATTTTCCAAAGGGCAGATACCTCTCCAAAATCCTATTCACATGTAAAAATGTAGGTACCACCCCTCTCCCTCTCACACACAAAAACAAAGAGCATTGACATTTTCAGACAGTAGTTTTATTTCTTCTTTTTATCTTTTCCTCTAATTTTCCTTCTAATGCCTCTGTAAATTTTCAGGACATCATCAGGCTTATAAAAGCAGCAGCTATCTCCCCTCTCTGTTCATGTTCTCTGTTCATTCACAAATTCAGAAGCACCCTGCACAAAGCAAAACCTTTTTGTGGGTAATATGATGTACATATCATTGCATTAGCCATATTTATGAAGCTATAAGCAAATTATGTTTTGCATCATAGCCGTGAAGACAAATATAGTAATAGAATCAGGTACCTTTCCAACCAGATGGAAATTTGCTAATGCAATAGGAAGTTGCTTATTAAATACAATGAACTTCTGGTGTCAGGAAATACAAACTGCAAGCACCATCAGGTGAAGGGAAAATGGCTACTTTAACGATCCTACACTCAGATACATAAATTTCACCTGATTATTAAAAAAAAAAAAAAGCCTGTCAATACGTAGATTCTCCTAACTGGGGTTGTTAGTTTTTAACTTTTTTTTTTTATTTTAGATACACATCACAACATACTGCTAAAGAAAAGGCCGTTGTCATCTTTTCATAAGTGAAAAAAGCAGCTATTAGGCAAGTCCTGACTTCAGACCAATACCAGAATGCAAGACAAATCTTTAAAGCACTCTAACACAAGCCTTTTATGCGGACATTCTAGACCTTCCAAGCAGTGATATGGTCTGAGACATGCTGTACCAATATTTTTAAGAAGCAACACCTAGAACAAGAGAACGGTGCTTTCACCTAATTTGTGAGAAACCACATGAAGAACGTGCGAGCTGCAAACAAGCAGAGCAAGAGAATTAGCAACACGTTTATCCATATCAGAAAAAAAAAAATTCTTTCAATAGGCATAATCAAATCCAGGATGGCAATTAACGAACAGCCTATCTTGTTAATTATTTCTGTGCAAAGCACACTTGTCACTGAGTTACTAAATAGCTCCAGTTTGCCATGCCTTGCAAGGACAGGTAAGCATGCAGCCTCTAAGTACTATACATGGGTCAGGGAGTGGACTCCATATGGGAGTCACAAAATAGTTTCAGAAATAGTTTATAAAGACAGGGTGTTGAACGTCCCAATCATGTCTGAGATATTATATCATGCTGTTTAATTAGAGGATGCAATTTTGATAAGGTTCTCACAAAGGAAACCACCTTCTAGGATACAGGTCAGAGTTACTGAAGTTTGTTGGGTTTTTTTTTGTTGGTTTTGCTTGTTTGTTTTGTGTTTGTTTCTTTTTTTTTTTTTTTTTTTTTTTTTTTTTTAAAATCACCCTCAGCTATCACCCATCCAGTAAAACTATTGATGCCAGTCTTCTTTTCTGCTCATATTAGGCCTACTGTCATCATGGCAAAATTCACACAAACACCACAAAAATTAAAATTTTCACCTTCACCTGGAAGGCACATCATCTGCAAAATGGACTCAACACGACAAAGCTGCACAAAATGGATACATTAAAAACGTACAACTATGACAAAGCTCCACAGGAGCAAGGTAATTTTATTTAGGTGCACAAAACCGATTGACTGGAAAACGCCTGGATGAGAACATCTGAGCTTTAACTATCTGGAGAACTCTTCTGCCACAGAGAGGCAACCGAGAGGGTTAAGTAATTCCCGTTAGAGGAGTCCTCCCAGGTGCCAGGATAAAGGGCACTGTGAAGCACAAACTAGCACAGAAGTGCCAATAGATGTTCCATAATTAAGGCTCTACCAGTATTTTCTTCTTAATGGGTACTTGGCAATTTTCTCATTCTCTTCCACCTTGAATATCCTGTTTCAGCAGTACTCTAAACAGCAAATCTTTGCAGTGTGGGTTTTCTAAGGGTACTTCTGGGTTTTAGAGGCTAAACTAAGCAAGAGAATTTTTGTTCTGGGTTGCAGGTGACAGCACACAGTCCATTTAGCATTTATGCACAATAAGCCACCTACTTTCTTCATAAGACAAGTTAATATCACAGATCAATATTCAGCAGGGGTTTTGTTTTGTGCTAGTTTTAGGTAACCAAACTGCTTGCTTTTCCTGTCAGAAGACTTCTACCAGAAGCGTGCATTTTCAGTCCAAGAAGCTGTCACATCAACATATTTCAGGGAGATGATAGATGGTAGTTCATACGCCTTCTCATCCTTCTCTCAGAACTCAATACAAGAGCCTCCCACCCACCACAGTAACCCGAGAGATAAAACACAGAATCATACTTACAGAATGAGAGGGGCTTGTAAGTAAAGCCAAATTAATAAGACATACACGCTAAGGATATAGCTGGGCATCAAAATGCAGCGTCATAGCAGGTGATAGCTCAGAAAATAACGTCCTGCTAGCACAGCTATACATTTCCTATACCCGGGTTAACCCAGCCTACGTAACACAGTACTGCTCAGACCTGCTGTAGGTGGCCCAGGCTCAAAGACCCCTTTCTGTATATTGAAACTGTCATTAGTAAGTGCACAGCGTTTGCCAACTTAACTGCCTAGGAACCGTGGCCTAAAGAACGCATAAATCTGAGGCAACAAAAGTGCCACACATAGTGCCCTCATGGGAAATAAGAGGTGTCCATTGCATTTGCTCATGTGATCATTGGGGTGGACTAAATGGGATCCACTGAGGATTAAAATGATCAAATAGAAGTGAAACTCGACAGTATGAAATGCAAGGTCATACATTTAATGGCTAATGCCATTCTTGAGCCTACGGGTTTATCACTAGAAAAGGACAAGGAAGAGAAACTGGGAAAGCCAGCCGATCAGTGGATGAAAGTGAGCAACCCGTACCACAGGGCAGCAAGAAGGAAAGGAAATCCTAGGGTGTATTAATGAAAAAAAATAAAATAAAAAAAATCAGTGAGACCTCATCTCAAATGCTAATCTCAACCTTCAGCTTCCAATCTCCAAATTTACCTGTTCGAGAAAGGAGAGCTAAAATAAAAACAACTGCGATAATGGGTTCTAAAAATTTCACTGCAGAAATGGATCGCTACAAGGCGAGACTGCTTTGGGCGAGAGGCCAGAATGCATCGGTAACCACCGCAACAACCTCAAAGAGATGCATCTGGATGAAGTTCAGCTATGAGACCACCAGTGAACTGTCCTGCACTGCATGGACAAGTCTTGCCTTTTAAAGACTTCACTTTCAAGAAATACCAACACAGACGCATGTCCCCTAAAACAAGCCTGTCAGTACCAGACTTACTGGCTCAGTGTACAAGGTGCACACAGTTTCCCTCTGGGCACGAGATTCAGGCATTGCAATACCTACGTATCACAGAGGCTTCCAACCTTCTACAGCACGCTGCACCATGCCTCTATTCCCTCTTGGCAAATCTCTTCCTAGAGCAGGCATAACACATTTCTTCACGTTAGCTTATGCCCACCTTTATCTGTGGAGGTTTGTTTGTGCAGGAAGAGACTTCACGGCAGCTTGTGTGGGAACACACATTTAGGTTTTTCCTTATTGACCAGGTCCATTAAAATTTTCCAAAAGGTGAACATTTTGTTCTACTACTGAAAGATTCTGGGGCCAGGGTTTCGAATTCAGCATTATCATTATGTAAAGAAATTCCAGACAGCTAGCAAGGACATAGTTTCACCAAGTGAGGTTTCTTTTCTTTACAACTGCAAAAGCAGTAGTGGAAAAAAGCTAAATAACCCCAAAGCCAGTCTTCTGTATGTCATGCCGTTCTCTCACTCTTCTTTTCTTAAGCTAACAAAAGATGCAATAAATAAATAAAAAGTTGCTTTTAATTACTACAGCATTAAAGAAATATATTTAATTTTGTATGGTTTGAAATTTTGACATCATTCTTGGCTTCAGTATCATCCCCAATTAGAAACCCCTAGAAGAGTAAGAATGACAAGAGCCATTAAATGTGTCACAACACGGGGTGACGGGAAGAAGTGCTGGAAGTGGAGGCTTTTCAAAGAAAGCATAGGAAATTGTGCTGCACAATGAGTGCAGAATATGTTTTTTCTCCCCCCTCCAAGCCTCCACCTCCTGCCCCCCTCCTCGTGACACGCACACACATTTTATGGCCTAAAAGCCAACGCAAAAGGGTGTGTTCTTTCAGGTTTATAGCCTTGACTAATGGAATTGCTCTAAATAACATTTTGATCTTGTAAGGTCACGCAGAGTGCTATACCTTTCCTTTAATGATTCAGGTCTGGACCAAGCATTTCCCAGAATTGAGATGGTAATGAAGTCATTAGTTTCTTCCTACTTGAAGCTCTGGCTAGGAAAGGGAATTCTATGGGTAAAGTCTGAGAGGCTCTTTTTCATAAAGCTCATACCCAGCTGAGCTGTAACACCTGTTACATTTTCCCAGGAGCCTGAGCTGCAGAGCATTTCCAATCTATTTGCTCCTCTTCTCCTACAGCACATTGACAAAAGCTGGGGGAACGGGTTTTCTAAGGGAGTGCTAATTGAAAAAAAAAATAAAAAAATCTACGGCCGGTGCAAATGTTAACTCACATCCCAGCTAAGGCATTGATGATTATTTCCTTGCCTTCTTTGAAAATACAAACAATTCCAGACTGCCTTTAAATTAAAAATACACATTTGAAACAGGTTCCTTACTAATTCCTTACCTTCTACGTATGATATAAAGGAAGAACAATGACTCAAAAAAAGCCTATTGAAAACAAGCCTTGAAAACAAGCTAAAAGTTTTTGATATTAAAATACAGTCACTGCTCAGTAGAGAAACACAGCACTAAGCACATGCCAGTAAGGACACAACTAGCAAATATATATAAATTCTTACAAAGGCAAATAACATTTCTTGGAGAAACACTTTTAAAATATGGTTTCTCAAGCAAAGAGAGCAATAAGTCTGGAAGGTCAAGTTTACCTCTGACTATCTGTGGGGAGGGGTGCGTTGTTTTTTCATTTGCAGCAGCAATACATATGATTTAAGGAAATTCTAAATCACTAAAGAACAACATATCCACAAGTTAAACTCAAAACTGAAATACATTTAGCAACCAGCAGAAATCTTGTTTTCCTCCTAGTACCCTCTCAAATCTCCCTCCAAAGTGGCCCACTTATAAACTATGTTTTATAGAGCAAACTCAGGTATTCCAATGCATTTTAGTCTCGCCAGCTAATTAGCACAAAGGCACACACACTGAGTAATAGAGATCATTAGAAAGGAAACTTGTAAGAGGATATTCCCTGACATAGGAATTTGTTCCTCCTACCGGATCAAAATAACCTAAACTTACTGAACCCCAGAATATGCCATAAAAATCAGCTCTTCTTTCTGGTGAAGGTACAAGTCTAAAAGTAGGACACTACTGTACTCTTTGCTGCGGATCTAGCTGGCTGTTGCCATGATCATTAAGGCTTCATAATCAGAGACAGAATGAGATTCTGAAGAACTGCCTAAATAGAATCCCCAGTGTCTTAAACATAACATTGAAGCTTCAATACACCTATTATTGGAGTGAAAATACTTTGCTGCATTGCACTTTGGTTCCTCACTTTTATCTCTGAAAAGCAATACTGAAAAGCCTCCAACAATGAAAATAACTGGGGTTTTTCAGTTGGTTTGGTTTTTCGGTTGTTTTTATTTTATTTTTTTTTTTTATTTCTACACCATATTGCACAAACATATAGTATAAACAAGTGGAATATGGCGTATTTAGCATCTTTAGGAAGTCCATATGCAAGAAGGGGCATACCACTAAAATACAAAATTAATCTTGCATTTCTAAGAAAACAGAGTGTGCATTCAAGAAAGAATATTACAGTCCTCATTTTTATTTCTAGTATGATATTTTAGCATAACAATCATAAGTAAAGCATTCATTGTGACAGGGTAAAGTAAGGGCTTTCTCTCTTACACCTTTCTCCCAGAAACATCAAGCCAAGTTATTATTGTTTTTCTTTTAGTATTACAAATCCTGCTCGTTTAGAAAGGGAATTATTATAGACTAATTTCTGATCATTTTGCTCACAGACCATAGCATACTTACCTTTCTGATTTGCCAAGTGTATTCCACACAGCTGAGAGAAGTTACCTTTCTGCCAGGCAGAACCTTTACTAAAAGGTTTTGTTAGTTTCCCAATAAAATGAAGTATAACCGCATTCTGTCAGTGTTTATATCCCCCAAATCACCGGATACAATCATACTAATGTAACCCATCAGAAAATGGCCCACACAAGGAAGCATATCTGAAAGTTTATAGTATAAGGGTACTTTTACTTGCCTTTGGTCAACCCCAACCAGGGGGGGTTGCCATATGACCCCAATGGAGGAAGGATCTGCAGGCAATCAGGAGATAACACCTCCCAAGCATTTAATCCCAATTCTGATCATCTCAAAACAGCAGCTGAAAATTTTCCCTTGTACGCTTAGCCTAAATTCTTCACTGTAATGTGTGAGTTTGGTATTTAATGTACCCGAAACATACCTACTCCTGTATTTTAGCTGTGTCACACCAACTACATCCTTCTTGTCCATTGCTTCCATAATTATTTTCTCGCTTCCTTCGAAACTGCCCCTTCATTCAGAATGCAGTCCTCTCCGTACAAGACTGTTCAACTTCCTTAACCAATTCAACCAAGGGAGCCGCATGAAGTCCAGTTCATCCCTTTCTAAACACTTCACAAGCATCTTTATATATGCCTGCTTTACACTAGTTACCTCTTCATAATAGTACCCACTTCTGAAAACAAGGAATGGGACCTACTGCTACTCTCTGCAGGGCAAAGTACCCCAGTTGGGCAACATATTCTCTATCCAATGCTAAGCCTTCCCAGAAAGAGCTGGTTCCTGCACCACCATGGTCAAAACCTGCTGATGGTAAGTTTACAGAGCTCCTATTACCTTTCCTTTTGGAGAACAAGGCAGACCCTGGCAAATAACTGTTCGGAATTGACTGTGTCCCAAAGACTCCAGAACCTTTGAGCTTCTGCTTGCAACTTTCTGTATGTTTATACCTCAGCTGGCCATGGCCTGACGAGAATGGAAACCTAGGATTCATATATTTTTATCTATACACTAGAATTTGAAGGGAAGTAGAAGACAGATGCATTTCACCTTCACGCTTGGCACGAATTACCTTCTACGCTGCACTACATCAAACATCAAGTAACAGTGAATTGTCGAAAGTCAGCATTTCTTGCCTGTCCACAAGAGGAGAGCAGCAGCAGCCCAGCAAAAGCTGCTCTCCCACATGCTCTACCACTCAGACAGGAACACAAATTGAAAGGTATCACTCAATGGGATTAGGGCATCCTGTGGCATAAACAGGCCATAAATCTAACTATATGTTTCAATGATCTCAAGAACTATCACAATAGCAACTGCATATAAACACGGGCATCAAATAAAAATTACCTTGAATTATAACCAAACACAGCCACCCCACCAATAAACTCCGCACGCACATACCTATTGAGGCCTAATAATCTTCCATATTTTTGCCATCTGGAATGACTCACTTTATTGTACTTTTCCACAAAAGTAAGAAGATCAACAGCAGTGCATGACTTCACGTTGCCTCTGGAAGAAAACTTCAGCAAGGCCTATTAAACAGAAAGATATCAGCCCTAACCCAAGACTATCCAGAGCATGAAATCACTGAAGGCTAAGGGAGTAGTCTGGGAAGGTATCACTGTGTGCATGCCCTGTTCCCATACTGCTCCGCTGGTCGCTGCTGGAGACCAAGCAATGCGCAAGGTGGATGTTCAGCCACTCATGTCAGAACTCTGCAACAGAGAAGCCACCACTCTTGAATGCTTATAGAGCTGCCAGCACGACAACATCCAAACTTTCCATACTCATGCAAGTTAAAGAAATGCAATTAACCTGGTTTTACAAGTGGGGAGCTGAGACACAGAGCAATTAAGCAAGTTCTCCAAAATGCCAAGGGAATTTTGAGGGCACCATCCGAGACACAGTTCTGAGGTTAGATCATGGTCGTGATTGTTCTAATGGATGAATACAGTCAACAGCTTCATTTCCAGGAGAGGTCATGAGGGAGGTGATTTTTTCCATTTGTCAAGAATCTTACTAAAACTTTGACCCTTCAAGCTAAATTTAGGTGGATTCAATACAGATGGTAAGCTAGAGAAAAAGTTTTCCCTCAACTGCAAGTAAAACCAGGTGAGCCATTTTGAGCGTGAAGAAAACAGATTTTTTTAAAAGAACATTTCTTTAAGACCATTCTTGAAATAAATATATCTATATAAAATAAGTGCAAAGTTACACATTTTATTTACGTATGTACATGTTTTACACTTCACTTCCACAATAATTTTATACGCAAGTGTATAAAGTCATTCCCTACCACAGATTTGGTTTGAGAAAAAAAAAATCCCAAACATTTTGCAACCTTGTTTAGTTACTATAAGAATTCTCTTACAGAACAATTCGGCTACAGCCTCTCTTTTCCTAAACAGTAATTCTAATGTTGAACTAACCTGACAAACTGTTATGATCATCAAGTCATGATAAACACCTCAATCTTTTCACAAAGTTAACTGACACCTACCAATGAAGTGCAGTATTTCAGAATGAAGAACATATGCAAAAAACCACCCTCAGACATCAAAATCCGTGGAAATTAACATAAAGAATTCCAGGGTTTTTAAATTAATGAAATATTTGAATTACTACAAGTTTTCCCATATTTAAAACTTTAACATTAGTATTTAAAATTTTCCTTTTTATTTTAAAGCAAAAAGCTTGGGCTCTGTCACACCTTTGATAACACTTTCAGAGCAGGGGAAGGAGAGGAAACGTATCAATTGGTCGCAGATACAACATAAAAATCAAAATAAAATGAAAACCAGAAAACCAACAACACTGAACATGGCAGAGATTTAAAGCTGAAACGGAATAGCCTTTGTATGCTTCAAAAGAAATTTGTTTTGAGTAAGTTAACAGCCTTTGAAATATCAAATACTTGAGCAGCACCTTTTCACAATTTTCCCCCTCTCTGCTGTTCAAAGTGCATAGCTAAGGAAGAAGAGAAGAATGGAAAGGAACTCAAGCCTGACTGCCATTCACGCTTTAAGTTGCATGCTATGTACACAGAGTTTTACTGTGAACTGACTTGGAACAGAGCTTGCGTGAAATTTTCTTACTGAGCTCACATTTTTCATTCAACAAAACGCAGAGTAAACTTGGAAGGTATCACATGTCCAGATGCCATTCCTAGTCAGGGATCTTCCCTCCCACCCCAATCTCATGAGAGCCTAGTGATTAGGAAACTCACCTGGGATGGAGATATCCAAATTCAAGTCCCCTGCCTAGCTGTTTCACAGCCATGAGAAGACCTAACCACCAAGCGTCTCCCCTTTCAAGTGCTCTTGTTGGAGCTGTTACACTTTGTACTAGTAACAAGCAATGTACCACAAAAAGGGAAAAAAGTCATAGGCTTGGTCATGTTTGGTGCCTTCCATAACCCCAGGGAAACAACAAGTGGTACATCTTAAGCCAGTATCCTGACCACGGACTCTTCTATGGTATTGTGCCCTCTCCGTCCTACCCAGTGGAAAGAATTTGATACAAAAGGTCAGCATATTCAGAGCAGTGAGGTGGAGACCTAAAGTTGCAGATAGCAGTCTTGCTGGCTTTACAAGCTAGTCTGAAGTCAAAGGGAATTCAACAACACTTAAACTACTTCAGTGTCCTTGAAAAATCCCCATAAGTGCTTATCCTTATGTGTCTTTCCACACTTGAGAAGCATGCCTGAGTGCCTTGTATAGATTCTATAAACAAGAGAGAGAGAGAGAAGCACCTCACAGGCACTGTAGAGAAGACAGCAAGCAGATTCTCCAAGGCAACCTGTACAGCTTTTACTGACAATAAAGCATCACCACACGTCATTTTCTCAAAGTGGTAGGTGTCTCAGATTCTGGGAATGACATTCCTGGGAGTTCTCCCCATGCCTTCGCCTTTAAACGGTATTAGAAAACTTCATACATAAGATTTCATGTTAAAATACTGGCATAGCACATTCACTTCTGAAATTCTACTTCATGATCACAGGATTATTCTGCCTCTTAAATAAAGGATGACATAATATGCCCTAAAGAAAATCTACGTCAACCAAAAGCCTCCTCAAATCTGTTACTGATGCATTGGCTTAAAAAAAAAAAAATTAAACATATAAGCTGAAACCTAAGTTACCAGAACTAATAGCATGTGTCCCTACCTTCCAGAACAGACTCATGATCTTTAGCTGTGACTGCACGTTACTATTCCACCAATGATAGGTCTGGTTTAAGTTTGTATATCCTTTACTTTTGAGGTTTGTGCTCCTCTTGGCAGCTACTATCCTTCAATTGTGCTGACTCAAGTCTTTACCCAGCTGTATCCTTGGTAGGATTGTGTTAATATTATTTAAAAAAAAAAAAAAAACCACACACACACAAAAATTTAACAAGTAATGTAAAAAAAAACCCAAACAAAACTAACCACAAATAACTTTGTAAAGTTTAAAAAAAAATATATATTATCTTAACAGATCTTCCTTAAAGTATCACAGTGCAAACATTTGAATTGTGCAACAGAGAGAAAGTAACTTCTGGAATCTAGTGAATACAGCTGAGCAGTAGTACATTGTGTAATCTCTACACTGTATCTGCTCCTGAAAAAAAAGAAAACAAAACCATTAACACAGAACCATAGCCTTGATATTATGAGCCCCTTGCTTTCTCCTCTCCATCTATGATCATCACACACTCTTCCCGCCACACTCCTCCCTATAGGAGCTGTGGTACCCTCTCCTGGCTTTAAAACTGGTGTTTGACCATGCTAGTTCTCATATAGCTCTTTAATATATCACTTTTCAAACGTTAATTCATATGCAGCTTTACACTAACTCAGTTGGAGTACCCAACAACAGAGAAGTTAAGTAACAACTTCCTTTTTTGGGGGGATTTGGCATATGTTGCCTGAGATCAGTTTGAACTCTCTCCCTAAGTGTCATCATACCTCTCCCAGAGGTATCACCTGCCTTGTTGATTTGGACTATAAACTCTATTGGGCAGGCACCATTTAGACACAGTGTTCATACATGGTATAAAGCTCCCTGTTCTCGATTGTCTCAAAGGTAAAGAAATAATAAGAATCAACAATATGCTCAATTTCACAACATTTCCAGCTATTTGCAATGATAATCTTCTGGTTTCTTTAGATCACAGAATTTTTCTGCTCAGCTAGCTCTGATACTAAGCACTCCACTCATGAATTTCTGGTTGGAGAAACCAGTTGGAGACAAAGAGTTCAACGCAGACAAACTGTGTCCACATCTGGAACCCTCAGCACATGAAACACTGTTGAAGCAGGTCCAGATCAGAGGGCTGGAGCACCTCTCCTATGAAGAAGGGCTGAGACAGTTTGGGTTGTTCAGCCTGGAGAAAAGAAGGCTCCAGGGAGACCTTATAATGGTCTTCCAGTACTTAAAGGGAGCTTATAATAAAGATGGGGACAAACTTTTTCGCAGGGCCTGTTGCAACAGGACAAGGGGTAATGGCTTTAAACTAAAAGAGGGTAGACTTATACTAGATATAAGGAATAAAATTGGTATGATGAGGGTGGTGAAACACTGGAACAGGTTGCCCAGGGAGGTGGTAGATGCCCCATCCCTGGAAACATTCAAGGTCAGGTTGTACGGGGCTCTGAGCAACCTGATCTCATTGAAGATGTCCCTGCTCATTGCAGAGGGGTTAGACTAGATGACCTTTAAGGGTCCCTTCCAATCCAAATTATTCTATGATGCAGACCAAAAAAAGGTACCTCTGAAAAAAAGATAAGGTTATCATTGTGACAGTGTCATGGTTTAACCCCAGCCAGCAACTACGACCACACAGCTGCTCACTCACTCCCCGCAGCTGGGGTGCGTGAGAGAATTGGAAGAGTAAAAGTGAGAAAAAAAACTTATGGGTTGAGATAAAGATAGTTTAATAGGTAAAGCAAAAGCCACACATACAACCAAAGCAAAACAAGGAATTAATTCACTGCTTCCCATTGGCAGGTAAGTGTCCAGCCATCTCCAGGAAAGCAGGACTCCATCATATGTAACGGTTACTTGGGAAGACAAATGCCATCACTCTGAACATCCCACCCTCCCTTTTTCTTCCCCCAGCTTCATATGCTGAACATGACATCAATCGCATGGAATATCCCTTTGGTCAGTTGGGGTCAGCTGTCCTGGCTGTGTCCCTTCCCAACTTTTTGTGCACCTCCAGCCTACTTGCTGGCAGAGTGGTATGAGCAGCAGAAAAGGCTTTGATTGCTTAGCAACAACCCAAAGCATTAGTTCACTACCAACGCTATTCTCATCCCAAATCCAAAGCATTGCACTACAGTAGCTGCTAGCAAGAAAGTCAACCCCATCCCAGCCGAAACCATGACAGATAGCTATATAAATCACCACATATTGCAGCACAAACTACAAAAGACTTTAAAAAAAAAAGGAGAATTAAATTTTACAAGATATTAAATAAATACATCTAAAGTTTCTAGAAAGAAAACAGCCATTCAAGAACAGGAGGTGGTCACAAAGTTAAAGAATGTAGTACCAGATCTAAAATAGCAGGTACAATTCAGGCTAAGTATGCTAACTTAGCAAGCAAAATCTGGATGTCTGTGTTGGGGTTGGTTTTTTTGTTTGTTTGTTAATTTGCTTTTTAAAGCGGACTGTTAAGTGTGAATGGCAACGTGACCTCCCCACACCAGAAGGTAAGCCAGGGTCAGGTGCACCTCAGTTGTCTGCAGAAGTTACTATGCAAATGCTGACTCTGGTTATGGTGACAAGAGTGCTTCACCTGCTGAACATACATACAATGACACTGAAGATGTTGAGAGCAGAGACAAACAATATCATTGAAACTGATGACGATACTGAGGAAGAGCTGGAGCAGAGATTAGAAGTAGAGAACCGAGATGCAGTATGTTACCATGAAATTACAAGACGAACGTTCTTGTCTGCTGGGACATTGTGTCTCCGTTGTTTGGTGATGGCTGCCTACTTCCTCAGCAATTTCTGGGGAAGAGAGCCTGAACAATGCTTACCAATGTTGAACAAACAAAAAAGAAATAGTGATGAGAGGCAGCTGGCTCTATCTCAAAAGATATCTGAATGAAAAGTTGGGGTGGACAGAACAACATCCCAGCGGGAAGGCTCATAACCACTTTGAATCAAAACAAAAAAAAAAGATGCTGTATGCCACTACTCTTCTTACCAAATGATATAAGAGGGAAAAATGAGGGAGACTGGCGCATTATAAGGTAAAAGACTCTTGGAATAGGGAAGGCAGGTCAGTATCACCTCAAAAAGTACACGAACGCTTTTGGTGGGAGATAAGTGACTGCATCCTGACAGCAAACACACATGCAATCAGACACACTGTGTGGCGGCTTACTTCATGCTATCAGGCGTCAACTACATTTAACCCCAGTAGTGACAAAGGGCAGGATAACACTTGAAATGGGTACCCTAGACTGGAAATAGGTCACAGATAAGTATCTATGCAGTTTACCAATGGATGAATTACCTGGAAACCATTGAATTGAAATCAGATGTTTCTGAAAGATATTAAGTAGTTGGCCTACAATTATAGGCTCTGAACTGGAATTACCAGGAGCGATTCAACACCTTTATTGCAGCAGTAGTTGGACGAAGTGATCAAAATAGTCCATTCTTGCCTAAAAGTCTACTACCTATGATTCCCTGTGGTCCTCCTCATCTCTGGCCACGTAAACAGTATCAGAGGAAAAACAGCATTCTCCTTGCAGGAACAAGCACAAACCCACTCAAGATATTGTGAGGCCCTGCAAAAAAGCACAGAATTGGGAAGCACATGGAATGCACTTGAGGAATAAGGAAGGATTTGACACACCTTGAGTATTGTGTCCAGTTCTGGGCACCTCAATATGAGAGAGATATCAAGGTGCTGGAGCGAGTGCAGAGGAGGGCAATGAAGCTGGTGAAGGGCCTGGAGAATAAATCTTATAAGGAGCGATTGAAGGAGCTGGGACCATTTAGTTTGAGGAAGAGGAGGCTGAGGGGAGACCTCATCACTCTCTGCAACTGCTTGAAAGGACATTGTAGAGAGCTTGGTGCTGGTCTCTTCTCACAGGTAATTAGCGATAGAACAAGAGAGAATGGCTTCAAGCTGCAGCAGGGTAGGTTTAGGCTGGACATTAGGAAAAAATTCTTCGCAGAAAGAGTGGTCAGACATTGGAATAGGCTGCCCAGGGAGGTGGTGGAGTCACCATCCCTGAACGTGTTTACGAGTCGTTTAGATGTGGTGTTAGGGGATATAGTGTAGGGGAGAACTTTGTAGAGTGGAGTTGATGGTTGGACTCGATGATCCCAAGGGTCTTTTCCAACCTAAATGATTCTATGATTCGGAGGAGGCAAAAGATGGAGCAAGTGGGGGAGGGGAAGAAAACCAAAATCCTTCCTGTGATACGGCAAACCCTCAGATTACTAGACATGGGGGCAGGGAAGAGTTTAGGCAGCAAGCTGAGAGAACAGCCCTTCCACCCGCTCAAAAGTCTAATTCCCCACAAGGATACTCAGCTTCAGTTTACATTTGTTATCAGGTCAGCTTTATACGCAGCCTAAACAATAAAATACACGCAGGAGAGGGGGAGGAGGGCAGATCGAATGCATTCTAATTTATCACATAAAGCAGAGACAGCCTAATTCATGGACTATTCCTACCCTCATTCACACAGGTAAGAAAGAGGAAGAGGGAGGAAAAACTCCTGAGAGAGAGAAAAAAAAAAGCGCCTTTTTATTTTGCTAAAGGACCCCAGGGAAGGGCCCCTGATGCAGAGGCCCTGCTTTTACAAATGCTTCCCTTTCCTTACACGGTTCCTTTAATACGAGTAAAAATTCCAAATTCCTCATTTGTTTAGCCTGAAATCCCTTGCACATTTCCCACAAACTACTTCCTTTTCTCTCTTTTTAGCTGGACTCCCTCTCTTTTTAATGAAGAGAAGTTCAGAGAGTTTTTCCCATGAATAGATGGCGGGCACCTGGGAGTTATGAATTTTAAAGTGATCATTTTCTTTCAGCCCCGCCGGACAATGGGGATCTCCTTTTGACTCACTTTCACAGCTTTGAGAGGCTCTCAGATCAGCCACATTCCAATCAGACTGGAGTCAGATCAGAGCCGGGCTGGACTGCATCAAGGTCTCTCGCACAGAAAGACAAGGAGCAGATGGCCAACACTGAGCTCTCCTCCCCTTTTCAGAGTGCAATGGAAGGCAATGTGGGAAAGCGTTCCCCCAGCATTGCCTATTGATTTCTGAATAGGACCACCACATGCCACCAGCCTGTAGGTATGAACCTCTGTTAACAGATGGTGAGATCATTATGAGCAATTAATTCCTTTAATGTATCAGTGGGAACATGTTGGAAAGGGTGATGCAAGCACAGAGTGAATAGTGAACTTCTCATTCCTCGGGGAGAGCTGCAGCTACATCTCTGAAGGATGGGAACAGTCTTTCAAGAGACTCTGTACGTACTGAGAACCAGAGTTAGGCCATTTGGTCCACAGAAACAAGGCATGGTTTTTATTAACTAATCATCCCTCCCTCGTTGATATCTGATTAACAACAGATTTCTTTCTAGGTCATTTTTGGAGAGACAAACAATTCAAAACAATGGGAAAAAAATCCCAAACCATCAACACGATAGGAACACAGGGAATTTGGTCCTAAAGATGACAAGGGAATATTGCTACCAAACTTTTTGTTACATAAAATTTAATTTAGACTGACTATAAATTAATAAGGAAACAGACTATTTTGAACGCAACTATGTGTACATAAATAAATGAGAGGAATTCATAATAGCTCTTAGCACTGAAAATAGAAGCATACAAAATAAGCCCTTAGCAGACTTGTCAGAAAGTTACGATCAAAGGATCTTACACAGAAATTATAGATGGTACAATTTAAATATAGATATCATATTGAAATGCAGAGAAAACCACAGAAGAATACTGCATATTTACTGCTATTCATTGTGATCTGGGTAAATTAAAATTCACTGTGCTAATAACAACTGTAAGAGTAGGACATTCCCGCATCATCTGCTTTACATGCATTTATATGACAGGCTTTGTTTTGTGGGGGTTTTTTGGGGGTTTTGCGGTGGTTTTTTTTCCCCTCTCTTTTAGGGCAGAAGGAAAAAGCGAAAGCACAATATAGATGGCTAGTTAGCTCTTGGTCTTAAAGATGACAGCAGAATGTGAACAGGAAATACAGGCAACTATTCACTTATTCATATTTAAATGACACTTTTTGCTTGTAATTAAGACACTCAAGTCATGTCTCTGTTCGTGAAATTTACATAACTGTACAATAGCTTGCCTAAGTGAACAGCAAATGGTAGTTAACCTTGAAGTGTATTATCTTAATTGAATAAATCTGGCTATAGTTCAATAAATTTAAACAGAAAGATATCTTTAAACTACTAAAATAATTTTTAAAACCACATTTGCTTTTACACGTTAAGATGGTTCACTGTTTTTCTTCTAGATTTTTATTTCTGCGGTAACATCGGTCCTTTAAAAAAATAGAAATCATTGCAGAACGCTGAAGACATTGATACATGTTTGCTGTTTTCTCCTTATTGTTTGCGGTTGGAGTCAGTGTCACATTCTGGAAAGCCTTGATAAGAATATCAGAATATTGAATCAAAACGTATAAACTTGCCTGTTTGAGATAGTCCCTTCCCTACTTTCTCTGTCCTTATTGGACTTAGCGTTCTTCCCTTCCCCCACCACGTACCAGCTGAGTATCCCGTCACACAGTGAGAAACCTAGGTGGGAGAATATAGATTTTTGCATAGGTTAAATAGGAAAGCCACATTCCACCACTCTCCCATTTAAATCAGATTTACATGGGGTGTAAATCCCCTCAGAATAGAGCCATTCACAAAGGGCTCAGAATGTTCCCCTCACAACACTGATTACATTAAATCAGTAGCAATCATGTTTCTTGGATTATATAGTTACAGCAAGAGAAAATGTGACTCGTATTTATATTGGTATGAAATAAGTTAATGAGAAGCCACCTGTGCCTTAGATCAGTTTACAAGAAAAAAAACAGAGGAACACAGGTGTTTCAGCAATATAGCTATGTATTTTTATATGAATTTGCAAACACTAAAAATGAACATATTGTTACTAAATTCAGCCGCACACACACTTTGAAGGACAATATTTTGGATTTTGTTTGGGCTGTCTTTGCCTTAAAAAAAAAAAGTACAAAAGGCTCATTTCTTGGCCATCAGCAAGAGCTATAATTTGGGCTTTTCTCCCTCTCACAATGTTCACCATTGTACCTTATGCAACATAGATTGTATGTGCGCAGTTCTAACCCACATTGCTGGCGAGAGGCATTCACACTGTGAATTACCATTTTTCCCAGCATCTAGCGCTACTCAAAAGACAGCACAATAATACACTAGAAGTGCCTTTGTCTGTTAAAACATTGTTCTTCATTACTACATGAAAAGCAAATTGTCTTTGTATAGAGCGAGAGTGGCACGCAGTAGCTCTGGGAGTAGGGAGAAGGAATTTGTATCACTAGCTGACCACCTCAGAGATACACATGCCAGTTTCTTCCTCAGTAGCCACCACACTGATGTTTTGGATACAATTTTGGCCATATCTTTTTTAATTATTAGTTGTATTAGAATGACTCCAAGGGGATCATTTGCTTTTGCCCTGAAGGAGAACATACAACCTTTCCCATAAATGGTTTTGGGTTGGGTTTGTTTTTTTTTTGTTTGGAGAAGAGCACATTAACAAAAAGCGCTTAATCTCTTGACTTGATGCACCACTTCTAAAATGAAAGCAAATCAGAAAGCCTCCTCCTTTCATTGGGATCAATTCAGAAAGCACATCATCAAATGATGAATTATGCAAATTCAAGAACAACATTTATTTTTGCAATGCAGTTGAAGAACTGCACTCCAAACTGATGTGTTCTAATAAGGATTTTGCAAAATGTATTGCTATATTCTTGAAATCAGGCAAGTCATGGAATAAATATCCTTCAAAGCCTATTCTCAATTCCCCCATGTATTTCCAAATTTTTATTTTTTTTTTTCAATAAAAAATGAATTTACAAAAAAATATTCTGGTCAACAAGTCTGTAAACAAATACTTAAAGGAGAGAGAGGGACGCAGCCTAATGCGACAGTTACAGATGTTGATGGATTGCAAGAGAAATGGGCATCAGAAAGCGGCCAGGTTCATATGTTCTCCCTAAACAGCACTGCTTTCTGCTGCTGTCAGACACAGAACACTGGATTCAACAGACCATTGATATGACCGATGGACGTTTCCTACATTCCTATGTTCTCCATGGGAAGGAGTTTCTTCCTTTTGGGAACAATCTACAAACCCCATAGGTTGTTCCTGGTCCACATAAGACCTGGGAAATCTCATGTCATCTACTACCTGGGAACTTAAAATGTGTGATTGACTCTTTACTCTGTTCTCCTGGTCACGGTGCTCCAGTGCTTCCACCCACACCTGCTCTGCAGAGCATCCTTCCATAGTTCAGGGACAGGGATTAAAAGGAGGGGCTGAGATCCAGGCCACCTTGGCTCATCTCCTTTCCATCAGGAGACTCCAAATTCCACAATTTTTCTATGGGATAAAGAAACCTGGGAGCAATACAACAATTACTCATTCTAGAATGAGAATCTACTGACTTCCTTTCTCTCTCTCTCTCTCCAAAAAAGCAGGTAATAAAATCTACTCATTTTGCTCCTGACAAAGGTTATAATTGTATTTTGCAACCAAGTCAGCTGAAATCATTAGTCCTCCCCTAGCGAGCTGAAGTGACTCTGCCTGTCTTGGCACAGCTGAATGCATTTAGTCTAGATAAATCATATTTCAGAGGCTTCTAAGTTTTAGTTAATGGAGAATATCCCTAGCAATCCTACACACTCACTGGGCTGGTTTGCCAGCACAAGCAGAACACTCGAGCAGAGGCTGAGTAGGAGAACCCCACTGGGCATATGCCCACAGAACCTGCATGCCTCTACCTTCAGTGATGGCTTTGGATCTGATTTTTAGGGTTTGAGGTTTTTTTTCCAACTGCTGGTGGCTTACAGTTCAGTACTTACCTACATGGACAGCTTTCCAAAATTAACATGTATGTAGGAGCTCCCCATATAATCACCGCTGACCTCCAGGCCACCCTTAAGGTAGGAAGTTCTTGCCCACACATTCCTCATACTAAAAATAATTTCATGATTTAAGAGTCTTTTTTATGTATTTATTTATTTTTAGTGAAGCAAAAAAGTATATCTTGGATCTCTTAAAAATAAATATGTATATTAATAATTTCCAAAGAGTTTTAATTACCTTCCTTAATAGACAGTTTCTGTTCCCTATTAATACGTAGGCTTTTTTTAATTATCATGTCTGTAATAGCGCTTTTCTGTTACATGGGCACAGACCTGACATACAATTAGAAATACGAATTACTTTTAATAATGGGGGGGGGGGGGGGGGAAAAAATCAGTTTGAATCTGAAAGCAGAGAACATTCTGGCAGCTGCAGCTGTGCAGATGAGGAGTCACTTCAGCAAGCTCCAGGATGTCTGAGCACTTGATTCCAGAGACAAACCACCTCCATTGCCAAGAGCTAAGCTCTAGTAGGGCACAATGCTACGCCACAGCACCAAAAACTGACACAGAACCACTTACCAATATGCCCCCTCACAATTTAATGTTTTTTAGAAGCACTGGACGCTATAGACAAAACGCAGATTGAGTTTTGCTGCAAGGACTCCATTCTCTATCTGCTGTTTGGTTAGAGTAACTGACTTCAGATTACGCATAAGTCCTTCCAGGACAATACTGCATTACTGCTTCCACCAATAATTTCAAATGGAAAATAAATAGGAGAGTGAAGTCATGCTTCAAATTTATATTACTTGCTTTAAAAATAATAATAAAAAAAAGCTTGCAGGATTGGATAGCTAGTCTAACCAGACCATACCAAGCGATGCTGTTCAACTTGAACAGTCACATATAAATCAAGTCATGACAGCATTCAGCACCAAAATCTTTGGCAACAGAATGATCTATTGCCTGCATACCACACACATTAAGTACTTGCAAGCGTTCTAAGTCTTTGTTCATTTTTAACAGCATGTAAATATCTTGTCTATAGATACTAACGACAGCCAGTTCTCAGCAGTTCTGTTTGACTGGAAGCAGTCTGCAGGAGATGAGGAGGCACAGAAATACTAGGTATAAGCACAAATCAAATTCCTCAAGCACTAAACACAATGTGGGTGTTTGCAGTTTAATTTCTTCTCCAGAATCAGCTGAAACACGCAGGTCATAAACTATAGGAAAGATGAAACTAAAATCTGGGACATCCAGTGTTCAAGAATATTTGTACAGGTATTCTTAGTATGACCATTCCAGAGTTGGACTTTTGAGACAGAATTTTTGTTTAATCTCATCGGTCAAATACAGAGGTGAAAGTGGAAGGGCAGCCTTTTATATCAGAGCTACACAGCTAAGATTCACTTTGGAAAACCTTAGCAAATTCTCTCTGCTTACATATTGACTAAAAAGCACTGCCAATGCTAAAAGGGCTCTGAAAACTTAAGCATTGATTTACTGTTCAAGAGGCCCAGAGGTGTGTGTGCCAGAGCAAAAGCCTCCAAATAATGATGTTCTCCAAAAAAACACAAGCAAAAGCCAAACCACGCACATTTAAGTGAGACTAAGGGGTGGGTCTTCTGGGGAGAGAGGAAGGTTTGGTTTTGGTGGGTTTGTTGTTTTGGTGGTTTTTTTTTTAATTCTAAAAGTTTGCTTGGTGAGGATACTGACAAACCCGACCCCTTAAAATTAGCTTCTCTTATTGGCATGAATATCAGACCTGGTTGACTTCCCTAAACACAAAATGCTTCCACACAAAAATGCAGGTAATTTGTAGGTTTCCCCTGTGTCTCACTACACTCCAATCTCCAGACAGTTATGTTTTCTGGATTCAGATTCTCTTTGTCCCATAACTTTCCCAAGGAAACAGGGCTTCAGGACTCCATCACTGGACCTGTTTTACCTGGCTGATAAACTTCCAACCATTCTATCAGTAGTGTGGATTCACAGGTTGGTTAGCAACCCATTTTGCAAAACCAGTTTGGTCACTTCCTTCAGCATGTGCATTGACCTGTAAACATGTTTTTAGGCCAAGAGTCTCAGTAGTTATCCACTCAATCCTAGCAGTTTTTTTTAAACCACGTACGAGTAATTTAACCGGCTATTTCCGACTTCCAGAAAGTTTCCCTGCAAAGCAGATGGGGTTTCTTATGCTACTGGAATAGCTCCTTCAACACAAAAATAACAAATCACAGGTAGACAGGGAGAAAAGGAAACCAAAAGCCAAATCACAGCATGCTGCAACCTGCCGCCATGGGCCCATCCAACAGAGTAGCAGTCACAATTCCAAAACATTTTTTTCTCTCCAAGCCTGTCCTGCGAGGATGGCAAACAGCAGGCAAACTTTGTCTTACCTTTCTCACAGAAGCAGCACCCTGCAAGCAGTGCACCTGAACATGCTTTCTTCATTACTTGCTTTCAAGGCACTTCAAGATGTTAATTACATTTTTATCATGTGACACTGTGCATATATGTTGTGGGGCTCTTATTCTCCAGTCTCTTCGATGCTGCCTCTCTGTGCGTTTAATGTTTGAAGGTACCAATTCTTTAAAAAAAAATAAATTGGAAAGCTACCCTGTTGACTAAGATTCAAAAATATACGAGCACATTTCTCATAGAGACTCATTAAGGTTCCTGTTAGGCCCAATGAGAGCATTAGTGATCAAAATGTATTTGAAGTTTAAACTGACTTCAGGAACCTCAAAAAAAAAAAAAAAAAAAGAAGTGCCAACACTGAAAACATGCATCTGCACGTCTTTCTAATCTAGAGTTGCCATTGAAGATACTGAGTCATGTTAGAAACACAGATAGCTACAAAAATAGCTATGCTACGCTGGCAGAGTGCCCTGTGAGATCAGTGCCCAGGTTTCATCAGGGCATTATCTGTCATCCTTGAAAGACAATAAAAGTTTAGAGTTGCTTGGTAGCGCCTTCCCTGACTTGCATGAAAAGATGCCAAGCAAGTAGTAATCATAAGAGGTATGCTCTTACAGAAGTTAAATCACAGCAAAAGTTTAAAACAAGGCTCTAATTACCTGAGCCTGTTGCAACTTTTGTCATTTGATAGTCTTGGAGAAATCATAGCCTCACTTGAACCAACAGATGTTTTAACAGCAACTTCCAAAATTTCACCCTTAAGATATGGGTAGATTTTTAAGGAAAACTACAGCATACAGTTCCCAAAAGAATGCAGGGCATTTAAAGTCACAGATACATAACTAACAAGTCCTTGGAACAGAATCTGCCCATTATCACACTACTTTCATGCCTCAAGCCTGATACAGGTGCAGTATAAAAGGCATAAACTGTATAATTACATGAGGATTCATCTAATAGCTTTGATATTACTAGGAGTTTGACCCTGATGGAAAACAATGAGTTTGATGAAAGTAGTCTTCATCAGAGCTCTTCGATAAAGTGTTGATCATCTGCCAACTGTTCTTCAGAAGGAAGTCAGTCTCATCCAATTCTACTTCAGCAAAGTAGAAGTAGAATTGTAGATGGTTAGAATAACCTTCTACCAAAGTAGATGGTTAGAATAAAGAAGGGAGATTACGTCTGACCTCTCCTAATTATCAGCACCTCATGCACCTTGTTTCCTATTATAGCAAAAGAAAACATTGCAGAGAAACATCTCTCTGTTCCCATAATTTCAACCCAGCCTGCATTGAACCAGCCTGCTAAGAATCCCACAAGACAGTCTTCTTTTGTCACATGGATAAAGTTCAAAGTAAGGATGCAAGAGAGTTAGGTGTGAGCCTGGAGAAATGGTTCTTGACTGAGTTAAGAGACACATGAATCTGAACTGCTGGCACAATAGTCTGGTCCTCTGTAGAGTATGATTTTTCACAGCATCAGTGAGGATTCAAGACCCTGCTGTCTTTTTTTTCTTTTCTCCCTCTCTGTATATTATCCTTGAATTTCTAAGCACCCAACCTATCTGTAGGAATATTGGTAGTCCTTCTGATTTCTGACAGTTTGCACTGAATTTGGAAAAGACATACCCCGTGCTCTGTAATGGTCACAAAATTCTCTACCTCTGAAATAAAATTTTCCAAATGAAAATGTCAGATAGCAAAGGATTCTTTATCTTCATTGGCCACAGAAGTACCTTTTGCACATCTGAATTTGTGTAGTGTCAGCTGTTAGCTAGTTGCTTGTTATGTTTCATCCCATAATTCCATCATCCATTTAATCTGTCATTGCTCAGTGCTGCTGATTAAAGGAGCCAGTCCCATCTTCCTCCTCCATATTATGGCCGTTCATTCGCACTGTCTCCATTGCATCAGTACTATTGTTTGTGTGAGGAACCAAACCAAAGAACTGAGCAAGCAGAAAACCAAATAATTTTTTGGTTTCTGCAGGTTAGGAAGTACATCTTGCAACACACTACCTCATTTTTACCCAGGAAGCACAAAAAACAGGGCTGGCACAAGGGAGAGGCAGAAATAAGCAACTAGATGACAGCGGGAATGCCCTTTTCAGCAGTCACATTAAATTATGCCAGATAAAACAGATCAAGGAACTATAGCACTAATCTGCTAAATTAATCAGTGTAACACATCACTTAGGGAAGGATGTAGAGGATTCTCTGTTAATAGACGTCTAAATCAAGACTAGATCTCCAAAACCATATGCTTAGCTTCTTCCAAAGATACTGAAGGCTACTGTAGAAACACCTGTAGAAACTATAGTCTCCATGATAGCGACAGGATTCTAATGATCTCTTCCGGCTTTAAAATCTATGCAATTTATGCGAGAATAGCCTTACCCTTCTTCAAATACACTAGCACATCAGAAATTTATTAACCCCCTACAAATTATTTACATTTCTTAAGAAAGAATTTGTGCCTTTTATCCATTGGTCTAACCCTGCCATGAATAATCTTGAGGACAGTTGTTAGCCCTCCGTGTTTACTGGCAGCCAATCCTCTTCCTTCCGCAGCATATCTACAATTGTAGCATTGCTCTTACTGACACTACCTCAACTGAAGCCAACTGAAACGAACTGAAGTTCGTTTTTTCCCCACTTTAGAACATGATGAACTTTTCATTAAATCAAGAGACTCCCTCAATACATGATGTACGGGGTCCGCATAAACATTGATAAGCCTTCCATGCTTGGGCACCCAATCTGATGGTGAAAGCAGGTGTGTGGGCTGTTTTATTCCAAAAGCACAGACCTTCAGTCAAAAAAGGTGCTTAAGTGTCTTTGGAATCTAGGGGGTTTTTTATACTGAACTTCACAGTTCTTCCTGTACTGCATTTTACTAAGATTCTGAAATACACAATTGTGAAAAGCTGATTAAAAGGACAAGATTTACAGACATCTTACCACTGAGGAGAGGGAAAAAATAATTAAAAAAAATAAAAATTAAGAACAACGAAGAGATGTTCTACAGGTTTTCACTGCCTCCTGCTGGCCTTGAAGCCAACGTTTTTGTAGGCATATGGTGCCAGGGTATCTGCCATTGTTTTGCTCACTTTGCCACCAAGGCAGATTCTCACAGTTGAGTCCGTAGAGAAAGATTCACCCAGTGGGCTTCCAGCTCATGGGCTCAGCATTGAGAAATATGCAACAAGTTGTAGTGCTGTTGATCTCATCTCCCAAGTGCGCAGCTGGATGATCAAAGAGATCTTTGATCCAGCTGCTTTTGGCACATCAGGTTTGAAAGAAGGATAAAGGCTGCAGAGCTACTCCACAGCTCAAGACCCATCACCTAGTCGTGTTTCAGGCTTAAAGAACTCCTGTGCCTTCTGCTCTGGTGCAGCCTTCCAGCTTGACATCCCTTGACAGCCACAGTCCCCTCTCCCAACAGGTGGCTTGAAGTACCACCGAGGAACCGGCACAATGGTGACATTATGAGCAGCCTGTTCTTAGCTCGGCTAATTAGCTCGAGCACAACACTGTATTAATGCAGCTCCATTGCTTGCAATGCTCAAGCTCTCTTTTCCGAAGTTAGCTCGGATCTTTACGCAACATCACGTTATCCTGGGCTGACATACAACAAAAATCCATGGCAATGAAGTTTTTAGCACTGTCATACACACACTTCCTTTCAGCAGGTGGCCCACAGGCACTGTTGCTGCACAAGAAGATTCAGGTTCCCAAGTTCCAAAGAATTCACAGCCCATGTTTAGCGCACATCATCATCACAAGCGCTGGTACTCAGCGTCTCGTTTCAAAGGCCTTAAACGTTAAATTCTGCTAGAAATCATCCCTTCTGGCAAACTTAAAACACCAGTAAATTCCTCAAAAGCATCTAGTTCAGTTGTGGGCAGAGCAGAAAGTTTTATTCAAACCACAGAGGCCTACAGGAAAAGGAGAATTAAAAAAACAAAACAACACACAAACCAACAAACCCACAAACCACGAACAAAAAAACCAACATCAAAACACACAAAAAAACCCAAAACAAAGCCCCAAAAACCAACGAAACCCTTTCATTGATTAGCATTGCCACCTGCACATAAATCCTAAGGAGTTCAGCAGGAATACCCAGTGGTTCCTCACAAAACATATTCAGAATTGTAGTTGCAGTTTGCTTTAGACCCTGCAGCTCTTAATTTGACACTCAAGACACCTTTAACAACCCCTAAAGAATCTGACAGGGAGAAGATATGCGCTGCTCTATCATGCATCCTAAAAAACATGTGGGGTGGTCCCGTGAGGCACGAGGAGATCTGCAAAAACAACATGGGGGTTGTTCCCCATTGTGAAACTTCCCACCAGAACTCAGTCCTCCAGACAGCTACTTTCTCTTTCACACATGCAAACACCTTCCAGATTCTCCAAGAAAAGCAAGTCCAATCTCCGTGTTCTGAAAAGTCACGAAGAGTGGAGCAGACCCGGTATTTCCCTTCTTGACTCTGTAAGGTAAAATACCTAACCCTGAGGATTTCAATGTTTCTCACAAAAGTGGAACTTCCACTTTCCCCAGCCACAGAGTTCTACCACCCTCCTCCCCATGATGGCAAACCAGGACTTCAGTGAACAGTATCACAGCCAGAAGACCATTGGGTCATTCCTCTTGTCTTGGAAATCCTCTTCTTTTCCAGATCCTCCTTTCTCCAGTTGTAATACCATCAAGAAGTACTCTTCTTTTGGCTTGGGTGTTTAGTTTTAGGGGGTTTTGGTTGGTTTTTGTTTGTTTGGGGTTTTGGTTGGTTTTTGTTTGTTTGGGGTTTTGGTGGGGTTTTTTTGTTTGTTTTGGGGTTTTTGTGCCTTTTTTTTTTTGTTTGGTTGGGTTTTTTTTAAACTGGAGAAACAAGCCCTAGAGAAATTCCAACACTTTTGCTAAGGCAGTTGTTACTGTAAGTACATTCTGGAGTCCACTCATGAATTAGAAGCCTATGAAACAAAATATTACATTCTCATTTCTCAAACTACCTCATCTGAGGCTGGTGGGACAAAACATTAAGGTATGCAAATATTTCATATAGAAGCATATATATGCATGTATTTTAATATGTATGTCTGTGCATTACATGATTAATTCTAGGGGGTCTGATTCTACTTGAGTTATTAAAAGTGTAAGACACAGTTTAACAGGTCTCCCTGACATCACAGTCACCTTTTACTCTAGAACATTAAATATAACACATTGCTTTGAATCAGGACAGTTGACTGAAGACAGACAAATAGCAAACATACCAAAACATACTCAAGTCTTGTAGTGCTCACACACTATTATATATACAAATGGAAGACTGTAGATGGGCGTTTCTGTACAGAAAAAGAGAGCTTCATGCTGCACTTGGCAAAAGCAACGTTGTGGACTGCATTTGCAGGGCTTCTCAAATTTGTTGATGTTTGATCAGTGTACAATTTATTTTTTAGCTATGGTATTCTAGATAGATAATTTGTTTTCAAACCACTAAGCTGAGTTAAGTTCGGCTCTAATCGTGCTCCTCCCCCAAGGAATCAATGCAGTCCTTTAAATTTAATCTTTTATCACGTCTGATTAACCATAAGGCAAATCCTACCATTTACAAAAGATCAAGTAGAACTCAAAGTTATGCTTGAGACTGTAGCAAGTGCTTGTTTTTCCAAGAGTATCCCAGCAAACAGGACAGATGGAGAGCACAAGAGTTCTTGCACATCAACTAGGGCATATATCCTTCCGATGCGAGTTACTTAAACTCAGTAAACTTAATTGTAGGATCGGAATTTAAATACGTTGTGCCTATTTGTAGATTACAATGTTGCTCTGCTTATACAAGGCCGTTACTCTCTGGGGTATATCCCTACTGGTTCTAAGTGTAAAGAGGCTTCTAAATCTTAATATGGTGTATAATTTTTTTGAAACATTTAGGAAAAAAACTCGAAGTATTAGACAGATTGTGGAGACTTTACCTCAAAAGACTAATTCAACCAGGCATGCTACACATAGGATACCATGCAATCTATTTGCAGTATCTCTAACTATGCAGCTGCAAGCACGTGATCCCTTCCCAAAGGCAAAGATTTGACCACAAAGGCAAAGATTTGCAAACTAAAAATGGAAGCATGCTCTAGAAGAAAGGGTTATATATACAGGATATTTTTTTCTTTTTCCACCTTGATTCTGGGTTTTATCCAAAAGAGAAAGATCAGTCCCTCATTTCTTATTTATCACAATCCTGCAGGAACAAGATCCCCTGTGGCATGTGAGTATACTCTCCAAACACAAAGAGGAAATAGTCCAGAGAATTTCATTCATCTCGGTATCTTTAGCTGTCTAAAAGTCAGGCATCTAATCTAAACTAGACATCTAGGCTGCCTCAACAGAGAGAGAAGCATCTCCAGACAGTGATTCATCTCACCCTAAATATAATACTTCAGTTAGGGGGAGGGGGACCTGCACAGGTACCTGGAGAGTATGATCACTCCCCCCTGACCAGAAAAGGGGCCTTCCTGATGAGCATTCATAAACTTTTAAACAGCTGAAGTCACAGGATTGCCACATCCCCAGGTGGGTCTACATCACAGCGCAAGATGTTTACATCCAAGTAAGCTTAAAACCAGCTAGCTGAGGGGCTGACAACAACAGTCCACCACACACGGGCACTATAAAACCAGTCCCAAGTGCTCATACTGTCAGTCCCTGCAGCGCTCTACCAATAGCTAGATTGATCCTTCTTTGTAAGATAGTTCATGACTTGCCCAGGCCACCATTGTCACTACCATGTCTAACACAGAGGTTACAAAACTTTGTTCACGGAGCTTTGTAAAGCAGCAGAGTTCCGTAGTTATTCAATTATTTGGCTTTCGCTCTGCAGAAGATCGTGAATACAATGGACCACTGCTGACTGACAAACTTACTTCTCATCTGCCACCTGGGGGCTGGTCTTCAGAGACATTGAGAACCTGCAACTGCCAGAGCAGCGCTCTCAGGCATCGTCCAACCATCCAGTTGCAAAGGGACCTCCTGTTTAAGGGTGTGCTCTTCTGGTAGGTTCCTTTTCCACTCTGCATTCAGTAACCTGTAGCCTGAACCGACCATTTTTCCTCCAATGAACACATTTCATAATAAAGAACAGTAAGTTTATTTCCTGTCACAGAAAGCGATTATGGGAACATTTTTGTCTCCCACAAAGTAGTATTTGACATGCTGTCCTGGTTCCGGTGGGGATAGGGTTAACTTTTCCTGGTATTCCATGCCATGTGAGCCACGCCCACCCTGAGCTGCCGGGGGAGGGGGCAGGAAGTTGCTGCTTAAAAGCGGGCTGGGGCGTCCCGGTCCGGCCGGTCGGCGAGCGGCAGGGAGCGGCGGTTCCGTAATCGCGTTTGTATATTCCCCTATCCGTGTTGTTGTTGTTGTTTGCCTGTTCCCTTTACTGTCCTGTTAAACTGCCTTTGTCCCAACCCAAGAGTCTTGCCTTTTCTTACGATCCTTCCTGTATTAGGAAGGCACGTGCGAGCGGCACGTGGTTCTTTGTTGCCATCTGAGGCTAAACCACGACACATGCTTACCCATTTAGCAAAAGAGAGATTATCTCCAAATATCACCTTCCCATCCTGAAACCCTATTACTAAAACCACTGCTGAGATCCGTAAGTAGCAAATGCCTGCATCTACTGAGGGACCAGTTACACAAACTGTCACAAATACAGACAGCGAACAGAAGGAGTGTTCTGAAGGACTTCAACATAAATCCATGAGCATTGGGTAAACTTGACGTCTCAGAAGAAAAGCAAGGGAATGTAAAGCTTTACACCACAGGTCGCAGTTCAAAATTGGCCACAGCTCAATAGCAACTGGAAGGCATTGCCAAACTGAAGCTTTCATTTTCACCTACAGAAGCGTGCTGATTCCACACTGTAGAATTAGTCTTTTACAATAGCATCTGATAGCTGCTTGACAGTTCAGCCTCTTAAAAACAATCTAAATGCCAAGAATCTCCATCATCTAAGAGGACTTGATGCAACAAAGACGCTGACATCCCTCAAGGAGGGGGATGTTGGTTTTGAGACACATCAGTGGTGAAAAATGAAACTCTCAGCAGCTTGTGCTGCTGCTATTGCTGAAAACTTTGTCTTTCACCTCCCTGAAGGCGAGATGTTTCACGAGCACAGTGATCACATTTAACAAAATATGGGAAATGAAACAAAAAAAAATAATCAATTTTTAAACATGTAGATAATGTTTCCAAGGGATCCTTGAAGATCAAAGGCAAGAGTCAGATGGACCAGTTGTGCAGCACGCTCAGTACAGGCTTCAAAGCTCAGAAAGCCAGAAGTTGCACAACTAGAAGTTAAATTTGATTTATTCAGCAGCATTGGACTGGGAGGGGCACAGCAGCTTCTCAGTATTTCACAATGGGGACTCTTCTTTTTTCATCCTGCCTAATTATATACTGACACTGGAAAATTACATTATGAGGGCAGTAACTTCTCTAAATAATTGTCACTCAAAGATGTTCTGCAATGCTTTGTGATGTCTTCCAAAGCAGCCTATTTGAAGACTGGAAACAGAGTTTCATGTCAGAACAATTGGTTCATATACAATTGTCTAAGACATTTTGTTTTCTTCAGCTTGTGTTATAAAAGCAGCTGCAACACCTGTTGGCCGAAGACATCTCATGTGTGTTTCATTTATCTTTTTGGATCAGCCACTGGAAAGCTGTCCCTGACACTGAAACTGAGATTATAAAAACTGGCCAGAGTTAAGAGCGTTTGTGTTTGGCTTGGTTGGAGTTAACAGAATGTTTTCTTTGTCTACGAAACTAGATGAAAGTTGCATTTTAGGTCTTATCTTGCAGTTTAACCCTCGAACAGAACTAATGCAGACTCAAGTACACTGCTGGGAACATTGGGGACTGGGCTTCAAGAGCTGGCCACACGATGCTTATGATTCACTGGTCAGAAAGAAGAAGAGCAGGATGTTGGGTGCGTTCAAACATCTCAGAAAACATGGGATTAAGGAATGGACACAGGTAGCCACCGAGGTCCCAAAGTCTATTAGCAATACAGCAATTAAGTGAATTAACTAAGAAGTTTCAAGCTTTACATATTAGTGAGAGACTCTGACCTAGCTAAATTTTCAAGGTCATCCATCAATAAATATTCCGATCTCTAGTACGAACGGAGGAATGAACACAGAGTGAGGACCTTAAAAATCTCACCTATGAGACATCAGTATGCCTGAATGCTCAGATTTTTCAAGATCAGCCCTTAATATTGGCAAGCATCAGGCAAGAATTTAAAGAATAGAAGAGTCAACCACCCTCAATCTGCCAAAATCAATGAAAAAGACCTTCCACAGAATTACATCTAATAGGCCTTGCCAGGCCTGGTTCTAGTTACACAGTTGCTCGCTCTAATATTTCTGTAGGAGCAAACAGTAGCTTATCTAGGCGTGCACTAGTGTATAGAGCAACTACTCTGTCAAGGATGGTTTGAAAAGTGCCTTCAAAGGAAAGGAGAAGTAAAAATGCTGCACTTACTCTTCCTTGAAATACTGTCTTTCTGAGATGCTATTCCAGATTTGAAGTTGAAAAAAAGAGTGGATCTGAAAAGTTTCGTGGACAAAACATAAGTGCAGTCATTTAAAAGCAAACAAACAAGCAGTTGCCTTTTTTTTTCCCCCTAGTGCTCATTAGCTATTCAGTTATAGACTCCTCCAAGACAATACTGCACAGGTGAATACTGTTAACCTTGCTAACAGAGACAGCAGGATATATTTGTGTCTATATATAAAAATGAAGTTTGTGTATAGGCATGCACACACACACTCTTTTAATAAGCCTTGACTTCTAGAGTAAGATTTCCAGGTCCTAATTATTGCCTCAAATGTTAAAATAAGCAAGCATGTAATGTTCTTACCCAAGTTGATATTCTCATTTTTCCCTTCATGAAATCATCCTTTAAAGAAAACCTGTTCACCACATTCTCCACAGCACACCTGTTCAATGTTTTGGTCCCCATGACACACGATGATGCTCCAGCAATACGCTGGGGATTATATGACAATATATTGGCATAGGCTCTTGCAAGAAAAAACAAAGTGGGCAAGTGTACTTTCTGTTTACTTGAATGGGAAGATTAGTTTGATATTACATCTTCTGGCTGTGCTGACTAATTGTGGTTTGCCTGTCAGTGCAGATTTCCTAAGAAAGTTCCTAGTATGCACTATATATTGGAACTGCTTAACACCAAACATCAACTGAGATTATTCCAGTATGTTTTTTGATCCCATATGATCTCACACAGACTAAACTCCTAGTGACTTCAAATAGAAGTTTGCCTCAATTGCACATTTCTGGACAATGCCTCTGCTTGAGCACTACTGTAAACACGGTAAAAATAAAGTTGCGAAGGGCATAGGCTAAAGACGAAGACAATTCTGTCAATCTTCATTTGGTAAATTTTTTTTTTGCAAAAGATAAAAGTAGTTCCACGGATAAGAGACGGAAAGAATAATCAAACCTGCAGACTAAAATATTTTACACACTCACACCTTTTTGAGGACAACTTACTCATAGTCATTTCAGCCATTGCCGTCTCCTTGTACTATTCCCTGGTTTAATTACTGAGAATAGAAAACTTCTGAGCACCCTGCATTAGGGGAATCACACCAAAATGCAGCTGCTTTATGGTCAGTTTTCCATTGCTATCATCTCTCTGAGCATCTGTGCACAATGTAAGTGATTATGGAGTTGTACCACTCATTCCCCAGCAGGAGAAACAGTGCCAGAAATTCTGCTATGTGTTTTGCTTGGCAAAAAGTAGAGTCCCTCTGGAAAGAGAAAATGGAAGGAAAGCAGAAAGAAAAGAAGGTACCTGAGCCTGTTACTTTTTTTTGTCCTTGTTCAGAACAAATTTCCAAGTGCTAGCAGGTAAGAACAAGTCCTGTACAGTCCTAACATGAAGGCAGAACAACAGTAGGATTTAACTGTGGCCATACACCGTGTTATGCCATAACTACAACTAGCTGACAGACAACATTTCTAGTTAAGTTTATTTCCCCCCACCCCCAAACTTCAAAATACTTGAACGTTGGAGTAGAAATCAAAGAACACATGTTTTTCTATCAGACTTATAGTTTTGGAAAGATCTGAAGATTCATTTTAAATTTGCCACAGAATTTCAAACAGAAAACGTTTTTGGACCACAGTGCCTAGCAATAAAACTACCTAGTGACAGATAACAGAAAAAATATCTTCTTTTTTAAAATCAAAGTAAGACAGTGATCATGTAACAGTTACTTATGCTACTTTGCATATTAATTGTCAAGATCTTTCTGTAAAAACAGTCTGTAATTTCTTCTATTTTGTTAAGAGCCCAAATTTTCAGAGGATTTTGTGGAAATAAAATTTTCAGATATATTATACTGTCATTTGTGAGTTTACAAGTACCCTCTACTGCCTTCCCAAAGCCAATCACATTCCTTCAATTTAAAAATGCAGTAAGATCCCTACAGTGACAGGTATAGCATACAACAATACAACTGATTCTTCCTTTATTTCATACAAAAGAATTTCCTATAGAAATTAAAGCTCTCTGTGTATAGGTCTCCCATGAAATACCCCACCAATGAACATACTTCTTCCAGCCAGCAACAATTTTAGATTACCTTGAAGTGTATTATCTTCCTTAAAGGTTTTTGTTTGCTTGTTTTTATGTTTCCATTCGGACACACGGCATCAATGGGACAACAGATTTCAAACCTGCACGCCGTGGATAACCTAGTTTGTCCTCATAGGATCTTTGCAGTAAAAAGTTAATCTGTTAAGGACTCTGTTCGACCGAGTCCACCTCTACTGCTGTAGAAGGAGAATAAAGCCACCAGGGAGTGTCAAGCCAGCACAGACAGACAGCAAATCCCATGGCCGCGAGGGTGCATCGGGAACCAGGGCTGCCCTGACTTGTACTTGGATTCAAAGGAGCCTTCACACAGGTTCAAAACAGGGCAACTGGAATGACAGCATAAAGACACAAATGACTTCTGGCCTCCCCAAAGGAAAAGCCTGGCCAGCCTAAA
Organism: Larus michahellis; assembly: GCF_964199755.1. Lineage (NCBI taxonomy): Eukaryota > Metazoa > Chordata > Aves > Charadriiformes > Laridae > Larus > Larus michahellis. Next base: position 70,986,790 of record NC_133897.1, on the reverse strand, counting down.
GAATCAGAGGACTCTGTGTTTAGTCTTTTTAATTAGCTGGTTTTCCTCAGTACCCTTTTAATTATTTTTACATGGCACCCGCTAGGGAGGCTGCATAGAATTCATTTTTCTTTAGGGAAGACACATCCTGGGGCCCCTGGCAGCATCCCTCTAGTTTGCTTTCTCTGAAACTGGCCTCTTTACTGGTAGAATGAGGCAGGACCATGGGAGTTAATAAGCAGTTGGCCAGATGGTGCCTGTCCAAAGGTGTTCGCTTTGTAGGCAACTGGAACTTCTCTTTGGGAATAAATCAGTGATACAGGAGATCCAGGCTGCATTTCAATCAAGCACAAGCAGACAGACTATTAGCGGAGATAACTACCTTTGGGGGTTTTTTGTTGGGGATTTTTTTTTTTTTGCCCCCTCTTTCTTCCTCTAAACCAGTAGATGCAAGACCCAGGGAGTGAGAAACAAAGAATTCCCCAGGCTAAGAAGAACATTCTTCCAAACACCACAAGCAGAAAGCTAAGTGTTATTTATTCAGATGCTATCAGCACTTAACACCCCCACTGCTAAGTTAATACCTATGTAATAATTAAATGGCATGCAACAATAAAAGCTTTTGATATCGTAACTTAAAGACAACATAAAGGCACGTGCTATTGGTCTTGTGTTAATGAGGCCACTCTTGGGACCTTGTGACCATTATCATAAGACACTTGAAGTGCTGATGATGCAGCCTTGGACCATGGCAGGAATATGTCACTTCTGTCCCAACTAACTTCATGTTCGTGTTCCAATATGGAAAACGTTTCAGTGCAGCTCAGGCCTGATGGAGGAATCTACTGACGCATCCAAACATACAATGTCACCGAGTCTAATTTAACATCAGAAAAATATCTATATGGCTACAAAAGAATGTTTCTGCCTACAGAGTATTAAGCAAGAAGGATAAGACTAAAGATTTTTCTCTCAGAGAAAAATGACAGTTCAGATAGCAACTAGGAGTCAGAATTTGTTTTCCTTTTTGACCACAGACATCACGCTACCATGAATTAGTCACTTCTATAACCCCTACTCTACCTCTCTAAAAAGCATAACACAGGTTAACTTAGTGTACTTTCTTTGGTCTACAGACCTTAACGATCCTCAGGAGTAACAATAATTAGAGCTACCAAGAAACTCAACACTAATGTGCTGATGATACAAAGTCAAAATAAGGACTTGTATGAACTTTCTTTACCCATTCCTTGAAAAAATCTGGAACCAATTTGTTATTCCAGAAAGTTCTCTCTGCCTGTAAACACATGCCTTCTTTCAGAAAGCTCCCTTTTTAGGCAACTCTAGGACCTCATCCAGCTATCCCACTGACACCACTCCACAAAAGGTGTTTGCACTTGGAGAGATAATGGGCAAGTTCCCTCAGAGCTGCAGCCATCAAATCCCACAGTACATAAGCCTCTTCCTTCCATCCCATAGCACAACCACATAAGCCTGCTATATATTGCCGTTAAGAAAACAGATCAATTAAATGGTCCAAGGGTAGCATATTTGTTCCTCTTAAGCAATGAGAGGTGATTAACTGCTCTTTACAATCTGAAAGGACTTTTGGAGTCATAGACTTCCGCACGAGAGCGGGTTCTTTGAAAACAGACTGCTCTGACAGTATCGAGGACGACAGAGGAACGCAATGGCTCTGAAGCATTCCAAATTCACATGGCTCCCTGCTGCATCACGTATTTAGGTTCCCACACGCAGAGCCTAACTGCACTGCACACATCTTTTCAGGAGAGGAGGGGAAAAAAAAAAAAAAAAAAAAAGAAAAAGGCACTCTCCTCAAGTAGCTTGGCAAACAGCTTCATTCCACAGAGTCAGTGCACGGACTGAACTCCAGATTATTTATAAATCCTAATTTAAAAGGAATCTTTTTTTTTTGCAGGGTACTAGGCTAACATGAATAGCCTTTTCAGAATCTTCACTGAGGAGTGCAAACTGAAAGCTGCTTTGTAGCCCCCACATTTGTACTTCTTTAAAAGCATCTCTCTCATCTAAGAGACTAGAGTGACACTATTTTCAGTTCAAGCTGTCTTCACTCGAGTTTCTCATGCAGGATTCATATTAGGTAAACAATTAAGTTATCAACACTGCGTTATGTCCAAATCTGCTATCAGCTAGAATAGATCTACGGAGAATGTTCCTACAGTGAATGCAGAAAACATTTTCTGCAATGTCAAGTAAATCCTCCATGCAGATGACCTATGAATAGCATCATTTGTGAAAAGCACAAAACCAGAAAACCCACTAGCACACTTTTCTGTGCTTTCATGCCCTGACACTTTTCTCATCATATGATCCCCTTTTCCCATCTGTGTAATGACAATCACAGTATAAAAATTCAACTGTAGATAGATCCTTGGAGTCCAAATAACAGAAGTTTTGCATGACTGCATTAATTTATAAGTTACAAATCTGTGATTTGTCTTCCTTCTTCCCAACTCTGACAAATGGACATGTCATATGTTCATTAATACCATTCGCTCCATTTAAAAATCCCATATAGATTTATCCGCTGTCTTTCTGTTTGCAATTATATCCCTAACACACTATGGGCCATGGCCTTTAAATAACAAAATTCAAGCACTGAAGCGGGGGGGGAGCGGGGGGAGTAAATCACACAGGGAAAAATATTAGATAAGAGACCCCCGCAGCAAGACTTGTGTTCCTCAGCTTCTCATCACCTGCGGTTTTCTTTTCCTAACAGCACTTGAGTGAGTCCCCAACTGCAACAGCAGTATGGATGCAGACCATCAGGCTTACATCTTCATGTAATTAAGGTAATGCCTCTGCTCTGTTTATTCACTCTGCCATACCATACATACAAACGGCACAACAGGATTAATCTGCCCACCTTCACCATCTTGTGCATTACAGAATCATTGAATCACAGACTCATTCAGGTGGGAAGGGGTCTCAGGAAGCCTCTAGTCCAACCACCGGCTCAAAAGGTCAGACCAGCTTACTGAGGGTTTTATCCAGTCGAGTCTTGAAAACCTCCAGGGATGGAGGCTCCACATCCTTTCCAAGCAACCTGTTCCGCTTCCTGACTGTTCTCACAGGGAAAAAGATTTTCCCCAGAGCCAGTCCATGATGATGGTTCCTAGTCACATCCTTATACATCTGCGCAGAGATGTGCTCCAAGAGGACTCCCTCCATGCTTCTCCCAGAGAGCAAAGAGAGGCTGATGAACCTGCAGTTCCCTGTATTGCACTTCTAACCTTTTCTGAAGATTGGTACAACATTTGCCTTTCTCCAGACACTGCTCTTCCCCAATCTCCATGACCATTCAAAGATGACAGAACGCAGCCTTGTATAGACACAAACCACCTCTCTCAGCAGCCTTGGATGCAGCCCATTTTGTCCCATTGACTTGCATGGGTCAAGTTCTCTCAAGAAATCCCTGACTCTGTCTCATCTCCTGACGGGACTCCTTGTCCTTCTTGAACACTTTCATTAAGCACTGAGGCCTGTGAGGCCTCATTAGTAAAGACTGAGACACAGGAGGCACAAGTACCTCAGGCTTACGTGTGCCCCTTGCCACTAATTCACCCACGCCACTCAGCAACAAGCCCACAATTTCCTTGTTCAGCCTTTTCCTACTAAGTGAGTGAGCAGATGTGTGGTGCTTAGTTGCCAGCTGGAGTTAAACCATGACACTTTCAGCAGATTTCAGAGAGGTTCAGCCTGTGCGGCAGAGACTTCCTCAAGTTGTCTAAAGACCTTGTATGCTTCCTCATCAGATGATGATGATCTCCCATCATGATGTGCCCTGTACTGTCCTATCCCCTTATCATGGCTCACAAGATCTTGACTTGCCTGTCCTCTGTCCCGCAAAGAGTTTCATATATTCAAACTGATCCTTCGCTTAGAGGGAAACTCCCTCCATCCTCGTCTTCCCACCTTTTCTGAAGAACCTGTATCCGTTCACTGCAGCACTCCTCATGCAAGCTGTCCCAGAGTGAAGTTATTCCAAGAGTGTTGTAGCGCGTGACCACGCACGGAGTTCTAGTTCCTCTTTTCATCCTGCATAACCATTCCCAAGATCACTCATGTAACTGTCAATCTGCATCATTTGCTTCTCAGCCCTGTACACCTCACCGTTTACAACTCTCTTCACCAGATTTTCCAGCCTGTTGGCAGAGACACTCTTGCCCTACTTAGCTGAGTGGATCTCATCCTTTCCCAGAAGTCTTCAACTCTCAGAGGTTTCCATGACTGCAAAAGCCAAAACCCTCTCAAAGACCCCAGCTGCACATCTCGATGTTGACTCACAGGGTCCATCAACTCCTCAAGTCTTTCACAGGCAAAAAAAAAAAACAAACATATGGAGCCCCACACACTCCACCCTTGCCCCAGAGCCTTGTGGCCATTCTTGGTATTCTCAGCGTCTCCCTGGGAGTATCATTGCTGCTCAGGTGGATGAGCAGCAGCAGGTGACAGTAGCCTCAGCAGACTTTCCACAACATCCCGGGTCTAAGCACCTGGCAAGCAGCAAACCCCCTAAGAGGATGGGTGCCTCCATTCCACACACGAAAGATTTCTCCAACAGCTATGACCCTCTTTTTCCTTTTGTGCAGAAAGGTATTTGAAGCTCAGCTGTCTCAGCCACCTCCCCTGAAGGGAGGTCACCTTCCTCCTCTATTTTCCAGGGCACTGTATCCTGTTCTGTAACTGCAGCATAAGCATGCTGTAGGTGCAAAATGTCAGGGCTTTGGGAGAGCAAGGAATGAACTAAATGAAGAACTTTCCCTTAATACAGTTTTTGTTTAAAAAAAAACCAACCCAAACTTGATATTTGTGTATAAGGAGCTCAAAGGATAAAAGTATTTACTCAATTAGAAGACAAAACATTTGCAGCTTCCAAGAGCATGCACAAATCTCACCCAATGCGTGATTTGGCAAGAATAGAAAATTCCCCCATCTGAACAAGTTTTAGCAATCACCATTTGAGTTCCAAGCTTTGTAGACCCATTTAGGAAAAGCATTCTCCCCATCTGGCAACAAGTCATAAACAATTGGTTTGTTACACCTCAGAAGCCCCATTATCTTCAAAATATGTGCCGGCTAACACCAGCATAATCATTTTGCCTGTAATAAATTTCCATGGGTAAGAGAGACTGTGACAGAGCAAACACTCCGCTGACAGAAACGGGGACTGAACCCCACAGCTCGCTCCACCGCAGTCACGTTAAGTACTGAAGCTACGGCCAGAACAGCAGTGGATACCTCACATTGCCGCCACCACCATTAACCATGACCAAAGCTACACAGAAACAAATGATTAAAAATATGCCATTTTATACGAGACCACAGATGTTGGAATTTTATACCAGATCTGGTCACGTTATAGACCTAATTTCCAAAAATCTAGGAATGAAACTTTTAACAGAGCTATATATTTACGGCCTTTACTTCAAAGAATAACCACCCCTATATTTCCTAGTAATGATATTGCAGTCTTCCTTACACTTTCTGACTAGCCATAGTGATCCGTGAAGACCAGATTTCATTAGAAGTCCCTCCATCGGACTGTACAACTGTTATCAGGCTCAGCTAAACGAGCAATGCAATTTTAGTACACTTCTTGGCTGCATGTTATCCAAGGTATAGATGACATTTTTAGTGCAAAATAATTACATGCAATTGAGGCCTTATTTATACATCTATTCTAACAATCATTTAGTAGACAATGTTAACACAGATAGCATCACTTTAATAGTTTTATATTCTACTTATGCGGCTAAAAATTACATAGGTCCAAGGCATCTGAAATGGTCAGAGTGCAGGAGCAGAATGCTCTAAAAGGTGAAATATCTGGTCTGAAACTGAAGGCCATATAAAGACAATCATTGGCGTGGCTTTTTGCGGCTAGAGCACAGACTAAAAGCATTCTGCTTATCTGTTTGTATATCAGTTTCAACCTGTACAGGAATATCAATTACTTTCCAAGGATAGCCCTCACCTTGTTGTTTCAAAAGTGAGGAGTGGTAGCAGCATATGTTGATTTTTTTATCCTTCTCAGAAAACCAGTCACAATTTAAAAGTAAAAACTAACCTTGCATCTCACAGAGAAAAGGGCATTTATTTACCAGTCTGTTTTGAAGGCGTGAAATTCAATTTAATAATAACAGGTATATTAAATAACAAAGCTTTAGAAAATGTATGTAATTAGATGACAACATAGTCACTTAAGCAAGTATTTCTATTGAATCTTTGCTAGACTCCATGCTTGTCACCAAATTAAATATTGTCCCATGGTATGCATTATAAATGAGGCGATTCATTTCATGAGGTTTATAACCAGTGACTGGAATTATAATCAACAATATACATTAGTGTCTTCTAACATTTACAATATTTTGAAGCCAATTTTGATCTCATGCTAGTTTCATATGACAGTAACTCCCATCTTTGTACAGACTTCTGGCTGGGGTAGGTTAGAATAGGGCCTCTAATTTTGTGTGAGGCATTATGGGGCTCAAATATGTTTTTAAGGTACATACTAGTGTCAGACTATTTGCATACTACAAGGCATTCTCAAAAACAGAGAAGTTTGCGGTTTGATTGTTTTGGGTTTTATTGGATACCATCATTAACAAATTGCAATCCTCCCGCCTAGCTAAAGCTGCAAGTCATTTACTTCCTTAGCCCCCTAGAAACAAAAAAGGAATGAGACTACTTCTTTTGCTTTTTGAAGTCAGATGTTGCAATACATACAGCAATCCTGGCTCTCTTCTGTAAGTTTGATTTGAAAAAAAAACAATAGACATATTTTATTACATCTACTATTGAATCCTACCAAGAAGTTTCTCCATTTCTCTCAGCGGAAGTCCCTGCCTCCAGTTATTTAAAATGCATCACAGTAACCTTATCCCATAGGTACCTACAGAAGTTTTCTGCCATATACATCAGGTGCCTTCTCTGTTTACATGTCAAAGATACAGTAAAACTATATCTAAAGTTCCATAAAAGTAACAAGGAAGAACTCATACAAAGTCCACATCCCCACAGAAACTTGGGGGAAAAAAAAAAAAATGTCTCACGTGCAACACACTCAGACATTGGGCTGCATCCAGAGTAACTGAAAAGCAGGGTTTCTCATTCATGGGAGACTTCAGCATGAGCAAGACTAAAATCTGTAAGTTTTAACCTCTCTACAAACCAGAAATTAAAGAAAAAACATCAGTCATATTGGCCAGTGAGTGAAGACTTCCTGTACTCTGCAGAGCCACAGTGAAACGACGCCTTGTTAATTTTCCTTCTCCTCCTTAAATATCTGCTGTTACATTACATATCATTCTCAGTTTTTATGATCAGCTACATCGGCTCCCAATATCTACAGTTTTCAATCAGGCCCATTAGGCATACTGTCCCAGAATCACTGACCTTGGGAATACTTCCCAAGTTTGCCAATCTTCGAATCCTGCCTCTGAGACCCCAAGAACTCCAAGCTCCCTTCTACAGAGACGAGGCCAAGCCTATGTGAGAACCAATCTCATTTGGTTCCTGGCATGGGAGCAGAAAGTGTGGAAATTCTAGTTGAGCTATCCAATCTGATATCTTTGCAAAGGTTTGCCATCCCTAAAGAAGTCTGCTTGGCAGGTTTGCTGCACAGCAACAAAATCTGGAGTCCTAACAAGCAGGGTGCCACAAGACCGATGATGCAAGGCTTTCAAGATCCTCAGCTTAAAAGCAGAACTAAGAGGTGGACAATTCTGACCTTAACACCACAAGACTTCACGTCAACCCTATCTCAGATCTGCTGAACTGAAATCCCGCTGACCTAAAAATGTTGCAAAGAAAACATTCCAGGCTTAACAAGGTGACGTTCTTCTGACCACATCCAGTTTCATCTGTTTATTGCTAAATATTCATCCATACTCAGCAGCATCTTGTCTCAGTGTGTCATTTTCTGCACATTGATCCTCTGATGAATAGAGAGGGAAACCTTTGCAAACTTGGAAAAGTTTCCTAACAAATAATCACAAATTAGCTGAGCTACGTAACGCTCTATTCAACTCAGTTCCAGTCAAAGCTATGAAGTATAGGAGTGATTATTACACACAGCTGGGAGACAAGTAACAAGAAGAACAACATTCAAATGTTATTTGGGGGATTACAATAAGTCCAATGTATGTCATGCATTAAACTAATTGATAGCGAATCCAAGATAGTCAATGCAACGCGTTATTGTGGAAGCTGGAAGCGGAGGGAAGCATTCTAATCTCTGAAGAGTCCTTTGACTCCATGGGATAAAAAAATAGCTTCACAAGCATGAAAAGGAAGTATAGCAGAACCATATTACTCCAAGAAACCTGAAATGTTCATACTATTACAAGTAGTCATATTGTCTAGGCCACTGAAATATATTTAAACCTTTAGCTAGAGAAAGACATTGGTTACATTTCGTTTCTTGTTACTATAATCGTAAATCTAGAGTATTTCCACTGAAGTCAGAGTTTCTGCTTAGCAGTGCCAAGAGCGCACAAGAGTACCACTACCTTACAAACATTCTCCAACTTTCACAAGTTGAAAAATAAAAAAACCCTAATCGCACAGTAGAAATTCATAATGGTGTCAACATTTTATAATCAGACTATGAAGGGCAAGAATGACTCAGCCTGAAGACATAAAGGTAAAAAAAAAAAAACATACTTACAGTCACCATAAAGGAAGAGATCAACATGACAGAAGAAGCCATAAGCTTCTGATAAGCACATAAGCCAACTCGGAACATCCATTTCATACTCGGGGGCCAAGGCAAAGAAAGAATAAATATTTCTGCTTTTACAGAAGGCTTTGCAGCAAACCCATGAACAGTCTAAAACAGGATGAATATAAAACACACTGAAACTTCATACTTAAAATAAACATAGAAGGTCAGTTGATCAGAAAAACACAGAAGCTGTTAAGCCATAAGCCAAGTAAAACACCTTCTCCTTCATGCCAGAAATTCAGGGGGAAGGGGAAAAAGAAAATATAACTTGGTGTCTAGCCATTGTAAAAAGCGAACAGTAACACAAAACGTTAAGATATCTTGGCCTTAAAAAGGCAGCTTTACAGCACAGTTACTGGCATTCAGCAAAAGGGAAAAAAAACCCAAACAACAACATTTGACACTGAAGGGTCATAAATAAATTGCTGAGACATCAAGGTCAAGGCCTTTTTGAAGGATATGAGAAAGTCTGAACGCTATAGTCTAGTTACATCAAAACAAGGAAAATGAGTTTCCTAGAATATGGATCAATAAGTGACGCAAAGGCTATGGAGGCACGAGCGGGAATCTTTCACGTTATTTGCAGACTTGGACAGGGATGCCAAAGGACTTAAAGGAAAGAAAAAGGATTCCATTGTTTGCTGACCAATATTATTGGACAACTCCAATGTCTCCTTGTTTGCTTTTTTCTTGAAACCTCACATCTCCAATTTGTATTATTTACCTTAACCCACACTGACATCTGTCAGCTGGGTTCTCAGAGAAATTTAAGTTAACTGGTATATCCACACTCGGTAGTCGTGCTCAAAAGGACACTGCTGTTTTCCATGTTCCTCAGCTATTTCCTAAGCACAAGCACAGCTCTTCACTTACCACATTCATGTGCAGCTTCTACTGCACTGTGCTTGATTCCCCGCTACAGATTTGCAGGAAGCAATGCCACAACAGAGCAATCCAGGCTCCCAGCGCGATAAAGGGCCACGCTTTGCTCCCCCTTCAACAGAGAGCGTGTCTTCTCTGTAGCACCTAGAGAACAAGCAAAGATGCTCTTTATATAAAATACGTATAGAGGGCTGGACCATCAATGCATGCCCTAAAAACTATATTTATGAAGCGTCATTAATCGTCCCTTAAAACAGAAACATAAGGGTATTTAAAGGCATCCGAAACACAGAGAGTAGCAGATTATATAAGGTATGCAGAAGTCACAGAAATGCAGGTATTCTGCCTCGCACGGCACATAGGTTTGCGCAAAAAGAACTACAGCATGAGTTAGTCTCAAAACATACGTCTAAAACAAGTTTGCTGGTTTCAGTAATTGGTGGACCCTGTAAATAGGATTCTACTGTTGATACCTGGAATTGAAAATACAAGCCACCGTAAGACTTACAGCCGTAAGAACAGAGTATAGGGAAGGGGACTGGCGTTCTGGCAAAGGTGTTTAATATGCAACCTCAAAGATTAGTAAGGGAGTCCAAGTCACGCAGTATAGCAAAATAGCATTCAGAAGCCTCCTGTAAGCAAAACTGTAGACAGTGAATTACTTTGACTGTACAAGAAGAGAGCTTCTCTTTAAACTTCTTTTACAAAATATCTTTTCCTTCTGGCATTCCTTTCAAAATACTCTTGGACTGGTTAAGAATCCTGCTCAAGTCCCAAATGCAGAGAGTTAATATAGGAGACTTTCTCTTCAGCTGTTTTAATGCACCATATAAAGGCCCAAGTAATAATTTTGGCCTTTTCATGGAACATAAGTCTTGATCGGTCTCTATCTATTTCGGTGGGATGATTCTGCAAATAAGCCCATGAATGAGTACCTTCACTCACAGGAATAGTTACAGTGAAGTCCTACAACGCGTTAAGGTATGTCTTTTTAAACCACGCAGGGGAAATAGACTTGCTACAGTCACCATATTTATTTGCCTTGAGTCTTCTGACTAAAAGACATACCTTTTATAACTACATTCAAAGGGCTGCTGCTTTGATCCAAGTCTCTCCTGTACAGTTCCCACTACTTGCATATCTAAGTTCCTTGCACAGCGATGTCCTCGTGATGCACGGGAACAGCACTGTCCCCTTTCCACACAGCAGACTCGGGTGAGCTTTTCAAGGTGGTGGATCACAGCAGCATTCTTCACCAGATATTCATTCTCCTCTACAAGGAGGCTCTTTTTTTTTTTTTCCTTACAGCATCAGGAAAGGGTTTAACACAAACAGCATATCTTCAGCTGGAGTGCCCTCTGCTCTCCCTGCTTCAAACATTCGGGTCACTCATCTCTCAGGTATTTGTGTATCCCCAGAAAAGGGGGGTTTTCTGATTTTATTAGCCCATGCACAGGGTCCAGAGTTCATCAGTGGGTGTAGGGCGAAACCATACATTTTTTAAATGACGGCCTAAACGCTAATTCTGCTCTCACTAGAGCCAGAGAAAAAAACTCTTCATTGATTTCACTGTTCTGCTGCCAGATTATGCCCTTCCATTCTATTATCTGCCTCCTGTACCCAGAACTCTGCCAATAACATTTGATAGCATCTCTGCAAAGTTGTAAGGGCTGCAGAGGCTTTTCTGCTGATTTTCAGATAGACGTTTGCAATGAACACAATCAGCTATCCTTAAATTCAGACAACTGAGTTCTCTGATGTTACTGAGGTACTGTATTGCTACCACCAGAAGCAGGGCTAGGACCTGCAAAAGAGACTTTAACATTTGATCAGTTTCCAAAAATACTTTCAGAAATATTGTCACACCTTCACATTGTACTACCATAATCTGAATTTGAAATAACCAGAAGTAATGGCATCTACAAAATTACTATATGCTAAATATCATGCTGACATAGTGTCTCCCTCACAAGAAGATCAACTTCCTAGAAACACCTGGCATAACACAAAATCATACACATTTCAAAACCTAATTAAACCACAAATCAGTTATAAAAGACAGATATTTCAATGCTTATCAGCTAATATGAAACAAATATTTGCAGTACTTTGCTTTTTAAGTCTATGTATATGGATTACAGAATTAAGAGGTGGTTTATATATCAAATACTGCCAAACATAAAGGAATAATTTTTAGAAACACAATTAAAAGTAAGTTTAACAGCTTCAAAACTGGAAGAAGCAGGGACCCTTCCCTTAAAAGTTGTCTCTGTTGCAACAGAAAAGATTGTGCTACGTGACTAAAAAAACAAATTCGGGTTTTGCAAAACAGTATTTAATAAAGATTATTACTTACCACCTTTTTCATGTAATTAAATGCTGGAATATCTAAAATGCCTGCTTTTCTGCTGCTGTAGTACTGAGAACTCCCCTTTGTACATTTGTCCAAACTCCACAGTGTTTACACAAACTACCGTTCAGATAAACCCTTAACCAAAGAGAACTTCTACTGCAGTAAAAAAAACCACATAATCTATCCCAGGAAGTAACAGAAATTAAAATACAACTAATTTAAGGAGACAACAGAGAGGGGAATCACAAAGGTGCTTAAAACATTGGCTTGCCCTTCACTGTGTTTGGTGAACTGAGTTGCAGAGGTTTTTAATGAGGATTGATGACCAGCTGGGGTTAATGGCCCTCATCTGCACCTCAGGCCATTAACTCCTCCCTATCAGTTATTAATCCCCAGGAAATACCCTGTACCTCTCTCTTTATTGCTTAATCATAACCAGCAAGAGATGATCAACCAGTCAAGATCCTAGCATGGTGTGAATGCTCCTGTTCCTGCCTCTTCACACAGCATGTCTTATGCTGTAGAAGAAACTATTTGGATATTACCACATTGAGGTCACAAAAGGATGAAGAACCACATGTGAACAGAGAGAAAATAAGCATTTTGTCTGGTGACTGCATTTCATATCTCTTCTTTGGAATAAACATAATATTTATAGCTTGTATACTTTGTGGAATTATACAAATCTGTTTGCAATCCCACTGCCATTAGACTACTGGGGGCTCTTTCCTTTGCAGTTCTAGGGCATATAATGGGGCTAGTGTTCTTATTACTGCTAGTTTTCAAGCAAGAAAGTACCAAGCAGGTGTTATAACATACAGCCTGAGAATTAAAAGCACCATGGTCAATCTAAGACACTGCACCAAAGAGGCATGTAGAAGCACAGAATCAAAAGGCCGGAACCCTGGTGTTTTCCCCTTGGAAAGAGCGGAGCTCAAAGGAGAGTCGGTCCACCCCTACCCCTGATTTTCCCCAGCCAGTGAAACAGCTGGTTTGGTCCAGTCTCAAGCCTGTATGGGTTTGAGCATTAGCATTAGCACCATTAGCAGAGGATGAGCAGAGACTTTGTGCATGGAGTTAGTGTAAGAGTAAGAACGCAATCTTTATGTTTTAATTTTGTTGCAGAGAAAGACTGTACTGGAAATTCATTTGGCTGAAGAAGGGAAGAGGCATTTGTATGATACAGCATCCTACAGTCAAAAAAAATATTAAATCTTCCACGAGTATCATCTCCATTCTGGAATCAAAATTTCTGAGAACATGACTATTGATCAGGACGTATCTAAGTAATATACTTTAATTCATACCTATTGAGTTCACCCACTGAGAAAGATGACATACAAATACACTAACAACCGATCTGAAGATCATCTGTCTTGACTGCATCTTCAGTGAGTAACCCTACATGCTCTTGCAGTGTCATTTTATATCAGTCTCACAGAAACAGCAAAGAAGGGATTACTTTTCCATTTCTTTCTTTCCCTTTCCAGTATATTCGGACTGCCCATGTCGTAAGGCTTGTGGGGCACTGACATTTTTTAAATGGATCAATAAATTATGTCCTTATGTCTTTGTGAAAACTCTTAAAGGTAAAAAAAATCCTAACTTCCATCCCATGAACGATCCCATTTATTTCAATGGGAACATCAGTGTCAATAAATGCTTGAAAAATTCCAGTCTTTAGGGGACAGGCAGTACCTCAATCCACAACGGTTACAAGACATTGATCACTATTATTCTCTTTAAAGGGAATAAGATCACATTGAGCTTCAGACCAAAATATAGATCCTTTCAGGTCACATTTACCAATGATCCATGGTGATATAAATTAAATCAATTACATCTTTTATTTGTATACAAATCATAAGTTAAATGAATGTTCTGCTGCCCTACTTAAATGTAATTATCTATAAACACACACAACACTTCTTGTGCTCCTTCTTATGACAATGTCATATTTTTCTCAGTTACAGGCAGGACAAATTTTGAACATTCAGCAGAATAACCTCCATTTAGAAAGTCAGATCTGAAAATCAACATTTACTCAATGAAAAGTTCTCGCAAGAGCTGGGTGCTGTCAAAATTATTAGAAGGGTCAGGATAAAGGTTGTAAAAAGAGGTGTATATTTAATTTCAGAACAGCTTGTTTAGGTCCTTACACCACCTCAGCTGCAACAACATTTTCATCAACTTCAATAGGCTTTGGATCAGGCTTTGAGTTGGAACGGCAGTTGATGATAATAGTAGGAGTGCAGACTGATGCCAACGGGCTTTGAATTCGTCCATTATTATGAAAGCTGTTTACAAAGAACGAATAAGTAATCCACACTGTGCTATATATGCTACCTCACTACTCCAAATAATTAGGCTAGTGTGGCTTACTGAGTCACTGTTTCTACCATTTGCACAGCCACTTGATGTCTTGGTGAACATTTTAAAACAAATTTAAAAATGTTTTTAAATTTGAAAATCCAAAGATTTTCATGGCATTTATTTAAAAAAAAAGTAGATACGGTGGGACCTCTCTTCCTCCTACACTAGCTTCTTTTAACCTAACAGCCAAGCTAATCCTGATGAAACATCTTTACATCAACTGCTTATGTTTTACAGAATGTTTTTTCCCTAATTAATTGAATCATATACATCATAGTCACATTTATTAAGTTTTGTTAATTATTAGGTACATTCTCACACATAAGATTTTAAAGATTTGTTTAATGTCATATCTATATATAGTAGACAATTAAATCATTATATTCATTAAAGTTACTCATTTAATTCCTTTGCTTGGCAGTAGGAGATGGAACTATGAATACATGTTTCAGTTCACTTTAACACTAAAAGCACACATTGCAAGCAGCTACAAATGTACGTTTTTAAGGATCACTTGTGAAATGTGCTGGACTTATAACGTCAGATTCTGAACCCTTCTGTTCCTATAAAAGATTTACAGAATATAAGAGACTCCTGCCCAGCTATTGTGCTTGCCTCTTAGAATGGGGATTAAATAAGCAGTTATATCCACCTTAGCTTTTGCACTACATTATTTTTGTAAAATACATACTTCAACTCAACTGATCATCAGAATGGGCTTCTGCAGAGACTGATGACTAAAATTTTTTGGTTTTTGTTATTTAATAGTGGTTCACAATGACCTCTCCTGTCCTTAAAGGATATAAACATATTATGAAAACAGTGCTACTGAATAACAAGTTTGTTTTCATGTCACTATAATGCCCATACGCACTCATGAGCGAATTGTTCATGCAGACATCTATCAAATATATAATAATGGTGATCACAAACCTCTGCGTATGGTCTTTCAGAAACCTCTCTTGAGGGGGGTTTGGTCACCAGCATTCATAATTCACAAACCAGCCAACCTAGTAATTCAAGTCAGCCGCTGAGAGAAAGTTCTAGAAGATAAGTCTGCTTGTAGTTCATGGGAAAAGATATACATAGGGGCAGTTCAGCCCACTGAAGATCTTTGGACAACGGTCCGTATGCTTGGGAATGGTTTCTAACTCCCAATTTCAGACCTTTCTTATCCCATGTTCCAACTCTGTATTGGGTCGAAATCAGGCACGCACGATCTCTTCTCCCATTCTGCCCTGGTTACAAGAAGGGAACCTGACCTTCTTGGCCAGAGAGACACAACAATATGCTCCAACTAGGTCCCTAATTCAGACAAATCAATCTTACGGCTTGGACACGTGCCACATCATATACTCAGAGGTGGGTTAGATGCAGCCTTTCTCCTTAAAAGTACAGCCTCTAGGTAACACACTTCTAAATTAGATCCCGTAGGTAAATGCTTGCAACTTGTTGGGATGAATTCAGTCTTAATAGCTACTTTGTTAATATAGTTGCTTATTAACAGCAAAGATTAAGACATATTCATCGCTAATTCTCTGAAATACAAACCCTAACTTTGGTATAGTCTGACGCTTTTCTATCATTCTGCAGATGATTGTGACAAAGCAAAAGAGAACACAACACTAATACAAAGCAGCACTATAAACAAGATGTATTTTCAACTACAAAACTCGCTTGCATTTTTCACACTACAAATATGGATCTATATTCAATTCTTTAGAACTCAGCTTGCATTTTGAACATAAATTTGCTTCGCCGTACTCACGGGGAGAAGGAAGGAATCTAATCAAATTCTACTGAGTGTTTTTCTCTGCTATAATTCAGTGGTAAAACTGGCAGGCTGCCTAACCACGTCAAAAAGGGATACATTCGAAATGCTGTAACTATAAAATAACAAGGAAGCTTTTAGCCACATTCATGTAGTGGAGACTATGAAAATGTTTACTTGTAATGTGGTTAGCATATGAAAAGATTAATCTAACAGGAAAATACATTTTAAAGTTGTGAAATTGTCTTGCTTGATGTATAAATATTTTATGTAAATAAAGGCGGATTTGAGATTCATATAACATTTATATATTTTTAAAACTAAAGGCATAGCAACTGACTGTGCAAAACGTTTTTCAGGGATACTCTCACTCTGCTATCTACACTAACGCCGTTATTTGTTTATATTAGCTTTTACCCTAATGAAGATGGCGCCGGTGGTTCTGTCTGGCTAAGCTGCTGACAGGACACCATCAGCCTCCATGGAAGGCATCACTGAGAGAGAGCAGGCGGTTTTTCAGCTCAGTGACTCTGATTGCAGGCTACGGTGAAAGAAAATTGATGCCAATGGCAGGAATAAGGAAAGGTGGCTTTTCCTCAAGACTGTGACTGGAGAAGTTTGAGAAAATCAGGGTGACATATAGGGATGCTGTACTAAGTACTTTGAACGTCTGAGCTCATTTCCTCGACTTGTTTTCTTTTTGCCACTTTCTTCATGTCACTGGAACATAGAAGTCATTTTATATTCCTGAAGATTTGGAGATAGCTTCTAAATTACATGCCAGAGGGGGGTAAAGGCATCCAGACATAAATGTAAAGTCAGACATTCTTCTTCAGTTCTGATCCATTGGAGCTTATTTTTATTATTTTTGTTATTTGGGACAATTAACAGTGTCCTCCATTCAAGAAGCAAAACAGAATGGCCTAGAAGACTAATGGCCAACTAACAATACCAAGTAATTTTCGTAAGATGCAGAAAGCTGCTACCAGAACCATTACTTCTGCAATAGAAAGGTGGCATTACTTTGTGGAAGAACCAACTCTTTCTACCAAATTTCAAAGCGTTTTCAAAAGTTGTGGCAGATAATGAATGTCCGAGTCAAGACTCAAAGCAAAGACCAACAATTTTACTGCTTTGGCGGCTCAAACTCACAAGTCTGTAGAGAACAGATTAAAGAATCCACAAAATGACACTTATTTTCTTTGGAAGCCAGATAGCATTAAAACCCAACTGAGGAACAAAATAGTTTGTATCTGGGTGTTGGGGGATGTGGTGAGTTACTGTATCTCAAATCATAATTATGGCACTAGAAATTTTTTTATTAACTGTTGTCAAAAAAGGAAAACATTTGTTATCCATATAGCTGTTTGATATACTTGTGGATTTAGAAAAAGATGCATTCTAACTCAGCATCATAGTATAAATTATTTTGCTGCTGTTAAATCTAACTAAAACTTAAAGTGATAAATACAGTGAAGTCTATACAGTCATAAATACAGTGAAGTCTATGGATTTGTGTCACCAAGTTAATAAAATCAAAGGTGTTACATTCAAATTGAAAAATATTTTCCTGGATGGCTGCATAGCCAAGTTTACATAGTGCAAATTTGTGGCTCATTCTGCAATTGTAAATGCTTGTGAACTTTTGGGGCAGGAGAGAGGGCTGGTGGGTTGACACTAATACACACAAAGAACTGGATGATTCAAGCACTTTTACAAACCCAACTTTGGACCATTGGTTTGACCTCTCTCCTAATGCACAATCAGAAGCATTCTGCACCAGGTTCCCAATTTGTTTAAAGGCATACGTGTGAGGAAGTACCGAACTCCAGTGGGATGCCTCTGACAATCAGGCAACGACCTGCCACATGTGACTCTGAAAATCTCTCTTAAGCAGTAAGAAAAGCATGGGCTCCAGCTGGGGTACAGAAAGTGGATCCAGCAAATAGCATCACACAGAAAACTTCAAAATCTCTTGAAGTATCTTGAAGTATCGAATCTCTACAATAATTTTACCAAAAGGCATACTGTACGCAAAATAGACGTTCATGGGGTGCAGCTTAACACACGAAGCAGCAGCAAGAGATTAACACCAACACTTTCATCCGTTATACACAATATGACAGGGAGCGGGGGGAGGGAAACAACCACCTGAACAAATAACCCAGTTCCCAAGTATAGACCTGCATCAGTCAAACCAAAGATTGTTTTGTCATTAATCAGAATAAGAGAATCAAAAATGAAGTAATTTCTTTCTTTTAAATATCAAATGCATTGAAGCAGCAGTAATTTATTTTTATGTCATTATTTCTTTTGATACTATGCAAAATACCATTTCTAAATGCTGGCTTTCTAAAAACATAACCATTAGGATAGTTGTTACATATTTAATTTCATGCTCCACTCAGCATAAAGCAGTTGAGAGACTGCCAGCCAGAGCAAATTAAGTAACCGGTTAGATAATTTCCTGCTTAATTGAAAGCAGGTAGTTTTTAAAAGTAATAATTGATTTTGTTTCTAATGAGTGTGCAGCTATTTCTTCTTTTTTCTATTCCTGTTATTAAACAAGATTGCACTAAACCTTTGTACACCGTTAATGACAGGCACGGGAGGGAAAAAAATGGAGAATACTGTTTATTTAATATTTTAGACTCCAGTTGCAGTAAAAAAACCCACAGTGGAATGGCATCTCAGTATTGGTCCTCCACTTCAAGATCACTGACTCAAGAGCTAATCCAGGTCAAAAGTTCTTACCTTCATGCTCTTCAGGGGCAAGAAATGAGCCAGCAATCTCAGCTTAGTTCAAAGGGAAGAAGCATCAATCATCTTAGCAGACAGTAACTGACTTCAGGAAAAAAATAAAGGTGTTCTGGAACTACTCCTTCCCTTTTACTTTTAGGAATGGTCACTCCAAAAGAAAGCTGTGATGCCTAAAGACAACAGCTAAAGAATCTTTGAGTGACACTGTTATATGATTTGGTAAAAAAGTACTTAATTCTGCACAACTGTTGAAAAAGCACCTGTCACAAGCAGTTAATTCACTTGAAAATTATATTTAAAAACAAAAGAATAATTGTTCTATCAAAATGTTTGAACAAAATATTACATTTTCTGATCTAGAGAAAAAAATAGGATGACTGTGTCCATCTTTTTTTCTTCCACTTCTTTTGAAAATTAACAAAAGGGAAAGTACATTCTACATGTGTAGAAAGTATTCCTGCAGGCTTTGTATTAAAATCCAGTGTTTTGACAAGTTAGTATAAGAAATAGTCAAATTCCAGTATGACTCATTTTAGACTCTATCCTCGTAACTGTTGAGCACCTGACTGCTTCCCTTCCACAGGTACAGATATATAAGCAACAATTCCCTGGAGTGAGTGATACAAAAAAAACTTAAGAGTCTAACATCAGTAACAGATCTGTATCCAAATCAGAAGCTATAGCATCACATATACATATACACGTAGTAGATTTATAACCACCACAAAATGCTGAGATGATTTTTCCAATGGAAAATCATTGCCGATTTCAGGCTGGTAGGTGCTGCCCATATTGCTATTACTGATTACTGCGCTGAGACAATTAAGACCTGCACCGGGTAGAGCAAGCAAGAGCTATGCAGCCTGTCAGGAGCTTGATCCATGTATTACTGAAAGTATTACGTTTGGTTCTAAGTATTTAAATCTGGTATTTATTATACAAATCCTTCTTCTGAATTTACAGTCTTACATGCAAAGACCTAAAGAAAACTGCTCTGTCCTCACAGAACATAATAAAGAGGTATGCAAGGGTATCATAAGATTTGGGGTTATCTTCTTTAGCTTGTGCTAAGAAACTACAGTCACTGGCATTTGCTAATATGCCAACTGACAAGAGTTTTTTTGGTTTATTCACACTGAAAAATCTCTAAAGCAGTTAATAATCTTATCAGCAACACTATGACTTTTTTCTGAAAATCACCGTTGCTAACCATAATGAATTCTCCTTTTATTTAAAGGTCATCAATACAGTACTTAGAGTTTGCCTATTCATACACACATGACACTAAATCGTGCCTGTATTCTTGACAACACTCCCGCTTTTTTCTCACGTGAGCACATATGTACAAATAGAGCTTAAACTTATTTACATGTAGACATCTATATATGCACCTCAATCTGTAATATTGTGGCCTAGAATGGTTGGGGAGGGAGGTTAATGAGTTCAAAATGGGTATTTATTCAGAGAAGAAAAAAATATGGATAAGCCATGCAGTTTGTCCCAAGCAAGCGCCTGAAGAACACCGTGCCATCACGTACTGCTTTTGTAACATAATCGTCACAGGGGTAAAACAGCTCTAAAACTTCCAGAGTTTCTCTACTTTGGATCAGGAGTGCTTCTCGTATCTCACCACTTCTGAAGCTAAATGCTATTTTTCCTATCTGTTCAAGTTTTCAATTCTCAGAGTAAAAGAAATTAAACCCAACACACAGAAATTGTGCAAATCCTGACATGAAGTAGTATGTCTCACGCAATAAAGCCACACATTTCACGTTTACTGGTACAGTCGTTTTCCGTTCAGCAACAGGATTAGGGCTGATTTACAATCTCCCCTTCCATATTTATAGCATTTCATAATCCTCCTTTTGTCTCCTTAGAGATCAAAGAAAATGACCATTAAAACTGCAAATCGTTAGGCTGTCCATCACAGACCTTAGGCCATGGTCATTGACAGGTTAAACTTGTACAGACAGAAGTTGTGAGAAAGGAAGACAGAAAAAGAGGAAGAAGCAGAAATAAGACGTGGATATATGAAAACTGAAGGTAGGAGAGGGGGACGTGCTTTACTTCGTGATATTGAAATGAATACTTTAGGAATGGTCACAGAATCACAGAATGGTTCGGGTTGGAAGGGACCTTAAAGATCATCTAGTTCTAACCCCCTGCCATGGGCAGGGACACCTCTCACTAGACCAGGCTGCTCAGAGCCCCATCCAGCCTGGCCTTGAACACTTCCAGGGATGGGGCATCCACAGCTTCCCTGGGCAACCTGTTCCAGTGCCTCACAGCTCTCACAGTGAAGAATTTCTTCCTGATATCCAATCTAAATCTACCCTCTTTCAGTTTGAGGCCGTTACCCCCGTGTCCTATCATTACATCATTTTTCACTCAGTAAAAAGCTGTGATACTGAAGGACAGTGGAAAAACTTCAGGCAGATGTTTCCAACACCTCTCCCCTCCCCCCCCAACCCCCAAGAAAAAAGGACTTCATTCTTTGTACTTATTGAAATATCACTTACTTAGCAGACATCCAAATTCTGCTTGAAGTTATTAAGAATTTATATCAAGTGGTTTCGTCTTGTTGGACAAGTGGACAAAAGCCAGCCGATGCTAAGAAGGATCAAAGATACCTGATAAATACTTTCAGTATTTGACTGCATTTTTACTATACAATATATCCACATGTGCAGTGTAAGTACGCATACATGTAAGTCATACAAATACACTCCACTTATGTGTGGCTTCTGCAGCCTGAAAGAATGCAAATAGAGTACTAAATGCATGCTTGATTTCTGATACCTTCACCAGTCCTTCCACTGTTGAAGACAATGGATGGTTTGCTATTAGGACAGACTTTAGAGCTCTACGTCGAATAACAACCATAAGCTACATGAGCTGTAGCTCACCACAACAACTACATGAGCTATTTTTAAAATCACCCCTAATTGACCCCAACTTACAGGTTCTCAGTTTTCCACTAAACTTGCGCCAAGAGCTCATGGCCAATTAATCTGTAAATACCATCTTAAGAGTACATCTAATTTCTGAATTACTTTCTGTAAGTACTTAAGTGCAGCTATTTTCCCCCACAAGCTTTAGAGAGAAAAGGAGTCATTAAAGATTACAAATTTATAACTATAGATTAAGATCTAATAAATCATAATGATACTGAATAGGAACTCCTATTCAAAACATTCGTAATTATAAGAAAGGTTAACTGATCTAAAATCCACGGATGAGCACTGTGAAATCTGTTCTGTGGAACAGAGACAATACTGCATAACCAAACAGGTAAAACATTTTGGGGGAAACTAGAGACAAGTAGCATAAAGTGGTGTCCTTCGGAAGTACACTTCTGCATGTGCAGACACACGCTAATTCCAACTTCTTTGCAGTTTCAGACTGCAGTTAATTTGCTCCTAAGACAACTGGGCTACGAGAGCAACAGTTTCTAGACAAAAGCATAGTTCTAAGCTTGTCTTATCCAAACGACCTCAACCAGAATTTTACCATCAACTGAAGAATTCTGTCAAGTTCTTAGGAAATACAAAGTCATTGCAGCAAAGAACGATGTCTCCCTTATCAAGTAAGATATCTGAAGAGGGGAGCCTGGCCAACAGAAAGTCTTTAACAGATCGAGATTAATCACAACTCCTAGGAAAGAGAATAATCCTCTGTTCTTGCTCGAGTCTTAAGAACTAACTAGCTTGGAGAAGCCTGCACAAAAGCTAGAGTAAAAGTTGAGATGCCTCTTGGTACACACCATGCTTAATCTTATCTTTTTCTGAGAGTTTACAGTTCTGATCAGATGACCCTCTGTATTGTCAGTCAACCTGGACTCACAGCTGCCACATGCAAAAGGAAGATAGAGAAGGGTAATACTGCTGATTTTCTATAGAAACTGTGGCCAAATCAAACAAACTTCTTTAAAATGTTACATACAGTTTTTAGTCTAATAGCTGGAAAAATAAAACTTACCAGTTTAACTTAACAGTTAAAAACTTCATGAAAATCCAGAGCAAGTTCCAAAAGAAGGCTCTGATCTCACAAGTTGACTTGTGCGCAAGGTCATATCTAAGGATAAATCAATTTAAAATTAAGCACTATGCATAGGCCTACTTTCTCAATGGCTATTAATCTCAAACCGTCTTCCCTAACCACCCTTATGAATGTGTCCCCCATAGGAAAAGAGAAATGGGGGGGGGGAGTGCAGGGAAAAGAATACATTAGAAAAGACGTGAAATCCAGCACACCATTTATCATACAGTAAGGTAACCTGATACATAGTTTTCACTTTAGTATTTTAAATCTGCACTGGAAATGGTGGTTCACAAGAAAAAATGGGTTGGCCAAACAACAAAAAGAAAGTCTGTACATACGTTATTAGATCCCTGAGGGCTTAAATGAAAATATCTTTTATCCCCTAAAGGGAGAACAGAAATGTTTATAAAAACCCAAACAAACAAACCAGAAAAGCCCTACTGAATAAAATATAGCTGTAGTGTGAAAAATTTATCTCTTCACCTTCCTGTCTCAAATAGCAGCACTGCTAACGATATCAGCATTGAAGGGCCCCATCGGCAGAAGCAGCCATGACTCTCTTAAGACAGGACCGTAGTTACTGGCTGGGCTCTGCTGCAGAGGCTACACTTCCTTATGGTCGCACAGGATGCCCTTTGGGGTAACCAAGTAAGCCTCTGCCCCAGTGTTATATGGAGTTGCTCCCTATCAGCTGGCTTCACCGACAACTCGTTTTCCCTTAGGTGAAATGAAATTTTGGCAGTCTGTCATACGGATCAGTGCTCAGAGCCTGTGCCCCCAGGTACTGTTGGGCAGAGTCAGGCAGCTGCCTGGAGAACAGCTTGCCTGGCTTTTGTCTGCCCCTGCTTTATGTACGACACTGATGGGTTCTATTGACTTGCGCTGCAATGCAATGTTTGAGGGTACCATATGCCATGATAGACCAGAGGAAGAGGAAATGGATCTTGCAGGACTCAGAATGCCTTGAACTGAACAGTGTCAAGCTTCCTCCGGGACTGACTGACTGGCCAGGTTACAGGGAACAATCTCCTCTCTCCTCAACTTTGGCCAGTACTTTCATATTGTCATTGACTCCTACATCAGCCACCAAGGTAGGAACTTCCAGAGAGTAGTGCTCCAGTTGTTGACAGTCCTGGACAGGAATCCATCACCAGAGGGAACCTTCAGCTGGTTGTGTTCCAATTGTGAACATCCTGGATGGGATTCTGTTGCTGGGGGAACCTCCAGCTGGTTGTGCTCCAGAGGTGAATGTCCCAGGCAGATATACAACGTGCCCATGGTATGGTAACTGGATAGGAAGAATGTCAGGAGTGCTGGAACATCCAAAGACTCAGCAGAAGAAAGCAGCTTGGCTCTCCCTCTAAAGAGCCCTATTAATATTGATAGCCATTTTCCATAATTTGCGAGCCACGTGGACTATTACTAGCTTTGACTATATATAAACGATATCTGCAGGGTTGTTCATGACCTGGGTAAAAGGAAGCCTGTGCAAACCTTGTAGGAAGGACAATAGGTAGGACATGAAAAGGGGACTCTATAACCATGATGTGTTATCTCAACCCGCTGACATTAACAGACCAGCTTTAGTTAGGTGGACAGGCCACCTTACCTAAAAGGAACATGAAAATTATGTGTGTTCAATAAATAGAGTGGAATTTCAAGATTAGAATGCTTAGTTTCCTGTTGCTGTTCATTCCAGGAAAATGTGCATTATTTAATAATGGGATTTTCCCACAAATTCATTTTAGTTACATTATTAGTAATCAGATTTGGGGAGCTGGATATTTTATGTATCTATACATGCACACAACACACAAAACCCATTTTTTCACACAGATAACACAGTTCATAGACTTAATACGAACCCTCTCATGACCAAGCCCAGGCATTGGGTAACTCTAGGGATGCAATGAGACCTAATAAAAATGTGCTATTTTTCATTTCTTATCCCAGTTTAAAGCCTGGAATACAACTCTCAGCCCTGGGCCTCCTTTAATCTCCTTACTCACAATCAACAATAAAGAGAGATGTAAAATCCTGCCCATTTCATAGATTCTCTCACTACCTTCTCTCCAAGACCACCTTCACAAAACAGTGTTAACATAGACTATGTGGAGCCAAACACGAAAGCTCTGTGCTTGGTGCCCTACGTACAACCATCCCAAATTACTACCTGCATATCTGACAAGGAAATTTCTTCTGCATCCTGAAAAATCTGAAGCAAATATATTTTGAGTAACCGCTGGTAAGAGACTCTTAACTGGCACTATTGTGTCTTCCGTGAAAAAGGCAGGTCCTGCGCTACCCTATAGGTGACACGGGTCTCAGACAGAGACGGAAATAGTCAGTTTGTCAGTAGGCCTGCCACTGGGAAGCACAGCCACGTCTTCAACTCATGCATCTCGTGGACAGAGTTATGTTTTCTCTGTGAACACTCTACTGGAGCGTCTTCCTCCATACTATAGCTTGTAGCATAGGCTGCCTGAAAATACATCCTTTAGCCCTCTACCTTCTGGAATGGGCATAGAGGGCTCATGTCAATCTAACCCCACAAAACAGGTAAGAACTTTTGACTTACTGGTACCCAGCATCCCTTGGCCTTTAAGCAAAAAAGGAGAGGAAAAACTGGTTCAGAATAAGACAGCATGTTTGAATATATTCCGGTTATCAGAAGGATGAGCCATGAAGCATGAAACCCAGTAATGCAAACAAACTCCAAAGGTGAAAAGAAATTTCTGAGTCTAACTTAGCTGTCACGGATGCACACAGGTAAGCATTTTGCACTACTGACAAAGAAAGTATATCAAAGACTGTTTACAAATCAATAAACGGTTTCTAGCACATGAAAAGCTTTCAATATAATGATTTGTTTTATTTTTACACTAAGGGATTCTTTCCTCCTTGGATAAAGCATATTCTGTAGAGGCAACTGAAGTCTATGCTTCCTATATTTCTTTATCGAGATGCTGCCATCATCACAATATACGGCTAGTCCTGTTTTGGAAAATGGGAATTGTTTGTTTGTATTTCAAATGGATGAGAAAAGCACAAAAAGCTTTGAACATGTCTCATAGGCATGTTGGCCCACACTACTTCACCAAAAGAAGTCCTCCAAGTTCAAAACTGACTGCCAAGGCTGCATACATGACATTTGCTATTTCAGTTCCTACGGGAGGGTCCAGATAAGATCCTTATGGGTAAGGAATAACGCTACACAATCTCTAGCCAAAGATTTCAGAGAATTTACTTTTTGGAAGTACTGACAATGGCCCTGATCCAGTAAAGCTCTAAAGAACATAATTTAAACGCTCTGCTAGATCAGAACTGTAGCATGCAATGGAAGAGAACACAAATATCTGAGTATTACAAACACTGAAAGGGGGAACACGCAAGCACAGTTAAAGTTTAGTACTACAGTCAGTTTTTCCTATAGTAAATCCTATGTTCCCATGGATCTGCTCCCTTACCCATAAGAAAAATTAACGGCAAAGTGTCAGGGTATGGACCTAGTCTTAAACACAATCCCCTTGTGCTACAGAGTCTCTCTCCGTAAACTTTCCTCTTAGTGCTTTTACCGACATTTTCTGCTCAATCACATTTTAGCTTGTGCATCTACACATACACCACCAGATAAAGCCAATCTGCAGATACACCACAGGTGATGAGCTGCAGATCAAGAATGCTGAAGCAACAGAGGCACCAGCGTGAGCTCCACGCAGAGCCAATTCAGCTCTGATTGAGTTCATTAGCTCCGGCTGCATCCCAGACCACTGCAGATTCACAGCCATACAAGTACTTTCATGCAGCATGGAATATGAATGCGTCTCGTAGAGCTTGCCCAGTTTATCCCTACGCTGTGCTCCCAGGAGAGCTAGGCAGCAAAGTCCAGATGGATTTGAGAGGCTCTGGGATGGGGTTGGTGCTATTAGCGCCAGATTGAACTCAGTCTGAGCCCTTGGTTGGGCACAGCACAAATCCAGCCTGGACCCAGGGCTGTAGCTGTGCTCAACTCTGTGGACGGTGGAGCACAGCACGCAGGCTGATGATGGTGCCGCTGGATTCAGGCTGAATCGGTACCTCCAGCTCAGCACCAACCACGCTGAGGTGCTGGAGCGTGTTCAGAGCAGAGCTCAAGATGCTCATAAGAGCACAAGTCTTATGAGGAGCAGCTGAGGGAAGTGGGGTTGTTTAGCCTGGAGAAAAGGAGGCTGAGGGGAGACCTCATCGCTCTCTACAACTACCCGAAAGAAGGGTGTAGTGAGGTGGGGGTCGGTCTCGTCTCCCAAGTAACAGGTGACAGGACAAGAGGAAATGGCCTCAAGTTGTGCCAGGGGAGCTTTAGATGGGATATTAGGAAAAATTTCTTCACTGAAAGGGCTATCAAGCGTTGGAACAGGCTGCCCAGGGAAGTGGTTGAGTTGCCATCCCTGGAGGGATGTAAAAGACATCTAAAATGATTTTATGATTCTATGCAGGGTCAGGCCTCTGTGTGGACACTGGCTGCGCTGGGTTCCTCAGGAACACAGTGTGCACACACCCAAACAGGCACAGATCTGGTTCAGCAGGACTTAACGCTTCACTTTGGTTCTATAGGGTAAGAAAGCAGCTGGAATGCATCCAGGCTCATATTCGGTGCTAGATGTTCCGGACTCCCACTAGCTCCTGATGAACTAATCAGACACCATTGCAACATACTCTTTAGCTCACATCAGAGTTTCCACAGGGCTCCCCTCCCCAGCATCCCTTACACTACTTTGCTGGGCCTCCTTCGTACAAGATCCGGCTCTCCCAGCTCTCCTGAGTCTAGGTGCAGCTCCCTGAGAAAACGCATTATAGAAAGGTAAGATGTGAAGACATAAAAGACTGCGCCTGAGACACAAAAGCATCACAATACCGATGCAAAAGAAACTCCCAAATTAGCAACGGTTACTCCAAGTATATCAGGACTGATATGCTGTGATTGCATTATACACAGACCATCTTTATATCAAGATGCCATAATACCAGCCTGGTCCTTTCATATCTAAAGCATTTGGTTAGAATGAGTTATAATTTGCTATAACAATGTTAATAAATTAAAAGCACAAAGGGGCAATTACAATCACATTAAAACATTCTGTAATTTTGGAAAATGAATGTTTCACTAAGTCTTCATTTTTACGGATAAATTGAGTCAGAACTGTGCTGTTTCTACACTGTGCTAACTAGTATCAGTGTAAAGCTTTTTGGAACCATATGGAAAGCTATCAATTTTTTTCTTAAGGAGGATTCTCATCACTTTGTTTAATATCAATACAAATTACACAGGCTAATATTTACAGATGGTTTCATGTAGGAACTGTGAATCAACAAACTGCAAGGCAATAGGTAGTAACTACTCATTCCCAAAGGCAGCGTTGGGAGCTACCTGCCAGAGGGCTGTAGAGAAAACCAGGAAGCTCTCTCGCTTCCAATCCCCCATTTGACTCAGTGCCCCTTTGGGGCTTTGAGAAGCCACACGGGGCCAAACTGCAGCAATACCACACTGAAGCATGAGAAGTTTCTGAATCACATACCAAAAAAAAAAAAAAAAAAATCACAGGATTGGCTTCAAAAGTCACAAGATCATTTAATGTTATACTGTAGGTTCATTTTATTTATCTCCTGATGCTTCTACTTCAAGTTTCGGTCAACTCACACTTCAAAAGTTTTCATTATGGATACTAAATATGGAAACACATCTATTTGATCAATAAAAAGGGATACTCACAAAGTTTGACATCAGCCTTAGGTCTTTCACGGAGACATTGAACATTTTAAGTCTCTCAGATGAGTTTTTGAAAGCTTAAAAGCTGTAGGCTTTCTAACATTCAGTGTACATTTGTGTACTCGACTGCACTACTAGGGAAAAAATGGTTCACGCTTGGGCAGCTAAAGAGAAAAACAGTTTTCAAGAGTACTCAGTCCAAAGAAGCCTGGTACCCCGTTTCCATGCAATCCCTCTCCCACTGTCTCCAAAAGTGTATCACAGAGAAGATGCACCAGATGCTTCTCTGGTGAAGAGAAGAGCACCAGAAGGATCAGAGTCAGAATGGATTCTACTGGGAGAATGGTCTAGTGGGAGGTGTCCCTGCCCATGGCAGGGGGTTGGAACTAGATAATCTTTAAGGTCCCTTCCACCCGAACCATTCTGTGATTCCACATGGGAGAGATTAAAGGAAGATACTTTCTTCAGCACACACACACAAAAGAGCAACTAGGCAGAATGTGGTAGAGATCAGCAAAATCAGCAAGTGTCAAAAAGGTGAACACGGAAGCTACTCTCTAATAGCACAAGAATTAGGAGGTGCCAGTTATAATTATCGGCTGACAGATTTTTCGAGCAACTGAACTGAATTTTTTGCCCACGTAACACCCAACAAAACGGTGGAACTCATTGCCACGGACGCCACAACACAAAAGAGAACCCAAGCCCTCGCACAGAAAGGCCCACAGGCCTCCATTAAACCCAGCCCCCGCCGCCTTGCGAGCCGGAGAGACCTTTACCGGGCTGACCCCACGGATGCTGGGCCAGGGGGAGGGGCCACGCCGAGCTCCTCTCCCACTTTCCCCGGGCAGCCCCCCAGCCAAGAGGGGCGCAGGTTACGCACCCACACGACCCAGCGCCCGCCTGCACACCCCCCTCATCGTCGTCGTCGTCGTCGTCGTCCCCGCCGCCTCACAGCGGACCCCTCCCCAGCGAAAACCACCCCCTTGGGTTCCAAGCCCACGGTCCCCACGAGTGGGGGTGCTGGGGGGGGGCGGGGCGGGAGGAGAAGGGAGACGGGGGGGGGGTGGGGGCTGCGAGGGCGCGCCCGCGCGCGCGCGCGTTCCCGCGGGCGGGCGGGCAGCTGGAAGTCATTGCCCGGGAGATTGGCGTCGGCGTTGCCATGGCGACCGCCCGGGCGGCGCCAGCCGGGCCGCAGTGTGAATGGGTGATGTCACGCGCCCGGCGCCGGCCAGTCTGGGCCGCCCGGGCCCGAGCCATCAGCTGGGGGGGGGGGGGGGGCGGTGTCCCGCTCGTCCCCCCCCTCCTCCCGCCGTGCCCTCCCCCCCCTCCACCCCCCCCCCATCCCCGCAGCTACGCCGGGGGGGGCGACTGGCATCCCCTTGGCCCCCGCTCTAAAGGTTCTTGCCCGGACCGTGCCAGCTCGCCGTGGTGTGAATGGAGGTGTCGCCCCCCCACCCCCCCCACCCTCAAAGTGCGTCCCCGGGCGCTTTTACAGCCGCTTTTAGGCCAAAAAAAAAAAAAAAAAGAAAAAAAAGGTTCTTTCCTGAAGGAATCGAGGGGCTTTTTCACTGCGCTCCAGGCAAGGTTTAGAACCCCTGCCAGCCCGCCTAAACTCCCCCCCCCCCCCCCCCCCGCCATTCAGCCCCGAAGTTTCCCACTGCTTTTCAGCAGCGAGATTCCCACACTGCAGAATACACGGTTATAGTTGTAATTTAGCCGGTTTCCGTAAAATATCCTCCTCAAGCCTGCAATGAGCGGGTTGCTTCATTGCGATGTAGTAAACATTGAAATTTTCAATGAAATAGAAATTCTTCGTTACTTCCTTACTGCGGTTCTTCATGGGCGGCTGCAGTCCTCACTGAGGGACTTAGGCTCAGAATGAGAAAATGAGATTGTTCCTTAATGTCGGTTGTTATTTACATGCTGTTATTTACATGGATCTGCTCTTTACATTCGTTTCAGTGGGTTCAGCACAAAGACCAGTCCGCAAAAGCCAGTGTAGCTGCTTTGTGACCCATCAGGAGACGCAGGTTGGGTTTAAACAGAAATTTCTCCCAGTGAAGACATTAAATTGTTGCAGGGCGCAGGGTTTTTAGCAGCGAATGAACTGGCCCCCCGTCCGTCAGTCAGAAACTACAGCTCCTCTGGATTTTATCATCATCGCACAGCACCTCTAGCTGCGGGCCTCAGAGCCTGCATGCATGGGAGCCCTTCCAGGCTGAGGAGGAGGAGGAGGAGACGTGACATTACGGTTCCTCGATCAGTAAAATCTTAGAGCAACTTAAATCAATTACACAGTTTTCTGTTTTACTTCGCTTGGCATTGTGCGGAGTAGCTGTTTGTGGCCAGGCAGGTGGGACGCTCGCGATGGTTTTCATTGTAATTCTGCTTATTTTAATGATCCTGTTAATAAATTGGTTTGGTGCGTAAGTTCTCAGGGAAGAAAAAGAGGCTGAGCCCAAACCTTTAGGAATAATTACAACCGCTTGCAGTCACACAGAAGCCTTCAAAGGCAGCAGAAGCTGTTGCTGAAATGTCACCCATCTCTTGCAGACCCTCGTCGCAGCAACGGCTCGGCCACCCAAAGGAGCAGCGGCGTGAGAGGAGGTGCCTGGGGAGCAGCAGCCCCTCGCTGCAGGGCTGGGGTGGGCAAAGGGCCCTTCGAGGACAGGGTGCAGGTTGCCCAGGGCCAGCCACCGACCCGGGGTCTGGGGAGGAGGGAGGATGGGGAGGGGACCCGTGCATCCCAGCCCTAACGCCGAGGATGGATTTTTAAATCAATGCAAGCGGTGCAGATTCTGTCTGCGGGTGAGGTGAAAGCTAAACCCCCCTGCAAAAGTCTGCCTGCGAAGGGACTTTGCAGTCGGTGTAACATATTAGGAGCGATGGCATCATTCATGGGTGCACAGCTATGCATTAGGACAGGCATGCGCGGATCAGTGCAAACATTGATTTATCTGAGGTCAGCCAGGACACACGCATGTTGCAGGATCAAACACTCATCTTTTTCTAGTTTGCAGGACACTCTGGAAATTGGAGGCTGGCAAGTAAGCTGAGTTTATGTAAATATGATTTTAGTGTGAGGCTCGAGTTAAATCTTTCTGATTTTAACAGCTCAAGATGATGTTTAAATCTAAGTGACCTGTAACCTTTAAAATCTTATTGGGATTTTAACACCGCGTGCTTTTGACGGCTGCTTAAGGGAAATTAATCTGAGAACAATCATTGACAGTCAGCCGTCTCCATTAGGTATATTTGCAGTAAACGAAATAAATTCCAGCTGGTGGGGGAAGGGAGAGAGCGTCCTGAGAAACTCCTCCTCTGCTCCCATTGATCATCACCTGCGCTGGACTTCATACAGCAGTTTAATCCTATTCTCTCTCTCAAAGGTTTCAAGCCTCTGCAAGATCCTGACTGCTAGGGAACAAAGACTGGTATGTGGTTCCCTCAAAGGTCAGTCATTAACCTGCCCCAACAACAGTTTTAGGAAGATCAAGGCAATGAAGAAAAACTTAAGAAAAAGCACTTTCACTTTGGAATGAATTGTTCAAAATGCCCTTATACATTCAGTTTTATTCCCTTTCAGCTCCGCACTTTTTAGTTCCTGCACGTATTTATTTCTCATCAGGAATAATGGCAAGATTTGCTCTCCCAGAGATTTGACCTTAAGTTTATTCTAGCCACAACACTATA
Organism: Larus michahellis; assembly: GCF_964199755.1. NCBI lineage: Eukaryota > Metazoa > Chordata > Aves > Charadriiformes > Laridae > Larus > Larus michahellis. Next base: position 70,954,416 of record NC_133897.1, on the reverse strand, counting down.
GACCATTTCATCAATTATGAATGTACTCGTGTATAGAGGAACTGGTAAGCCAGCTCAGTAATGCTACCTTGTTCTGGAGACTTACCCTTATAAATAAATTAGGGGAATATCTTTACGAAATACTAGAAAGAAACAGAAGATGAAAGAAGGGGAGAGAGAGAGAGAAAGGAAAAGAAAGAAAGGAAAAGAAAGAGAAAAAGAGAGAGAGAAAGAGAGAAAGAAAGAGAGAGAGAACGAAAGAGAGAGAAAGAAAAAGAAAGAAAGAAAAAGAAAGAAAGAAAGAAAGAAAAGAAAGAAAGAAAGAAAGAAAGAAAGAAAGAAAGAAAGAAAGAAAGAAAGAAAGAAAGAAAGAAAGAAAGAAAGAAAGAAAGAAAGAAAGAAAGAAAGAAAGAAAGAAAGAAAGAAAGAAAGAAAAAGAAAGAAAGAAAGAAAAGAAACAGGAGAAAGAAAGGAAGGAAGGAAAGGGAAAGAAAAGGAAGAAAGAAGGAAACAGAAAAAAGACGGAAAGCCAGAAAACCTAGAAAGCCACATTTTTCTAAAGATAAAATGACAGAGGCTAATATCAAAAGTGGTTTCTCTGTGATTTGTATTTTCTGTGCCTGTGTGTCTGTATGTGAGAAAATATACTGGACTTGCAGTAGCCAGACTATCAATAAGACATTTATTTCCATAAGTTATTGATGACCCTTTAGCTCACAAGTGACAGGCCAAAGTAGAGCCACGAGCAACTTCTGAAAGGTCATCAATAACAACTGAAAATAAATGTTTTATCCAGTGCCTGCCCATTGTGTGTCCTGTTTATGCAATGCCAGTTTAAGTTTCATCTGGCATAGTTTTTAATGGACTGTAACTACTCTAGTTCCTGTCTGAAGCAACCAGGTCTTCCAGCATCGGAGGAAGGAGGGGACACACGCACACACACACAGAGATATCTTCACTTGCTTGCTCACACGCTTCATGGAGCACCTTTTGTCAGATGCAGAGGTAAAAGCATGCATCTCTCAGCACATCAGGATGAAATGGTACCATGAAGAGGGAAAGGAGAGACTGCCACCTTACTAAAACATTAAACGCCGTGGAGAATCCTGAAGCAGCAAGTGTAAGATCATTCAGAAGAAAGAAGATACAGAGAGGAAAGGGAATAAAAAAGGAGAAGCCGAGATGCAAGGTTGTAAATAAATCATACCTCATGCCAAGATTACAAATACATAATATTCTATTGATGTGTTTCTAATAATAATTCATACTATGCTGCAAGGAAGACTGATGCATTGTGTGTGTGTTGAGATGTTCCTGGAGGCAAGAGAAAGCTCTTTATGTCCATAAAGAGTCTCTTACTCCCAGTGGAAAAAGACTGGAATGGACACTGGATACAACCCAGTGGGGACCAAAAATTTGCTTTGAATAACCATCACCAGTAAACTCAATGTCTTTTAATTAAACTTTTGTGTTTAAAATTTCAAATTCTCTTGCTCTTTTCCGTTTATGTTTTCATCTTTTCAAAAATACTGTTTTGAGAATCAGTTCTCAGGAGCTCGAGCTATTTCAAGAGGTTGGTTTGAAATAAGCTAAAATGACTTTGCATCCAGTTGTGAAACTTGTGCTCACTTGAGCAGTCCTTATGCCCACATCCTTACGTAGGCAAATAAGCTCATTAACTTCAAGACAAACTTTCTATGTAAGCAAGGATTTGTGCTGCTTTTCAAGTCAATTTCTCCATTGAGGTAAATTAAGACATTTTATTGAGTAAAATGTGTCAGTGCTTTAAAGTGCCGAAAGAGCATGTTAGTGGAGTAAAAATTACCAGAATAAATGTCATTAACACTTCAAGGTAAGTATGTGGAAACATAGTGGTATTGAAGACAACTTGAAATAGTTACTTAGCATAAGCTGCGCGATTACCCAAAATATTCTGATATATGCACATCATTTAAGTTTAAGAAAACAAAGTCTAAACTGTAAGGAAATTTGCACGTTGAAGCATTTTTAACAGCAATTTTGAATATGTCTTTAAAATACTTTTGCATAGTTTGCCCCCTGCCCGAGAAGCAAAACCATGAAGAATTGCTACACAATTACTCTAAAATGGAAAATAACATTCATTCCAATTTCTTATAAGGGAAAATCAGTAAGTCACAGAATATACTTGGCTGTGAAGAATTGCAGTTCATGGATCATTGTCCAATATTCACCTTACATCCATCTTTCTTTTTTCTGCATCTCCAGCCATTTGCACTCTGCAATGCATATCTTCATTGAAATTCACTGTGCTACACAGTGGTTTTCAGTAGACAATCCTGTCGTCCCAATCTATATATATAAGGTCATTTTAGTACATACTATTGCTGGAATTAAAACCTGTGAGTGTGACCCTCTCTGCCTAAAGCTCCATTACTTGTCTTTGACTTTTTTTCTTGCTCTCTAAACATGACACCCTGCAAGAGGTGTTTTCTGACAAGAAAACCTGAGTGCTGTTGTTTTCTTAAGTGACAGCTTTCTCAGAAGCCATGCGGGCTGTAAAGAATGATCACAGAAAGCATCTTACCACAAATTAATACAAAACCTCATCTTTTTAGCAGACCGCTTTTTCAAACACGCTCGAGTACTTAAGTAAATTAAAACAGAGCTATGATCCTCTAAATAATCTCCTACTATTCTACTATTTCCTCTGCAGGATGGAAGGGAAGAAAGAGGAAGAGCCTTTTGTTTCTGTTACTAAGCGCTTGGTAGAGCCTCACATGTTATGGCAACAGGAACTCTATAGCAGGTAAATAGATAATAATAGGGTTGCACGGAATTCAGCACGCACTGGAAGCGCACGGCATGGCCCATGAACAACTGTGGTCAGGGGATTTGGAGATACATTGAGAAGCTTCTCCTTCAACACACACAACCACCAGACCTGAATTTCTAGTTCTTTCTAACTTCTGTTCCCAGCGACGACACCAACGTGATGGGAACCAAATCAACAAACAGCATTTTCTGTAGCTCTTTAAATACTGGTCGGGCTGTCACCAGCATGAAGCAAAATGCAGAATTGTAAATTCATATTTGGCAAGCAAGCGATACCTGAAAGTGACACTGATCCCTAAAAGTACCTTGAGAACCAAGTGACTGCAGTCACAGAAAACATCGGTGCATTTGCAGTAACGCAGAGGAAGCAACGGTCTCTCCGCCTCCCTTGGATGTCCCTCTGCTGTGGGAAAGGCTGTCTTCAGAGGCAGGGAGAGAGAGGTGATTTCTTCTTCTAATTAAAAAAAAAAAATAAAAAAAAGATAAACCCCAAAGACTTTGAAGAATTCCTTAAAGCACTCCTGGAGAAAAAATAACAAACACATTAATATTAGCTTTCAAAATGTAAAATGTTGGTTTAGTGCAAAGTATTGCTGTTGTTTCTGACGGGTTGTTTTTTTTTTTTGTGGCGTGAACTTAGACTGCTTTTGCTGATGAAGCTCTTCAGGTCCCCTGAAAATAAATACCAGTATCATTGGTGTAATGATAACATATGCAGATGAGCATGTACACATCCAGATACTTATTTAATTTAGGTCGATTTGCTCATTGTCCCTGTAGGCTGTATTATTTGTGTGATTATAGAGCTCATAATGCAAACTCATAACAAACATGAAAATAATATGAGGCGGTATCATACCATCAGTTTTTGGGCAGATTAGCTGAGGATTTCTCTCTGCAAACAAAGGGCATGACATTGCACATAAATCTGATCTAAATCTACACAAAATAAAATTAAAGTTAAAGTTAAGACTCCAAATTCAATCTGTTACTATGTAACTCAGTTTAATGTAGTGTTCCTCAGGAAGCTGCTCCAAATACTCCTAAATTATTTTCCCCTTCCCCAGAATAAGCGTCTTGATTGCTTCTATTTGGACCACGCCGCAGAAGGTTGTCAACATGAGTTACCTTTCTTGCCACAAGCTTGCTTTAGTCAATGCAGAAATCTGACATTACCGAAGTGTTTCTGGTCACCTAACAAAGCAACCTTCTTAAATGGCATTAGCCTTCAGCCAACGTACAACCACCAGCAAAATGCCAGGGTGTCTGTCAGTGACATACCAACGTTGTCTGCTGCCGCAGCCTCCCAAAGGGACAAATTTCTACAACATAGCCATGCTGGAGGCAGCACAGCAAGGAAAGCCCTTGTAGATACTAAACCCATTATATTTTTTTTTAATTATTCTCTCCACTAATTGAGGTTCTTTATGCGTTTATTTCCACGTTTGTGTAAAAAAGAGCCTACGTAAGCATCAAGCCATGGAGAAGGTGGTTTTTTTAATGTTTTTTTAAAGTTTTTTTAACTTCATGCACAGGGGGCAACGGGGAGGTGAGGGTCTTGAGAATCTCTTCGGTTTGTTCATAAAACAGAAAATTCTGTTATGACCACAGAGAGCGGTCACAACCAGAATAAGAACCAGAGAATGAGAAAAAAACCCACCACGTTAAGTGAAGCGAGTTATCTTCAGATTTCGGATTTGAGGAAAATAGGGAGAATAGTACTGAAGATGACTCCTGCTATTTGGGGAAACAGTTTGGGTTAAAAAGAGTCTGGAAGAGGTCTGATGAAGAACCATCCCTGGTGAGGAGTGGTACCAGAAGACCGATGGATTTCGGTCAGTTGGTAGTCTGCAGAGTGAGGTGACTTCTCTGTGCTCCCTGGGTGCCCGATGGATCTTCCCTGACCCATTCTGAGGACCCATGGGGTGTCGCTGCAAAGGAGCCCACAGTCTCACCTCCAGCCTGGCGTCCAAGAGGACGTAGGCCTGTAGGAATAATAATCCAGTAAAAGACTTGCATATTCTTTCCTCCGTCTCACTCCCTCACCCAATTTTTCATTTCATATCACTATCCCCTGTTGCCAAGAGTAGTTTATCTATGGTGTTTGATAAGGGAGCACTAAACACATTATAGTGCTATTTTAAATGACATCACAACTAAGTAGATATTTTAATTGAAGGTAAATAACCAACATTATTGCCATTTGAATGATAGCAATAGTGGAGAGTAATGGCCCCGTTGAGGAATCAATTGCTATTTCCCTCATAAACCATAAACCATTCAGAGATTTATAATGCTTTTTTAATGATCAGCCCTTCTAGGTGTTGAGCAGCTCCTCCGAGATCCTGAGTCTTCTGGCTGCCTGCTGAAGTCAACAGGAATGGGGGGCAAGGGGATCTCAGTATCACATATCTTTGTGCCCACCAGGATGAAACTTGTCACAGCCGTTAGCAGCCTCAAGCAAAGGAAAGCTTGGGATTCCACCGCACTGCTCTGATACAGTGTGCCCCAAGCCCCAAAACAGGGACACTTGACTCCACCACTGTTTCATAACCTGCTTAAGGATAAAAATGCATTGTGCATTTGTGTGCATTTCATGCCCTCTTAAGGTAGGTATAGCAAGTAACCTTGTGTAAGAAACCACGTGGATTGCTCGCTTCCCTCTGCATACCTAAACGTGTTCCCTTCAAATTTTATCTGTCCTGAGACTATTTTAACTAATGCAGTACTATCCAATGCACCAGTTGGTTCAGTGGCAGTGTATCATGCACAAACATCTGTGGACCCAGAGTGCTGTCAGAGGAAATGTCCCGTCTTCTGCGCTTGGAAGAACTGTCCCCCTTCCCTGGTGCCACCAACCCAGAGACAGCCTCAATGTCTCAGGTTTATTTTTTCAGCTGGAGTCAATGGCATATTCATATACTCAGACCTGTGCTGACAAATGCAGCCTACATTACTCATTCTCATTACGTTCAATGGGATCATCCCCACGACAAAAGGGATACAAGGCCAGTCATTACATTTTCATTTTAAACTTGCTTTACTTTGGTTTTGAATCAAAAGCAACTTTTTTAAGCTCTAGAGAGCACACCTATGATGCGATCTCTTTTAATGGACCAAATTGGTCCATTCAAGCATTATCAAGGATCTTGTGATAATAGCGGGAGGTGTCCCTGCCCATGGCAGGGGGGTTGGAACAAGATGATCTTTAAGGTCCCTTCCAACCCCAAACCATTCCACGATTCTATGATAATATGGCAAGAATTGGTTACAATGGAAATTAATCTTGACTCTGGATGTGGGAAGAGAGCACTGAAAAACCCAGCCAAGACAGATGAACTCCTCCAGCCAGCCAGGAAGGGACCACATGCTTAAAGATGCACGGAATTTATTTTAAAAATCCAGACTTGGTCTGGTGAAAAACAGGAGCGTTAATCCCTATATGCTCGTGTCATGAAAAATACTGCTATTAATAGGACAAAAGCATGAAGAGTAGCCACTGTCCCTCTCCCTTGCACACATCTTCAAGGATGAAGATTTTCACTCTGCCTACCTCCAACGCTAAGACTCTGGTGTTTCCGACCCATTTCTAGAGCAATCTACTTAGCATCTGCTGCACATCCAATCTAAATTTTGAAAAAGCAGCCGACCCAACCTGCTCCCACTTAAAGCCAATGACAAAACTCCCATTGACTTCAAGGAGAGCAAAAGCGGACCAGTTGTTAACAGGGAATTGGTGGCTATTGTTCAGCCGAGCATGTCGAACTAGCATGCATCAACATCATGAGTATCAAAGGGAGTGACTAGAGGAAATCCCCTGAATATTTATGCGATAGTCGGAGGGGAGGGCTGGTTTTCCCTCTCCCACATATCTCCACTGTGGTTATCTCAGCTACGTGAACGCACACAGTCGTCTCGCAACTCCAACAATGCTTACAGACCCTTGGCTCTCCCTTGATGCTCTCTGTGGTGGAAGCAGCCCAACGGGAAAAGAGGTCTGCGGCATAATAGCGGTTCCTCGTGGGTTTCCAGAAATACTGAGTCATCTTCAGGAGCCAATGTGGTGTCGGTGGCTTTGCTATAGTGCTGCTACAGTGTGTGTGTGTGTGTGTGCCTCTGCATGTTTGTCTGCGTGTAGAGAAATCATCTGTCCAAATCAGCTTTGAGAGAGCTAAAGGGGAACCAGCTACATACTGGGGTTTCCCAGAGGTTTACAGTGAGATCAGGCGAGCTCCGGGGAGGGATTTGGTACGAACACAGCAACCCAATATTACAGTGTATCTAGTTTCACGCAGATTTTAATTGAATGGGACCAGCAAGATTTGAGTCTGCATGCTCATCAGACTTTACAAATCATTTTATTTTAGACAGCACATCAGCTCTGTCCACATTACCAGGACTCTGGAAAACAGACAGTGGTTTTGTACCATACCATAATGTACGCTTTAAGGCCCATATATATTTCCACCTCGTGAGACTCCGAGACTGCAAGGAGTGGAGTTTCACATAGTAAAAGCAATGACTGCGGCAGAATTGGGATCATCCAGCCCACAGCTAATGGAAATACACCTTCCCATCACATCGTCATGAGGTGGCACATGAATCTAGACCTCAGTCAGACAAAGATTTATACCGTGTACTTAGATTTTGTACCGACAGCAGTCCAACTGCCATGGATGGCACTGGCAATGTAGGACAAAAATAAGGAAAACAGGAGTGTGAGTATTTGTAAACAGAGCCTCAAAACATATGTTTTTAAAGGGGGAGAGAGAATGAAAGTGTGCTTCCTGAAAGCCGTCGGGTGACCCAGTCTCACCGCTCATTCACGTTCTGGGTTTGACAGCTTCCCACTGTATCCTTTATATATCACCCGTTGTGACTAAGCATCGAGGGGACATGCAACCATTAATCACCATTATGGATTTCTTCCCTTCTGTTGGGTTTGACTTACAAGCTCAGGGGCAGATCCTGCCGCCTTTACTCCTTCCTGCAGTCCCAAGCAATCAGCCCTACTTCACTCACACAGACAGAGCCCCAAGCGCTGCAGCACCCGCGGGATCAGGCGCCGAATTTCTTACACCCGTGTCCCGTTCAAATATGCAATGGCTCTTAATCCTTAGAGGGAATTAAAGGAAAGTTTGAACAGCGCATTATTAAATTAAAAGGTTACAATCTGCCACAAGATGACTTAAGCAGGACTCGGGAGTATGTGTCTGTTAATTTTAATGCTCTGTCTCAAAGTACAGAACTCTGGACATTTCCAGCATCATATTTAAAACATGGTACATCTACTAATACGTGATCTGGTGCATTAATGGACCAAATTAAGTTACAGGTATGAATTTTACATAAAACGGATTAATATTATATGTCATGGAGGAATTTTAAATACTCCATCTCCATGCATTTTTAATAGTTATGTGCTCTAATTTAATGTTCCCAGGCATTGCTTTGCGTGAAGTCCCTAAACCCTCCTCCTTCCCCCTCTCCCCCCGCCCCCACTCCAGTTTTGCTTGGGATTTTCCCTGCCTTTAAACAGGCGTCCCGAAGTCCCTCGAAAAATGTGTAAAGCCGGGCTGGGGCTCCGACACCGAGAGGATAAAAACGCGTTTCACGACCCGGGTAGACGCCAACCCTCCTCCGGGTGGGTGGGGGGACCGAGAGGGTAGGCCGCCTTCCTCCCGGGCGGGCGGCGGGGAGCGGCGCCGGTCGCGCAGGGCTGCGCTCGCCCCCGCGGAGCAGCACGCCGGACCGGGGGGGCGGCCTCAGGAGCCGCTGGGCGGCCGATCCCGCCCGCATTCCCGCAGTCCTTCCTCCCCGGGACCGCCTTCCTCCTCCTCCTCCTTCTCCCCCGCGGGGGTCAGCGCCAGCCGCCCGCCCCCTCCACCAGCGCCACCCCCCACCCCCCCTTCACAGCCCCGCCGTCATTGGCCGGCGCCGCGTTCCGAGAGGGGGGACGCGGCTCCCTGATTGGCTGCGGCGCGGCGCGGCGGCGCCCCCACCCGCTCCCCGCCTCGCACCGCGCTCGCCTTGCCCCGCCGCCGCTGCCGCCGCCGCGGCGCCCCCGCCCCCTCCGGCGCCGCCCGCCGCGCCCCGCCCGCGCCCCGCCGTATAAAGGGGGCGGCGCGGACAGCGGCGGCTGTAGAGGCGAGCGCGGTCGTTGCCGAGCAGTTGGGGAGGGAGAGGTTGGGTTGGCGGTGCCGCCGCGCTACTGTTGTCGCGGGGGCCGCCGGTAAACGCCAGCGAGGCTGCGGCCGTGCCCCGCTCCCGTTGCGGGCGGTGCGTGCGCGGCTGCCCGAGGTCGCGGGAGGCGGCAGCAGCAGCAGCGCTGGTAGAGAAGGGAGGTCTGCTCCCTCCTTGCGGCAGCAGCATGAAAGCCGTGAGTCCCGTCCGGCACCCCAGCCGCAAGGCACAGCCCGGCGTGGCGGGCGGCGGCGGCGGGGGGGGACACCCAGCCCTGCGGTGCCTGGCCGAGCACAGCGGCTGCAAGGGGGGCCCGCCGTCGGGCGAGGAGCCGGCGGCGCTGTGCCTGCAGTGCGATATGAATGACTGTTACAGCCGGCTGAGGAAGCTGGTGCCCACCATCCCGCCCAACAAGAGGGTCAGCAAAGTGGAGATCCTGCAGCATGTCATCGACTACATTCTCGACCTGCAGCTGGCTCTGGAGACGCACCCGGCGCTGCTCCGGCAGCAGCAGCCGCCGCCGCCCGCCCTGCACCCAGGCAGCTGTCCGGCGGGCACCCCCAGGACCCCGCTGACAGCCCTCAACACTGACCCGGTAAGAGGTGCGTGCCTCGCCAGCCCGCGCTTTGGGCACCGGAACGGGGAGGCGGGGACCGGCGGTCATCATCCCGGTGATGCCTCGCCGCCGCCGGCCCCGTGGCTCTGCCGAGGGGCCGCAGCCCACCGGAGGGGGACGGGGCGGGCGGGCGGAGAAAGGCCCCTGGCGGTGCGCGGTGGGTGCCGGCATCCCCTCGGTGCGGGCGGGCACCCGCGCGGTGTTTACCGTGTAATTACAGCCTCTCGAGGGAGTAGCTGTAATCAGCGTGTTTGCACACACGGGAGCAGACGCGCCGCTCCTCCGCTTCCCAGCCCTCTGCGGAGCGAGTATGAGCGGGTTTGGCGGCTCTCCATGTCTAACGCCTTCAACGCAGCCTGATTTTTTTTTGGGGGGGGGCGTGTTGAACGGGGAGCGTCTCCCCACCGTGGGACCTCCGGTGGCAGCCCGGCGGCGCTTGCAGCCGAGGCGCGGGGAGCGTCGTGCCCCCGGGGCGCCCCCCTGCTCGCACCCGGGGGTGCCGGTCCGGGCGCCAGCCTGCCGGGACCGCTGCTGCGGCCCCCTCTCCTCCGATCACCCCCGGCAGCCGGGGGCTCCCGTCAGCGCTCCCCGGCAGGGCTGTGGCAGTGCCCGGTGCGCGGAGGGTGGGGGAGATGTGGGAAACTGGGGGGGGGGGACATCTCCCATGCCCTTTTTTCTCCTTCCATCTCTAACTTGCCGTGTCTTGGTTGCTGCGCAGGCTGGCTCTGTTAACAAGCCGGGGGACAGCATCCTCTGCCGCTGACCGCCGCTCCCCAGGTGAGTGCCGGGCGTCCGGGGCCGGGGGCTGGAGGTTCGGGGCGGGGGGGAGGGCGGGGAAGCGTAGCCCCGGGCTCGGCGGCGCCGCACCGCCTCCCGCCGGGAAAACCTGCCGAAGTCGGGGGGGGGTGGAGACGGGGGACGACCTGAGCCCGGCGAGAAATATTTGCAGGCGGCTTTGGGGTTTTATTTTTAATTACCGTGTGGTTATTTTATTTTCTTTAATTACCGGGTGGGTGGTGTTTTTTTCCCTTTTTGTTGAACACTTCCCCCCCCCCCCCCCACCTCTTCTCCCTCCCCGAAGCGCTTCTGGCTGCGGCGTGCAGCTGCGCATCCCTCCGCCTTGCCCCAGCCCTGGGAGCTGCGGTTGTTGTTTGACCTGGTTTGTTTTGGGTTGTTGATCAAGCATGTCTTGTGTTTTGTTGGTGGCGCCAGTCGGTCTGGAGCGGAGCGGTTCACACACCCCCTCTATTCATTCCTCTTCCCACAGGTGTGCGGCGGCGCCGCGCCGCGCAGAGGCACCGCGGGGGGCGGCGGGGCGGGGAAGGCGGCGGGGAGGGGGGGGGACGGGGACACCCAGCCCGGCCCCGCCGCACCGGAGGAAGGAGCCATCCAACACCACCACCCCCCCACCACCTCCACCTCCCGCCCCCGAGCGGTTCCCATGCTTCATCCCGGCAGAGCCAGCCTTTTCACCGTTTTGCACGTCCGTAGCGGTCCCCCCCGCCTTTTCCCTTTCCCTGTTTTCCCCCCCTCCGTCCTCCTCCCCGGCTCTTCTCTTCTCTTCCGACCAGATGTGAGCGGTGTGTCCCGCGGTGGCAGGAGGTTGTCGGACTCGGAGCAGGAAAAGTTGCGACTCTCTCTCTCCCCCCCCCCCCCCCCCCGCCCCTTCCCCCGGGATAGAGGACCCCGAGCCTAAACCAGACTTTTTAGAAGCGTTATAACTCTTATAAAGGGGACCGAGCAGCTGAACCTTGAAGCTTTACTAATCTACCAGAGCATTTGTAGATATATTTGACATCTATTGTTTAAAATAGATGGATTTTATTGGGGCCCAGGGAACTTTCTTCTCCCTGCAGGAATGTTACATATTGTATAGATAAATGAGTGACATTTCATACTGTGTATATATAGAGATGTTCTATAAGTGTGAGAAAAGTATATGCTTTAATAGACTACTGTAATTATAAAATATTTTTAATTAAATATTTTTTTGTAAATATTATAAAGGTGTGTATGTGTTTTTTAAATCTGTGGGAATATCTCTAGAATACCACAGCTCAAGTACGGAGCTGCTAATATGGAAATATCTTGAATGTTTAGGGCTCTTTTTTTGTCCCCAAATGTCCTTTAGATGCGGAAGTTAAAGCTATAGCTAGTGGTCCTGCATGATTGCATGAGATGTCTAATTGCAAATAAACTTGTTTGGAGTCCATACAAATGTGTTTTCCTCAATCTAGACTTAAAATGTTTGTAAGTGTATTATACATTTTGAGACTACACTTTTGTCATGTAGGCACAGGGGTTTTTAGTGCATTCTATTAAAGTAGCAGTAAGATGTAGTGGTTTTTTACCAAGAATAGAAAAGCAAAATTCTATCTAGTTTTTGCATTATGGGGGCGATGCTTTAGATCTTTATAATCAGCTTTTTTTCTTAAAATCTGCTGTTGCATCAGATCAAGAAATTTGTTCTGGAACTTCATTTAGCAGCAAAAGGCTTTATTGCAAACTTGCGTTCCTACAGCCTATTAATTGCTTAAAAAGTGAAAACAGTTCTCTGCTTGCAACCAAAGGGCAAATCATTAACAAAAACAGTTGCTGTTTCCTTCGTCCAAAGAGTATTAATACTGAACTGCAGAAGGGCACATGGGTAAAGTCGTCATGATCGGTGATGTAAATTCATCTTAAAATGAATTTAAGTAGACCAAAAATCAGATAACTGCGTCAAGATTATTTTTCTAGTACAAAATGACTTTCATTTCACTGCAGCTATGTTACAGTTAAAAATCCTGTTTAATCTCTGTGATGTGTAACTACTACATGTGAACATTAAACTAGATTTACCTGTCTTTAACTGTGATTCTTCAGCTTATTTCTTCAATCCTCTGAATTTGCACATTGTCTTCACTTTTTTTTTGTATGTACCATTTGATGGGTGAATTCATTTTACAGCAGGCTTTTGTACAATCAAGTCTTACAGACTGTAAACTCATGTCCAGGCTGAGTGAAAGATGCTCATTTTGTGTGATCAGTAGCCTGCACACTAGTGAAACGGGATTTTCAGAGTGGGAGAATTAAGTAGGATTTAATTGGGTGCTTTGTAAATAGCTAGCCAACTGTGTGTGTAACATGCTCTGTTTGACGAAAAAAGAGAGGATTTGTTTCAGATTATACAAGTGTCAAAAGTACTATAACCCAAGGGATGACTTCTATTAAGTTAAATATTTATAAGGAAATTAACTACTGGGGTCATTAGCTATTGACTACAGTGATAATGTCAACAAGATGAACATTCTCTTAATCAAAATAATTGCATAAAGATCAAATCAAAAAGTGGCTAACACATCTGCAAACATAAGGCCTCCTGTCACTGCAAATGCGTTAAAGGCAGGGGCATTTCACAGGCTGAGCCCTGACTCAAGGGATGGGGAGCGGGTCCCTGGCTGCTTTTCCCCCAGCTTGGATGTTATAATAATAGTAGTTTAAGGAGCAAAATACATGTTCTCATAAAATCAAGTCATGAACCTCTCATCCTGCGTCTCCAGCTAATTCAATGACAGTAAGAATGCTATCAATAGGGTTTTTTTTTTACTGCAGTTTGGGAATTCTTACTGTGCTTGAAAAAAAAAGCAACGTTTTTTCCAGAGGAATGGTTTAAATTTATGTTCTTTTTCTCTGTTTATCCTATTAATATTTGTAGTCCTCCACTTACTTTAGCTTGTATAGCTCAGATTATTTTGTATACAGCTTTTCAGTAACATTAGTTCTCAATACCCTCGTTTTGTTTCTACCCGCTGTTGCCAAATTACGGTATTCTGTTACAGAAGAGGAAGCAAGCAAAAGGTGCTGTCTTAAAATATGAAACTCCCTTGTAGAGTTTCTACGTATCAAAGCTGGAATATCCTGGGAGAGCTGGTAAATCACTGAACTACTTTTCAAGGGAGAGCGCACCAAACCCTGGATTGTTTCAGGTCAGGGCGATCTCTCATCGAGTTTAACGGCTTCAGGATTTGGTTTTGCTTTTTAAAAGAAAGTCAGAACCTTTAGAAAACTAAGTCTTACTAAAGAGCTGTGAAAATTTTTCCTGTTATACAGTGTTCTTGACAAATGTGAAAGCCTGCATTTAACACTCAAAAAGCTCATATCAGGGCATAGTAGATGCTGGTCTTGATTTATTGCTGACACTATGTACAAAACTGTAAGCAAGGAATATCTAATCGCTCGCTTCCTAATGGCTGGAATCAGTACAGTCCTAAATACAGCTGTACTTATTTTTGTTTTTCAAAGATTTTAGAGTCTTTCATCATATTTTAATCCTATATCTTGTTTAAATCATGTTTTCCGTATAGCAAAAGGCGTAAATGTTTGAACAAAGGCAAATTAAAAGGACTCTTTCTTCTACTGCCTTGGATTTTCTCTTAGTCACAAAAGCATTCCTTAAAAGGAACTTTTTGATTGCGTGATGAGAGTTGTGGTGAGGCTGCCAGATTAGGAATTAGGATACTAAATTCTGTTCCCAGCTCTGCTACTGAGGCTCTTTTGTGACCTTGAGCAAGTCACCGGCTGTCAAACAAACTTCCAGTTTTCCATTTGTAATCTACCAGTGGGAGCATGTACTCATCCCTGTAGAAGCAGGGAGATGAAGCAGGCGAAATGCATTCACGTTTTTTACTTCATCTTTGTTACGGGGATTATGTTTTGGGTAAGAAAGGAAGCGTAGGGAAAGATGGGGTGATTAGCAGGAAAGCCTTCCTAAGGAGGAGCCGATGGGGGAGCACATTGCTAGTAGAGCCTGCGAGGACTCTTGCTTGGGACGCTGAGGTTGTAAAGGACTAGAAAATGGTCTCGAGGAGGAGCAGATGAGGGATCTAGGTCTTTTCTGTCCCCAACCAGTATGCTGTCTGCAGAGCACAGCGGTAGACCCTGCTAACGCTGTGTGCGTGCTTTGGTGAGCTGCGGTGTGGAGGTCCCAGTCTTCGCAGATGCTGAGACTCCCTTCTGGAATTTCCAAATGACGGGAGATGTTCATTCCCCCTAAAAGCCAAATTCTAGCTCTTGCGCTGATAGCTACCTTTTGCCCCGCTGTTTCACACAGGAATGGCATTTATTTTCACTTTCTAAACCATATAGCGTTGCTTTTAAGCAGTTGTGTTTTCAGCCACGAGCGAAGCGGTCATAAGGAATGCCATAGCTGTCCTGCAGGTTGTTCTGAGAGTTAATGAATAAACCATGTATAGGATAAACAGGTTTATGCAAATGCAGAACAGCACTTTACTACTATTTGTATTTTCAATGCTTTTGTAGCTGTCAAAGTCACGTTTTTGTAAAACCTTTGCAGTTGGAAAGAAGAAACCACGGTGCAAGCAATTCAAGTAATTGTTATAGATGCGACGCAATTTACTGGCTTCTCCAATAGTAGGGCTTGCAACGCTAAATAGCGTGCTTCCAAAACAGCATTGAAAACGCTTTGCTCTCCAGTCCCAGAACATGTGATCTGAAAACACAGGCTAAATATATTCCCCCCCGTACAACTGCTTGCTCTCTTGCATTAGAAAATCTGTCCTTTCCTCTTAATTCCCATGTAGGAGAAAACGTGTGTGCGGTGCCGACTGGGAGAGCCTGCTTTCCCAAACACCCAGACCGGCCCTCGAAGAGCATCTGAGCCGAGCTGGGGACCAGGCGCCCCAGGGCTGCGCAGCACTGGGGGGAGCTGGGCTGTGGGCAGCTGCCAGCTGAGCCCCAGCACCGCACGGGCCAGAGCCCGTCTCTCCCGCACCACGTCCTGGCCATGCCTCCTGGAGAAAAACCCTTTTCCCTCTTCACGGCCTGGAAAAAGAAAAAAAATTCTCAGGGGCCAAGCTATGGCACAGACTGCTTGTGGCTGTGATCACGGCAGCATGGACAGGAGTGGGGATTTTCTAAGTTGGCATCCTTCCTCCTTGGCAAAACATCTGCCGGGAAAGAGCCGTGTCGCCCATTGAGCACTGGGGAAGGAGCGGTGTGAGCCCTGCCGAGTGCTGCGCTCGGGCACAAACACAAAGCTGAAGTCATCAGAAAGATGCTGGTGAGCGGTGGGCCCGGCTGCCGGGTGCGCTGAGTACTGCAAGGTAATGTTCGCCCTCCTGTTTTGCCCCCCTTGAAGGTATACGCGAGGGGAGGCAAGACCGTTTGCAGCCCGCGCTCAGCTGTGCTGACGCAGTTGAGGACCCGTGAGAACAGCCATAAAAAGCACCTCCCCGTGCCCCCAGCTGAAGACAGTGCCGGTGGGACACGGTACCCACGCTGTCCCCCACCACGCTCAGAGGGCCACGGGCCGGGGAGGCAGAGCGCTCCTCTGGCAGCTGGTTTCAAAGTAGAGGACTGAGTGGTGGCTGGAACGAATTAGTCCCCGTTTGTCACTTCTTGGCCCGTAGGGAGTAAGCGCTGGCGCCCAGGACTTTGTCAGGCAGAGGCAGGAGCAGCCCCTCCGCAAGAGCCCTGGGCACGCAGCCCTCCCTGTGCGAAGTGCGACAGCAGCACTGAGTGGGATACGGGGCAGGGCAGCTTGGGCTTTTCTTCCTTTGATGGGCATGGAACACGCTTTGACATGGTACTTTGAGGGTTGGTTTTTATTTTATTCCTTTTTATTACTCTTTTTTTTTTTTTTCTGTTTTAACCTTCTTTTAGCCTTGGGTTTGCTTGCCTTTTATTTATTTTTTTTTCCCAAAGATAATGTGTTTATCAACTGACAGCGTACACTCGTTTCTGGTAAAAGAAGCACTTTGACAATTTTCACAACATGTATAATTTACTTAAGGACCATAATGGCTTCCTGTGAGCCGTGTGTCATGTAAATAAATGTTCCAACAATTTTTAACATGCATATTATGTACTCCATAGATCAATGGCTCCTTTGAAGCTGTTACAGTTTATCCTGTAAGTTCCTATTCAGACATTTTTAAATATGTATTATTTATTCAACAGGCTATCTCTTAATTCAGAGATGCCGGTGTCAATATTTATAGCAGTCTGGCATCTATATCTTATTTAGAGTATTTCAAAATTAACATTGCTTAGCCTTTTCAGCAGTTTAGAAGAATCCCCATGAAAATGTGGGAATGGGAAAGAACAGTTCAAATGAACGAGACTGTAATGTGCATCCATTTTGGATCAGGTTTTAAGACTGCTTCCTCTGCTCCCCTCTACCTTCTCCACCAGCCCTGGAAACACGCAGGGACAGAAACGGGGTGTGTTATGTGGGCTGCGGTGCACATAATAAATCCTCGGGAGGGCTTGGGAGGGCAGCAGCGCCTGGCCTCAGAGGGGCAGGAGAACAGGGTGCCATGGGCCAAGCGTTTCCCTTTGCCTTCTGCTGTGTCTGTCCAGGGGCCGGGGGATCCTGGCAGGAGCATCGCAGCGCTGGGGGAGCAGTGGTGGAAAAGGCATTGCCTTCTCCGGCTTTAATGAGGAAGCCGTGCCTTGGTCTGTGTGCAGGACAGGCTCTCCAGGTAAGTAGGAGCTAATATACCAGGAGCTTGTGAGCTGCCCCAGGGCTTCAAGCGCCAGCAGGGGGTTTTTTGGTGGTTTGGGCTTTTTATGGGGTGCATCTATGGGCGCTCCATGCCCTGTAGCGAGCGCAGCCAGGGGCAGGTGGGAAGGTGCGGGGCACGTGGAAGCGAGGGCACGCACACAGATGACTTTCCGTCTCTGCAGCTATTAGCCAGGGAAAATCCTTTTCTATTCCTAGAAGGTGGGGGAGCCGGTAAGAAGTTATATCCCCACCTCAGTAGGAAGCTGCAAGGGGAACCCAGCGAGCTCCTAGGCCCTTGCGGAGTAGCCCACGAGATAAGAGGGCCCGCAACCTCGGTGCAGGCTAATGGAGGAGGAGAACCTGGGCCGAGAAAGGTAAAGTTCCTATTTAAATGGAGACATCTGCAACAATAGAGGTGGAAACGTAAAAAAATTGCTATCAAAGTCATTTGCTTGTAGTATGAAGGCTTTTGTCTCACCTTGTTTAAACAGTCCCACTCCTGTGTTTAGTTTACTTGTGTTAATATCCCCCAGAGGCTTCATCATTTGCTATTGATGAGCATACAAAAAAAAAAGGTAAAATGTTGCTGTCCGTGCAATTAATTCTCTTTCCAAGTGCTTAAAATTCAGCATGTCCCTTCAGTTCCAAAGGTGCTAGATCTTCAAAACCAGCAAGCTGCTCGCAGTCAGCTGGGAAACCCCAAGTTGTTTTGGAGCACATAAAAACATTCAGTGCTGATAAATACCCACACTGTGTTTTGCATCTTCATAATTTGGGATTCCATTTACCTGACATATGCAATAAATAAAACAATAAATAAAATATGCTCCCTGCCTCAAGGACGTTTCTCTACATAAGTTGCAGCCCAGTATACAAACTCTTTCCCAACCAGCTGGTGCTAAGCATCTACCACGCTTCCTATTCTAAATGCAGGGACACCTTCTTACAGCTGACAATGCTGTTTAAACCATAATGGAAGCAGCCATAGATAAGGCTTTTAATAAGAATATAAAGCAATAGAAATAGAGCACTGCTTTAGCTGGAAAATGGGCAAATCGTTCTTGTTGGCGCTTTTTGGTGAAAAATGCTTCTACCTAGAGAGTTGGAAACTCCAGTGACTCAGCTCTTGATCAAATGCCCACCGAAGTCTTTCCATCACCTTCAGCAGATGTCAAATGGCAAATTCACATAAATGAATGGGTACATTTAGGGCTCTGTAGTGCACTGCTCTGCCCGGACAAAATCCCGTTATGCCTTACCAATGCCTCAGTTGGGAGCTAGGTTTTACCATTTTTTAGCTATTTACTCCGGACCGACACTCTTGTCACTGGCGTGAGAAGTTGGGCGCAGCCTTCGACCAAGCAGATCGGCACCAGGGCTGGCAGCTTTTAACTTTCCCTTATTCCCAAACCACGACAACTCTCTATGTGAAGAGTTACATGCGACTCAATAGCAGCAGCCCCGGCAGGGCTAAACAGTGAAGGAAATAAAACGTGAGGCCAAACCTGTCCCCAGCTTGGCTTTGGACTCGGTCTCCTGTTCATCTCAGAGGGTTTGGGAGTTATAAAATCCTCTTTCCTGTCTCAAGATGGGTTTTGAGGCGAGTTTGGCCAAGAGTTTAGTGGGAACGGCAGGGTCGGATGCTCACTGCCATCAATCGCTTCATGTTCATGTTCAGCTTGAACGCTAAATATAAACAGACATATCAGTCTGTGTTTGCTTGGATTCATTGAAATATTAAAGCAAATGCTTTGTGCCTGTGGTGCAGGGCAAGGTCTTCTTTATTTTGCTGGGGCAATAGCCATATTGAAACAAACTGTATTTTGTTTTCTTTCAGACAGGTGTGATGGCACACCTGCGGAGCTCAGGCTTGAATAGCAACTCGTAACCTTTTGTGGGTAAGGTGGGGGGCAAATCCTGCTTAACAAGGATGTCAAACTGATCTTTGTTCCCTTCTCCCGACCAAGTATCTGTGGCAACAAACTGGAGACAGGTAAACAATCGGCTTCTGCTACCGCAAGCTTTCCATTTACAGTTCACCAGGAGCTCTTATTATATGAAAGGAAAGGGTGGATGTGGTGTCAACACAAGGTAATAGTAATATTATTTGAACAGGTGTGTGGGGTGTTGCTAAAGTGAGAGGACGGGTGAGCGGTAGGGAGCAGTTAGTACAGGGCTGTGCATGTAATAACCAGAGCTCACCCGCGTTTATTATCATAACAATCATGTGCGGTGATAGGTTTCACAATGAGCTGGTCTGATTTACCTGGTGCTTTAAACCAGTTCTGTTGTTTCTCGCTTTCTAACTCCCCGCTGGAAAAGAGCCCGAGAAAATATGGGTGCTAAAGATTCGGTGAGCAGACCCACTGCACACGCGGCTACAGAGAAGTGACCCACCAGGCCAGTTATCCCCCCGGCTCCTCCACTCCTCCACAGCCAGCTCTGCTGCTGATTTACATCGGTGGAACAGAGAAGGCAGATTAAGTACCTCAGGACTGCATTACAAAGGGATGGCAGCTTTGCGGGGAGCGTTAAGGCACCTTGGAATAGAGAGAGTCGAGCACCTCAGCAGTTTTGTCTACACGTCTATTCTCTGTAACGCAGTTAATTTCAGCAACGTATTTCCAGTCTGTGATGTGTGTTGTATTGATATGTATCTATGGTTCGAACGTATATTCATCTATGTGTGTACAGCGTTAGGTGGATATCCTTCCAGCAGGAAAACTGTCTGCCACTATAGAGAATGGAAACAGTAAAAATAATCTTTTGGTTTCTACTTTTGAAGGGCCGACTGGAATCACATTAGAAAGGATTAATGCAGTAGGTACATACCTTGCTGAAATTTGCACGTTTCCATTATGAGAAAGTGGGAAACAAAGGGAAAAATCATACCCTGGTATGCTCTCAGAGTAGAGATATATGCTATGATTCACTGAAGACAGCTATGGAGGTTACAAAACAGAAATTAAGAGACGGTATAAATTACGTGAGGGTGTTCTAGACAATTAGACAACTCATTGGTCCATTTACAACACTGCTCGTGGCTTTATATCAAATCTGATGAAAGAGTAGCAAATTGTAAGCAAGGAAATTTTGCATTCTCTCCCGTCCTTAAGCCCTACTCTGTTCAGTGAGATCTTAATGCGTATCCTGAGCATTTTAATAAGAAACTACTGCATGCCACTGGTTTGTGCAAACAGTAGTTGTATTATTACAGGGCATGAATTAATCTTCCGGGCGTCCATTTGTGTTACTCAGATCAGGCAGGGTTTATTTGCAAAGGGCTGACCCTGCTTCCTGGCAGGTTCACTTGGAGATGCCGTGCCAGACTCCCTCCGGCCGACGCGAAAGGGTTCGGCTGGCACATCTCGGGGACCGCGTGGACAGCCACACGGCAGGGGCTGCTACCCAAGGGAAAAACAGGGCGAGCGACTGTGGGGAGAGTGGCGCCGAGTCCCGGGTTCAACAGGCTGCTTCAGGGAACCTTTAGCGGGTATTTAAGGTGGGTAGGAAGCAAGTGTCCTCAAGCTTGGGGCTGCATCCTTCTGGTAAAGCAGTTTTAGCTCGAGATCGCAGAAGAAACCTTTATTTCAAGCAGCTTGCTCCTTCCCGAGCAGAATTGCCGCAACCTCAACATTTCCCCATGTACAGGTTTCATTAAGTAAATGCTTAATAGCGGGGTGGCTGTCATCTTAGGGCAAATATTTTAGAAATCCTGTGTTAGTCACATCAGGTGTGCGTCTTCAATACTGCAACATCTGTTATTTGTTAGATGCAAACAGAGAAGGAAAATGGGTATTTGCCCTGTCCTGGGCTCGTCAGTGATTCAGGCAACCTGGCTGAAGGCGGCAGAGACGGTGCTGACAGTACGGTTATTTCAGGAGGGTAACATTGCACCAAATGTTGAGTCGGGGGTAAACTAAAAAGTGTTGTATTATGCTTGGGTGCCCTCTAATTTTTTTTTACTATCCAGCGTGTTCTTTACATACTTCTTGTTCCTTAGAATTGCCTTGTAAAAGTCAATGCTATGCTGCTGTTCGAGAAAAGCAAACGTTGGATGGACTCTTCACAAACAGAAGGTAAGTCACGGTCAGCTGAAAGGAGCATACTCTTGAGCACAAGCTTCTGGATTAAAATGAGCATTTTGATCTTTCTTGGCATGCTTGATTATTTCACACTAGATGACAAATATTTTAGGGTTACTCCACAAAGCTCTCACTCTTTGCTTTGGATGGGCTTTGCCAGTTTTTAAGGCAGACACTTAAGTAATCAAAAAAACCAGCCTAGTAGCATTTTAGGCTTAGTTTGAAGAATTTCATTGGATGAGGACTTTAACGAGAGAGAAGCGGATTCTTTAATTACCTCAGACACTGTTTAACACTTCATTCACATAGGGTATTTATCCATGAGGCATCAGCCTATTATTAGTTGGCTATTGCAGTCAAAAGTTGGTGGCAAAGTCATCGTGGCGTTCTGAGGAGACCGTTACAGTGGCACGACAGACTATGCAAAGAATTCCTTGAACATAGATGGGGTGCATTCATTAATACGCCAATCAATTAAGAGCTGGTTTTGTTTGTTTTTTTTTTTAAATATAAAGTCCAAGGAACATCGCATTTCTTCCATCAAACGTAACCTCTCAGAATATGAGGTGTGTATTTTTTAACTGGTGAATTTTCACTTGCTGACGCTCTCTTCCACACGCTTGGGAGTCTTCCCCTTCCTTTCCGGCAGCCTAAGTAAAATGCTGCCCTCTTTTGAATTTCAGGAGGCAGTGCACCTCCTGGCAGAGGGCTGCCCGGGGAGCGGGAGGCACCGCAGCACAAAAGACGCCGGTGACTCCTGCGGGGCCGATGGATGACGAGAAAGGCAGCCCCACGTTTTGTGCCGTTAAATAGAGTCAGGACAGTTGTTCCGAAGAAGGCAAATTCTCTAAAATAGAAATTCTCCTCTTTATCTTGAAAAATTTGAAAACAAGACAAGATGCTCTGCTTCATTGTGGAAATATCATAGACAGGGAAATGTCATTGTCTCTAGTGCCTGAATAGAGGGGAGACCGAGTCCTGAAATTCTCTGGACTACTTCAAGTGAATCTTCACTCAAATTGCAATAATTTCTTTGACTATTTGAATTGTGAGTTGTGCTGAATGCCCATCTAGGACTTGCAGTCGGAGGAAAACTTTTTTTTTCTGATAAACTGCCTCTGAAGGAAAGAGGATGCGACTGGCTGCCGCTTGTCCTCTGCACCAGAAAACAAACACTCAGGGTTACTCTAGTGTATAATAACTCCCAAAGCTTGCCCATTGGTATGGGACCACTGATGTGGTGGCTGTAGAAACCAACGCGTCTCTGCCTTGAGCAGCTTTGTTGGGAGATGTGTCTCCAGCCGGAGGGAGGAGGATGTTTCTCCAGCTGTTTCTCGTCTTCACTGGCAAGCAGCTGCACAGATAGGGCATGCTCTTATGCGTCTTTCTTCAAGGAGGGAATATAAAGGAGACCTTGTGGGAAAAGCTATGCTGAAGTAGCTACCGCCTCCATTTCTTCAATAGGGGCATTGAAAAAAAACAAACCCGCTCTCCCTTTCTCCATACACACCCCTGCTTAACACATCTTTCTGCCGGAGGCAAGGGGTGAAAAGGACCATTACATCATGTAGCGGGGGGAGAACTGCGTATAAGGAGTCATACAGAAAACTAGCATCCCTAAGAGGAAGGGCACGTGGTTTTTGGTCTGTAGTATTCCAGTGCGACACACGAAAACCAGGTCTCCTGGATATCAGATATACTGCATGGGAGGAATGTGAAAGGGGGCCTGCATTGTAGAAGAAAGGGAGAAAAACATGCATGCACACGCAAACCCATGGTCTTTTTCTTCTCTGTTATTATTTAACAGGATTTTTCTGAACATACAGCTCCCCAGCAAGCCCTCTTACAGTTCTCAGAAGCTAAAAGACAGGTAGGCAGCAAGGAGCAATGTGCAGGCAAAATGATCAGGCGAACAAAAGCTGTGCATCTTGCTAGTTACATGATTTGTGCAAAAAGGCACGCTTCTTAAAATTTATCTCATTTTCTGCACCTACAGATTTTTTTGACACAGAGAAGAGGGTGATTAATCCCAAATATCATCTGAAACAGGCTAAGCAGAAGGGGACTGGGCATGTATATGTCACCGGTAGTGTATACTGTCTCATATATATTAAATATGAGACAATGTAATAAAAATAAACAATACAGTATTGTGTCAGTTGCAACTCAGACAGTAACAAAATATTGCCACATTTTTTCTTACAAAGCTGGCTGTGGTGGCTGGAAAGACCCCTAAAGCATATAAAGCTCTTATCTTCCTACATTTCCCTAAAGAATAATAGATCAGTCAGTGCTCTGATGCTGTTTTAATAATGTACAATTTACAATTCATTTGGTTACCAAGCACTCACAGTATAATTAATTTCATAGACCCTTTCTACACATCCGCATGGTTTACGACAGTACAGAGGGGAGGTGGGGAAACTATGTCCCCCCTACTGTCATAGGAAAGTGCTTGGATGGCGTGTCACCTAGCTGGTCTGCAGGCAGTCCTGCCGCTCTAGGGGTGATGTGGCTCCATTTCCCCTTCCCTTCTGCCCCCAGCTGTCGCCTGCCTTTCCCATTCCCGTACATGAACACCTCCATGGGGGATGATGACCCGGGGATGAGCCCAGCTCAGCCCGCAGCACCCCGGTAGCATCATGCCAGAGCTGCCCCATCCCTGCAGGATGCAGCGGGCGTGTGTCCCAGTCCACCGGCCCCCAGATGTGTGGCAAGCACTGGAGCAAAAGCTAAGGTGAACCAAGCGGAAGTCTCAAGGACAAAAGGCAGGTGACGAGCCTTCTGTGCCTCTCCCTTTACCCTCGTGGCTGGGGACAGAGGATTCCGGCAGGAACACGCGTAGTGCTTCGGTCAGGAGTGACTGCCCATCCGAGGCTGTCGGTGCATGAGCCCAAGCCGAATAGCATTTCACAGAATCAAGACATAAAAACTGGAGGGAAAGACTCCAGAAGACATCAGAATACACATTGTTGGAGGTTGTATTTCCACAGTCCCATTATTTTTCCCTTTGTGGGGAATCTGTACAGTTGCCTGAGAGACTTAAATAATGGACTCTGTCTGCAATGAATGGAGCTGCTGTTCTGTGATGTCTCGCACATCAAAGCAATTTTTTCAAATCTACGTTTACCTCTTTGATAAAGACAACACTGGGAGGAATTCAGCGACTACAGAGAACCTGCGGGTCTGCGCATCCACCCAGAGCTTGCTTTGACAGCAGCGTATGAATCGCTATTCAAGTGCGGGTTTTGTTTCCATTATCAAGTAAACAGGGGTTTCCTTTTCTGAATTTTCCAAACATGCTTTTCCTTTTTGAAGCTCACAATTCCTATACATGTACAGTGTATGTATACACATATATGGATAGTCATGTGCGTGTGTACAAATATATATATGACCACATATGCCTGAGGGTTGAGCTCCCAGTTTGTGACGGTTCAGCACACAATCCTGCATACAAACACATGAGTACTCACACTGAAGTGCAGATTAAAGCTAAACTTACTAACTTTCTACAACTAGAGATTCAGTTTCATTCTTTTTTCCTAGATGTGAAAAGCTGTGGAAGGTACTGTTTTCTTCTGGGGACTAAAGAACATCGGAAGTCAGAGCAGTAAATGTTTGATTAACCCCTACGGGGGGGCCTGTGTGATTTTCACAAGGCATTAACTGTAAGAGGTACACCTTGTCTCACGCTGTCTCTGCAGCGGGCTATTCAGTCTTCTGGCATTCAGCCTATTGATTTGGTTTCCCGATCTCTAACTTGAACAAAGATGTGGTGAGGCAGAGGCCACGAAATACTACTTTCACATCTTGTTTCTGTATAGGATTTGGCAGCCAGTTTGACACTGTATTGAAGACCTGCAGCTCTTATTTGTCACAGCCATAGAAACTTGACTCTTCTGTGAATCGGGGCATACCTGTAAACATAAGCGTAACCAAAAAGTATGATTAAGGACATCATGTATGTGTCTGTAAATACAACAGCAACAAATGTTATTATTATTATCAGTTATTCTTATTTGCAACTTAGTCATAATTAAAAGCTTGAGTGGTTCATGTACGGCAAGGTTCCCTTCACAACAGGACTCCAGATCTCTCCCCCGCAGCCAGGTTTGCAGGGGGTTCAAAGCAACGCCCGTGTTGCATGGCAGGGCTGATGGAGTCCTGGCCCCGCAGGAGAGAGCTGGCCTTTCTTCTGCTCGAGAGAAAGCACCCAGGAAAACCTGATGCGAACTCTTCTGAATACGTGGGAAGTAGTGAACCCAAAAAACGCTGCTTTTAACCTTTGAATATCAAAGGGTCAAAATCTAGTCTTCAATCCAGGTGAATTTTTGCCTACGGGCAAGGAATAAATGAATGTTTGTTTAATTATCTGCTTTTTTACCCATTTCATGTCTCTCCCATACAATAGTTCTCTTAGCATCATTTCTCTTTTCAGTTCAAAAATATTTTGGTTTGATTTAATGTTGCTCAAGAAATGAACACAACCGCGTTCATAAAATTCTTGCACGCACCAACCTCATTGCAAGACAAAACTGTCTACTTTGAATTTCTAGGTCTGTATCTATCACAGAAAAAGAAAAGCATAGCATTGCTAGGAGGCATTATTTGCTTTATTTCAGCATTTTTTTCAATACTGAAATCGAACAAAAATTTCTCGGACATTAAAGTAAAGTTGACAATGTTTAAACCTGCAATGGCTGAGCAGCATTGCAGAAATGATAGCATTTATCAGAAATGCATAGAAAGACATTTTGAGATTTGATCACCTAGTCTTCTTTTCTCTGAAAAAAAATAATAAAATATCTGGCAATCAAATCCAAACAACAGCTAAGCCAAATTTCTTTTATGATTATTGGGGGAAGTCTTTTCTTGTTTCTTAGTCCATATTGAATATGAGGTGGAAATGAGATGGCCTCTGCAGTGGAGAAGTCAGGGGTCCAGGCTGGTGTCCACATCATCCCTAGTGAGTCCTGTCAGACACCTTCCCTCGGATTCACTCCTTGTGAACCCACAGGGACTATTGACGGTAGAAGGTTAAATGTGCTTTGACGTCGAGGCCAGCTGGCACAAGATGGCCCACATCCATTCTCCTAATCCTCTTTTCCTCCCAAAATGCCTGTTGGGAATGGTCCCTGGCTACGTTAACACCTGAGCTGTGTCCAGGGATGTACTTGACCCAAGCCAAAACCATGGCAGGGACCGCTCTAACAATTTAACAATCTGGAAAATTGAGCTCCAGCACCTGGGGACGTTCCCTGGCGCTGTTTCCTTGACTGTCTGCACGTGGCCACACAGAGCGAACCGATTCGATAAAATACCAACATGAATGCCCTTTCAGTGCAGCGCTGCACATTGAAATGCACGACAGCAAACACTTTCAACGTGCCGGCCAAAGTGTTATACTGAAGTTTTGCAAATCAACTTGTAAGGGTTGCGATCATTTTGAAAAGAGAGCCTAAAATCTGCCAAAAAGGGAGTCAGATCCCCAAGTCGAAGCGAAGTCAAGATAATACTTAAGTGGCTTATTCATGAAAAGCTACCACTTGACTTTCCACAATGAACTTGCCAACGTAAGGCTTCATGGAAGGAATGCAAAACAACCAGGCGAAGCTCAGAGAAAAAAAGTGTATTTTCGGTCAAGGACAAAATAATCATGTCATCTTGAGACGTGACAGGCCAACTTACATAGCTTTGATTTTACCAGCGTAACTACCTGGCACTTTCTGTGATCAAGATGCCCACAGCTGTAATCTAATGTGATCTGGAGCTTATTCACTGATCACAGCTGTGTAATTTCAGGTAACATGCTTCCCTTGTTTAGTTTTGTTTAACATTGTTAAATATATAGTCAGACCATCTGCACAGTATTTTTTTAAATTGGAAATTACAACCATAACTTCCTTTTTATATATCAATAAACTAAATAGCAAAATTTCAAAGGGATCCTTCTCTACCAAACACTGAAGCAGAATGTTTGTCCCACGCCACACCATTGCCTAATTGCACACTAATTGGACAAACGTGATTAAATATTTCAAGATCTTTACTAATTGCCTCTATTTTAGCTTTAAAATTTGCTTGCCACCAACAAATTTAATGACACTGGTGTCTAGTCATCAGCAAAAAGCCCAAGAGTTGCTCTTTAAAATGTACCTAGTCAGAATATTTACTGATTGTGCATTGTTGTTTCCAATGTAGCTTAATTAGAAATCCAATCAGTTCTCTAAGTCTAATTATACTTGATTTGTAGATTCAGACTATGATACATGATGAAGCTAAGCAGCTAACAGAAAACGTGCTTGAAATGTAACAATAAGAGAAATATTTTTAATGCATGCCTTGTTATCATTGTAGAAACTCCAAGTAATATATGAGATCAAACACAAAGGAAAATACAGAGATTTATGACTCAATAGATTTTAAAAAAAGCCCATGTTTTATCCTGCAGCAATATAACTGGTGTATGTCTAGTGTTTAAAAATATTTCCTTTGTTTGTTTACTGATTTGTTTGGACAAAATAGCAGCATATATTATGTGGATACTTTGGTGTCTGTGCTCGGTTGCACGTCTCTTACGACAGGGTTTTTTGCCCTATATTTTAAATGGCATTATGTATCAGAAGCTGGAAGCTGGGTTAGAGGTGGTTACTAAGGCAGCACTTCCCTTTAGCTGCGTCCCTGCATCTTCAATGCACCCTTAATTTGCTCTTCTCTGCGAGAAATATCCTTTAGGGGCCAAGGGCCAGATGTTTCTTTTTATTCCATGCTGTGCAGGGAAACACATCTGCTCCGCTATTATTTTTTACCTCAGTCCTACAGTCTGAACATTGCAGCTGCATCCTCGCACCCGTGTTGTAGGATCAAACTAATAGCGTGTCACTTTTTGTAGGCAAGGCATTGTCTACAGTGTCCTTTTATTAGTATTTTTGTGTAGTGGCAAACATTTTGATCACGCGTAAGTAATGAGCAGCACGAACATTTTCTAAAGAACAGGGAAAACTTGGAGCAAGCAGAGGAGGGGGAAGGAAGTCCATCAGCAAGTCACCCTAAGACCCATGGTTGCTTCCTTCTGTTTCCAAGAGAGGAATCAATACACTTTTCCATTTAGTAAACGGTAGAGCTACCCAGGCTAAGAGCCTTTTTCAAAGCTACCTCTCTAGCTTGGTGGCTTTTAACATCGTCTTCTGCAGACTTCTTGGGGACCACTTGTTGCTCCTAAAAAGTTCACTAAAGGAGACAAAGCTTGCTGTCTGGGAACTTCGGGTTGCTGTAGAAGACGCTCTTTCTCCACTGGAAAATTTTTAGGAGTCTACAAATTAGAAACAGTTAAAAACCATTTAGGTTATCTCCTATGGAAAAAAGCCACCGCTACAGCTGTGAAGGAAAGCATTATGGTCCCAGACTCCATGTGAGGAGAGGAGGAGCAAGGCAGATAGCAACCGACCGTTGGGGCAGCATCTTCTGGAGGCTGCAGCAGAAGGTGATTCAGACATGCTGACCCTTTGCTTTTAAGAGGGGACTCCTAGGGGCTTTATGCAGCTCAGGATTTTCTCTCCTTGCCTTTTTTATTCTAAATCTCTTCTTAAATCGAAAACCAGTCCTTCGCTGCAAAGAAAAAGCATAACCAACTAGCAAGTCTTTGTGTGGGGCCTACAGAAGACAAATGTTGAGAGCTCACCCTGCTAATTGCTGCAGCTCTCGAAGAAGCTAATTAATAAAGCAGTTCATGAATAAAAGCTGTTCCCCAAGTTGTGGTAACACCACTGAGAATACAAGGGATGGGGAGAGGGAGGAAGGGAAGGCAAGAGGGCAAAAATAAGGAAGTAAACATGAGGTTAGTGTTAACTTCGGCTCACTAAGAAATGCAGTGCGTAAAGTAAGCAGCCACTGAGAAAAAAAATTTTTAAAAAAGTTCTTGGTGAAGCCATATGGCTTAGCTATGGGCAATGCAATCATGCTACTACATGGTATCATGGTTTTAAACGTTTCGGGTGCCACCCCAATGGGCTAGGCTACCCTGGGGCAGATGACAGCTCACTAGAAGCTCGGTCAGCTGTGGAGCCATGAGCTGGCCGGAGGGACAGCCCAGCCTCCTCCATGGCCCTCCAGCTCTGGGCCTGGTGGCTAAACTGCCTGGCCATGCTGCACTGACAGTCTGCCACTGGTTTTTGGGGTCTCTTTTGGGAAACAGATCAAATGGTTTTGCTTGGTGGCAGTGTGACCTGTTGAATGCAGCATGAAAGGAGACGGTGGCCTCCTCCCCAGCCTTACCAGCACCAGGGTACGGCCTTGGCGCTTTCTGCCCGAAAGCCAATACTCGCCATCTTCCCAGAGCGCTTGAGCTCTGTAGATGAAGAGCACTGAACAGCAGCTGGCTATTATTTTCAGGCTTCCAGCATATTTTGTACCACATACAATGAGATAAATTTTAAATTATTTTTTTTAAGTAACCACTGCGACAGTGTTCTTTAAAGAACAAAAACCGTGAAGGAGTTGCTATTAAGAACTTGGCTCTGCTTTAGCGGCGATGTTTGAAATATTTTTCTATGTTGTTCTACTTAATTTATTGAGTCTGAGGGCTGGGTTCCCCCTCCCCTCTCTTTTCTTCTCTGCCCTTAAAATTGACGGCAGCAAGGACAAAATTTTTAAAAAACAGTGAAATAAAATATTTCAGACACATCCCCCACACTAACCAGTGTTCAATATTTTATCTTCCTTTACTTTCTTTTTTTCATCTGTGTGCAATCAGCCTTGAAAATTTCCTTTGCCTTCAATTCTTTTACCTTTGATGGTATTCAGATTGCAGGCTCTGCCTTGGCCCCTCATGCCACACAGTCTTCTATTTATATTATTAAAATGCAGCACTTGCTTTTTCATTTTACTCTGTTTACAGGGTATTGCTTTTATTGATTAATGTCTCAGACTCAAGTAAAATGCTAATCACACAGGGAAAAAATTGTAAAAAACTCAATATGCTGATCTGTGGTGCTTGGCATTGGAAGTCACTCACTAACTTAGCTCTGATTTAAGCTTCAAATTGGAAGCGGCTCCACCCCACTAATGCGGTGGCTGAAAACCTGGACCTCTGTGGCCAAGGTGTACAACACGTTCCCATTTGTGCTCACATCATGGGCCACGTGAGTCCCAGAGAAGAAAGACTAGAAAAATTGCATATTTAACTTAATTTGCCTATAAGTATGGGTTTTGGATTCATTTATATTTATCTCTTTTCTGCCAAAATGGTGGCTGCCACATACTCCCTCCTTAGGACAAGCCTGACATACACATGTGTGTGTTCTGGCAGCCGTGACAATAAATAGCAAGCTGGCTCGGAGAAACAAATCAAACCCAGAAATAAATAAATAAATAAAAACAACTAAAGAAGCAGAAAATCACTCTCTGCAACTCGTGCAACACCAGCAGGTGACTGGACACTGCCACGTTGCTTCTGCAACGCCAACTGCTGAGCGCTTAAGAAGCAGTACGACAGGCTCAAGGTCTCTCAGCATCAAGAGCAAGACTGAGTTTTGTTGCTTCAAAGAGGAGGCAAGGTCTCCTTCGCTGCCCCAAGGAGAGCAGGCTTTTGACTACCGTTTCTGTGAGGAGCTCTTCCACAGCCCCTTCACCCCTTCCTAAGCAACAACACCCAGCAGCAAGACCATCTTTGGCACCCGAGCAAATCGCAGGCAAAGAAAGCATAGGCGTGAATGAGAGCTGCCCCTTGCCCACTGCCGGCAGGGGAAGCAGCAAGCACTGCGGCCTCCGTCTCACAAAGTTGCGTTTCTGCACACACCTGGATGCTCCTCGCACGCAGCCCACAAGAAGCTGATAAAACCGACTGCATGCAAAGTGCCAAGGTGTCAGTCTCGGCAAGTTCGGGACCCGTAGGATTGAGTCCCAAATTATGATAAGCTCTCAAATGTATTTTAAATCTGTCCTTCTTCCCCTCAGAATGTGCTTACACTATGTACTTAATTGGGAATAAATGCTTAAATTATATTCTCCTCAGTGGGATATAAGCAAGAGCTTCAACTCAAATGCGGGTGTATGTCCTAACTTAAAGAGTGATGCTTTCCTGAAGCAGGATGTAAACTGTGACCCACATAAACAACGTAACACATTTAATCATCAAAAATCCTTCCTGGTGGTGCAGTGTTATGGTGAGTGGTTTTTCTCTGCTTGAAATCTTCACGTGTAATCTATATATCCTGTAGAAACAAAGCTAAGATGACTTTAGAAAGTGTTCAGAGCCTGGAAGAGGTTAATTGATGCTTTTATTTTTCTCCAAACCAGAGCGCTTTCTTTTTCTAAAAATCTGTTTTATACTTTTCCCATTATACTCTCTTTTTTCCCCTCTTTTCCTCTTATTAATAAGGTCTGGCCCTCTTTAACATGCAACAAGAGCCTAATGAGCCATGCAGGCTTCTGTAATTTCTTCACTGTTGAAAATGCCTGACACTAATCTATGCCATTTATACTAATAAGAGGTGTAGCAGCTGATATTTGGTGCAATGAAAACATTTTAAATATACTTTATTGAATTGCAGGTAGCAATTTCTCACAAAGTTTACTCTGCTGTGGAAAGAGATGCCCTGCAAGGATGACAGAGCTGTGTGTGTTGCACGGAAGACACAGCTGAAAAAAAATCTGATGCCCAGTGATATATTAGCTTTATATTTTATGTAAACATGTCAAAGAGATACTGCAGGAAAATCATATCCTCCATTTTTTTCCTGTGCACTATATTTGCAGTTTACATTAACAATGAAGTGCTGACCTAAAATATGATGTCACATTTTATACTAAGTGGACATTAATTAATGCTAAATTGCAGGAGAACTCGTCAGGAGTTTATGCTTTACATATGTATGCATACCCAACAATTCAGCGTGATTAATGATGTTCCCGTGAGCAGCCGGGATTTTCACGTGGAAAAACAGGGGGAAGGGTAAACGCATTCCTTAGAAATGTTTTTCCCTTGGTCTTAATTGTGAGCTTTACATGTGCAATTCTCCACCGTCTCGTCCATAGCACTTAACTCCGATAGACCTCCACTAATTCCAGTTGCAGAAGTGCTGGTGTAGCTACGATAGATGAAGGATTTAAGTGAGGCAAGGTTCGTTGGGAGGGGCTGTATCTCTCATTAGAGCTGCAGATGCAGCTGGAAAAAATAGACAAGCTTTTGGGCACAATATCTTTTTCTCAGGCTTGAAGCAAAGGCTGCAAATGGCTTTCCATGTCAGGCCCGAAGAAAGGATCTGTGCCTGAAACTTTTTTTCCCGGTTAAATCAGTCAATCTAATGAAAAACACTCTCTTCCCTTTCAAATCTCTCTTTATACACATATTTTAGATGGGCAGAAAGTGTTATCATCTCTGCTTCAAAGATCCTGAAAAAGAGAAACAGGGTTGGGCTGGGCTGAAACCCAGGCGTGCTGGCTGCCCGGGTGAGAGAAGCCCAGCTTCCTTCCTCTGCCTGCTCTGCTGCCTGCTACGTGAAGACAAAAACATCCAAGAGAGGAGACCGCAATGATTCACGTTTCTGAAGATGTGCCCCAGGCACATAGTTACCCTGTGGTTTTGGAAATATAAATTCATACCTCCAATGTAATAGGAAATACAAGCGCACACTGTGGTATCCGATTTAAGCCTCCTCCTATCTGCCAAGTGCGGGAAATAGAGCTGTTGACTCCCCAGAGGCTGCAAACTCACTCTTTTTGAGAAAGAAGGAATAACGGAGGGGAATAGCAGTCCTGGGAGAATGGATATGGCACAAAAATCCCCAAACCGCCCAGCCCCAGCATATGGAGATGTGGTGCGTGGCCAGTGGCCCTTTGCAGCATATGGATCATGTGGTCCAGCTGTGGGGGATACCATAAGGTGGTCTGCAGCTAGATTTAGAAACTAGATGGGAGATTTTCTCATCTGAGCAGGATGTGACCTGTTAATGATACTGGTGTCAAGGTGTCCCCCCTATTTTTAGCAAGCCCTGCCTAGAGGTCACCTCTCCCTGGCACACTGTTGTCCTCCAAGTTTCTTTGTTTGCCAACATGTCTAACTCTGTCTAGAGAGGTGTGAAGAGGCATCCCAACACCACTGTCAAAAGGCACATCTCCTGAGCTGCAAGGAGGGCTTTGAAGCTCACTGACTGAGAGGTGAGGAGGCTTGGTGAGGTCCTTCATGGCTGTGACAAAAGAGAAGAAAAATCATCATTATACTGAATAAGGCTGTGGGCATCTCCAGGCCAGGTTTCCTTTCCAATAGGACCTGCAGTTCTACTGGAAGCTGTGTGAAGCACTGTAATGGACAGCTGCAGGATCTACTGCTCCTTCTGGGCACTGATGAAGCACTGTCCCTCAATGCACAAGCGTAGATGTCCTTCAGGAATATCCTTCCACCTAAGGCGGGACCCCCGTGGATGTTCTTGATTTCCGCCCACGGGACCAGACCTCAGTCAGGTCTCGTACATCCTTCCTTCAGAGAGGTCCTGGGGAGGGGAACTCCAACAACTTGTTACGTCGTGGGAAAAGAAAAGGCCTTATCTCTGTCCTTTGTAATCATAGGGTATTTTTACAAACCCAAGCATACTCACGTTTGTAATTTGGGGAGAATTGTTAACAGCAGCACTTGTTTTTCAGCTGCTTTGTTGTTCTTTGAACGTGCCCTCCTCTTGTGCTCATTTTCTCTATAAGGTAACCATCATAACCATGGCGATCATCTTCCTCTGGATAACTCTAGGTGCACTTTTTATTTTTAATTAAATATTTTAATTAAATATTTTGTTACACATTTTAATTACATATTTTCAATAATTTTAAAATATAAAATTGCATTTTTACCCATCTCCTAGTCTGGAGGAAGTGTGACAGCATCCAGGGGAGTCCAAAAAATTGCAGTTATATTGTAAGGTCTGCATTATTGTTTCTTTCTGTCCTTTGTACTCTATAGCTTGAGCACAGATTTGCCCTGCCCCCATTCCTCAGACTCTCTCCAAAACAGCAGTCAGACCTTTTTCCTTGCTTATCAAGGCTAATTTAGAACCCAGCAACTCACTCGAGTAGTTCAAGTATTTCTTTTAAAGTGTATTGCTTTGTATTTTTTAAAACTGGATTTTGTGTGCCACTGGCCTATCTGTTCGCCTTGACTCCTCTGAAATTTCCCGCTATCTCCCTAGCCTAGATGGCAGCCAGTAATTTCTCACTTGCTACTTTCTCCATCACCCCTGTGCTGTCTGGCTGCGGATTCTAGATCGTGCCTAAGAGACCAGCTGTGGCCCAAGGTCCTCCTCGCTGTCAACGCTGTATGAATACACAGCAAGAAGACAACCCCTGCCCTGCACACTTGTATTCCTCGGCCATATCTACGTGGCCAGTGTCCCCTTGCGCCCAGGCCACATGGAAGGACTGGGCACTTCCTTTGCCAGCAGCGCTGGCCCACGTGGGCCAGCTCGGAGCAGGCTCGTGGCTCCCCACACCTGACCCGCGGGCCCTCCACAGCAGACAAAAGGATAATAACAAATGCAGGCGAGCAGCCTAGCAGGCAGGAAATTCAGCTCACCGCTTGCCATGGCACTCCAAATTGCTGATATTTTCCACTCGGTACATTCCCTTAAATATTCAGCGTAGGTCATGGTAATCTGTGTTGTAATGATCCCTCTCCTATCGCTCGCTTTTCCTGACGTTGCTGTAGCAATCCTGCTACTTCACCGGCGCTTAGAAAATGGATCTGTAGCCTCTCTTCCCTTCCTTGAATCCAGAGAAATGCCCTTTGATTTATCCTTTCAGCTTTTGTAGTGCCGGGGACAGAATGAATTGTGGGCTGTCTGGATCTGTAACTCATCCCCTGGACAATTACTGGACACACACATCCCAGCACCACTCTCCTCTTAACCTTCACCAGCCTAAGTGTGTTAACTCCCCAAAGATTATCAGGCTGTCTGAAGGTGTGATTGAAATGAGCTTGGCTCCTCTCGAGAAGCCAGTGCCCTAGCCTACTAAATCACCGGCTCTAATCTTGAGCACTTAAGCAAAACCAAACAAAATAATCTTCCAGGAAACACTAATAGCGCAATGTCAATACCCACATCATGTGTGTCAACTGCCCTATTAATTATTATCATTACCTGCCTTCATACATTGAATGCAACTGCGGTTCTAGCACTGGGGGAAACCAGCAATAATTGGGAAAAAGCCTACAGAAACGCATTTGCGTATGTGTACGTTTCCCCTCTCTCCCTGCATGCACATGTGTCTGTTCACCTACGCTACCTTGCACACCTGTATGTACGCACGCGTGTATTTTGTATGCACACGTATACACTCTGTGCAACCTACTGATTTAGCCAAACGTGGCACACAAGAGGTACGCACCTTTTTTCCTGAGCAGATTATTTTGCAAATGTTGCTCTATATTCTTTGCCTGTTGTTCAAATACATGCGAGCATACACTCCGCGAGGATATGTCTTATGCCCTGTGTCTCGACGTTTTCCGACAGATGTTGGCTAATGCGGTTGTAGAAGGTTCACTGTGGATGCAGTGAGCCCAATAAATCTTCCTCTTAAATGCAGACACTCCACCATCCCAGCATCTTATACCTATAATACATTTTAATTACTTGGCTATTCAAATTATACTAAATTAGATCTGCACGGAGCTGCATCACGGATTTCTCAATTTACATTTAATCCACGGCAAACAAAATAAAAAAAAATAAATGGCAGACGCACTTTTTATTCGAACTTGCAGGAGCTACTGAAGTCTGATACCTTTAAAATTATTAAGTGACAAAGATTACTAGCACTAAGGTTCTACTTTTCTTCCCCATTAGCCATTTAGGTGACAGCTGCTGTATTACACATAAAGATGAACCATTCCTTGAGGGATGATAGTGGTTCCGCTGTGACACTACTGGCATAAAGCATTATCAGACCATAGCTGTGCTTAGAGCCATCACAGTCTCCTAGGCACCTATCAGTACCCTCATTATCTGCATCACAGAGTGTCTAGAAAGAACACTGCCAGGCTTCACAGCTTTGCAGCTCATTTGAGAAGCGGAAATTAAACGTCCCATGAGAAAAAACAGGCACATTGTAACAGCACCAGTGCTGTACACCAATAACATGTTGACTGCTGTTGCGCTGACTTCTGTCTCATTAATTTAATAGGCTCCTAGATTGGGGATGGGAAGGTGGAGAGGCAGCCTTTACAAGCAGATTACTGAGCAGGGCTCTCGGCGCTGATTGCGAATCCAGATTGGAGTGAGAACTGACACTGAGCACCGCCGCGCTTCAGACACCCGCCCTGACTCCTGCAGCTGCCCCGTGGTGACATAAACCAGAGAGAGGCGGCAAAATTAGCTCGTCACATCCGTAATCTGGGCTTAGATTACCCTCGGCCCCTGTGTGAAGTAAAGGAAAGCAGCACAGGTGCTTTCGGAGGCATCGACAGTAGCTGCGTGCGTGCGCGGGGGGAGGTGGGGGGGTTAATGCGAGCACGTTAAATGGGGACCGCTGCATTCAGAGTAGGTTGTGTTAGCAGAAGCGTTCCTTCCCCAGGGCAACGTGGGTCTGCTCTTCAAAAGGGGCTGGTTTGCTTTCTTCCTCTGGAAAAGTAACGTTCACTCGTGTGGTGATGTCCAGCAAAAGTCATAGCCCTCGCAGAAGCTTCTGTAGGACCCGAGGGGAGCATACATCTTCTGGGGGCCCAGGGATGACTTGCTACCTGAATCAATACATTTAAAAAGCTCTCACTTACGCTGAAGCCAGCGAGCGCACGTCAGGGAGGAAAAATGGCTGTGGGCTTCTACTCTACTCCCTTGCCAGACTTTACATCCAAGAGCCCCTGAATGAATGCGGAGATTTCAAAATTTTCTATTTTAGCTAGTTGCTGCAGGTAATTTCATGCATTTCTGTACATTTAGGTTGATAAAGGCATTATAGGAGATGTCAGTGGAAGCAGGACTGATCTGCAAAGGTGTGTGTTGTGAGAAGCATTCGTTAAAGTGATCTCTCTGCCAACAGTGTGCTTGGGTATTTGTGTGCATCTATGTCCTTTCTTTATTTGTGTGGATGCGTGATAAAGAGAAGATAGAAATAGAAAGAAGGTGAACTCATTTTTACAGTCTCTGTAAAGCCACTTGACTCATCACACAGGAGCTGAATTCCTTGGACCCCGCTGTTCCCTCCCCTTAGGTTGTGTAGGGGTCACTCAAGTGCTCCAGGGTGCGTGCTCAGGTATGGGACAGAAAAAGGAACCTACAGTATGAGTCCTTATCTTGGCATTCAGTAATGCAGATTTTTTTTCTGGATCATATAACAAAAATGCAGAAGCTGCATTATCTGGAAACACGTACAAACCAGTCACAGCATGAAGAGCAGGTGGGAACCTTGTTTTGAAGGCCCTGTGGGGAATATTGCCAAAGGAATTGCGCTTTGTGGGGCTATTAAAAAAAAAAGACACGTGCACAAAGATGGTGTCAGCATCTGAAATATATCCCCACCACTTGGAAATGTTGCAGGTCCCTGAGTCTATACACTTTTTTGTGAGTCCCACAGACACTAAGAAGGGAAACTTCCTTAAATGTCTCGCTTAATGTCATCCACATAAGTATACTGAGAGTTTTGAAACTGTGGAAATGAACAGGAATAAATACCGCAGGAAAACCTTTCAGGAATTTTCCCCCAGCAACTGATTCCTAGGGAGATTTCCCAAAAGTCGACAGCAGTTACAGACGTTACTCTTGCACACCTAAGATCTGATCTGGCTTAAAGAACAATCATACGTACTTTTTTTTCTTCCCAGGTTCTTGTACATGCACTTATTGCAATAAGCGGGGTACTTTCAGCTGCTTCTACATTGTTCCTGCGTTCGTCTTTTGGGCTGATATTCTCCAGATCTCCTTGGACAGGGGCAAGAGTTTAGGTCCGGGGCAAGGGTTGGAACAGAGATTGGAAACATTGGAATCATCTAACCACTAAAAGCAAACTTTCAGGTGCTCGTCATGTGTTTAAACTCCTAAACCCAATTTTTAAAGCCCAAGAGCAGTGGATGCCTTCTCCCTCATTATTCAACAACGCATAGAAGAGATAGGCATATAGAAAGCTTTTGTGTAAATGTGCAGTGATTTGTTCATTCATGCAAGAACATGTATGGTAATACCCTGGGATCCTAGAAGATGTTGGGTTCAGTGGTATCAGAAACAGGTACTTAATAGTAAAGCCAAGGAACCTACATGAGGGGATTTGACTTGCTTGAATCTCACATTACACACTGATTTGTTGCTGATTGCTGTCCTTAACCGTGAGACTAGTTTGGTTTCAAAACCATCTCTGGGCAAGCTGCTGCAGATTCACATGCATGGCAGTAAGAAGATAATATGTTTCCATAAACAGATGCGCATGAATGCACCTTTCCTTCATCTACACGTGGAATCAAAATCATCTTCTTTTTCCATAGCAGTCTTTTTTTTTTTTTTTCCACGGGTGGGGTAGGACCATTTTTTAAACTAAAAAGATCACAAGAAGTTGTGTTAACTGAGTGTGACAATGAGGGCACGCTACTGTTGGGTCTCAGTCTCACTAGTAGTGAGACCACGCTTTTGCTGCTGTGTGGGTGAGTTGCAATTCACTATACCTTTTGCCACAAAAGTCTACATTTTAAGTCTTACAAAACAATTTTTCACCTAGATATACCCAGCTGGGGGAAAGATTTGGCTGCAAGAAACCTGGGTAAGCCTCAATCCAGATAAAACAGCAGGAATCCCTTTGACAAAAGATCAAAGCAGCTGAGGTACACGAACGGGCACAGGAGCAGAAGGCATCACCTGGGTCATTGAATTTGGTTCCTCACAGCCAGGAGCCAGCTAAATCCCATAGCGGTCTGGGATCCGGGAGCATTTCCCAGATCCCCTGTCTGGGAACAAGACATTGTCTCCTGCTGGTGATGCCTGCTTCCAGCGGAAAGGAAGCCTCAGGGCAGCAGGAGCACAGGGTCCCCATCACTGTCATCAGCTCCCCAGCCTGGCTTGCAGCCCTGGCACCCAATGCTCTGCCCACCTGCCCCTCCAGCACAGATGGCCTCCACCGCCTTGGTGCCACCCCTATGTAAGAGACCACAAGCCACGTCCCCCAGGTAGTGATCTGTGGTTGCTCCTAAGGCCTCCATCAGCTTTACCCTGCTGAAGCATCATCTTTCACTCCCTTCAGCAGGACAAGTTGAAGGCATCTGCTGCTATCCCAGCTGCCTTGAATGGGATCTGTACAGGCAGCTTCTCAGTTGCAACACACCAGAGGGCCAGACCTCAAGTCCAGACTTCAGGAATACCCTGAGACCTGCCAAATTCACAGACAGTATCTCCACATCCAGAATCCACTCTACCTCATTGCCTATTGACTGTAAGATGGAGAACAGGAAATTCCTTTTATTCCCCTTAGGAATCTGGAAAAGCTTTTAAGTCCAGTAACCAACGTTGGACCCGTTGCACCTTCGTGTTTTAGAGTTAAGCAAGGCAACTTGTGCTGGGGAGAGGTACAGGTTTGTGGAATAATGTTCCTTTTCCAGACACAGGGGAACAACCTTGTTCTAGACCCTAGAGCATGGATGTTGGAATAATAATGTGAAAATGCCAATAGATGGTCCTCTTACAATCCCAAATATGTCAAGAAACATTTGTATTAAAATACAGCGTTACCTTACATTCTTATCTCCGTTTGCTCTGCTGTATATATCCTCCCATCAGATAATTTTGGATAATACACATGGTATAAAACTGTCTAGGAACCTGTGCTCACATGGTGGACAAAGGTGCGTGGGGCAAGTGTATAGACTAAAGGCCTCATTGTGCATATCTCTGCATCTTCCAGACCATGCCTCTGTTTAGACACCGATGTTCCCTAGCCATTCGGTGGGACTCGGATGCAAGGTATTGAGAATCATTAATTCCCGCATTGAACTCTCAGTTTATAGCTTGTCCTTGGAAGAACTGATTCATTTAAAGCAGGGGCACAGCCATTTGTTTTCTCTGCCAGCGTTTCAAACTCCAGGTCAGAAGGCTTAAGGATTTTGGAAAGAGGGGATAAAGGGTTACGTAAGTCTAACTTATTACCGTGTGCCCTCAAGATATGCAAGGTGGCTTTCACTGACGTCTGGCATCTGGTTTGAGGTGCACGAGCATTGCTGCAGCCCAATCCCCACTGATTTAGGTGGTGTTATGGAAGATTTACACAAGTATAATTGAAGGATTCTTTTTTATTTTGAAACTGTTCTGGGTCAAACCCTGGAAGAAAACATATAGGGATTAATATGAACTTATCACCCCTCCATTAATTTCCAGTGACAGACCCATTTCTTTCTATTCCAGCTCACTATTGCTCCCAAGGTAGTAAGTTAAAAAAGCCGGCTCTGCCCATCTCAGAGGTAATTGAAGTCATGTCTTCTTCATTCTTGGTGCTTTAGGCCCCAAAGAAAATGGGCCGTTATTTTGTCCACATTATCCAAGAAAACCATAGCAATTCTGATAGAAATAGAAATTGAAAATAATCTAGGCAATCTGTTTATATGGACTGCACTTTGCCTGCCTAACCAACTGGAATACAACCTGCCTAACGAGCTTGTTCTGAATGCAAGCTCCATTTTACACAGCTTGCAGTAAAAGGAGAAGATTTGCTTTACCTATTTTTGCTTTCCAGTATGTCACCTGGAGTCCCAGATATTATTTTTCTTTTTTTTTCCTTGCCCCAATGAAATGTCTCTCTCTTTGAAGAATTTCTGCTATGTGAATTATAATCTCTGCTGGGAGAATTAATCATGTTGTCAGTTTATAGCCGGTATTATTATTAATGCTATCTAATTGACTTATTTTAGAAACACATATTAAACATACGCTTTAAAAAATAACCAAAACAAATCTATGTACAAATCTTTCAGGAATGGGAAGAAAATACGGAAAAGCAACAAACTTCGTAGTCATGTCTCGCATGCTGGATTCTTCCAGACTCACAGCTGCTCGAATGCCTTCTGCCAGCTGAGTGAAGAGTTTGATGTGATAACAAAAGAGCTTCCCTGGAAAAGCCAAAAATACGTCTGTAGCGCAGCAGCTGACCAGCTCAGCAGCACGGGTCACTGCAAGCACAAACCGCCTGTTTCTCTATTCATTCCTCTAGCTCCTGACTAAATGCTGAGTCAAGTTTAAGGGCACAGACCATATTCAGACCATTCATCACGAGTGCCGCAACCATTTCTGTCCCTTGATTTTGCAGGAAACCCCGGGCAACAGATACCCTGGGTCACCCATAGCTCTCTTGAAACTAAATACCACAGTGGCTGCAAAATCTGAATGCATAGAGACACCGTAGAGGGCTTCTGAATATGGTCCTTTATCTTGTTAAGTGTCTTTGGTGGCCTGGGACTCGGGACCTCTCTCTTTGCAGGGATGCCATCACTAGCTGGATTCACAGAATCACAGAATCACAGAATGGTTCAGGTTGGAAGGGACCTTAAAGATCACCTAGTTCTAGCCCCCCTGCCATGGGCAGGGACACCTCCCACTAGACCAGGCTGCTCAAAGCCCCATCCAGCCTGGCCTTGAACACTTCCAGGGATGGGGCATCCACAGCTTCCCTGGGCAACCTGTTCC
The DNA here is from genome assembly GCF_964199755.1 of Larus michahellis. Classification (NCBI taxonomy): domain Eukaryota; kingdom Metazoa; phylum Chordata; class Aves; order Charadriiformes; family Laridae; genus Larus; species Larus michahellis. The sequence continues at coordinate 70,912,596 of NC_133897.1, read as the reverse complement.
AGTGTCTCACCACCCTCACGGTAAAGAATTTCTTCCTCATATCCAATCTAAATCTACCCTCTTTCAGTTCAAAACCTTTACCCCTCATCCTATCGCAATGCTCCCTGATAAAGAGTCCCTCCCCATCTCTCCTGTAGGCCCCCTTTAGGTACTGGAAGGCCGCTCTAAGGTCTCCCCGGAGCCTTCTCTTCTCCAGGCTGAACAGCCCCAACTCTCTCAGCCTGTCCTCATAGCAGAGGTGCTCCAGCCCTCCGATCATCAATCCCTTTGACAATGAGGTGGCTCATGTGAGGATTCCCCCATGTGACAGCCACCAAGAGTTGTTTCTTTGAGGTCCAAGCCCTAAACACTTGCCCTTGGCCCTGCTTTTCCCTGCTGTGTCAGTCACCATTTATGAGAGACGGTGGGAAGAACATCTTGATTGACGTCCCCCTCAGGGAAGGAGAGGGGAGAACCGTATGGTATCGGCAGTGAGTCACCCTGCTCAGATTATCTTTCCCTCATAAGATGCTAAAGATACCTCAGCGATGTTAGCTCAGGATGAATAAAATTTTAGGATGATGATGAGGATGGTCTTAAGCCTTCAAAAGTGGCCACATGCATGAATTTTTCAGCCAATCAAGGGAAGTGGTGGGGAAGGGGTGTCCCCCTGGGTGACTGTCCCCGCTCCGGGACCCATGTCTGCCCCATCACGCTCCCATGCCAGGGAGCGAAGCCTGCAGAGTCGGTGCAGGGCATGCAAAGGAGATCCGCACAGAGGATAAGAGAGCTGCAGTGTGGATTGTAAAAGAAAATTATGCCCCAATAATAGAGAAACACGCAGGCCTTTCGCTCGGTTCACAGGCTGCAGTGCTCTAATATTATTAACCTGATTTATTTCAAGGAAAGGGTCACTTTATGAAGCGACTGTGTCTAAACTTTGTGCAGATAAAAGGCCGTTAACAAAAGGCAGGCTTTGGGAAAACAAGCAAAACTCGGGCTGTGCACTCAGTAAGCACATTTTCTAGTTTTCAGTCAAGAAGTCATTGGCAGTGTCAGTGCTTGAAAACTGCATGGCTCAGACATTTCTAAACCCTTTTAATCCATCACAAAGGGCTCCCTTGATTGTTGCTTTGTTTTTCTGCTGCTGCCCTACAGTATGGCTGCCAGTGTATATTCCTGATAAGCAGTGAGCTATGCAGATGCTGCTAGGTTTCCCTGCCTTCGGTACTGTGCAACCTGCCAGCTGCCTGTGTGAGGGACACAATCATGTGTCACGAACAGCCAGGAGAGGTGACACTCTGTCCTCCCCTTGTAGTCCAGGAAACTTAAAAGAATACAAGATTAATTTCCATGGGCTGCATGGTGCCACCCATAAAAGTCCCTATTGCAATAAATGGGGAGCTCTGCTTAAAAACCGAGGATGCAATTAAGCCCCCGCAATATTAATGCCATTTTAATCCCCATGGATTCAGACTTTGGCATTACTAATGCAATTAATTGTGATAAAAGAGAGAGAGCACCAGCTCCATGGGTCTGAATATACACTTCAACACACAATACATCCTGAGATGGACGGGGAAGCTATGTCTCCTCTCCTGTGACTGAAACTCCAGCACAGCCTGTCCTACTCGAAAAAGCACCACAAAAGTCTAACGGACATATTCAAAACCATCAGGATAAAGAAGAGTGCAGCAGGTAGCAGAGAGGTCTCAGCACACCAGCAAGATGACCACCTGAGGAAAACGTCGCGTGGATCCCCCAGGAGAGTGCAGGTCACACCATGTACAAGCGCCTCCTGGCTAAACTACCAGGGAAATGAAGGGGACAACACACTTTCCAGTAAGCAGAGCAATGGTCTCTCATTTTCACAGCTCTGCTTAACCTCTCTTAAATGCCGTGCATTAGGCAGCGCCCTCCTCGCTCCCCCCCTGCAAATGGGGTTTTGGAGGCCCCAGAGCTGGCCAAGCACCATGAAGTGTAATGTTAGCAGAGAAAACATCCGAAATGAGAGACCAGCCTGACGGGAGCCCCACCAGCGACTCTGTGCACTTAGCCCAAAAAGGAGCATGGATAAGGGAGGGCTACTGCTTCATCCCAGGTGCAAACCTTGATCAAGAGTCTGGGAAACAGTGGTTTTACTCAAAGCACCCCCTTCCCTTGCTGCACCCCAACAGTGAGCACATACGTATGTTCAGGATGCTCAGGTTGTCTTTATTGCTGGCTGCAAAATGTTGTGGTTTTATCTGTAGGACACGAGCATCTGCTGAGGTGGACCATGAACCAGTTATGAACCAGAGTAGATTTAGGTTAGATATTGGGAAGAAATTCTTTACTGTGAGGGTGGCGAGGCACTGGAACAGGTTGCCTGGGGAAGCTGTGGATGCCCCATCCCTGGAAGTGTTCAAGGCCAGGCTGGATGGGGCTTTGAGCAGCCTGGTCTAGTGGGAGGTGTCCCTGCCCATAGCAGGGGGTTGGAACTAGGTGACCTTTAAGGTCTTTTCCGATCCAAACCATTCTATGATTCCTTCTCCTCAGCCCTGGAAAGAGAGGTATTACGTGTTCAGCTACAAATACTTTTTTTTTTTTTTTTCAAATTGTGGCTACACAAAGAGAGGAAAAGCAGCGAGGTGCCCTGTATGAACCAGGGTCCTTGCAAATGTTACCCTGAGCCCTGCGACATGGCACAGCCAGCACTGTTGTACTCATATCTGAGGTGCAGGACAGAGGGCTGAGCAGGGAGCGCAGCAGGAAAGCAAACAGGGATGTATGGAAACAGGAAGAAAAGCAGAAGGTGGGGTTTAGGAGAAAATGAAATGTGATCTGCTGATTTCTGAAGATCCTGGTGAAACATGGATGGACCCTGGGTTAAGGAACATCTGTGCACGGGGAGGGCTGGGCGATACCAGGAATAAAGTCAGCAAAGGAGATGAGAGTGAACACATACCTTACATTCAAAATCCAAATGGAAAGACATTTTCATGTCACTATTTTAATTTTAGTTGTTAAATGTCCAACGTTAGTGACGAGAAATAGCCACCCTATCAATTTTTAATAAATACTAATGACCTCTTAAATTAAATTTCTAACTTGAAAAATATCATCAATATCAAACATTTGGGAGACACATGAAATCTTTACAGCTATGTATTAAGGCCGCTTACTGCAATACCTGTGGTACCAACTTTTACAGACGTCGCTGGTTGGTTTGACTCCCCGCTGGCATTTTCACAGCTCAGCCCTAGCCACCACCCCCCTGCGGCTGCAACTTCTGTGGCGCCGCTGTTCCCACCCGGCCTAAAGCACCAACCAGCAAATACCGCAGAGGTGCTCGGGTCTGCATGGCTCTTCCCTGGCCGACATCTCACTAGCAATGACAGAAAAGGGGTGTTGAAAACCCTGACGTGGTTTTAACAATCGCCTCATGCAATCCTTCGGAATGACTGCAGAGCGAAACATCAGATTTAGGAAGAGCAGCTGGTCTTTACCTTTTTGTTACTAGCCTCAGTCTTTAGTGCCTCTTTTGTCTTGAAACAGAAGGATGTATTAAATAGGATGTAAAAATGTTCCTGGCATCCCCAGAAGCAGCACAGAGAAGCTGAAGAGCGTCAAACCCAATATCTTTCTCTTCTCTTGCCTTTGAATGCCGCTGTCTTATTTTCCAGTTTGTCTGCTAAATGTGTTTTCCCCATTATAGTCACAAGCTCTTTGAGACGGGGGCTGCATCTTCTACTATTACACTTTTCTTTCAGAGACCCAGGGCGAGGTGGGGCACTTAATATGAAGTCACAATGATATGAAACAGAACACGAAATTATTCCTGTAAAGAATGGAAAACTTGGCAGAGTAAACCCACTGAGATGTAAGATTTTCATCGGGGTTTGTTTTTCTGTTTTTGGAGGAATATTCTGTATCACAGTATTTTCCCTGGCCTGACCAATGAGTATTAGCTGGAATAAAATGGTATATTAATTTCCCTTGACAATAATTGGAGCAGCCTATGATCTTAGCAACCCTCTGGGTATATTCCTAAGGTCAGAATGAGAGTGTCACCACTGTGTTGCTCTTTTGTGCCACTCCCTGCACATCTCCAGGAAAAGCTACTAATCCACTTAAACAATTACCTTTCAGAGGAAGAGGCAGAGGGCTTTGTATGAGGATACCTAATGAAAGACTCAGCCTGTGAAATATTTGAAAAACTCGCAGAGCGAAGAAGTGGAATACAACTATTATCTGACATGCAGCACCAATGAATAAAATCGTCACCAGACTGAAACCGCTTGGTATTTTTATTCATGTCTGCACTGCAAAGTGGTTGAAGCCTAAAGCTAATGAAGGAAATAATATGCAATTCATCATGGTGTAGAGAGAGAAAGACAGACAAACATAACTCTTGTCACATCAGTGCCTTTCAAACTTCTCTTTGCAGCAGCTTTTGGGAAAGGACCGTATTCTCTGTGCCACTTACCAGCTCGCTTTCATCCCGTGAAAGAACCATCTCCCAAAACCCCGCTCAGGCTGTAAACAGGAGAGCAGAGGGCTTCCTACGGCTCGCCTTGCACATGCATACGAAATAAGGAAGGAAAATCAGTAACCATGCATGACTTTAAGTTAATGGGGCATAATATTGGAGGCGAATAGTTTAAGCTGCTCTTCCACGTATTGGGGCAGCGCGTACCACAAGCTGCGCGTCCGGCGCAGACCGCTGCTGTGCCTGGTAAGGGATGATGAGGTGCAGGGACGGCGCCTGCCTGTGCTGGGACCACATCGCCTTAGTCTGGCTTGCCTGGCTCTCCCAGAGAAAAGGTTGCCTCTGGGAAAAAAAACATCACTCTTTGGTGGCCTCTGTGGACTTTCTATCTCTGCTAGGGGTGAAAGCTCCTTCCCGTCTTCCCACGTTCTGCATGGTACTGGGAAAGTACTGGATGTGGGAGGAACTGCCACTCAGTCTGGGGCTGGCATTGCCTCTGCGCCATGCACAGGGGTCCTGGAAGAGCAGCCTTTGCTATTCCAGCTTTGGGACACTTAGTGTCCCTTTAATGCCATTGCTGATCTGGAGAGGGCTGCACTCAAAGTCGTGGGGAAACAGCAAAAGGAGATAACTTGCTTAAAGGAAAAACAACGTGTGATTTTGGATTTAAGAGCCCATTTAGTGTATTCACTGCTAAGAACTCCCACAGAGTGGATCTACCCCAAAACCTGTGACTTCGTACTTGTTTCTGGTCAGCTCAGGCACCTCACTGGGGCAGTGTGTTTTGGGCATGGGGCGACCTCGGAGGGCACGGTCCCACACACAAACCCTATAGTGCATCCCACAGGGCCTGCCTGCACCATACTGGCTGAGCTGGGGGGCCATGGGGGGCCACGGACACCTCACCCTTTCCACATGAAGCCTGGCAGGCTCATGTCGAACCCTGCAGAGAGCAGTTTGAAACAGCCTCATGTATGGTGGTGGCTTCCTCCTGCCATCAAGTAGCGGTTGCCATCAGCTGAGCAGGGGGCACTACCCATCCCCACTATGTGACCCCCCCTCCCTGGGGAGGGTCCCACTTGGGGACAGTTGTTGGAACAGTGGGTTTCGTGCTGGTGGCAACTTTGCAGCAGACACACATGCTCGTTTTCAAATTTTTCTGCATCTTTTAAATAGCCGGACCTGCTGCTTGCCTGGGTATTTGGGGCACTGTCAGTGCGCTTGCAGCTGCAGATTGGCACCTCTAAAATTTTAGTCGTGATTTCAGTCAATTTGCACATTTCCAAAATGGAGCAAAACCTCATAAAGCACAGCTCTAATGCATATAATACCAATTTGCTGAATGTCAGTGTATACTGACCTTCTATTACAAACACTGGCAGATGGCCATTCCTTTAGTACTCAAGAGTTGCTTGAATAGAAAATCAAGCGATGGCTTAGCCTGCGTTTCGCCTCTGCATCAGTGCCCATAGCAACACGCAGTGGTAGCCGCCTGAATGCGATGCCTCTGCCACCACCAGCTCTTTTCCAGCACAGCAAAGCCATCGGTGATCCCATGGCTACCATGTCCAGTTCTGTCAGAGCTACAAAATAGCGAGAGGGTCCTGTTGGGAAGAAGGCAGGAGCATGTGGGCTGCCGGGCGGAAAGCCTCAGCCCAGCCACAGAGAACCGTGGGCAGGAGCTGCAGGGTCCCTCCGAAAGCCGGAGAGATGGTTGTGCCTGGAGAGGAACGGCAGCTTTGGGGTGCTAGCAGGGGAAGGAGAGCCAGCTAGGCCCAGTCTGAATGTCACGGAAAAAATTGACCATCAATGCAATCTAATAGCAGAGGGAAAAAGCTGTTTGAGAAGCTGGGGAACGTGGGATCGGGTCAGACACTTGCTCTGCAACCTGGCATGTGTGGCCAGCCTCTGCACAAGCACCAGCTTCCTCGGACTTTGTGTCCACAAAAACTTTGCAGCTATTTTCTTATAGCCCAAATTGTCTATATTTGGGTCTTTTTCCCATCCACCCCATGAGGCCTATTTCCAGAGCCGAGAGCCTGGCAGTGCATAGGAACAGTGTGTGTCCCCAGTACAGGTGATGCATACCTTGCATCGCTCCGAATTTGTTCCTTCCCTTTTCAGTATCCCTCAGGTCTTCCATACCAGAGCACAGGCAACCTGCACATTTTGGAAATTATGAATGCACTTGTGGCTGCTCTTGGAAATTGAAAGTGGTGCAGTGAGTCGCCGAACGTTGCAGTATCCTGCACTCTTTTCCTCCGGGACCATGCTTTCTCCCTCCGATGGGGAGCTTCTCAGAGGTTGGAGGCCAAACTACGTGAGGCTCCTGTGCGGCAAGGAGCAGAATTCCTGCCTCCCGGCTTGTGGGTGAAATGTGCTTGGAAAATAAACTGTGGGTTGAGGAGTTGCATTTCCACACACCGCTCTGAACCTGTGATTGAGTTTGTGAGCCTGCTGGCGGGGCCACCGCCATCTCCCAAGCGTTCTCAGTTAGTTTACTGAGATGCTCAGAATCTCAGGGATATTCCCTGCCAGACTCTGGCGGTTCTTTTAATAGGCTGTGAAATTTTGGAATCAAACTATTTAAGCCTTCTGACAACACAACACATCTCCAGGTGCCTTACTCCACAATAAACATCCATTGTACGGCCTTCTCCCCTTACAATGCGGATTAATTTTAACCCTCACAACAGCCTAATGGAAAGACCGTGCTGCACTCCAAATGCCAAACACTTGCTGAAAGCGTTCTTTTGTTAGCGCCTCCCGGTTTAGTCACCACCAGCTTCTGAAAAGATTCCACAGAGTTAATGTTTCCATTTCTTTTAATTCGCTCGCAGTGATGACACAGCCATAACACAGCTGTGTTCCAGCTCAAAGGAGCCGAGTGCGGATGCTGCCCACTGTTCCTCGGCCCCTGCTCCCTCCCTGGCTCGCAAGCCGGCCTGGTGCTGTTGGGAGGATGCGGTGACATTTTCCTATCTGGGGTGGAAAAGTTCTTTTAGAGGAAGCCTCTTTTTTTTTTTTCCTTCCTTATTTCTTATTTCTTCTTCTTTTTTTTTTTTTTTTTTTTTTTTTAATTTGACATTTTCTGTGTGAAAAGCTGACCTAATTTTCAGGGAATAATGTAAACGGTTACACACTCGAAGCATTGCGCTGGAGAGTTTATAGATAAAGCTGAACTATTTTATGGTTCAATTATCCCAAAGTACAGGGGATCCCTGTTGCATTAACACTTCACGAAGATAGTACAGTGGGGGCTTCCTTGCTCTTTTCCGTGTGAGTAAGTTAGGATTTGCCAGTAAAACCTTCACTGCAGCTTTGTTACTACAAAAGCCATTAGCACCGCTACTTGTAAAAGACACATTAAAGATATTTTCTGCAATGACTGTGTCTGGTATTAGCATTCGTACCCTTTCCCTGCCCCATTCTGCAGAAAGTTTTAAATTGCCTATTCTGATGCACAAAAGATAAGGTGGAAAAGAGTCATTCAGGGACGGGAAGAGGCAGAGAAAAGGGGACGAAGCAGTGGCACAGGGGTTGGCAGTGGCATAAACGCTGTGGCAGCGGCTGGTTGCCACTGGGCTGCCTGGGCTGGTCCTGAGGACATGTCAGGACATGGGTGTCCGGATCATCCTGACGTGAGTGGCACGCAGCAGCAAGCAGTCCCTTCCCGCTGCAGGACATGGGACAATCCATGCTGGCAGAGCCCCCTTTCCTGAGGCGTGGGCTGCGGAGGAGGCCGTAGGAGACTGCCCATCACCCTCACACACGCCAGCACAACCTGCTAGATTAGGTTGTGATAATCCGTGTTTCATTCTATATTACGGTGCATCAGGTTCACCCCAGCAAATGGCCAAGCTGGGGTTTTTAGCTATGGACTTAATGTAGTGTGCACTGGACTGAAAATGTGGGACAAGAGGGAACAAATTGTCTGGCCTGCTCTGCTTATTTAGGAGTTTTCTCTTTGGTGAACTGGGCTATAGAAACCTCTGAGACCATGCTTGGGTCCACTTTTCTACTGACCCAAATAGGCGCGCAATTCCGTCATAGATTTGGGGGTTTAGCATCATCTTTTCTTACATTTCTGGGGTTTTATTCCAAAAAAGCAGTTTTTTACATTTTTTACTTCATGTATTCTGTAGGTCGATGCCTTCGGCAAGTAGAACCATGCAAGAGGGTTTTTAGGAAAAGATGTACTACCATCATCTCCCTTGCTGGTATCTGGTATGGCTTGGATTTGGCTCCCAGTTCTCCAGCCATATCTGACTGACATAGAGATACGGCTCGTATTCTTGAAGGAATTTGTTGTTAATCCGTTGCTGGTGTGCGCTTTCATTTCTGTAAGAATCTAATTAGGTTCAGTGATTAGGAGTGCTAATGGGCATAAAAATCCCACAGAAATTTACCTTTCAGAAAAAGATGGGCAGCAAAAACATCCAGCAAAAGAAGAAAAAGAAAGAGAGGAAAAGAAAAAAAACCACACTACAATTTTATGCAGGGTAAAAAAAATAAATAAATAAATAGCCACTATGCAAATGCCTCTACCTATCTATCTGAGATTGTTGTAAAGACAAATTAGTTAATTGCTGCAAAGTGCTTTGAAAATGAAAAGGGATATATAAGAGGTGATTATTATTATTCACAACAATCTGGTAGGTGAAGGCATCTGTCTATTTTGCTTTATATACCCCTAGAGCTTTCCCAAAGCAACATTACAAGAAAGGAAAAGACCCAAAATAGGAGAAGAACAATCCCGAAAGGGAGAGAAAAGGCCTGGGACATTTGTGAATAATAAAAATAATAAGCTACAGGTCAGATTAAAAAAATACCATCAGGAGTATAGAGTAAGAAGTCTACACTGAGGTGCATTTGAACTGATCTTAATGGATATGGAGATCATTAGCAGTGTGCTGATACTGCTGAACTGACGCAGAAAATATTAATTTAAATAGGAATATCTTACATTAAATCTATAGCTGCATTATGATGCAAGTAAGCCAACCTTCTGTGCTCTGTGCTTTGGCCCTTTTGGTTTTAACCAGAACGTCTGGTTTGTGTCCAAACTCCCAAAAATGACAAAGGGTAAAGTTTTTATCCCTTTGCAGGATCTGATGCAATTCTGCAATCTAAAACGCACAAGGATGATGTAACGAGATCGGTAATGTTGACTACAACTAAATCACACATTTGTCTCCAGAAGTTGTAGAATAGCATCCAAGCCTCTGATTACTTGTATTATGTGTTAACTCCCCCCACATCGGCAGTCACGCCAGACCCCAGGGAGCTAGTCATGTGCTTATGCTAAGCGCATGCAAAAGTGCTAGCAAGATCACTACACTAATTTTCAGCATCAGAAAGTAAAATAATGCCTATACTGAGGAAAGACTCCTGATGAGTCTGTGGGCTACAGCATTTCATAGCTGTGGAAGAATTAACTCATTTTTCCCTTTTTTTTCCCCCTTCTTCTCAATATAGCAGCTAAATTATCACTTGCCCTAGCTATGAATCACTTCAGAGCTCATTCCTTAAAGGTACACAAAATTCCCCCAGGTGTTTTGACATAATTCTATTACATCTTATTTCTGTTTAATATTAAATTCTTTCCTGCATGTTTAAATAAACCTGGAAACCTTTTTAGGGAATACAGCTTAATGGGGAACTAAGAACATGCGCACCAAATGTCACTATCTTACATACATTTTATTATTAATGGTAATTCATGCAGAACCAGCCACTTCACAAGGAGAGACTAAACACTTACCTAAAGCTAGGTGCTTCTCTCTGACCTTAATTTGTTTCTGTACTTGAACACTAGATTCCCTTTCAAAAAATAATTATTCCCATAAAGATTAAAAACCAATAACACAGTCTCTTTCTGGGTGACTAACAAGCACAGGGTTATGAGGGAATGCTAGACATACTTTCTTGGTGGCTATTCCAATAAACTAGAGGGTAAGAGGTCTCCTCCTGGGTCAGGATGTGGGTGTCCTGAGAGAAAGGAGGTGGAGGATGGGGCTTGTTTCTTCCCGTGTGTTTTATGGTGTTTTCTCCCTTGCCTGTAATACACGTTTTCTTACAGCTTCTGCTATTGGTTCACTTGGAGGGAGCAGACAACACCTTAGGTTTTCCTATGGTAAGGCGGTCTTAATTTAGGTCTCTGGTGACAGTAATTCCAGCATTTCTTCTTGATGGCCCGTTCATTTCCCCATGTGAAATAGCTGCAGACTTTAGTCCCACTCCCAGGGAAGAGGTGTCCTTCTTACAGATGACTTTTCTAACTGAGACAAGCATTCCGCATGCCCGAGGCTGGATGGGCCCAGAAGCTGAAAAGACCGTGATCAAGAGCTTGTCAAATCCCATGGAAAAGCTCCCTCACTAGGAGGAAGGATGGGATGTCTGGAGTGGTCTTCCAGGATGAGGAGTGGGGAGCTTCTGCTGTTTGGCATCTTATGCCCAGGCAGGAGAGATTTTGGTGTGGTCTCTCTCCTGATAAAATTGCACATCCATCCAGGCAGGGGCACATCTTGGGTTTTGTCTTCTGCCTGCTAGAACCGTAGACCCACAAGCACTTTTGGTAGCTCACAGTCTCTCAAAAGAGGTTTGTAATTTGCCCAGAGGAGCAGGGATTGCAGAGGGAAAAGGGATAGGTTAGCTGAAACAGGATTTCCACCCCACCGCTTTCAAAGTTGGTGTTTGCTAAGGAGATTCACTCATTCTTCTGAGTGAAGAGTGAAAACACTAATTGGAGTGGTATGTGGTCTTTCCCACCAGTGGTCATGAATGATACATCACTTCAGACATACCGGCCTACACGCACAGAAGTGGAAGGTTTGGCAGTAAATCCAGATTTACCTTACCTGAAGTATTTATGCATTTAACATTGCCATAAAAGCTGGATATAGCAGTTCTTGAAGTATTTCTTCCCCCCTGCCTCTACCGTAAAGCAAAGGCAGGGATTTTTCCCAGTTAACCAGTTGGTAGTCTGAGCCCCCACATCACAGGGGACTTGGCTAAATCAGCGGCAAAGGAGGGATACCCAAATCATAGGCTCACACGGAGACTGTTTTTACACCATTTTTCCTCTACTTTTGGAAAAGATAGATGTTCCCACTGTGGGAAACAACTGCAGAGGGAAGAACATAAACTGATAAGGGTGCCAGAAAACAACAGGAAAGACAAAACAAAGATTCTTGGATTAAAACAACCCTTACATAAAAAAAAATAAAAAAAATAAAAAAAACCCCAGAAGAGTGCATGATGCCTTTTGCAGTCCTTTGGTATTACATAGCTGTTGGCATAAAAAGGAAAGCTGCCATATAAATTGAAGCTGCTTGTCAAGAGGCTGGAATATTATTCTAATAAGGCATCTACCATGATCCTTTTCAGAATCTAAAGGCATCCATCAAAGCCAGAGACAGAAAAGGATGGCTTGGAGTTTAGATTGCTAGGTACTGTTTTGGAGAAAATGCATTATGTTTTCTTTTTTCTTCCAGCGATGCAAAGCTGGAATTTGGACAAGAAAGATTCTGACACTTTCTGAGTACGGGAAGAAGTGCTTGTAGATGTGCTTTGTATTTACCATCCCATCTTTGACTGTGGCATAATCATAGAGGTCTGCTCTTAGGATATTTCTTGTCTGGATAGCAATTAATGAGCACTACAAGCAAATAGTGTTGAACCGACACTGTGTGCTGACATCTATGTCTCCAAAACTTTGCCCTCCCAAGTCCAAACTATGCATTTAAGGTGATAAGTAGGTTTTTTTGTGGGAAAAAAAAAAAAAAGGAAAAACGGAGGGCTGAGCCAACATGAACGCACTAAGGACAGTGAGAACGCTCACTGAGGACATGGCACAAACAGCGCAGACAAAAAAACTCTTGTGTGGCAAGTCTTCATCTAAAACACTTTGGAAACTGGGGTAAGCATGACTAATTTCCCCACCAATCGCAGACAGAGCTTTTGGTTGAGCTGGGTTGCTGAGCCCCATAGACGGAGCCCGGGTCCTCATTCATCACCTGGGCTCTCTGGCTGCAAAGTTTAAGCAATGTCCTGCTTCTTTCCTGTTTTTTCACCTGTGAAACTTGCCCATTCCCTGTCTGACTCACGGTGAGATTACGAGGCTAATTTAACCGCAGCTATAAAGCTCTTCTGAGATAGTTGGAGAAAAGGTGCTGTAGCAGCCATCATGCTCTTCGTTATCATTAGAGGTGGCATTTGAGTGCCAGCTGAGTACTGCGGGAGTCGGATCCAGGCATCAGCTGTGGCTATTCGTCGTAATGACCCAGATGATGAGAGTGGCTGAATGGGGAACAATTTTGGTGACCTGCAAAGCAGCTCCATTAAAAATGCAAACTCTTGTGCAGCCAGAATTTAATTCAGTGCCTGGAGAAACCAAAATCTTCTCACATCTCTTTATGAAGAGGAAATTAATTAATACTTTTCCTTCAGCAGCACTTTTGCTAAAATAAACCAAGAGAACAAAAGGGACTGATAAAGTTTCTTGGAGGGTTTTGTCAGGAGGATGGAAGGCAGCAGGGGTGAGAGGGAGGCTTCCCACCACCCCGGAAGGATGTTGTGACTTTTTCTTCTGCTTCAGTCTCTTCACCTTTCTCCCATTCCTCTCACTAGCGGGACAGCAGCACACAACCAGACCCATGTCTCTGGCACAAAATCTTTACGGTCACCTTGTGAAAGTGGGTGGCCCTGCTACCCACCCAACTGCAGCCCAGTTATCCCACCCACTGCCCCCCAACCCACATTTTCCAGAGTAATCTTGCACGACAGAGGCATCATGAGGAGGCAAAGAGAGGCTGGAGTTTGCTTCAGGAAAGGATACAGCAAGGGGACCCGCACCTGTGACAGAGCCAGCTTGGAGGTACCTCCCCACTCCCCCATAATTTCCTCCATGGCATCTAACAGACAGAGCTGTGTGAATAAATATTTATACTAAACATAGTCAGGAATGAGAATTCATGATCTAAAATTACACAAATATTTGTGAATCTAGACACTATAACTCAAGTGGCACTTAATCTCCAAGTGCAACCGAAAATATATAACTTCTCGGTTTACTAGCAGTGTCAGCTCCCCAAGTGTGGAGCTGAATAATTTAGGGTGGAGGAGAACCAGAGAGTGGTTGAGCATGGAGTTTGCTGGGGAGGAGAAGAGCTGCCCTCCAGCTTCACTGGTGACTTTTCCTGGCCAGGCAGGCAAGGGAGGCTCCAGGTCACCTTTGGGACAACCCCCATAAATGCAGAGAAAAACCAGAACCACGCACACAAAACCAACGACCCCACAGGGAGAGGAACGGGGGGCACGCAGGGGCGCGCGGTGCTGGAGCCTTCCCGTGGCAGGGGAGGCTGCCCAACACCTGCCACTAGCGAGGCTCAAATCTGAGAACTACAGCTGTAGCATAAAGGAGGATTATCACCCATCCAAACCAAATTCAATTATCATATCTATGCTGCTTCTCTATTTCTGTAACTGGAAGGCTATTATTAGGCTCCCTCCCTCCCTCCCTCCCTCTCGCTCCCTGTTTTTAATACAACTGCAAGTAATGCTGCTGTAAAACATTCAAAAAAGTAAACATTAGCTTTAGGCCATTTGATTATCAGTTTCCCAGAACACTTCGTTCTGCCCTGCTTTACTCCATATTCCTTTAATACCCAAAAAAAAAAAAAAGAAAAAAAGAAAAAAAGAGGTGGGCTGAGATGGGTTTAATGAGTCCACACTATAGCGGTTCCCCTCTCTGCCTCCAGTGCTGGCCCTGGCTCGCTCTCACGGTGGTGAAAAACACCAGTTTACGCTTGGATGGAAAAGAGGCAAGGAAGTAGGTTTTTCCCTGGAAACCAGGGATACTATATTCCCTCCTGTCCTGATTGCTAAAATATTTCTTAGCAGGCTTCCCATCTTCACCCCTCTTAATGACTAGTCCATTTTCCATGCTAGAAATGGGAAGTGATCAGAGGGTGAAAGTACCTCTCAATAGGAAAGGGCAACGTGGCCCATGACATGGGGAAACCAGTGCTCGGCAGCCAAATGCACCAGGACTCAACATCCAAGAAACACCTTTGGTGCCAGTGTCCCTTTCTGATGCCGCTCGTTTCCTCCACAAAGCGCACTGGTTTTCCCCCGAGGTGTCAAGATGGGGATGAGGAGCAATGTCATGCATGCTCTCCTCCTGTGGAGCTCTGTGCCCTCCGCACCGACGGCTGACGCTTTGCTGTGATGATAACCTTATATATATTTTTTTGTGGAATGGTGCTATGCTTTTTCCTTGTGTTAAACAAACGCTCTGAAAAATTCCTGAGCAGGTATGGCCCCTCAAAAGTGCGGTGAAATAAAGCCTGTGAGTGCTTTTTCCATGTATGTGTGAGCTTTAGGAATGTGGGAATGAAAGCGTTAGAAAGAGCTGAGTTAATCCTTTGGGACAAGCAATATGTCTTCTGACAGCTTTTAACGTGCCCACTCGTGAATAAAACACAAAAAGGCTCAAATCCTTGCTTAGTTCTTGAGGAACTACTATAATACAAGCAATAAATCATAATATTATACCCTACCTTTTTGGTTGTAAAGGGGTGGTTTTAGCATCACGACTTGCATTTCAGAAGCTGCTGGTTGACTTAAACTCCTTTATGTCTCACACAAATCAGAGAGTTTCATAGGTAATAAAGCATTTGGAGCAAAATATAGCGATTGAAGAGGTAGGGTCTCACTTTCATAGTCTTGGGAATTAGCTAGGAGCGAAGACTGGCCTCTGTGCTACAAATTCAACCCGCAGTTAGCATCACCATTAAAGATATGCGCCAGGGATGCACTGGCTGGAGCAGGACCATAAGCCAGGTGTGCTGAGGTCTGGAGAATCAGTCTGCTTAGAGAAACATCCTTCCTCTATTTCTTACATGTGCATAATTAAGAGAGTTGGGTTCACTGACTTTGCTCGGATGAATCAGCCCGCGACCCAGCGCACACGGATTGCTGCCTCTTGTACCGGCTGGTACCAAATACTCCGCATAAAGGCAGGGGTGAGCATCCTGCCTTGCAAACACGGGATCCCGCTCAGCCCTCTGCTGCAACGGGCAGATCTAAGCGGATTTTGGTGGCTGTGCATTGAAACTGGGAAGCTGAAGATTTAGTTATTCCCTGCTTCATTCTGCTCAGCTGCAAATATTGTACAAATATTGTTGCCAGCCTTTTTAAAAATGAATTTTAAAAGCTTTTGGATAAGGTTCTTATTTACATCATTCTGATTGTGTAAAGGGACAGAAACGAGCCAAGTTTTTTAATTATCGACTGATGTAGCAGTGAATCCAGCATTATATGCGGAAGTATTTCCTCTCTGGTTTTTTTTTGGTGAAGTGCAACGGTAACACCACGTAATATTAATGTGAGTTGCATGACCACTGTACCACACACCAGAGTAAGACCTTCTGGGACGTTAAATGACTTCTACGGTAGGTGCTTGCCACCCTGTTCACGTCTGTAAGCCAGGATAAGGCATGGGGTTTAGCCATACGTTGTTCATTAAATACTGTGAGAGTTGCTTCATTTCCTTTGTTTCACTACCACTGATTAAAAATTTATCAGCGATGCTGCGCAAAGGTAAAGTGACAGGCACTTTACTCGAGAGCCACCTTCAAAATGAGAGGCACAGAGAGAGGCTGGGGAGGGTCTGGGGTGGAGGGGGAAATGGGATGGGGACCGGGACCTCAGCAGCAGCGGAAAACACCCAAGGGAGACACAGAAACCATCTCTTGGAGAGGGGGGAAGAGAGAGAAAGGTTTTGGAGGAGGAATGAAATAACTTAGAAATGAGCATTGTGAGCTGACCTGCCCTGGGAGATGGGGGCTGGGGTGGGCATCACCACAGGGGCTGGGGCACCTGTGCTGGTCCTGCCCTTCTCCCCCACCGCTGCCATCCGGGGGAGGACATCGCCCGGACACCCCTCCGCCAGCATCGGCAACCTGGGATCCGAGTGAGGTTGGCTGACATGGTCTGGGCGAGGAAGAGCCTGCCCCCGGGATGTTGGGTGAATTTATGCTCTTTTCCTTAAATCTCAGCGCTATTTTAATTTCGTGCAACAGGAGAGCAACCAGAGTGGCCTAACAGCTGGCACAGTTTTTCACTTCAGCTGTTTAATGGGGTGGCTGCGGCTTGGTTTCCACTGGCGAAAACTAGGCTGAGGCCAGAATCAAACCATCCCTGTAAGCAACAGCTTCAGGTCACCCTCGAGCATCCCTGCCACGGGGAGAGCTCGGCCCTGCTCGAGCTGCTCCTCCTACACACTACTCACCATGCTGAAGCATGCCAGTTACCTGTTAATGCAAAAAGAAAAAAAAAAATCAAAAGGAAAAAGAAAAAAGAAGGAAAATAAAAGGAAAATAAAAAAGGAAAAAAAAAAGCAAAAGAGCTCAGCACTGTTGTTTTGTCATGGTGTTTATCGTCGTCCAGTTTCCTCGCTGAGAGCAACGAGCGATCACGAAATCGATAATTCTCTGCGGTATTTTCTCAGCAGCGTTTCCCGCAGAATGCGAATGTCTCTTTTCTTGCAGGCAGATGGACAGAGCCTGCAGGATCACATTTACTGGAGAGAAACCAGCTTTGAAAAGTTTCGACAGCCGGCATGGTATCTGGTCCATCTCTATCGAAATGAGTTCATTATCATTCATTTTTTGCCAACTGCCAATCAGTTCTTAAATCACTCTTCAAATTAGGATGTTGCAAAAAAAAAATATCAAAAAATTCTCTGCAGATACAGTTTCAACATTTACAGGAATATTTCAGAAGTATTGTTCCAACAGCTGATGCTATATAATTAATGTATAAAGTAAAACAAAGAGACAACAGACCTTCTAAAAAAGTGGTTTTTTTCATTATGTGGGTGCAAAAAGCAAGCAGGAAAAGATCCCAAATTCCTTCACCTACTCATTTATTAATTAATTGTATTTCAGAAAAGATAAATTTATTATTTGGAGAGACTGGTCCTCACTGCCCATGCATTAGTGGGGTTTTTTTTCAAGGTCTGCACAGTTTTTCTGCAGAGATTCTGATTTTGCACTCGGAAATGTATCATCTTCCTAGTGCTGGTCCCCTTAAACAAGTGTTTTTCAACGTATAGTGAAGAGACCCGCATTCAGACTGTCATACTGTTCTACCAGATTAAGGTATTTGCATATTTTCCTGGAAAATAAACTCATTGTCACAGAGGATTAATAGGAAATAAAGTCATCAGGAAAACGCCTCTTTTTGGTGCAGATTTTAGCATGCAAGCCCATGTCTTTCACCTATTTATAATTGGTCTGTGTTTGCTGATTTTGCTGTTGTTGGAACACAAAGTTTTGTCACTTTTTTCCCCTTTGATGGTAGGAAATACCTCAGCAAAACATCGGAATATCACCTTTTACGGTCCTTCCCGTGAAAACAATAGTGCGGCAAAATCACAGCCCATCAGCTTTCTAAAGTACCCTGACACCTCAGAAAGAAAGATGCCAGAAATGTGATGCTATTCTGAAATGGTACAACCTGACCTTTTGCCTGAGAGAAAGGAGGGAGAAACAAACAAAATAAAAGCAAAAAAAACCCACCTTAAAATATTTGTAACTAAGTCCCTTAAAGATAGACTTCAAGTCCAGCAAAAGCAGCAATCCCTGTGGACGTGTGGTCTCTGGCTTTATTATTCCATGCAGACATTAAGGAAGACAAGGCTTTCAGTGCACGGTTAAGGTGTGGTACTCGTTCTTTGCTTTTTACAAAACTGAACAACGCGAATAGCAGATCTATCCCTGCATGGTGTACAGGGACGGGAATTATTTCCTGGTAGACACTTGCCGTTGCCCAGCATCCTGGTGCCTCACACAGGGCACTGCAATTGCGACTGCAATTTTCTGGCCGTGCCTAAATTAATCTTCCGAGCTCGTGCATGTGGGATGAGTAGCATCGTTGATTTTGGGGGTGAACGTGTGCACATATACACAGAGGCATCAGCATTTTCCCTGACGGGAGCCTAATTTCTCAGTTTTGCCCAGACTGGACTGGCTTTCTGAGCCACAACAGGACACGAGTCGCAGCACAACTTTAAGTTAAGCAACATGAACCATGTGCCAGCGTAGGAAAAAGATGTGAAAACGCTTAAAGAGAAATTGATTTTATAAGGAATGCCGATGCCTCACTGAAGTTGCTGTGATAGATGGCTGAAATGACTACCTGGGCTGCTTTAGATGCTAGAAGTATTGCTAGCAGCTGAAAATTTTAATCCCCAAATAAATGAGGTTCAAACGGCCTTCTTCCCAAGTGAGCAGCTTCATGCATTTTGCTTTTTGTTGGCTTCCTTCTCCCCCCACCCTAAATTTATGTCCTGTGGTCTCTGCGATATCTTTCTTCTTCTTCCGCAAACCTCTGTTTTTTTCTCGTCAAGAAAAATAAAAGGAGGTAAACAGTTAAAATGCAGAGAAAAGTATAAAAATCAGGAGGAAAGGGTTGTTTATTTTTTCCCAGACAGCTCAATACAGTTTGGAAGAAAAAACACCAAAACACATATTCTTTTAAAATACTTAAGAGAAAAAAACAAAAAAAAAAAACAAAAAAAAAAACATTGCTTTTCAATCAGCTCTAACATTTGCACCGGTTAACAAGAGCATTTGCAAATGTGTTTAAAAGGCATAAATGCAGGTTAACGTTGCGTCTCCACGGTGTTGGCGTTTCCGAAGTTGCCACGCGAGTCGCGGTCTCTTTGCCACGCACATTTTGCAACAAGACAAAACGTTTTCTCCCCACCCTGTGGTTTTCCTTCAGGTGTCACATCCTTCTCCTTTGTCTTAATCCGGCACTACCTGCGCTCGCCTCGTGGCACGCCGCCTCAGTGCCATCCATAGCGTCGTCTTTATTTCCTCGTTTGTGCTAATAAGGAACGTTTAGGAGCGGCTCCGACTCAGGCGCTGCATTAATGAAGCTCTAACGTTTGTGAGGAGAGGTTCAGCGATGTTGACAAGTGACTTAGCTGATCAGAGAAGCGCGGTTGGGTTGGAGGGAACCTGTGTTCTCAAAATGTGGGAGGTGAATTATCTCGGTATTCAAAAAAATAAACAGAGACAAGTTTGATGAGTTTAAATTCACAGAAGAGCTTTTTAATATTTCCTGAGGTCCTAATCAAAGAAGCATCTTAACTGGTCCCAAAGGGAAATGAAAGATGAAAGGAGCTGACACTGATGCCCACTCTACCTTGCTTGGCTGCTACTATCTTTTTTTTCTTCCTTTTTCACATGTTACTAAAAATATCTCGACGGGTGAGAATTAGCAGTAGGATATTAATGCAAAGTCACAAACAAAAATCCATTGCAAAATGGAACATACCTTTAAAATTTTTAACATCTAGTAAATTAAAATCGGGGAAACTGACATGGATCGGATGAAAGAAGATACAGCACCTCTAGCTTATGCCAACTAAAAATAAGAATTATTAATGAAGCTAGGCTTTCTTCTGCTGTGCACATTAATTATTTATGATAATAATACTCCGCACTGCCATATTAAAGAATTTTCTTCACCCAGCTTCCCAGAAAACTCCATCTTCTGAAACCCTCAACATGTTAAAAACCGCAAAAGAATGAATTCCTTTCAGTGTATTTATTATACTGGAAGATGAATATAGTCTTGGGTTATTAAACTGGAATGAAAAACACATCTTATTAGAACTTACATGGTGATTTTTATTCTCACTAGTTTCATATAAACTTAATGATGCAGACTGCATTTTTATGCTCATCTATTTTAAAATGGTGCCTGGAGCAAAAAAAGCTTCCATTAATGCCAGTTTGGTATTTCAAATACAATTTGATGTAATTTACTTCAAATATATGTGAACAGAGAAGGATAATGTTGAGAGCATTTTCTGGATTCAGATCTGGGTTAGCTCATGGCAGTGATTTGTTAAAACACAAGTTTTATGCAACAGAAAAAAAAAGAAAAAGAAAACTAAACAGTTTTTTAAAAAATAGGGTAAAATTAATATCTTTATACAAAGGTGGTTTTTTAAAAATTATTTTGAATTAGCAGAGTTTAAATAATTAGTCCTGAAAATAACATTTTTATTATTTATAAATCAACAACAAATGAAACTCATTTAACATGACTATGGGACCATGTTTATTTAGAGCTGTTGTATTTGTTGCGATCAGCCTACAATAGACTGTGATTGATTTTTTTTACATATACACATTTATTTATTTAGAATCCAAGCTTTACATAACTGTATCTTTTGCAGCACTGTATGAATATCTCCATCCCTTTTGGCCCTATTCTTGCAACGCTTATATTTTTTATTTTGTGCTATTTGCCTCTTACCGCTATTGGAGTTCAGTTTTCTCCTTTCAGGAGTTACACTGGCAGAGGCACTTGTGCTCGAATGCACGCAGCAGCGTCTGCAGGACTGGGTCCTGGGGTACGACAGGGGCAGAGGTCTCATGCAAGGAAAAAAGTTTTTACAGCTGAGGAATTCACAGCCGAAAAACACCCATTGTGGTAAAAATGTGTGGTTAAAAATGATAAGGGGGGTGTGTGTGTGTGTGAGAGTGGGTGTGTGGGTGTGTGTCTGTGTGTAATGTTATACTATAAATTCACAGATGTGTTACCTGCATATGCACAGAGTGTCACACTTGCAGTGGATGTTGCTGTCTCAGGGAATAGCATCCTGAAATGGAATCCATTACCGTGGGGGCAAGGCACTGGTGTTGCTTTCTTCCTGCACTCTTGGGATACCCTGGCAGGTGTTTGCGTCCCCTGCTACACTGGGACACCTGCTATTTCCATAAGCAAGGAGAAAGCATAGTCACTGCCTCCCTGCTTTTATTGAATTTCTACATGTGGGGTTTTTTTTCTGGTTTGTTTTTTTTTTTTTTTTTCCTGGTTGTTTTCAGGGAGGGAGGGTGAACCTGAGATCAAATAAGAGGCTTAAGGGTAACATTATAAAAGCACTGGCGAGCTGTAGGCACATAACTCCTGTGCCGAGTCTTTGTGCCTAATTCCTCCAGGGCATTTGTTAAAGCTTACTCCTCATTATGAATTTCCCAGGCCTTTTCCACACTCCGTCCTCCTGAGGATAAATACTCCCCCTGCCAGAGCTCCCTGCATGGTAGCTTGGCAGCTGGTGGTCACGGCTCTACCCTCTTTCCATGGCCTGCTGTGGAATACCCCAGAAAATTTAGGCAGCACCAGTTTGCCCTGAGCAGGGCTTCTGGGACCACTGATGGGCTGCCATCCTGTGCAGGACAGTGCCTCGGAAAGAGGGGCAAAGGGTGAGCTCCACAGGGCCAGGCAGCTGGAGAAGACAGCCCACCCCCCCCCCTTCTGCTTGTGAGGCTGGAGAGAGCCCACCCCAGGGCTAGGGCTCTCTTCCCAGGTGGATCAGAGCATTTTCTGGGTTATTTCCACCAAGGATAAAATCCAAGGATAAAAAGGACATTTGTAAAGGAATCCAATGGGAAAATGTTCCTAATTGTTTTTCAGGCAAGGACTGGACAAAGAACTGTTTCCCGAGAAAATGTGTCACAACATAATTTCACAAAGCAACACTAGCTTTATGAATGGGTTCATAAGTTTCAGTGTACGCATCCAAATTGTTACAAGGAAGATGAATGCCTAAGAAAATTAATGAGCATATTTAGCGTCTAGTAATGGACTCTGTTCCTGCTGCCTGTGACAATGAAGAGAACCCCGCACGTGATCTCACAAGTTATACCATTACAAAGATTAAAAATCATCAGCATTTCAAAATTCCATGTTAGAAAATGTTGAGTTTTTTAAAAAAAAAATCCAGATGTTAGAGCTCTCAAGCCAGCCAACTCCGTGACCTGAAATGCACATCTTCAGTTATGCAGTTCTTCTGTGCCATACCTATACAATGGCAGAGGCACAGCCTGGGCCAGAGAGATGTTTGTTGTACATTGGAAAGGAGAGGCATTAAGACGCATCATACTATTAAAAAAAAGAAATACTGCCTGCTTGTTCAGTTTAAGATTTCATTTCTGTAGAAACTGTGTGTCCCTTGTGACGCAAGGGTGCCCCTCATGAGTCAGTGACAGCACCTACAGGCAGGGAGCTGGGGCTGGGTCCCGTGCTGGGTCCCATCCTTTGTTTGCTTCTGCCCCTGACAGTGAGGGCAAGTCCCAGATCAACAAGTAACCACTGAATTCTGCATTCAGTGATTGCAGAATCTTTTGGAAGCCAAAAGGAGGTCACAGCTTGGGTGACAATGCCGGTGGAGGCCAGCTGTATGAAAGGCAATCAGGTGTTAGTACCTCACATTGAAAACCGGGTAGTCGGCTTGAGGGATATTTTGGCCTTTCCCAGTTTCCGACTCTCTGTATCTGATATAACAAACAGGATGACCTCTGCAGCACACTCTTCTCAAGTTGGTATTAGACAGACACAGATACTGAAAGCGGGAGACCTCTCCTTTCATCTTCTCTGAAATGGTCAGTTTTTAGGATTGCTCTTGGAGAAAACTTTCTCTACGGTGAACCTGAACTCATCATCACTTCTATGTCTGATATTTAGAAGACACCTATTCAGGCAGGGCAGACTAACAGGTACTTGAAGATGCTGAGCCTTTCGGCTACCATGAGTTACACTTCAGATATTTGGGTCCCATAACATGTAAAATATCTATTTTTTTTAACAAACAGGAAGAGAAAACCAGATAAAACACTGCAGCCATGAAAACAGCCTAGCACAGTTCCACCTTAGATCAGCTGTTCCTGAATTAGATCATAAATGTAATGGGTCAGTTGTCTCAACTGTCTCAAATGAACTTCATTGCACTGTCTCACGCAAGCTAAAGTTCTGGTGCAATATCTATGCCAATACCACAAATACTTGGTGAGTGTTTCCAGTACACTCCACAGCTAGCACCTGCTGGGCCGTGGAACAAAACAAGCCCACTGACATTCAGCTGATTTCCATAAAAATTAAGGCAATGCTAAAGGAAACAAAAAAGCCACGTAGCATGTACATAAATAAATAATATTTTTCCTTATTTGCTAATACGAGGGGAAGTGTCCATAATTAGAACTTAAGAATGCTCTACAAAACCATCCGTATACAAAACACTTTGTCCTTCCATATACTTTGCTAGCTTACTCTGATCCTATGCATTGTCCCATCCTTCCAATGAACACCTCCATTGCCTGCCAGCCTGGTGGCAGCAGGTGCACAAGCAGTTGCTCAGGCCCATATTGATGCTTTTGTCCCCTGGAAGGTGCCAACCACATCCCCAGCTGGCATGGGGATGAGAGGCATAAGAGGCTCTGTGCACGAGGCCGTTCTGAGCTTGAAGCAAGTGGGACACTCATGCCCATATGTGAAGATTAATCTTGCAGTCTGGACTCGTCTTCTCTTTTTCCACCTCCTCTCCCCTAGCTGTGATGTTTTCAAATGAACTGGAGAGCAGAGGGCACTTGCCCTTGGACCTCAGCAGAACCCAATGTCAAAGTATAGAAAAAGAGTTGAAACCTGTGGCACTTCCTTCTGCCTGTATTGTTAAATCCTGTACAAGGAAGGGAAGAAGGTGACATTCGGGTACTGGAATATGGGTAGAAGTCTCTTCCTCTTTCCTGGAAGACAATTGAGAAGTAGGTGAAGTGAGAAGTAGCAACGTATCACTGCTAATTTACAGCACTTGAATATTCTGGTAAAAAAAAAAATATCTAATTTGCGATTTACTTATTTAGATGAAATTTTAGTTCAACTATAATGTCTTCACCTTCCCAACGGTAGTTATATATGGCATGCAGCGTAGATAGAATGAACCTCTTGCAAATGTAGAAATGAGTTAAAAAAATGGATGTTCTGTCCACCCTACTTTACTACTGCTGTGATTTAGTAAAAGACTAGTTGCTGTCAGATCCAGTAATTTGAGACTCATCTTACAACGAAGTATATATGCTGATGAAAAGCTGCTTTAGCAGCAGAGAGACTGCTAATTGTTTGATTATACAGGTCTTCACATTAATGAAGCACTATTCCATGGATTTGGAGCATGGCGTGCAACCAAATTACCACCCCAGCACTCAAGCTGTGAAATCTGATTATTCATTAGCCAGTCAGTGAGTGGTACAAACATCTTTTCTTTTTTCAAACCGTCAAAGGAGAGTGACTGCTTTTTTCCCCCCCACTCTTCCCTTTAAGAATATGAGGTTTTGGACTTTTATCAACGGTAGGAGCTTACTCAAGATTTTAAGGATAAGCATGTTATATAAAGGGGGCTCCTGTTTTCTCCAAACTCTGCTCTTCTTGTATAATTTATCCTCCATGTTTACTTAGTCCTGGCCTCCCCTGAGCCTGTCACTAACTGACAATTGTGGTGCACTTAATAAATTGAGAGTAGACTATATCCTCCCTAATTGTCAAGAGTTACTAAAAGGCAAGAAATCAAAGTGAGGAAAGCTCACAGTGCATCTGCCTCTACCATGCAGACCCGACTGAAGATGGATAGCGAAGAAAGTAATTTCTAAACTTCTTTTATTATTATCTCTTTATAAACCTTGATTATTTTTTTAAAAGGGAAAATTCCTCTCTTGTGTAAAGGATGTGATGGAGAAAAAAAATCATTAGATACTACTAGCAGAAAGGAGTCTCTCTCTCTTTCTTTCTTTCTCTTTCTTTCTTTCTTTCTTTCTTTCTTTCTTTCTTTCTTTCTTTCTTTCTTTCTTTCTTTCTTTCTTTCTTTCTTTCTTTCTTTCTTTCTTTCTTTCTTTCTTTCTTTCTTTCTTTCTTTCTTTCTTTCTTTCTCCCTTGAATTTCCCTGCCCACAGCAAACCTAACCTAAGGGAGATTCCAGCTACGGCCAGTCTGTTTTGTACAGTGAATGTAGCTGGGATCAGTTACAAAATGAGATGAGTGGAAATCCTTCCTCACATAGTGGAGAAGTACTGACATCTCCAGCAAATGGGATTATCTGTAATGAGATTACATACAAAGAGATTAAGATGTGAACTGACACTCCTAGGAGATACAAAAGAGGCTCCTGAGACAACAGAGAAATGAGGTGTCAGAAGCAGAAGGTGGAATTGCTTCCTTGAGAAGGTTTTTCATGATAATGATAATGATCTTACCCGTATAATAGTGCCTTTCATCCAGGAAGATCCCCAAAGAGCTGTACAAATGCCGTACACCAGTTCTTTTCAGACCATCATGGAAAGGCTTCCGCCTCTGGTCTGAGTACAGCAGCTGTTTAACCACATACAACCTGACCTCATAGCAGCACTGGGCAGGGACTATTAAGATAAAGGCTGATTCCGGCGAAAATTTAGGACACCAAAATATAGCTATATAAATCTCAAGTCTGGACATAAGGTCATTCCACAAAACTGTATTTTGGTTTTTGGTTTCCATTTCTTTGGTGTTTCACCTCCTTGTTTTTCACCATTTACATTGACATGTTTAAATAAGAATATTGAATTAGTTTCTTAAATATATTAAAAATGTACCATTTCTCTTTTTCAAAAATTGTGTGGAAAAATTAAGAGACCAAAGCAAGTGGGAAAGAACAAAGCTGTTGGAAGTATTGTTGCGTTGAAGCTTTATCTCTGTGTTCAGGTGCATCTGAAAGCGCAGTGCATCAATTGGCTATTGTCAAGCAGATGATGGACACATTAGACCTACTCATGTCTGTTGACTGACACAGTTTTAAAAACGTGGCATCTCATATTTGATTGACAAGGTTGTGATGGAAGTCACCACAGGCCAGTGCAAACAGAGGAGAGAGCGCTTACATAGAGTAACCTATGACTCAGTCTGGGGTGGTTCATTTTTCGACTCCCAAACCATCACATTACCTACTGAGCCTTTTAAATTCTCTACTTGAAGCTGGCTGGCAACAACTTTGTATGAAAAGCCTCAGAAGACAGACAGTAGGTGTTGTCCAGAAGAAAAAAGGGATAGAAAAAAACCCCTCCTGTGCAGGCTCATAGCTCATCAGAAGAAATATCTGTACTTCAGGCATGGCTTGACGATGTTAGAGAAGCATATGCAGTCCTCAGATACAGCTCCCCTCTCTCTCAGTGCTAAATTACCATCGTTGTTCTTAGTAGATTTTATTATTTTTCTTGTCACTCTTATAAATGGAGTTTAACAAGAAAACAAAATGTATTGAGACAATATGGTCTATGTGGCTTTGCAGCTAAACAAGTCTCCCTGTCAGATTCTTTCAACTCTCTGGCAATGAGGATAATGAAACGTTTTGCTTGCTCCTCCGCTCTCGTGTTTGCTCTGCCAGGCAAACCACCGCCAACAACGCCCAAAGGACAACTTGCTTTCAGAGAGGGGGCTTAGCACTAGCCCGGGGTATTACTCTTCTCATTCCAGTCTCCAAGCCTTAAGTCAAGTTTACTAATTCATCGGTTGCCATGTACCAGAAGTGCTAACTGCTCACAACAGACCCCAATGCTGCATCCTCTGGCACCATGTCTCTTTTCTGCGAAGGAGGTCTGGGTCCTGGCCCTGCCTGGGCTGGTCTGACAGCCTTGTCGTGACTCCCGCCCAGCAAACCGCGTGGTTCCAAGTAAACCTCTCCGTGGTTCGGTGTCCCTGTCTGCAGCATGGATAATAACGCTACTTATCCTGGTAGGGGTGGCTTTTATTTTTCTGGCAGTCACAGTGCACAAAAGAAAAATACGAATCTTTGTACCATCCCTCAGGCATCACAGGCTGTTAAAACCAATACAAGTTACAACTGGTTTACCTGCTGCTACTGCCATTGGTAAACCTACCACCAAGATCCTGAGGGCACTGTACACATGGGAGATCTCGTCTCCTTTGCTCTTCCACATTTGAACTGTGTCATCTCACCGTGGATGAAAACCCACATCCTTATTGATGCTAACAATGCTTTCCTCATAAATGAAGTTATTCTCTCTTCTTTTGTTTTTCCAAACTGAAGTCTTCAGACACTCATATTAGGCCTCTAAAGACACTTGCCAGTATGATCATGTAATTTTAGGTGTTTGGGGCTTTTTCCTGTAACTTTATAATATTGTATGGGCAAAAGCACTAGGTTGACTTGTCCTGGAATAAAGCTGCTTTGAATGATGTAGCTTGGTTTACATGCGCAGCACATCCAGACTCCTGCTACAACATCACTTGTTTGCTGCCCCAGGCTGTGGCTACCTGAGGAATGTTTTTCTCACCTGACCATCCTACTAGGTCCACCCTAGGACACGGCACAGGGTGATGTCTGTCTATAAGCTTCCTCATGCTTTGGAACCTCTCCAGGAGGAATCGGACCAGACACCTGCCTCTTGCCTTATCCAGTTTGGTGAGGATCTGAGACAGGGTGCATACGGCAGCCCTGTCTCTCAGCCAGCTCAGGTGCACCATCAGCTGTCCTGCCCTAGCTCAGCACTGCTCCCACTCTGCCCCAGAGTGTCCCCTGCCAGTTCCAGCACCATCCAGCCAGATTGATTGTCTTCTGTGTC
Source organism: Larus michahellis (assembly GCF_964199755.1). Taxonomy (NCBI): domain Eukaryota; kingdom Metazoa; phylum Chordata; class Aves; order Charadriiformes; family Laridae; genus Larus; species Larus michahellis. The sequence continues at coordinate 70,884,678 of NC_133897.1, read as the reverse complement.
CCTTTCTGTACCAAGAGGCACGTCAAGGAAAGGAGAGCTGAGGCTCACCATGTGCTTCTGAATTAAAAAGCTGCCAGGGCTGCTCACCTGGGTGTGAACGCTGCTGCTGCTGCTTCTGCTGTCAGTAAGCAGCTATTCCTGGCAAAACCCACCATGTCCCAGCATGGACAAGAATCCATTACCCACTGAAGAGGGTCCTGCTTACCACTCTTGCTCTGCAGCATTCAATGATTTTGATCTCCGTCTGGGCTACCGATAAGTGCTTCCAGTCCAAAGCAAGAAACCCAGCAGCTTTCATCACCCGCACAGAAGCTTTCATTTTAAAAATAATGCCTTTCAATGTCAGCTTGGCCAACAGCTGCTTCTAGAAGATTAGAGCTTTTCTCTGCCTTCTCTGGCAACCCAGATGGATTTGTTTGCCTAGTTTACATTGCACTGCATTGTTCAGCTATCTGTAAGCGTGATCAGCGCTGGCTTCCAATATTTCAAAGCCTGTGGCATCATCATCATCTAATACCAATTATGGGGGGAAAAAAGCCTCTTCCAAGTAGCAGCTGTTGAGTTTGGGAGGGGCAGTGGGGTACCCTTTGTGCCTGCACATTTAATCAGCAAGATGAGAAGTATTGGCGCTCACATGACATAGCACTTTCAGGACAAGATACTGCATCTAGTCTATTCCCAGGATTTTCCTGGGTACCTGTCCCAACAGCTCCTGCAATGATGTTTCTGTATCATCACTGCTTCCCAGGAATATCCCAAGATGGCCAGAGGAATGTTTCCCGACTGGCTTCATGTGTTTGTCGTGTCAGCTCCACACCGCCCTACGCGATGTCCTCCTGCCAGTAAGTGGGCTGATGCATGATTGCCTGAGAAAAGAAAAGTTACATTGGATTTATTAGCAGCCTTTGTGTGCTTCAACTTCACCCTCTGACCGGTCTTACAGTATGATGAGCATGTGCTTAGATGTCTCCTTTCACACATTCAAGGAGGACAAACAAGCACAGACTGCCAGATCCCCCCAAAACTTCCATGCTTTTGTGCCTGCAGCTCAGCAGCTAAGTCAGTGTATTAAGCACCACCACCAGTGGTCTGGTTTTTTGGAGCTGCTGAGGACCCACAAGTCCTGTAGGCATCACGTACAGATTCTCCCTGCCCAGCTTCTTTCCCAAAATTTTTCACAGCTCTGTTATTATCTTGCTTCTTTCCTAGCCTGCATTAACTTGCAAGTGTTGACATATGTACTTCACTGTACAGCACGAAGTCCAGTCACTCTGCAGAAACAGTCCATGACAGATCCAAATGCCTAGAACAATACAGATTTTCCTTTACTTCAGCTTATGCCACAACAAAGCTCTTCATGAGTCATTTGGCAGAGACACTGCTCAGTCAAGAAAACATTCCTTAACTTGGGGACAATAAACAGCCCTATTACATATGCTGCCACTTCTTTCCTTTGTTTTATTTATAAGACCTTTAACACAAGAATATCAGCTTCCCTGTGATTCTTCATATTTCTCATTATTTACAGGTATTAGGAATAGTTCATTTCCACCTGCAAATCAACTGTTTGCATGCATATACATGCAAGACGCTATTTTGAACAGGCAGACACAAGCTGTGAGGGACACACTTGAACACTGGAGATGCAGACCATAAATACGTGCAGCCCACTAAGAGATTATAATTTTGGATAGGAACCAATGTTCAATCTGGGGGAACATTTGCACCGCCAGATGTCATAAAACTTGTTATTCCACATTCCTTATGCTGGAAAGTGCTACATCTGGCTCAGGAACACATCAAAGGCTATGTCTACACAGCATTTTGCAGGCAGACTCGGGCTCGATCTGACCGCACTCCAAGCTGGTCAGGACACATGTGGCCACAACAGTGTGGTGCCAAACCCCAGGGAATCAGCCCAGATGAGAAAAAGTGTATATGAGAACAGTCAGAGTTCAGAGCAAGTGTGCCTCCCTGCAAAAATGGCTGTAGATATATAGGCTCAAATTTTCAGGAAACCTCGATGGCGTTTTAGACTTAAACTTCTCCATCTACATGGCTGGTAGCAAAAAGTAATGAAGTTTCTTTTCATAGATCAATAAATTTCTCTAAACCCCTTTGCTACAGTGATAAAAGATGCTTTTATGAAAAGCCAGGAGAGCTTGACAGACAGACACCTACTTCATGAGAGCTCATTCAGGAAGACCCATAGAATCACAGAACAGTTTGGGTTGTAAGGGACCCTTAAAGGTCATCTAGTCCACCCCCCCTGCAATGAGCTGGGGCATCTTCAACTAGATCAGGTTGCTCAGAGCCCCGTCCAACCTGACCTTGAATATTTCCAGGGATGGGGCATCTACCACCCCTCTGGGCAACCTGTGCCAGTGTTTCACCACCCTCATGGTAAAAAATACGCTCCTTCTATCTAGACTAAATCTACCCTCTTTTAGTTTAAAATCATTACCATGTCCTATTGCAACAGGCCCTGCTAAAAAGTTTGTCCCTATCTTTCTGATAAGCCCCCTTTAAGTACTGAAAGGCCCCAATAAGGTGGTCATGGCATGGATCATAGCCGCCTGTGACATACAACCTCAGTTCAAAGCAGCGGAAAGAATTAGCATCTTTGAAACTCTTTGTCCAGGAGCTCTCAATTTTTTGCATGCTGAAGCTTTTCAGGTTTTTGAAGCAGATTATATCTTCAGAAGTTCAGATAGTATTCCAGGTTGGTTGCCGAAAAATTATCAACAGCTGACACATGAGAAGTTGGTCTGTGATGAGCCAGAATAAATTTGGTGCGGACGCTCTGATCTTCACCATAGCAAAATTACTATTAGCTTTCTTTAAAAAAGAGTGTATTCCAAAACACAGTCTCATTCATTTAATGAAAGAGTGAAAAGTTATGTTTTATACAAGCTCAGTTATCTTATAATATCAGGCAGACTGCATTTATTTATCACCTATTTCCATGTGCTTGTAAGGCAGTTTGAGTTTTCCTTTTCCCCAGTTAACTGCATTTGGACAGAAGTCAAAAGTTTATTTAAAACATGAGAGAAGCACTGAAGAAGCACAGAAGCAAAATAGTGTCATGTCCTTGATTTTGTCATGTGTTGAAGCAGCTGCCAGCCCTGGAGCAGATGGGAAACCTCAGCTTCTGATGCTATTTCATTAGGTCTGCTCATGTTGGGAATGGGCTCCAACAGCTTGAGATCCACCTGATCTTTGATGATTCTTCTCCAATGCTCCCTTCATGGAGGGATGAACCTTATCCTCCATTTCCATGATGCCGTGCAATGCCGAAGTTAAGACTCAATGGCCTTGGTGACTATTAGGCAGGTATTCTTTATTGCAGCGCCGGCACACAGGGGATTGCTCCACCTAATGTGCACGCCGACTGATTTAGAAGTACAGATGCCCAAATGCATGCTAGGCATTTTGTAAGTTGCTTGCAGAAAAACAACGGCCCTGGCCCAAAACCTGCTTTCTGTGTGAATGCAGACCATGAAACACCAACCAGATAGGTGACGGTTGTCTTCAAACATCCTGGATTTCCACAGCAATGAAACATAGCTATTTCTGGTCTCCTTCTAAGGAAGTCAACAGTGTGATCTCCCCACCTGAGTTTAGGAGTGGACTTTTGCCTGGTGAAATAAGCTTGGTGTGTGGGTTTGTTTATGCAGACTTGAGCATAACTCGTTTCCTCGGGTGAGAGCCGTTTGCCCAGACTTAGACAGTACAAATGCATGTGATTTACAACGAATTCAGTGGGAAGTCAGCATCTGGATCTGCAGTATTTCAAATTATTGCTTCATACTGAGAATGACGTGCCTCAGCTTTTAAAGTGTTTCATGTGAGATACCCAAAGGAAATTTTGAGCCTACAGAGTTATCATTACTGAGCTACTGCGACTACTATCTGTCTTAACATTTCACTGTAATGAAGTAATATTTAAGTTACCACCAAGTAGGGTCTTGCAATACCTCCTTAAGCCAAAGGGTGGGTGAGCACCAGAGACGGTTCCAAATTTTGTCACTCCAGGGGTGGATTTTGCAAGTGGCCCGTTTCTCCTCAATCCCAACCATCCTGCCACACTGGATAATATAACTTGCACCTCTCTCTGGCATGCACTGTCCATCAGCTGTCATAAAACTTGGGGCGACATTTTATTGATCAAACCTTTTGGAAATGTGCCATTCCCAAGTAAAGCCTCAGCGTGATAGAGGTAGCAGAAAGCAAATAGTTATTCCAAGGCAAAGCAGTTCCGTTTTTTAGTCATGGAGTCACCGTTAATGTACTACTGTCACCTTTCACCTATATTGCAAATTTAAAGCCCCTAAAAACAACAGCAACTGACAAAACATTATCGTAGAGGAGGACTGTTCAGATCTCTCTGGGTGACACTAAACAGTCCGTGTCTATGTTACACCGCTGGGAGCCTTCTTCTAGGGCAGATGTACAGTAATTGCTACCAGTCCCAGCAAAATCCCAGTAAGCACTGAAGATGAAAACAGGCAAGGGAGAGGGAGACCTTTGAAGAAACAAAGGCTACAGCAAGGGAATTTGGCCATGCTTTACAGTCATCTTCTGGCATTTATCTCCAAAATGAGAGGAGCACTGCAAGACACCCGGGTCCAGGCAAGGGGCACGAAGGGAGCTACGGTGCTTCCCAGCCCGGTACCAGCAATAAAATACTGAACCTGGAGTTCCTGAAATAAATGTGCCTTAAAAATGGTGGAGATTTCCTCTTCTTTGAGGGATGAGGACTTCTCTGGGCAACCAGAAACCCTCTCATGATGTGAAAGACCTCTTGAGGCCATGGAAGACCTCTTGAGTTCTAGGAAGAGGAAAGGGTATTTTTGCTTCTGCTTGTGAGGAGAGATAAGGAAAGACTACTTGAAAGGCACTCTTTACTTGTCTCTGGCAAGTAAGGAGTGAGATCTGCTTGAACAGTCCTAAGCAGAAGACAGCTCTAGTCATACAATACCACATTATAAGTCCATCTGCTTCACAGAAAGTTATGTTCAGTAGGTATTTACAGATCTAATTTCTCTCTTTAGTTCTTTTTCATCAGGATAAATGTGATGAACTTTAAGACGCAGGAAGTTGGGAGAGTGAGGACAAAAGAAATATAGATGAATTTCAAGGTAAAAAAGTACACTCTATCCTCAATTCACTTAGCTTAAGTACTCTATGAATATCTGAACAGCTGGTGATTTTGCATATTGTATCATCTGTGCTGTGGTATGGAGGTAGAGGGATATGTATAATAACAACAGGCTTTGGGGCTTAACTGAGAATTGCCCAGGATTTTGTTGATATAAACCAGCTCTCTTAGTATAAGAGTAGATTTTATACCCAAGTTTTCACTTTTCGCGTTTGAATTTTCATTACAATGCTGATTATTATAATTTCCTAAAAAAAACCCAAAAACAAACCAGCAAAACCAAAACACAAAAAAGGCAAGTCATCTCTCCAATAGAAACAAGAACAATGCCTTTTACTGGAGTTTCATGAATGCACTTCAATGTCACTTGAAAGTCTCCTGAATAGTCGAGCTGCTTGGTTTCTATGAAACAGCCCAGGAGTCTCTCTCTGTCCAGCTCACGCAGCTAAGTTAAGCTCTTATTAAACTCAGTTGTTATTTTTCTAACAGATTCTTAATTACTGTTTTTTGAAGCAACAATCATCCCACGCTTCGCATTCGCTTTGTTTCTCCACCTCTTCGTGCGGTGCAAGCATGTGGGCAAAGCGTGGGAGGCTCCAAGAGCCCAAGCAATTGAAAATTGATGCAGCGCTTTAAAATAAAGGAATGATCCTTATTATAAAAGGGGAAAAACAAAGTAGCACACTGAGATAAACAAAGACGCACAGACAATGCAAGGAAAATAATATTAGCAGATGTTGAGCCAGCCGTTAATGATCTGTTTTATATTTAAATCTATTGCTTGAATGCTGGAGCCAGAACACCAAGGAGCGAGAAAGAAGCCTGGCAGCAGCCACGCACTTCACTTTTATTGCTCTGACTCCAAGCATTGATGTTGCCTTTTTAAGTTATCAATATAATTTTTTTTCCATGCGAGTTGAGTGTTGATGGAAAAGCAGAGCTGATGCCACTGAGAGGGAAGGGGTCTCCTTACACACCCGGCAAGCAAACCTCCCCATGCACCCAGACCCCTGCAGCTTCTTGGAGGACAGTGCTTGAGGCTTGTTCACTTGTAGGACCCGGACTGAACCCTTCATGCACACCTCTCCTGTGAGGACAGGCTGAGAGAGTTGTGGTTTTTCAGCCTGGAGAAGGGAAGGCTCCGAGGAGACCTTACAGCGGCCTTCCAGTACTTAAAGGGGGCCTACAGGAAGGATGGGGAGGGACTCTTCAGGAGAAAGTGGAGTGATTGGATGTGGGGTAACGGTTTTAAACTGAAAGAGGGGAGATTCAGATTAGATATTAGGAAGAAATTCTTTACTGTGGGGGTGGTGAGACGCTGGAAGAAGTTGCCCAGGGAAGTTGTGGATGCCCCATCCCTGGAAGTGTTCAAGGCCAGGCTGGATGGGGCTTTGAGCAACCTGGTCTAGTGGGAGGTGTCCCTGCCCATGGCAGGGGGTTGGAACTAGGTGATCTTTAAGGTCCCTTCCAACTCCAACTATTCTATGATTCTATGTCATGAAGGAGCTGCAGAGATCAGATAAAGCTTGAAAGAGGCAGATGAGCCTGTGAAAATGAGAGAGAAAAGACTCCACATTCAGGTTGTAACCAACCTTCTAAACTGCACACTGTCTGCACTTCGTCAGGGACACCTGCGCTGCACACCTCGGGGTCATTTTGAGTAAAACTGCAGGCCCTCAGCACTCCCTGCAAGGAGAGGCAGCTGGGCGAGCTGCCGCTCGATTGCCATGTGAAGATGACAGCGTGGTGACCTGCCCGTGAGGAAAACCTGCCTGGTGCTCTCAGCACTGTCCATACGGCAGAGGGATGTCCTCTTGCCACCAGGAGCAGTGACAGCTTCCCTCTGCTCATGCTGAGCACGGGCTCGTTCACCGCACGGCCAGACCAGAACTTAGTCCCCCGTTGCTTTCTGACCACCCCACCTGCCTGGCCAGCAGCCACTGCTTGCCAAAGCCAAGCCCTCCCCGCTGCTCCTGTAAACCTGCCCTGCACCAACAAGCCCAAGATATTCTCAAAGTCATAATCCAAGGCCTAAAACCAAGGCGTTGCTGAAGAGGTGATACGTCATGTCTGCAACGAGCGGCTCCATGGAGTTATTTTGGCATGTGGGGCAGGTTGGCACAGAGCACATCCCCGCTTTCAAGACCCGTACAGCTTGTGCCGGGTAACAGGCGCCACAGCTGCCTTTTATACTGGTTCCTCCCCACAAAGGATACCTCAGTTTTCAGCAATTTACCACTCCAGACATGTTTGTTGCAAAGCAACGTGATGGATAAAAGCTCGAGGGAGAAAAGCTCCCTCGTTCACCGTTCAGTCAGGGTCAAACATTCAATTGCAAACCTGCAAGCATCTACACAAGAACAAAATGTCATAATATCATCTCAAGATCAAACTTCAGCTAATTTAGGCAGCATCAGAGAGAGATGGGTCTCTTTTGATGCTGGAGCAAGATCCTCCCCCCAAGATGGATCCTATCCCCAACACCACCCACACCCCTGTGGGGTCGAAACCAGGTGCGTGGGTCTGGACAGGGCTACAGCACCCTTTGCTCAAGTCCCAGCCTGAGCTGTGGTGACCTGGGACCTGCCGCATCCTGCAGCATGCCCCAGCTGTTTGGACTAGACATGTCCGATGGACGTGGTCAGCTTGGCTGCTCTTCCAGGCCTGGGCTTCTTGGTCTATGCCAGAGTTCCTTGCTTTAAGTTTCCTTTTGCTTTGCATGAGATGGCTGCCCTGTCCTCACCCACCCTGTCTCCTGGAGCAGCTCCTAATTTTCCGCCGTCTCCCCCTCTCCTTTATATTTACATTTGCATTTGCATTCCCTAATAAATACACTGCTTCTACCTTTCAGGGTGGTATTTCCTGCTTATGCTATTTTCAGGACTTCGGTAAAACTTTGTAAATCACTGCTCCTGAGGAACAGATACTACCCAAACAGTCTGTTAGTTCCACAGTTGTCTGCTTGCTGTCAGCCTGACATAGACAGGGAACTCCATAAGTAAACACAATAGAAAAAAAAAAACCCAAACCCAACCTAAATGTAAAGGGCGTCGCTCCAATGTTTCCCCCTGTGCTTCTCGGTACCCAGAGAAAGGGTGCTGGGCTGCTCGCAGCTTTTGACCCAGCTCCAGACCACCAGGAGCAGAGACTGCCATTGTCAACTACCTTCTGTCCCCTCAGGGGCAGGGGTGTCCTCACTAGATCAAAGGATCTGTACCAGTAGGGTATAGATCAACGTCTAATATTGATATCTATATATATAGACCATTATCTAATATCTAATCAATATCTAGGATCAACTAGACATTGATTCCCCATTAAATTATTGGATCTGTCAGGCTGTTTGATTCTCTTCTGTTACTATGACTGTAATGAAAACATCATTGCAATCTATTATTTATACCAACAATTCATACCAACCACTACCTAACTTAGAGTAATAATACAGTTGCTTTTAGGTTTTTTAAAATAGAAAATTTTAATCCATTTTACTTTTGTCACACTGATTTTAGATCATTGCATGTTTTTCAGTTAGAACAGGACAATTTCATCCAAGACATGCTCTGCTTGCAACACGAATTTGTGCAACTTCCGTGGCTCCTGCTCCACCGCCCATCCACCTGGACCCCCATGGGCCTCTGCGGCGTGACGGGCCTCTGCGGCGTGACAGTCCTCTGCGCCAATCAAAATGGATATGGCAGCAAGTCAGGAACTTTGCAGATGCCTACCATGAATGTACAGGTACTTTTGGTCTTCACACTTGAAATCTCACCCCTGAAAGCTGTCAAATTTTTTTAAAAAAAAAATAATCAGCAATTACATCACTTTCATTAATACTCATTTCACCTTGTGTTGATGCCAGTAACAACCCCGATGTTACTGGCCCAGAATCTTCTTCAAGCCAAAGGTAATTTTAGTCAACGGGATTGAGCGAGGAGTTGCTTTTAATACTGACCTTCACCTTCCTGCTTCACCGGAACTCTCCCACTTTTCAGAGACAAGAAAGGCTCGGCCAACCCATAAAAAGCTCTTCAGTTCAAGTTATACAAAAATGTTAATTTAAAAACATTAAATAATTTTTGATGCTCTTTAACATCCAGAAACACCCCTTCTGACCTGACATGTGTACCCCGACAGCCCAGAAAAATCAGACCCACGGCTTTTTGGTATCTCCTTTTCCATTGCCTGTGTTTGCAATTATCTCCCAACGAAGAGAGTCATGTAAAGTCAAAGGAAACAGAAAGCAGATCTGTGCTTTGAATCTTGCACTCACCACACTTCAGTAACACATTGCCTTGCAAGTCACTGTTGTGAACGCTAACATTTGGTGGTGAACAATTGGGACAACATTACTGTATCCATTATATATTAATAACAGATGCGTGTGTATCCTATTTTTTCTTCCCTTTCTGTCCTCCCCTCCCCTTTTCATTATAATTAACAAGGCAATAAACATGTAAAAGTTAAAAATCACAGAAGTGGAAAACTGATAAAGGCCTCTGAAATGATACCGAGGGAAAAAAAAGAATCGGTGAACCAGAAGAACGTATAAAGTTATTGCCGTCGAGCTTTGCAGAGAGCACAAAAAATGGAAGAATAATAAATAACAAGGGCAGGTCAGTTTTCCAGCAACAGCTAAATCCGAGGTGAGCTGAGCTGACTTAAACAACCTGTGTTACAATATAAACAAAGGGAGAGATTCCTCAGGCAGGAATAATAGATGCTCTCCGGGTTTACGGGCTGGGGAAGGAGAGGTATTTTTTAAGGCGCTCAGACGTCCAGGAGCGTGGCCAGCTGCACCCAGCGCCGTGGGGCAGCCAGGAGCAAATGTCCCACCCAGCCTGGCTCATGGGGACCGGGGTCCTCCCACAGCCCATTGTGCCTCGCACACCGTTAACAGAGCGCAACAATGACCGGCCGAACGGCGACAGTGCCCCAGGAGCGAGAGGGGAAATTCAGCCTCCACTGTGAAAAATGGGAATAACCGGAGAGAGCAGTGGGTTTTTGAGGAACCCCGCTGTGGTAAGTGCTAGCTTCGTCTGTCTCCTTAGCCGTTGCCCTGCCACCTCGTCCCCAAGCGTACGTGCGCTTCCACACACAGACACGCTGGCACACACAAGCCTATACTTCCCCCCAGCTGAAAGCAGGAACTCCTAGATAAAGTGCATACGCCGAGGTCTTAAGATCAGTTTAATGAACCATCATGACTAAATTTGGCAAGATTTCCCAGCTTGCTTCTTTTCTGTACCTCAGACTGTTTTGATCCATTTGTGAGAAATTTAGTTTTGGCAAGTGAAAGTCCTTTATCACTGCCAGTGGTTAATCTGCGCTGTGACACATTCATTCAACCAGAGAAAATCCAATATTGACATTTGTACCTTGGGGGGAAAAGAGGTTAAACGCTGGATATAAAATAAACTCCTGGACTGTGGCAAGCAACCGTATAATATCTATTTCATGTATAGGCGTGTTTCTTTCCCTGAGAACTCAGATGTAGCTCGATCACATCTGGACTTCACTATTACTCCACATAATTGGTCAAATAGATGCTATTGGACAACATCTGGAAGTGGCTCTGATAGCCCAACTCAGCTGTTCCAACCTTTTGGTGGTCCACTGAGAACTGGCTGTTCACATGCTGCTAAATCTCTTCCTTGTTTCCACCTGTTAAATAGCATTAAAAGGCAGCTTAAAATACATTAAATACTCTCCCAACATTAATTTCCTCTGTAAGCAATTACTGTCTTGGCCGCAAGGATGTTTTGCAGTTCTGGTAAGACGGAGATGGTCTGTGTGGCCAGACATTCACACATGGGAAGGACCGACCCCACAAGTCTGACTAAAACGTGTTGTCACCGTTAATCATTTTCGTTACTGCTGTGCCTAAGAGGCGGCCAAAAAAATGAAACCCTGTTGCGCAAGGCAGTGTACAAACGCACCGTGGCATGAGGCTCTGGCTCCGAAGAGTTCACAGCCCGACAAGCCTTCATCGCCCTCTTCCCATCTATTTTTAAGTCATTCATTTGATTCCTAGAGCTGGGTTTAAAAGTTCTCAAATTTGCCACCTTTGCATATATTGTGCAACGCCTTTATCCATAAACGGTCTTACTGATTTCCGGAGACCTATTTTATAGATTTATAAGCTTTTTTTTTAGGCACACATGTACCTACATTTGGGTAGGCATGTATATTCTGTATTTCAGACTGTACACAGGTATAAATATGTTAGTCTAGAGAATATTTCCCAGAGAAAGATCAGAGCATACAGAATTAAATTATCTCTCTCCAAAACTAACTGTGCTTTATCTTGGGTGTAGTGCTGTTGGAAATAAGTGTTCAAGCTAAGCGTTTGTCAACATGAACAAAGGTATCAAGGTAATATTGCAATAATAATCAAAGCTGGCTGGTTTTTTGAACTGTGATTAAGCCTTGCAAACCATTTCACTTCACTTAAAAACTTCTGAATGGCCAAATGACTTTTTTTACACTTTGCCATTGAAAAGAATACGGCGGAAATGTTGGAAGTAACCTGTGATTCAGATTTAACCAAGTTTAGGCAGGAATTTGAGAAGTGGCCAGAGCTAGAAATAAGCCTCTGTTGCCAATTATTCTCACTGACGACAAACAGAAACAGGACCCTTTATATAAAGCTAACTTTTAAAATCTATTAACTGCTTCTTTCCCTTACATCTAGAATTTCATCCGTTAATAATGAGCCAAATCAAAATGATGATGCTATCACATCGACTGTCTGGTCACCCTGAACTTGCATTGCTCGCCTACAAAATTCTTTACATGTGCTGAGGCCAGAGCTACTCACCCTGAACTTTGCGTATGTAACACAGAAGGGCTTAACCTATGACAAAGACAATAAAGCCAGGAATGGCATCCTGACAACTACGTTTTCCTGATATAGTCATTGTGATTAGAGAGATAACACAGGAAAGTGAGGTGAACATCAGAAACTGATAAACTCGGATGCAGATCTAATGATTAAAAAAAACTTTTCACAGCGCTAAATGTGATTTCCGTAGCAGGGAAGATACCAGCCACCCAGAGCTGGAGTGACGCAATATTCAGTGGGGCTTAGTCCGATCAAAGGTATGGGCATATCTTTATTAAGAAACACTATGGCCAACAAAGCTGAGGAAAATCATCACAGAAGTAACACCCAGAACCAAGGCGAGGGAACCAAGCATTATTTACCTAGACAACAAGAAAGCTTTTGAGGCAGCAGCATACAAAAAGCTGATTCATATGAGAGGATTGCCACAATTTACTCAAAAGCATAATGTTTTCATTCTCAATTGGGAAGTAATTTACCTGATTACAAAAATAAAAAAGAAATAAAAAAAAAAAATCAAGACCCTCTTCTGCAAAACTTTTACAGTAGAAAAGCATTTCAAGGGGTTGCCCTGAGGATCACCTTATTGGAGCTCAGGTGAAGGCATCTGTAATAAGAGAAATGGAGAGGAAGGCGATCATATCTGTAGCACACGCAAGCAGCGTTAAGAACCAAAATTTAAGAAAAGGCTTATATAAAAAACCAGGTCAAATAAGGGACATAGGGATATATAGGCATTAACAGAGAGGAGTGAATGAGTCTGATATTGAGGACAAAACTGCAAGTCCAGAACAGACCTGTGAAAGCATCACGCTGGTGAAATGAAGGTGAGATGAGCAGGACAGAAACATCCTGTCATGGCACTTAAAAACGATACAAAACTGTGTATTCTGCTAGACACGGGATGTGAATCGGCAGGAGTTTTGCTCAGCAAAGATCACAGACCCAAAGCCTTCTCTTCGTGGATGTTAACTAACCACACACCCGTCCCCAGGGAACTAGACAGGTGGCAGAAGAGACAGCATGTCCCCAAAGCTGACCCCTTCTCAAATATAAAATTCTATCAGGCAATTGAAATCAGTGACACTACAGTGGTGACCCGGTCACACAGCTGGAGACAGTGTCATGGAATCACGGAATTTTTCAGAGTTGGAAGGGACCTCTGGAGATCATCTAGTCCAACTCCCCTGCTAAAGCAGGACTGCCTAGAGCACGTCACTCAGGACTGCATCCAGGTGGGTCTTGAAAGTCTCCAGAGAAGGGGACTCCACAACCTCCCTGGGCAGCCTGTTCCAGTGCTCTGTCACCCTCACCGTAAAGAAGTTTTTTCTCTTATTTGATCGGAACTTCCTATGTTCCAGCTTGTGTCCTCCTAAATCACCCTGGCAGGAGCCAGCGGTGAGTCAGAGCTGTCACCTCATCATCTCATTGTCTCTGCAAAGGGGAAGGCTACATTTCCAGTTTTGCTTGCTTTCACCTTTTTTCCTGTGTTTTATATTCACAAGCATGCACAGCTTCTGCGGTGAAGGACATAGAGACATATACACATGTACATATAGTTTGGTTTCTGTTAGGTACTGAGGGTTTGGTTTCACCAAAGTTGTCCCAGTGCCCTACAGGGCCACATAGCAAGGAAATGATATCTAATCCATTCTGTATTACCTGGTTCCTTTAATGTGGAGGCTATTCCAGAGATAAAGAAGGTGCATTGCCAGCATTTCCTAGGTACTCAGTGGCTATTAAAACTTTAGCCTTTAGAAGAAAAAGGTTAAGGTCTATTATTATCCCACAGCTCCTGTCAAATCAGATGCAGCCATGGTTTCCCTCTACATTTAAGGTCCCTCTTCATGTGCAGGGAGCACTTATTACCGGCATCATCTTCATAATCTTGGGATGGAGGCTCATCTGGACCTGGTGTCTTCCTAATCTTCATTAACTCTAATTTCATTATCACCTGTCCTGGAGTGACCCTGAGATCACTCACTACTTCTTTCTTCCTCCTCGGGGAAATGAATTTCTGTTTCTGTTCTCAGCTACTGAACTGCTTTCGTGAGCCCTGCGGCAAATAATTAATATTAGCAGTATCCCCATCGTCTCTCACAGTCCGGGTGCCCCACCCCACCTGAAAAGCTCTGCTGCCTTCTTGACTCATCTCTCTGTTTCTGATGTATGTTTTTAAAAGCCTCTAGAATACTCAGCTTGGCTCGGTAGTCTTATTTCATCCCTTGCGTGAGCTTTTGGCACCTTTTTTTAAAAAATCCATCTATTAACCTTCCTATTCCTCACCTTCCTTTCTTGCATTTGATGTTCACCAGCTCTCAGATGTCTTTTGCATGACATAAGAACCAATTTTTCCAGTTAATTATTCAACCTCTTCTCCTGGCTCTCCCCTCCCCCTAAACGAGAGTGTTACAAAGATGGGCTCAGGATGACAGAGCATCACCAGTGTAAAGAAACAGACTGAATTGAAGGTCTTCCCACAAAAGAGAGGTCTCAACCAAAAAGCTCAGACCCCACCACCCCCCAGCTACTGCAGGGAAAGTTTTGTAAAAACCAGCTTCCTCCCCAGCAGCGGCAGAGGATGCTGTTGTCTGATAACGTGGCAGGGCAATAACATTTTATTTCTGTCCCGCACCTAACTAATGGGGCTGTTTGTTTGCCACCAAACAGAAACAAGTAGGGGGGAAGAATGATGATGACCGAGAGAGGAGGGAAACAGAAAGAAACCTTTTCTTCAGCTCTGCGTCTTTGACAAGCATCTGAGGTAATAAACGGGGAGTTTTATGAGCTAATTGCGTTTTAATCAATTTGAGCTCTTAACTGCATTGGAGAGGCTGCTAACTTGTATTAGATTCATGTATGGTTTTACACTGCGTCCCCACCGTTAGCAGCTTTACGATAACGAAGCCCCCGCCGCCGCCGTCACCATGGGCTGTTGCTCCTGCGGAGCGCGCGGGCAAGAAAAACTCCCCCGGACAAAAACAAAGAGGAAGAGCAGGATCCTTTGCATAAGCCAGGCGAAAAAGGAGCGATTGTGCTGCACGACGTGGGGCGAGAGTGGAAGTTCGGCGGCTGGCAGCAACCCACGGCCACCGATCTTTGGAGAGAGAAATCCTGGCACAGCGAATTTGGGAGAGTCCAATAAAAATGTGGAAGTGAAGGCAGAAAACTCGCTCCTCCCGGTTGTGTACGTGTGTCCACACAACCAGCATATGTTAAGCCTTTAAATGAACATTTGGCCGTGGAACAGTAGCTATGGCAATACGCAGGCACGAATTTATGTACTGTACATACATATCGCATAGAAAAGCTCTCTGTTTCTGAACCGGACTGACAGCTGCTTGAAATTTTCCCCTTCGCTTTCCCTAAGGTCTCAGGTGTGGGATTCATGAGCCAGTGTCTCAGCTAGAACAGGTGTCTATCGCTGTGTAAATAGCAATTAGGCCCAAATTTCAGACTTTTTTCAAATCCCTATCTGAGGAAAAGCCCAGGAATAAATAGTTGCTGTAACGGCCAGGGGTATTGTGTAGCATTATAGCCTCCAGCTGGGCTATTACATACTATAGACGGGTGAAGAATACAAGCACCTGACAGATGTGTTCTGTTAGCTTCATTAGAAAAGAAACAAAGAAACTCCTCAATTAATAGCAGTGGAGCCAAAGGGAAGGGGGGTGAGGGAGGGAGGAATCATAGCCTGTTATTTAAACAGAGTCAGGGAGCCTTTCACTGATGGCTTAATATGATTCATTAATAAAAACAGCTTTTTGAATGCCCAGTTTAAGTCAAAAGAAATCACTAGCGCATTTTTTTTTTTGTTGGTGGTGGGTATTTTTTCCCTGCAAAAGAAGGGCAAAATGACAAGCTGGAGTTGCTGAATTCAATTTGTGCGAGGCTGGTCCTTCTCAAAGCCCCCTTTCCGTGGGGCATTCGTCCCTCGGGGTGGTGGCACAGTCCTCGGGAATCGACAGGGTCACATCAAGACTTCGGGTGAGAGAGATTTGCAGGGGTAATATAGAAATGTTCCACATCTCAACCGGGAAGCCTTAATGATTTTAAAGTGTCAAAATGGAGCTCTTCAATATAATGGAAATCAGATGCGTCTAGAAAGTCACACCTTCCCATCACAACACGTTATTCCTGTTCTGGGGGTCTGAATGACCGGTAAAACCACGCTGAGCATAGTTCTGTGTGCCACTTCTTTAAAAGCGATGTATTTCATATCTCTATTTAATGCAGTTTTAATCATAATAAATGCTTGTACAAACTGTATTGTACTTCAGCTCCTTCTTATGCACAGGCATACAACAGGGTTAAGGATCCTGCAGCTGGCTGCAGAAACCACTTCTCTTCTACTCCTAAAAATAAGCTGAAGTCATCCCCACCTTTTTATAACAAACAGCAAAACTCAAATGCAACGTAATCCTTAAACTGCAGTGCTTACTGCTGTCACTGGCGGTGGCAACAAGAACTATCTTCCCAACACACATTTGAAAGGGAGGGAGGCATTTCCAGCATTTACAGGTTCAGGGAGCTCACAACATGAAGCCGTGGCTGGAGGATTTTAAATAGGAAGAAATTGCTGCAGCGCCTCCATGGGGTGGCGTAAAATAAGGGGGAGGCAAAGGATCGTTCAGGACCTGAGGGTACGGGAGGAGCCGTTCGATGGAGATAGATAGCCATCATTTGCTCCCTGACCTGCCAAACCGCGCCAAGAGAAGACCCCGCCAGATCTACCAGCCTCTGCCTGGGCAAGGGGAGGGTGATGGAGTGGCTCTCGCACAGCCATCTCTGGATCCGTGCTGGTCCAAGTGTGATGACGGCAAAGTCAATGCACTGAGCTGGGGGGTTGGTTTGGTGAGATACGTTACAGAAAGACTGAGGAGACCAACAATACAGATCAACTCCTTTCGCATATTTCCCTACAAGTTGTTTCCCACAGCGCACTAACGGATGTTTTGTCAAGCCTGCCCCTAAGCATACCAAACGATGGGTCTTCCATCACCTCCCAAGGGACGGTCGTCCACGATCAAACAGATCTTGCTGTCAAGAAGATTTCTTTTACATGTCCAGCCTAATTTTTCCTATCCTTAATTTCATCCCATTACTCTTAGTTAAACCCACTCCTATTGTCCTAAATAATTCACCTCCCTCAGGAATTTATCCCCTCCATATATTTGTAGGCTATTCTTTTGTCCCACTGTAGTCTTCACTTAGCAAAGCTATCTATATTTAATTCTTTTAATCTCTCTTCATAAATTAGTCCCTCCAGCCAGTGAGGGGAAGGGCATATTTGAGACGTTATTCAGTAGTGAGCTAGGATGCTCTGTTGCGTTCTGGGGATATCTAGAGCATGGAAAATGCCTAGGGGAAGCCTAAACATTCATATTATTACTTTTTTTTTTTTCCCCAAGTGTTTGAACTGCCATAGACAAAGTGATATTTCTGAAGGAGAAAAATATAACTAAAGACCTCTGTTTCATTCTCCCCTTTCTGCCCCACTGTTATAAATGTCTGCTTTGTCCTCAGTTAATAATCTCCATCACCAGCTGTCCAGCTCTTGCTTACAAGCTTTGCCTTCCTTTACACCCCAACCTTGGATTTTTATGTCTGGGTGAAAAGCAGAGATTCAGACAGTCAATGTAAAAACAGGTTAAACTATATACAATAATAAACAAGTGCACTGCTGCTGCGGCACGCTGGGGCTTTTTCCATCAGGCATGAAGAAGCTGTTTACTTGTCATGGTTTGTGTACTTGTGACAAAGTTATTGCTTTTCTAATGTACATAAATTCCCCATTAATTAGATAGCACCACTGTCTTCTTTTTCTTCTTTTTCTTACTCTACTGATAGAATCAGACAATAGCTGCACTCTCGCCCTTCCCACCCCAAACTAATGACTTGGAGGATTCAGACTTACGAGTTAGATGCAAACTAATGACTGGTTTATTTGAATTGCTGGTTTCCTTCCTAAGGCAGTTTGTATGACAGAACTGGTAGAAAAGTCTCCCTTTAGGAGAACACTGTATAATTCTGCGTGTCTTACATTTGTTTGCTGCAAATCGCTCTCTGTTCAATCAAGCTCTACATCTGAAGAAAATTAAGTGACTTATACCAGGAGACGAGGATGCTGTAGTCCTTGAACATTTTTTTTTTAAAAGTAGTAGTTGTAGTTGTTGCTATTGTTATCATTTTCATTATATTTGTACTTCATGGCACTTTTCCTGTGTAGCTTAAACACTCCTTTACCACCGAGTGGAATTTTACACTAAAACTTACATCCTACCACAATCTCAAGGTAACCATTAGTATTTGTTAAAGGGACTGTAACAATATTTGACTTTTGTGTTGAAAACAGATTTTCAATTATTTTAAATACAACCAAAGACTTGGAATGAATGGGCCTGTGCACTGGAAAAATTTAAATATCTAAAGGAGAAATGCAGAATCCAACACATGAACCAGTGCCCGTAATTGGCTCTGATACTTCAGCAATTTATTTATTTTTCTCTACAGCTGACTTAGTTAATACCATAAAATGAATTCAGTACTTGCCAAAATGCCTATTGCAAAAAAAGTTGAACAATTCATATTTGGGTCATACAAACCTGAAAAACATTAGACACCAATAAATGATGTCTTCTGGAGGATGTGAAAATAAACAGACCGGCATGTTAATGTGAACCAGCCCGTTGGCTATTATTTTTTCTGTTTGCATTGTGGCAACACATAGGATCACTTTTGGTTATAAACACTGTACAAGCATGAAATCCCAAATAATACTTAAGATTTTTTACTTTAAGGAAAGTAATTGGATTGGATGAAGGTAGGGATGCATGTGCACATGTACAGGAAAAAAAACTATAGGTGACATGCACAAGGTGTCCTAGGAATGCCTTCTTTCTCTCAAGTATTCCTTCTCTTCCACCACAAAGCCGTTTGCCTGTTCAATGACCAGAGCGATGGCTTAACGTGGCTGGTGGTGGCTATTTCCAGAGTTAGGAGATGCCCACAAAGAAGACTTTATCCACAAATTGCGAGAGCCTTAGTTCCTTCCCCCTGGAGTCTCGGGGCCAAGCTCCTGGCACGGTATCCCCCCGCCTCCGACGGCTTTGTTCCAGGAGCACAAAGTGCACGTTTACTTCTCTTGCTATGTTTATGGGTCAACTTGAGTGCAAAATGCGAAAAGACAGAGGCCGGAAAGTGTATTTTAATCTCTGGATTTGTTATATTTTCTTCTTTCATCATACTGCGTTGCAAATTATTCTAGTTCTATTTCTCTGGTGTATTAAACTAGTGCATTGCCAAGTCTCAGCTCTCCATTCAGGTTCTGGCATCAAAGCCTTAGGCCAATTTTATTTCATTTGTATTTGCTGTCAGAGCAATGTCTTTATTCTAAAATGCCCTTCTCGTATCAACTTCTCAGGTGGCTTGACAGAAGTAGAAAGTGTGAGGAAGAAAAACCCTCCCCCACGCTGCAGTCGGCAGTATTGCTTTTATGTTTTCACCCTCTTTGAGGGGGGAAATGTACAACACACATCGAGAAAATGGAGTTCAGGACGCCATTTAGCAACGAAGGGGATTTTTTCCTAATCTTAGGTAGGCACTTGACCTGTTCATACAGCCTTTCTATCTTATTTATACGTATGTGTATATATATGTCTGTATGTATATAAAAAGCACACACACTTTAAAGAAATACTCATGCTGCTGTTGCCCTGGGCTAATTTATTTTCAACTGTGAGTGGCACATTTACTCAGTCACAAACAAAATTTTAGTAAAGGAGAGCGAAAATCCATCACGTCCAATTATGATGACAATGCAGTGCCGTGCAGCCGACGGTCAGACTGGGACCAGCCACATTTTGCTTGTGGCCATCAAGGATTGCCATGGTGCTTTCTTTATACGTGGGTAGAAAAGTGATTTAAGCTGGATGCCCAAATCATCTTGTCATATTAAAGACTGTCACGGACCCACCTCAGGATGGAAGTGTTTGATATTAAATATAACTCCAGAATTAGGTAAGGTAAGGACGGCTGTAAACAGGACATCTTAAGCATCACAGGACAAGGGGAAGCATACGAAAAGTTTATCTTTTGGCATTGCACATTAAGCAGTAATCGTACTTGATAATAATAGTTTTTCATCTTCTGTTTAATATTCCCTGTTGTGTCCAGCAAAGGACATCTCATCCTAATGATTTTTATTTGCCAAGCACAAATGTGCGCTGTCTACAAAATCACATGCACCTAAACATATATATAACCAAGCATTCAAAATCCATGTGCACACATACACCTCTGTCTGCAGCATCCGTGCATTGGTGACACCAAGGAAACCGAAATCCCTGGGTCATGTGCTTTTGACAAGATCTTAGCAAGCAGCAATGCAGCCTGTGGTGCAAGAGGAACACTGCGGTGTCGCCATCCCCCCCACACTCTGTTCTCAGAATAAATGATTCTCGCCCCTTTAAAAATAACAATGCTATGGGTCGCACAAAATACAGACACCTTCCTAAGAACAAACACATGTATACATGTTTTGAAGGCTACTCCGCATTAAGTGCTTTGTTTTTGGGTAGCTTAATCTGTTTCCTCACTGTTTTAAGGCAGAACAATGGGTTTCTCAACTGAGGAATGTGCATGTTAAAAGCAGGGATCAGATGAGACCTCTGTACCAAAGCAATGAGTTCCACCAGGGCATTTGAAATAAATCTAATCTACAGAAATCATCGCTGTGTTTAGGATCCTGCAAAATGTTGTGCCTTAGGAATGAAGTATTTCAGAAAGTAGTTGAACAGTCCCAGTATTTCAACATCAACAGCGCGGAAAAAGAAACCTCAGTTCACTATATTCTTGCTAAGTGAACGCAGCTGACTGCTGCCTTGCAAGTGGTGATGATTCAAATTCCTCCAAAATTGTAACAACTTCCAGTAATGTTTTCATTTGACAGCCCCGGGACAAACTTTTTCATTCATTCACTGTTTTCTCTGAAGATTTATGTCAAAATTAGGGGTGAGTAAAGCCTGCTTCTTTCCGTGCTTTCTTTTGCTTTTCCCCACAGCTCTGCTTTATTCTTTGCTGGAAAAACAAGTCGAGGTGAAAGAAGAAGCAACAACAACAGAAAACAAAATTATCAAAGCAGGTCTCAGTAAAGTAAAAATGGAAAAAATTGAAAGTAAAAGGTGATTTTGTTCCCCATTTTGTCAAAGACCTACTTTTTCCACAGCCCAAGGAAGGGCAGAAACCTCTCTGCAGTCTGCCTAGATAGTGCTGTCTGGGTGCATATTCGTATTTCAGATACTACAAAGACAGATGTGAGAGAAGAGAGATTTTTACAGCAATTGGATGAGAAAAACTATGGGAGTGAATCAAATTTTCTTTCTTTGGTTGTGCAGATATGGAAATGTAGCATGCATTTATATTATTATCTCTTTATATATTATTCATACGATAATGTGTTTTGATTTGCTGCAAATTACAGAAGACTTAAAATACTAATTTTAAAAAACTTTCCCTGCCTCTCTCTCTCTCTCTCTCTCTCACTGACATACACTTATTTTCTATACAATAACTCTCTCCAGCGATCATTAGAAGAGTATACTGTCAGAGCTGGAAAGCCTGAGATGATGCACTGAAGGGCCACTCCTGCAGCTACTTCTACCAGCGTCATACAGGGGTTGATAGCAACACCTTTGTGTTTCTTTTCTGGCCTTTATGCATTTCTGTGTGCTGTATTTAAGGCAACATACTCAGGGTGAAATCTAGAAACCACAAATTTGTCTATGTCCATAGGAAAAAAAATATCCTGTGGACATTTCTTCACACATACAATGTAAGAGCCTGAAGCCGTGACTTTAAATGAATTCAGTATCATTATTTTACTCACGTCAGATCAAAAGTTTGAGAAACAGTATCTGGATAATGGAAGTTTATTGTTGTTATGATACAAATCAACAACGATATTAAGCCTAAAATCAGTTTACCACAAAGAAAACTCCCCATCTCCCAAGCATCCTGGTACATACAAATTAAACATACCCATACCTGAGATTCCACATGAAAACCAAGGTGTCTGGAAGTTAAACCAAATGAAGTCTTGTTTCATTAATTCAAGCCCATCATAGAACTGTCTCTGCTAATGTCTACATTTAGTCAAGACTACTTTTGACATTTCTATAAGCAGTGAAGAGGCAACGGGAGCAGTCTCCTCACCTACTTTATGAGAAGGAAGAGTTTTGGGGGAAGCAGGTATTCATAATTTGGACACAGAATTGCAGAAAGGTAGATTTTTGGCAGGCAGAACAGCAATCAGGGTTACTGGTCTTACAAAATGCCCAGACAACATCTCAACACTCTTGAGAAGTACTTCCCAAAACATTTGCTCTGCACTAGTTCTGCATATCTCAATGCTTCTGTTACAAGGCAAATAAAGAGTTATTGTGGGACTCAGTGGAGAAGCAAGATACTACAGGGAGTCATGAGTGATGGGGAAAGGAAATTGACATGAGGATAGCACCTGGACAAGAGACAGGGGTTGGAGGGGCACTAGGCCGCTGGTACTGGCTGATGGGGAAAGGCAGAGGTGAGTGCTTAGGGAAACACCTAGGAGTTCCTCAGCTAGGACCCAGCTTGAGACCAGGGTGGTCCAGAAATGCTATGTTTCTGAAGACGATGCAAGTGAGAACAGAAGTGAGGCCCACCAAAGGTGTAGGTGACCCCAGGGAAAGTCTTGTGATAACTGTAGCCTAGCCTGGAGCTCATACTAATGCCATGGTCACCAAGTTCATCTTCTTTCGGGAACCGTGTGTTCTTCCACACCAGAAAAACCTGGTGTTCCTGATTGCCCCAGACCCTGGGAAGTCAGCACAACCAACGTGACCCTCTGCAGTGTTATCGAACAGCCTGGCCAGCACCGGTCCCCCGGGGTTCCTGCAGCACGCACCAACCTCACTAGGGTTAAGAAAGGCAAAAGGCTCAGATAATGCTGGTGTTGCTTGGCCTGATTCTCCTGCCGGGAAAAGAAGGGGCAGAACAAACACTGGTGAGTTTATCAGAAACAAGAGATGATTTATTGAGAAAGTGTTCCAACAATTACTTCTTTGAAGGAAGTTGGCACCTCGCCCCTTCAACAGTGCTGCTTACCATCCGCTCCAAAATTAGATAAGCAAATCCCTCCTGGCCTTTTCCCACCAGGAAGAGTGTCAGTCTACTCCATCCATGAACCCTGAACTCCAAGTACTTGATATAAACTGACAATCAATAGTCAATAGTATTGGCAGACCCACTCATCGAAGCTAATTGCACAACAGGAAGCATCCTGTTTCAGTTCATCGTTGTGTAATTCAGTGCTGTATTATTAGAGATATGAGGAAAGTTTCCATAGGAAGAAGGATTGAAAAGAACAGGGCCTCTAGTTTAGAGAAGTAACAAAAACAGGGACTCACTAGCCTATGTGACACAAAACAATCTACTTTTGTTTTATCTACTGTCTCTCATAATGAAAGAACAAGAGATAGCTAAAAAAAAAAAATTGAAAAGCATTCAATTGAAAACTGATAAAAGGATTTATTTATTTCTATACAACATGCAAGTAACTTCTGGAGCTAACTGTCAACAGATATGACTGAAGAAAAAAATCAGTAGGATTAGGAATTTATCTGGATATTAAGAATATATATCATTACAAAACCAACTTTCCAAGCTGTGCTTTTTTTCTCCTGGAGTTAGTAAACCTAACCAAAAACTTTGTTGAAAATTCCTGGAGCATTTTGAGGTAGTCAACACAAAGATTTAAAGGGACTCATTGAAAACCACTGAAAAATCACAACCATACCCCACTTGCTGTCTCATAATTCTACCTTACTGACAATCCGTGTCAAATAAGTAGCTGATAAACAAAACAGGCTGGAAAACCAATTTGTTGACAAATACTGTAACGTTCAAATTTTGTGCTTACAGTTCATTAGCACAGCAACCCCTTGTTGCAATAAAAGAAACAAATCTATGTCCTTTTTGTTTTCCCATCATGAAAAAGTATTTTTTAAAAATATACTTACCTAATGAGCATACAAATCCTCAGACATCTCAAGTCACTCCTTACTGTAGATTTGTTCTATGTGCAAAGTACGACGTGGACCCTCTGAAATCTTGAAATCTTGACCTCTCTGATCCTGATTTCCTGTCTCATCTGGGTCACCTAAAAGTGTGGACAGGCAGTATAGTCGCTGTCGACAAAGATTTTAATTAGAGTTTTCTGAGATGTAGTTCATTCCAGTGAATAAACACCGGGTATTATTTCCTGCGCGTAGGAAAAGTGATTGGAATAAGGTTCAACTGAGAAGTGTGAAAGTCTTGGTCTGCCTTGCTGCCACCAGAAATCAGAATTGAACCCCAATACATTCAGTATTAGGATTATACAGGCTTCTGACTCCAGTGCCACCTTGGTTCAGGAATTCCCAGCGTAGTTTAACTTGTCTTTCTAATAAGATGCTTGGCTGACAGGTCCTACAGTTTCACCTTTGCAAATGTGTGCCAAATTTATCTTCCAGCCTTGAACTGACTTCTTCCTAAACTCATGAGGTGAGCTACTGCATGTCTAACTGATTTAAATTCAACGTCAACAGGATGTATCTCCTGCTATCTGCATCTTACTTATGGCTCACGCTTCCAAAACACGACAACTTTGAGACATGGGTTAAAAATGAGGGAAGCTATTGCAAAATACGTACTGTAGCTCATTTTACACACCTGTGAAATACCTTCTCTAATCTACTTCATACTTTTTGTCAAACAATTCTACCAGATTTGTTAAAAACCAGATATGCAAATTTTAGGTAGAAAGATTTTTTCAGGAAATTGAACATAAGGGGTATCAAAATGAGACTTGACTGTAAAAAGACATTAATTCAACTGCAACTGCTTCATAATTCAGAGTATTAGATTAATGCTTTATGAGCACATTATCTACAAGTTAATGTAAATGCTGTAACAAACTGAAATTCAGAGATAGAGTCTGTTCACAGGTTTGGCTTGGACCCTCTCCACAGAGGCTTTATTAATCAGCGCAGAAAGTTTAGTCTAACCTTTGCCAGTCAGTTCAAGGTAGAGAAGCTTCCTGAAAGATGACAGAAATGCCTTTCACGCCTGCAGACACCTAGCAGCTCCCTCCGCTCTAGCCATAGGGCTGGGTCAGACCTTCCCGCGTCACCTCATCATTGCTGATGTGCCAGACCGCCCGGGCCACCACCGAGGCACCACTGCTGCGGGTGCAAGAGCAAGCTCAGCCGAAAAGCAGCCTGCATCTGTCAGATGGAAAGAATCAAAAGCCAAAGCCCTGCACTGGCGGGCAATGCCCCCCCAAAGCACTGCAAGACACACACACGCACACGCACACACTTCACAATGCAACGGCGGCGACGCATCAGTCCCATGCTCTGCCCTCCGTCCCAGCCACGCCAGCCAGAGCTCTCCACCTTCCCACCCCGCGTCCTTTTCCTTTTGCACAGTCCAGCACACGCGAGAAGAACAGCTGAATCAGGAACAAGCAGACAATTGCCTTTTAGCAACGTTACAAATGTTAAGCTAAACAAACTAACGAACAAAAACCCGGCACAGCGGTAATAGTGATGAAGCCACGGCACTTTATCATAATCCCATCTAGCGAGACAGGGAATTTTTGTCAATATGTTTCATGCTCAGAAAATGTGCTGCTCAGCGCTTTGACACTGTACTAGCCGCACACATTTTCTTTTATCGGGGAAAGGTTCTCTTATTTAAAGGCACACATTGGATCCAGGTCCGTGTCCTCCCATACAGACTTCCCGGCCCATTCAAACAGGGACACGTGGCTGTGCCCACATAAATACAGTGCACTGGGAGAAAGGGCCAAGTATATGGGCAGAAGTCCCTGAGACAATTTTCAAGGACATTCATGTGATAGGGTATTAGGAACCATTTTTAAGGAATTTATTCACTGCAAATCCCCAGAGGTCTGGCACGGAGATGTGTAATTATAGCCCATAGCAGATTACCAGTGGAGGCAAGTTATTGGGCCTCCACAAGTGACCAGTATGAGCAGTCCCAATGACAAGGCAAAGCAATTTACACTACGTAGTTATGAAATAACTTACCCACTTGGAAAATGCCTTCTGAAGCTAGACAGTGGGTCTCTGAGTTACGCCATGGAGCATTAGGGTTTATACCACTGACGGATTAAATCGTCTCTAATACCGTGCAGAGTGCCGCTCTCCTTCCACTTTAGGCATCCTGTGGGTCACGCACCTCTGTGAGCACTGCAAGTCTCCGGTCTACTCTAGATTTCACGCATTTTACCCTCTCTCTCCAAGGTTATCTTTCCATATCTCTAACAACTTCCATAACCGACTTCAATCCTTTCATATTGCAGTTGCTTTCAACTCTCATCTCAAGCTTTTTTTTTTCTTTTTTTTTCTTGATTAGATGAACTGAAAAGTTTTGCAAGATAGACTAACTTTCCTTCTCTGGCTGAAGACATTATAAGTACACAAGGGGGGTGGATTTTTTTTAATCCTATGGACTCTAACACATTACTTGCATTATTTTTTTCTGGAGACCCCACTACCACCTGTGTTTTATTCAAATTATTTCCATGGATGTCCTTCACTTTTTTTCACTATTTGTATTTGGTTTTGAGCAATCTACGCACCTGAATTTGTCGAGTTACTCTGAAGTTCCTCAGAGTCTTCAGGAGCTTTCAATACCCTGAACATTTTTGCATCAGCTCAAATATTGTTAGATGATTAATGAAAAGGTTAAGTATCATCTCTCAAGAAAAGAGCGTTAAGCAACACATTCCCGTGGATGAAGTACCTACAAGGGTCAAAAGGCAACAAAACCTGTACTCAGTCTCAAGCCAAATTTAGCGGTGGCAAAGGCAAGCTTATTGCCCACTTTCAATTTTCTTCCAGTATCTGTAGCTCCTGTAAACTCATCTTGTGATACTGTTCTGTCAGTTACTGGTTACTAATAATTTTACCTCTAATGGAAGCTATTTTGCTGTTCACTTTTACTAAACTTGCGAAGTTCTTCCACACTCCAACAGTTCGAATGAAGGGAAAAGCCTTATTGTGCTGCTGTGCAGGGAGATACCATGACGGCGGGGTTTGGGCCAAAGGGTGCAAAAAACTGAAAGCGTGGCATTAACTCTCAAGCAAGCAGCATTAACTCCCGAGAAATCACTTGATACCCTCCTGAGAGCGCTGTGGGACCGCAAGGGTGAAGCCCTGAGGATGGAGCTGCTGCTGCCTGCCCACGCTGGCAGGCAGCCTTCGGCGGCGCGGCTAACTGCCTGCCACAGAAATACTTATGTGAGATAGCCATAGCCTTTAAAATTGGATAAGAAAGAATAGAAGGGAAATGGTGTAAAATGTCACATCCAGACAAGAGAACAAAACAAAGGGATTTTTTTTTTCTTCCCTTACAGCAGGAAAAAAGTATTCACAGAAGCTTCTTATCCCTTCCTCTGTCATTATTTTTTTTTCCTTCTCGGGTTTCTTTCATGCAGGGAAATAATTCGCTCTCTGTTGACACCTATGCAACCACAGACGTGTCAGCATGAGCTGACTGGGTGGAAAAGAAAAAAATATTTACCCCCAGCATTTCTGTGATCTGCTGCATTGCCATTACTGCCGTGATTTATCGGGGCCCGTTACATATTTTTAGCTTAAGCTTCTCAGTCACCCAAATGATTTCCTCTCAACAAATGAGAAATGCCAGTGAGCTGCGCAAGTTTGCGGGAAAGGGCGCGAAGGGGAGAACAAGCAAGGTTCACGCACACGCACACCCCCACCCCAGCCAGCATCTGCCTCAAAAATCGGAGCAATGCAGCGGGGGGGGGCAAACACCTGGGGATGGATGCTGAGAGATGCTGGGGAACGGTGGGGTAGCCTGGGGCTAGGAAGCAACTCCGCCTCCCCTCCTCCCCCCTCACCCCCGCAGCCCCGGCTCCCCACCGGGACCCCGGAGTCCCCTTCTCCCGCCGTTAACGGAGGGCAGGCGGTGGGGGACGGGGAGGGGACGGGGAGGGGGTGCGATGGCTGCAGAAATGCCGCATCAGCAGGGAGATTAGGCTGTCAGCCTCCAGAGCACTTCCCTGCGAGGGAGCAGATAAGAGGGAAAAGGTGAATGGGAACACTTGTCACAGCAGATGGCGGCTTTGATTTGCAGAAGAAAGCGGAGGGGGGATATGGGGGGGGGGGGGGGGGGGAGGGAGAAGGAAAATAAGGGAAGGGGAGGCCGGTGCCCGCCGCTCCCCCGAGCCCCCCGGCGCCACCCGGGATGTCGCAGCCCCCGCCCCCGGCCGGGGCGCCCAAAGGACTTGTTGACCTTCCCCCGCCAGCCGAGTCCGTAAGGCGAAGTGTGGGGTTTCGGCAAGCCTGGCCGCCTTATACATTTTATTAACGTTATGATAATTAACTGGAAAGCCACGCATTGATTTTCTTGAAAGGATTCAGGGATCAAATATCCATGAATAGAGCTGGCAAAACCTAATCTACTAATGGATTTAACTTAAGAGAAATATAAAGCTCAAAGAAAAAAATGATTATTTGGGGCTACTTAACTAGTACTTATCTTCAAAATACTTTTACAGAATTTCCATATTCCATCGAGGTGGAAAAAATGCAGTTATATTTTAAAAACATATTTGGCCACTAGCTCCAAACAATGCCTTTTGTTTTCTCCTCTCCTCTCTCTTCCCTTCCCTTCCCTTCCCTTCCCTTCCCTTCCCTTCCCTTCCCTTCCCTTCCCTTCCCTTCCCTTCCCTTCCCTTCCCTTCCCTTCCCTTCCCTTCCCTTCCCTTCCCTTCCCTTCCCTTCCCTTCCCTTCCCTTCCCTTCCCTTCCCTTCCCTTCCCTTCCCTTCCCTTCCCTTCCCTTCCCTTCCCTTCCCTTCCCTTCCCTTCCCTTCCCTTCCCTTCCCTTCCCTTCCCTTCCATCCCCTCCCTCCCCCTCCCTTCCCTTCCCTTCCCTTCCCTTCCTTTCCTTCTCCTTCTTCCCATTGCTGACCTGGTATGAGTTGCTCATCACAGCCATGAGCCTACAGTGGCTGGTTCAAACCAGAGGCAGAGAGACCCCACAGAACTTCTCCATCTGCAGAGGGGTTCATTTTCTGCCAGCGTACCATGGCTGTGCCTCCATCAGCTGGGACTGCATTTTGTCCTTTTGCATCAGGGCAAGACTGCGCCTTTTTGTGCTGCAGCGTGGCATTTCCTCACTGTAAAACCCCTCAAAGTTTTGCAGATTACATCTCAAATTCATAGGGTTGGACTCCAGGGAGAGTGCCAGGAGGCCGCACAGTCATGTCAGGGGACTGAGGAACGCATGTCCCACACTAACCAGGGCTAGCAACAGGCAACACAGGCATCCTCCTCTCTCCCCGCAGAACATCTGCACCTGACATAAACCACCATCACGTCCAAGAGCCCTAGCCACAGGCAAGGCTCGCATTGTGGCATGCACTGTATAAGCACAGCACAAGAGAATGGTCTAAACTACAAAGAAATGAGGCTTAGTGGGAGAAAAAAGACCCCAGGCAAATACAGACAGGAAGGAAATACAAGGAAAGAACAGGAAAAGAGTAGTCAGCTGGACAGGCAGTCACTCCAGCACACCCACAAGCAGTTGTCCAGGCTTTTATAGATACCATTATAAAGGATAGTCTCAAGGCGGTTTGGACAGTGATAATAAGGCAAGTTTGGATTTGGCTGCAGGGGATGTATCTTGAGCACAAAAGGCAGCAGGATAGAAAACAGAGAGACACTTGTTTGAAACTTTAACAAGGCATCAGGGAAGAAAACACAGAGACCCTTGTTTGAAAATTTAACAAACGAGAAATAGAGGCCAGAAAATTGCCTGACTGGAGGTGGAAGTAGACATTTCATAAGTATGCAAGAGATGGTGGTGGCCCAGTGGTGTGCTAGATGGGGAATCAGGCCTTGAAAACGAAGATGTGTAACGGATGTTCAATGCACGTTCAAAGCAAATGGAGGGAACCCCTCAAGGCAGACTGGCATGGTCAACGCAACAAGCCATAGAAAACATGGATCATGATGGTCAAGTGATTTGATGTGTTGGGACATCTGGGTAGGTAGGTGACCTGGTAGACAGCATGCCCCCAAAGTTTCAGAAGGTCACACAGCTCCAAAACAGAATTTTTAAATCAAGACTACCACATTCTTTATGCAGAAAATTACCCTGACACTATTGCATTGGTCGTCTTCTTGGCATAAATATGAACTAGCAGATCTGAACCAAGGTGCATTTTGTGCTAGGAACAAGATCAAAGCTGAACAAAATCGAAGCTGGTATCAAGTGAGCAGAAGTCTGAAGTGCGAGTCTCCCCCGCCATTGTACTAGAGAGGGCACTGTGCGAGCTGCCTCCCGGAGCTCTCTCCATGCTGTTTTCTCTCACTGACTCAAGATCAAATGTGCACAGTTCACTAGGAAAAAGACCATTATTTTAACTGTCAGCCCCAGCCTCAGCCTGTGCTGCCATCCTGTCTTACCACTAACAGCTAAAGCCATCCAATTTGAAATGAGCTGCCAGTCCTCAGGATGTTGGGTGTGCCAGAACAAAATCAAGCAGCCACGCCGGGCTGGTTATTCAGCTCTTGCTGGACAAAAAGAAGTATACCCTCCATTTCAGTTAGCACAGTGAGCAAACATAACTTTAAACCAAACTTTTCACACCTGGGTGATATAATAAGGTGGATTTCTATACTACCACTCCTGACATACAATCATTCTCGAAAAACTGGAATCTGCTCCCCGTGTGAATTTGTCCGAGCTTCCACGTTTGTTGTTTTATTGATAAAACTCCTCTTAGCTCATGAATGGCTGACATTAGATTACATTGTTGTCTAAACTCTGAGGTGTAGTGATTTTACTTATTCACCCCCAGAAGCATAATTGCTCTCTGTCCCTCAAGAAACAACACCGGCTGCACCGTCACATGGTTCCAGGGCAATGCGTTGCTCCAGGATGCCTCAGCAGAGGGAAGTCACTTCAGAAGAGGTACACCAGCCTAAAGCCCAAGCAGTGCAGGGGCAGGTCAGATTCATTGGGTTCATGATAATGCAGTTGTCATCTTTTCATTTAATCAGTCTGTTGGTACCCCTTCCGTACATCAGGCACGACCGGCACAACATACTTGGGCGCTCAGACTGGTGTGACTCTTGGCCAGCAGTAAAGCTCCAACCTCAGCTTCCCACTTTAAGCCACCATTTTCCTCCCAAAAATTCCCTCAGAAAAGTCTCTGCAGTAATCTTCACTACTGTAACTAGGGCTAAAATTCACCACACTTCTGAATCCTGGAGGTGGAAAACCTAGCAGGCCTCAAATAGATTTTGTTCACTGCAGCAAGGAGACCATCACCTTTGAGACAAACTTCAGAGAGAGTCTTCCATAACAGGGCTTATGCCTCAGAGTCCTTATATTCTGCACCCACCTAGTTTATGGTCAAGAGGTTCTGACATGTGACTAAAATGTATTTTGGGCTATTAGAGGGTTATTTAACTGCTTTTTTCACAGATGGCTTGTGATACTCACAAAGGAACCACCACAGTGCTGAAAAACAATGCCATCAAAACGCTCTTGATGTTCAGCTCTGTGACTCCTATTTCATGGGACTTCAGGTTTTGCAGGCATTTGGCTTTATCAGGCTCAATCCAAATCCAGGTTTTGGAAGACAAGAGCTGACTGCACATGAAATCAAAATGATAATGGTGGCAGGAAATAATTGGGGGAGATGGCAAAAGTGATGCTTGCCGTCTGGATGGAGGGAAGCCTTGCCCTTTGCTGCCCGGCTGGAGGAGGCCTCCTGGATTTCCAGATGCTTTTGAATGTTCCAGTGGCAGCAGGAGCTACGAGTGTTTATTTCCCCTTCTCCTATCTGCTTGGTGAGGAGATTTCAACCTCTTGTCCTGTTGGACTGTGTCGCCATTGTCTGTGCTTTTCTCATCTCCAGACTGGATCGCTGCCATGTGGTCTGCTCAGCACTACGTCTGAGGACCACTCAGAAACTTCAGCTAATTGCAGTATGCAGCTGCCTGCTTACATATCCACATTTCAGACACAAACCATAGAGCGCAGATGGTACACAGGCTGCGCCAATTTTCAGTTCATTTCCAGGTGCAATTCAGGCCTTAGTTTCTAAATCTCCTTGTGATTTGAACCTGCCTGTCCCCGTGAGACTACCTCTGCCTACGAAGGCTAGGTCCACCGTTGAGATGAGCCGAGGCATTTGAAATGAGAGTCCCTGGAGCAGCGCACTTGGAAACGGCTTTTTTCCCCATCAGAAGAAGGCCCACAGCTCTTGAATTCGCTTCCTTGTGTGGTGAACCTTCAGGACACGTTGCGAAACCTGTCTCTTTTGTTAAGCTTTAGTTTAATATATTGGGGTGGGCTGAGGAGGAAGGTTTTGAAGAGGACACTTTTACTTTCATTGTTGTCATGGCAGTATAATTCAGTAGGGGATATGAGTTTTGATTTGTTTTTATTTTAACTGTAGCTAGTGCAATCTAAGATTGTGCACAGCATAAATGAAATCAAATAAATAATTACAATTGCTTCAGGCCAGTGCTGTTTACTGGAGAGCCAGGGAAGGAAAGGCAAGAGTAGAGTATTGCCGCACTGGAAAGAATTAAGTAGGTATGGCCAAACGAAAGGGAGTAAGCCAGGTTACCTCCCGTAGCTCATGCTACGGGATGCCACTGATTAGTTTCTTTGCAAGGGCGTTCTTGAGGCCTGAGGTGTCCTTCAAGCTCATATTGAGAGTTCACTGCAATATGTGTCTGCCATTGGTCTATAGAGGAAGGCACAGAGATACTGACCGCTGTTAGGAAAAAAAAAGTAAAAAAGAATAACCAACCAACAACAAGAAAGCATGGAGTACAATAACAAGCCACAACAGCATTAGATCCCAAAGACCGCTTTGTCAAAGAATTATTCTACTTTTCCTTTTCTTCTGATTTTAGTCCCCCTTTGTGTGGCTGTCTCTGCTCATTTTCTCAGGTTCTTTTCAGCTGGGTTCGTACATTGCAGATTGGAACTGGGACGTCAAATCGAATAATGCCTCCGGAGAAGAAATGAAAACACCTAGAAAGAAGAGAGGCAGATTGCTGAAAATAACCAAAGGTCTCCGATGATATAGCTGATTCTGTCTAAAGGCACATGTATGTACATATACACACACATAGGTAAACAGATCATGATTGCAAAAAGCATTTCTCTGTGTATATCCACAGTCTGGAAACACATCTATTCCTTTTATGGGCAATTTTATCCCTCCTAGGTCTGTGTATATTTCTATTTAATAAACCAGCCACAATTGATGGTCGCTTTTGATTATGCAATGACAAACCTTCAGTTTCTGTAGCCACGTGTGGCAGAGAAGACTTCTTGCCTAGAGCTCACAGGACAAAACTATGGACAAAACACACTGCAGAACTCAGCCCAAGACCCAGGAAAGAAGAGAAACCCAGCTCCCCAAAGCACTTAACCAGGAGATGTCAGTCCTTTGGAACTGTGCTTTCTTTACCTGTAGAAAAGCTTTGTTGAGGGAGTGTTGCTCTCCAGTGGTGTAAAGGGGACTGAAAGCTGCCTCAAACAGGCAGCAGAGGGGTGTTTTTTCCTAGGATGGGGATTGGCATAGTGCTGGAAGAAACAGTTTTATACCATCTGCTTCCCCCTCTGGTTCAGAGGAGAGGCAAAGGACAAGAATGCCATGCACCACTCTTGGCAGCATGATTTACAGCAGACCAATTTAAGCTCCTGCCAGTAAAGCATTTATAATGCTAGATCATCCTGTCTTCTATCATCACGTACATGGCTATGTCTGTGATCACGCAGATGCAGTAAGGTATGTATCCATAGGTTCATACGTTTGTGTTTCAGGCCTTTTTAATTTTTGTGGGGGTTGAGTAACACCATTTTACTATGGTTATTTATGGGTTCGTTGTTCTTTTTTCCTTGATTCTCTCGTTAGCTCTTTTTAAATACTGAAAAATTTCTTAGCGGTATTAACTACACAGCTCTTGCAACATGCACATAGTCTTTGGCTAGCCTTCAACTATACAGGGACGACTTAAAAGGACTTTAAAAATCACCTGTCTGGCTCTCAGTCTTGTTTAAAGCTCTGCCTCATGACACATTTGTAACTGAGTCCTCATCCCAGACTAGCTCTGTTCCTTCCTTCATGAGAAACTTTCCCCACCATGATCATAAGCCTATGGGAAACATGTACATTGCAAGCACTCCCGTAGCTCACCTACACCATATAGATGAGACTGACATATGTGTATCACGCCTACATCAAGATAAGCAATGAGTACAATGAACTTACTGAGCACACAATCCGTTGCCGCTGTCATAAAGTAGTCACCAACAATCTCCATGTCTTCTACAAGTTCTTCCTTAAAGACAGCTTCAAAGTTGGTTTGCTCTTCAAATTCTAAAAGAGGTCTTGATTTGTTACTCTGTTTTTATAGATGCAGCTCTCAGCCGTGTGGGACCAATGTGATGCCACTAACAAATTCACTCGTTCATGAGCTCGTGGCCTACAAGTCCAGAACTCCATGGGAGGAAAGGAGGCAAAAAGACACTGCAAGATGGACTTGTTATGTCAAGTGCAGGAAGCCAGCTCTACGTTTTGCAAACAGACCTCATCTTGGCCCTACAAGCTTCTGTGAAGACTTTCACAGCAAAACCCACCAGGAGGACAAAGGCAAGAGGCATTTCCTGCACTGAGGGGACCAGCATCTGCACAACACTGAGGACTGCGGTTGGGAAATGCCATGTTCTTACCTGAAAAAAAGTCATTTTGGGTGCTACCTGAGTCAACCTCATTAGCAAAGCTTAATTGGAGAGGCAGATGAACAGCCCCAGCAGAAGAGAAAGGCTGTTGCTTGAGAGTGAATCTCAAAGTCACATTGCATCTCACCAGGTGCCAGGAGAGCACGAGGCAGGTTAGGGCAGCAGGCTCTCCTGGGGAGGCAGAGGACGCTGCTTGTGGTGCATGTAGCCTCGTGCCCCTCGACTTGTCAAAGCCGTATTCCTGCGCCATGGACCCTGACTGCCACAGCTGAGCCAGAACAAAAATGGACTTCCCCCGGTGAAAATACTATAGCCTTGGCAGGAGAGGACCCTGTCTGGAGGTTGGTATGAGTCAATTGTAAGGGGCTTTTTTGTGCATACGCATGTATGTGTATGTGTGTGTATGTGTGTGCACGGGGGTGTGCGCATTAACAGAGTATGCTGTCAGGGACTGATTTTCAATGATGCAAGTCTCCTCTAACTGATAACACTCTAAATAACAGGTGAGTGACTCCTGGCAAGAAGGAGATTGTCTGACCTCATTGTTTGCCTTTTTTCCCCCCTCTTTGTTCTTCACAAATAAAGGTTTTTTAATAAACTGAAAGGTCCTCCGCTCCTGCCTGATGATAAAATGAAAGGAACCAGTGAGGTATGGTACAACGTGGCAGCAAAAAAAGAGAAGCTCATCAGAAAATAACAAAGGTGCAAGTTAAAGATAAGGCAGCTGTCAGAGATTAATCCTGCTGGCCTGATTGTTTTCTTTAATACCAAGGCCTGCAATAGGAAGCGATAAGTTTGCTGAGTAATTTGGTTTTTGGTGAGGAAATAAAATTCAGGTAGGCCTCATAATTGATTTCCTTTTCTTTAGTTTTCTAAACATTAAACAAAACAACAAAAAAAAACCCCACCTCTGCTTTGACTACACTTTCCTTTTTTCAAATGTGCTCCAAGGCTGTGAGCTTCCCCCCAAGCCGGGTCTGCGGGAAGATAACTTGGAGGGCAAAAGCACCCTCTCCTTCTCCAGCGTCCTCCTGGGAATACTTTTGTTTCATCCTAAACACTAGCTGCAGCTCTTCAACATGATTAATTCTGCCTGATGCTGGCTTCATTTTACTGTCCGAAAGCGGGCAAAATGTGAGGTGGTGGAAAAAACATTTCAAAAGAAAGACAGTGCTGCATGTCACCTGTGGGTTACAGCAGTACCCAACCGTGGTGTTGATCACTGCCTGTGGAGGAAGCAGTGCAGGAGGATGGCGTGGTCCTCATCAGGCTTGAGAAAAACAATTGCTGTCAAGTCGTGGAGGCCATGCGAGGGTGTCAGTGGCGGGGGTGCACCCTCAGCTCACCACAGCAGCATTTCGGGGCCCACATCTGGTCCCTGCCCCTGGACGTGGAAGTGGGAAGAGCAGCGAGCAGGAGGGGTTGTCTACCATGTCGTGCTGCTGAAAATCCACTCCCCACACAAACCTTCCTCATTTGGGAGTGCACGCAGCCAGCCGTGGGGCACTCCACAGGCAGCAGCTGTGGGAGGAAACAAGAAAGCAAAGAAGTCGAGGGAGGAAAACCTTTTCAAATCAGGGGGTCTCTAGCAATGAGGCAGAGCTGCTCTCAAGTGAGAGAGCGACAGTGTGGGTGTGGGTGTGCATGCAGTGTGGGTGGGTGGGTGCACATGTGTGTGCGTGTGTTTGTGGTGCACGCACACAGGAGGCAGAAGCAGCAGAGCCTTATTTATTGTGACAAAATGAACAGCCCCCAGGATGCTCATCCAGCAGCTAATTTCTCATCTTATCTATTATGTGAATGAGATGGGAAAACAGTTTCCTGTTTTTCACAGATATCACTAACATGAAAGATACAGAATGAATTCCCTTGAAAGCCATGCAGTCAGATCCAGCCACAGACTCATTTGTTTCAATGGAAGGAATTAATGCAGTCAGGGTTGCCCATTGATGGGAAACAAGTCTATAAAGCGCTCTATAGAAGTAAATGTGCTGCCACCACCTCCAAAACGGATGAAGAGGTTGGTGGACACTTTCTCCCCATGCATTGATAGCACACATGCAGACACAGGCTTGTGCGCCACACAAGCACACACATTTAAACCTTTATGTTTCCCTTATTCAAAACAGGTATTTCTAGTGTTATAATACAGCACTGGTTCTACGTGAAAAGGCCAATCTGTACCATGGGTTTACCCCCAGTGAAGGAATCCTTTGCCTCTAGGGAACTTCTACAGGTCTTATACCAGGTGTAGGAGCAAGAAGTGATGGGTGTGCTGAGCCACCAGTCACCAGAACCCTGAGTTTAGGGTCACACTTTGGAAAAAGTCCCTCATTAGGGGCAAACAGAGAGGCCAGACAAGCTATATTAAAGCCATGCTGCCATGAAAGAAGGCCCTACTTCTCTTCTAAAGCATAGACTCACAGGAAAGGCTGGGTGTCAGGAGGATGGGGCCAGGCTCTTTTCAGTGGTGCCTGGTGATAGGACAAGAGGTAACGGGCAGAGACCTGAGCACAGGAAGTTCCACCTAAACATGAGGAGGAACTTCTTTACTTTGAGGGTGGCAGAGCACTGGCACAGGCTGCCCAGGGAGGTGGTGGAGTCTCTGGAGACATTCAAAACCCGCCTGGACGCATTCCTGTGCAACCTGCTGTAGGTGACCCTGCTCTGGCAGGGGGGTTGGACTAGGTGGTCTCCAGAGGTCCCTTCCAACCCCTGTCATTCTGTGATTCTGTGAAAGCCCATTAAAAAAACCCACCACCTTGTCCGTGTATGTCCACAGGCAGTCAGTGGCCATGACCTTGCTGCAGCTACGGCTACGCAGGTGTGTGACGGATTGGAAAGTGCAATATTGTGTTAGTGATTTCTGGCCATTTCCGACTGTTTTAGGTTGCTTTCCACCTCTTTACTTTTCCCAGCAGAGGGAGCACTGGGGCTTGGATGAAAATAAGAGGAGGAGGTACCCGTCTCATGGCAGAAATCAGGCAAAACCTGGTAAGCCTGGCATTAACCCCAACACAGTGTCCCCTTCCCTGAAAACAGGTCCCACGGCCCTGGCGTCCAGCGGTATGGGGGAACTACAGTTTTGCAGGCATGGGAAGAGGAGAAGGAGATGACAGAGGCTGCAGGTACCAGGCATCCTGGCCACAGCAGTCATGCCACTGGGGACGGGGTGCCTGTGTGGGATGGGCTCTTCTGGGGTTGCTGCTCCTATTGTGGCTCTTGCACTCATCACGGGGTCTTACTGCCACAAAAGCCACCTCCTCACAATCTCTGTTCCCCTCGCTTGGAGAGGCCAAAGCTCTGAGAGGCAGTGACCCTTAAAAGGCCACTTTAAAAGTTTCCTTTTGCTTCTTTTTCCTCCTTCAAAGGCACAAATGGGAGTAAGGGGGAAGGAGAAGACCCAGCATCCTTGTGGACAGGACACCTTCTCAAAGAGCAGTCCAGTCCCAGTCCCTGGTTGGAGGGGGAATGGGGCTGGACGTGGAGAACCACTTTTGACTATATCAAGGTAGGACATGCACAGCCGCATCGCACCACACACAGATTTCTCTCTCTCAGCCAAAGGCGATGGTCCATGATCTCTGCTCCCAGTGTCCCCACTTGCTTCCCTCCTTTTTAAATTTTGGCTCTTGCCCTTCCTGCTTTTTGTATGCCTGTCCCTAGAGGCAGCTGGAGCTTTCTCCCCTCCCTCAGCACCTCCTGCAGGCTGCAGTGCATCTTCTGACCTGCACTAGCTGGGGGGAGAGGGAGAGGCACCTGTCCCCTGCGGTGAGATTAGGGTTTGACCCATAGGCCAAGTGACGTACTGAGTGCGGCTGGCAGCCCTGCCTACTGCCTTCTCGTTGCTAGTGGCTGAGGAATCCAGACGATGCCCGGCATCAGAGACTGGGTGATAGTGGGTAAACAACTTCCAAAAGGGATAACGAGGAGGAGAAGCGGGAAGGGGAGGAAGAGAAAGCTGAAGAAGGTTGAAAGAAATGAGAAAAGACAACTCCGGTACTTCAGTACACTAAAAAGCAATGCTTCAGTTACACTGCAGCAAGGCACTGGGATAGGAGAAATGAAAATAAATTCAGCCTACAGTCCTAATGAAGTAAATTCCAGAGTGGGCTGAGACCTTAACTGATATAAATGAGGATCATTACCTTCACTCTGCTATTGTGCTCAGCACAGGGCAAGGAGTGCGGAGTTAGGAGGGGACAACCAGGGGTGTGACGGTGTGAAGTACAGCCCTGCCACCCTGCTGCTGTCCTGTGACAAGGAGACTCATGTGAAGGGCCAGCAACAGCGCTCCCTGCGAGCCGTGCGGGCCATCTGCAAGCCTCAGCCATCCTGGGGCTTACCCCAGCTTTTGGTCGGGTCAGAAGAAGGGTTTCAGCATGCCAGGCTGGCAGGAGAAGTGGTGGGTCTCCAGAGGGACGGGATGTTAGTGGCTTTGTGTTGTTCCCATGTGCATCCTGCCAGGACACTGGCAGCATCAGCTACCCACTGGGGAGGCTTGTTCAGCCTCAGCCGTCTTCCTCTCCCCGGCAGTGCCCGCTCGGGCTGTTGGGGTCAGCCCTTGCCACCCTGGAGACTGGGTTGAGCACTGGGAGATAAGAAAGAGCAGGTACAAAGAAAAGCGCTTCTCACCTGCCCCTGACGGCTTGTTGCCTACCCCCAGGGTGAGTGAGGTGGGCATGGGTTTGATGCCTCCTGCTGTTACACAAAAAAAATGAAGCTATGCACTCGTGCGAAGCAGAGCAGCACATCTGCTCAGCAAAGCGGGTCCCTGGGAACAAACCTCTGCCTTCATCCCGCCAGAGGGATGCAGGCTCTACAGTGCAGGCAGAGAGCGGTTTAAGCTGCCCGTTACCCCTGCACGTGTCCCAGCTGGGCTCACCTGCGAGGCCACCTCTCCCCCCACCAGCATCCATCTCCTCCTGACAGCAGCACCCAGCCGCTCTCCCACAGACCTGTGATTTATGTGGCGTGGAACTCGCCACTACCAGAAATTAAAATGACCTCAAAATTCGCCATATTCAACATTAAACCTAGAGGCTTGCTGCCCTATCTCCTAACCTTGTCTTCTTCTGACCCCTCCTTTAGATCTTTCCATGCTCCTCTCAGAAGGAGTGATGAAAGGGATGTGGTAATACGGCAGGAGCCCTCTCTTGGTGCTCTCCATCATCGTATCTACATGTTCAATATATCATATTTAATATCAACATCATAAATCCTTCTAGGCTTGGCTCAGGCAGGTATGACACCTAAGTAGGCAGCGACTTACAGTTGCTGAGCATTTACCCCTAATGAGAAGAGCTGGAGCACAGATAGGTCTGAGAAAATAAAGACACAATAGGATAAATTCACTGTGGCATTGAATCAATCTCTTAACAGGATGCTGCCTTTAACATTTCCATAAGACCCAGGCATTTCTCTAAGACAGGCTGGATCGATGGGCCAAGGTCAACTGTATGAGGTTTAATAAAGCCAAGTGCCGGGTCCTGCATTTCGGTCACAACAACCCCAAGCAACGCTACAGGCTGGGGGAAGAGTGGCTGGAAAGCTGCCTGGCAGAAAAGGACCTAGGGATGCTGGTGGAAGGCCAGCTTAACATGAGCCAGCAGTGGCCAAGAAGGCCAATAGCATTCTGGCTTGTATCAGGAATAGCGTGGCCAGCAGGAGTAGGGAAGTGATCGTGCCTCTGTACTGGGCACTGGTGAGGCCTCACCTCGAGTGCTGGGTTCAGTTCTGGGCCCCTCTGTACAAGAAGGACATCAAAGTGCTGGAGCGTGTCCAGAGGAGAGCTACCAGGCTGGTGAGGGGTCTGGAGACCAGGTCATATGAGGAGAGGCTGAGGGAACTGGGCATGTTTAGCTTGGAGAAGAGGAGGCTGAGGGGAGACCTCATTGCCCTCTACAACTACCTGAAAGGAGGTTGTAGGGAGGTGGGTGTTGGCCTCTTCTCCCAGGTGAACAACGACAGGAACAGAGGAAATGGTATAAAGTTGTGGCAGGGGAGGTTTAGATTAGATATTAGGAAGAATGACTTTACTGAAAGAGTGGTCAGGCACTGGAACGGCCTGCCCAGGGAGGTGGTTGAGTCACCATCCCTAGAGGTGTTTAAGAAATGGCTAGATTTGGCACTTAAAGGCATGCTCTAGTGACAGAGATTGTAGGGGTTGTTTCTGTGGGATTTTTTGGGTTGGTTGGTTGTTTGTTTGTTTGTTTTGTGTGTGTATGGTTGGACTCGATGATCTCAAAGGTCCTTTCCAACCATGAAGATTCTACGATGCTATGATTCTATGAAAAGCCTCACACCCAGAATGGATGAAGACACGTACCTCACATGAGCGGCTCTGCTGCAGGTGCAGGGTAGTGGCGACAGAATTTAAGAGTGAATTTCTAATGAAAAACTGAAGGCTTTACCCAATGTAATCTTTTTAGCAATGATCTCAATAGAAGTCCCATTAAAAAAATACTGAAATGAAATAAAAGAGAGTTAGGCATTTCCATCCCAGAACATCTTGGCATTTTGAGGTCACATTTTGGAGTTTTGAAATTAAATTTGAGAATGAAATGTCAAAATGTTTTTAGGTGGTTCGTTTTGGGTTTTGTACTATTTGTATTACTTACCAATTACATCAGAATACTTCTGATAACTGACATCAAGGAATACCCTAAAATTGTAATAATTAGCTCCCAAAATACACAAATCACCAAGTGAACTAGTTCTGAAATGCCACAAGGCAAATTTCCAAAAGTGAAATTTCAGAGAAAATATTTAAACAAACATATTTCTGGTTCATACAGGGTAGAAATAACACACCCAGTGAACTGAAAATTCAGTTTCAGCCATCTGTGTTGAAGGCTTGCATCTGAGCCCTACTCCCAGGCAGGCAAGGCAGCGTGCTCGCTTCTCTCTGAGGATGCAAGCTAGCATGCGTTGGGGTAGGAGGTCCTCTGCTTGACCTCTCCCAGTTTGGTCTGTGGAGAGGGAAAGGGGTGAAGGTAGATGGACAAGAGCTCTAGCAATCCACTTGTTGAAAAAAATCAATGTTTCATCCCACTTCAGTGCGCAGGACTGTGGTGTGCACAGTGGGGCTTTTTGCATGCTAGAAACCCAATCCAGATGCTCATTTTCACCATCATGCCACAGTAA
Source organism: Larus michahellis (assembly GCF_964199755.1). NCBI lineage: Eukaryota > Metazoa > Chordata > Aves > Charadriiformes > Laridae > Larus > Larus michahellis. The sequence continues at coordinate 70,842,681 of NC_133897.1, read as the reverse complement.
ATGACTCATCTTCAATCTCAGCCAGACCTGGGGACAAGGGTTAGGCCAGAGTTCACGCGAGGTTTTGTTTATCTTCATTTTTCTCAGTAAGGCCAGACCAGAGAGAGTTGGATTTGGGTGGTGGTTGTTTTTTTTTTAATTCACAACATTTGTGTAACTGTAATGCGGTTTCCTCGATTACTTCACAGCTAGATTAGCAACGTTTAGACAAGCACAGTGAAATCTAACTCAAGCTACCACATAAAATAAACTAATCTTGCCCTGAAAAACCTTTTTTCTTTGTCCTGCTCTGAGAAAAAGCCATCCACAATATCATGGTGGAGGTGTACGATCCAGAGGGGTTACAACAAAGGTGCCAAACCCTTCTTGATGTTAAGTATGCCTTGCATCAGGACCACAAGTCTCGCAGGTACCTCCTCCTTTTCAAAAGCAGTGGCGGCTGCTTTCACTCTCAACACGCACACCTCCTTAGCACGTGCACTAGGCCTTATTGAGCACGTTTCGCAAGAAACTTGCTGTAAGTGCTCGCACAAATCAGGTTTAGCGGCACTTTCTGGAGCAGTTAACAGACTTTGGGGAAAAGCCCTGCAAGCTCCAGGTTAGGTGGTGTCCAAGTCAGAGAATCACAGAATGGTTTGGGTTGGAAAGGACCTTAAAGATCATCTGGTTCCAACCCCCCGCCATGGTCAGGGACACCTCCCACTAGATCATGTCATCCAAAATACCAGGTTGGGAAAGACCCAATATGAGCTACATCTCCTTCGCCCAGTCTGGGGAGGAGCTGAGTTATCCACCTCTCCCACCACACACTGGTTTCAGCCTGGCTGATGGCTGTGCCAGGAGTCGGCAGGAGGATGGTGGTGGCCTCCACGGAGCTCTGCTCTGAGGGGGTTCATGCCATTTCACAAGCCATCCCCAAAATGAATCTTGTCTGGTGGGTGTCCCCGGAGCAGCCTCAATGTGCCATGCCCTAACGTTCCCCCTGTCACTGGGGAAGCAGCCTGACTTATCCCGGCTGAAGATCTGACTCTGGATACTGAATTTCACTGCTGAGGAATTTTTGGTGTCTCAGGTGCCCAAATCAAAAAGGCTACAGAAACAAAGATACGGATATCCCAAAGACAGTCCTCACCTCTTTGACTAGGTTTTGGTTCTCTTTGAATACAATTTTCTTTTGCTTTAAAATCTGGGATGAAGACAGTTTTAACCCAAGCAGTGTATCTAACCAACACCAAAAAAAGAAGGAAAGATTGGGAATCACTGGTTAAAACCAGAAGGACCCAGCACTGCTATTTTATTTATTACAATGTGCACGATTTTAGAGGGGGCATGGTAATTTACAAATGTAAGAAGACCAGAACTCTGCCCTGAGGAGCTGTTTTAGTTTAAATTAGGCAGACCAAGCATAAACAAGTCTGGGTAACATGAACATCTAAAATTTACATAGTAAATATTTAAAAAAAAAAAAAAAAGTAGTGCTGGAGGCCACAAGTCATACTTTAATTGACAGCAGTTCAAAGGAAACATTCCCGGGGGTAAGCCATTTCAAAACTGCCTGCTGTGGGTTTCTTCTCTATACCCCTGAAGCATCTGGCTCCAGCAACTGCTGGCGATAGGGCTCGGAGCTGGGCGAGCCAGCCGCTGAGCCATCTCCTCTGACATCTGACCTCTCCTCCCAGCTGTCCCCTCTCAGGTGTGACCGCGAAGGAGGTGCCTCCCTAAAAGGTGGTGCGAAATGGGAGGGAAAGCCAGAGGAAAAGTCCACCCAACTGGAAAATGCTGAAGAAGGGGTCAGGGTGGGAAAGCCTGAGCCAATCATGAGTCAGGCCCTGGACAAGGATGCTGGAAATCTGTATTTCATCCCAGCCTTGAGCTTGGACAAGATCCTCTGTCTCCATTTGCCTGTTTCCATTCCCAAATGTCGTCTGCCTTCATGATGTTGATTGTAAAACTCTTTGGGTCAGCAACTGCCTCTTGCTACGTGCTTGCGCAACACCGCTCACAACAGGATCTTAATCCTCGCTCAAGTCTGCTGGTGTGGCTGTAATGCAAAAAAGAAAAAAAAAAACAGAAGAAAAAAAAAACGGTGTAAACACTTCAAAATCTGGAAAAATGTTCAAAGACAGGCAACTGCAGGGAGTTCAAATGGACGTCAGCTAAAGATCTGATTTCCAGTGTCGCTACTAATTATTACATGCAAGAAAAAAATAGCTCAGAAAAGCCAAACCTGGCTTTGAATGAATATTCAGTAATGGCTGGGACACATTTTTTCACCTGGAAACAACAGAGAACTTTTGCATTAAATACATTTTAGTTGGAAAAAATGACACTTTTCAGGATTTTCCATTCTGTTTGCAAAAATTTGTCATCATTTTTAACCAAATTAGCACCAAAGTTACTACTGAGTGGTTTTCCTCTCTGAAAAAAAAATTACTTTCAGTAAATTAAATATCTCAAGAGTTACTCTGATAACAAATTTCATTAAAGGATGCTGTGGCTTATTTCATAAGAGATAAAAAAAGTCCATTCTCGTCCCTGCACAATGAAAATAACTTAGGAAGTTCAAAATTTGATGAAGCTGTTTTCCCGATTCAAGGCCTGCTCTATTTTTCACGCAGTGTTGACAAGAGCTAGATGAGAAAGAAATTCAGTTTCCATCATCTATTCAATCTCTGGCCTTGCTAACGATTAGCAAGAGCGCCTGTTTCGCTGGTGTTTTCTTGTTAAATAGAAATTTGTCCCATAGAAACACAACTCGAAACTATCAAATCATTTCACAACAGACAGATGGTAACAGCTATTTACGCAGACCTCAGCTGGTTTTAGCCAGCAACATGGAGGTAAGAACTGCTGTATCATGATCAAACTCTGTTCGCCTCATCCATCCTTTGACATTTCCTCTCGGAAGTAAAGGCACAAAAAAGCTGCGGTCGCACAAGTAAAGCCAGCTTACACTTGATGCTTTCCTCTGCCTTGCAATTAACTTCCTAATGAGGTAATATATTTAAAAAAAAAAAACAAACCACATTTTCAAGGGAAATAATAGAATTCTCTGTTTATGGCTCCCCCTAACTGAATTACCTGGCACACAGAGAAAGGTGAGCAGCAACAGGAGAAAGTTCAAAGGCTCGGTCTGGCTTTTGAAATCCAGATGAAGCTGTTCCCCACCACGAGGAAGATTCCTCAGCATTGTCCTGTTGGTTTAGAAAATGATTTCTTTCACAGCAACCAAACCAGGAAGGCTGAGGAGCATGGTGATGAATAAGGCTAGGTGGGAACCCATCACCGCTGTGCACCATGCTACGGTTTCAACCCAGCAAGCTATTGACCAAACTTCGCTGCTCTGTAATGGCCACTCAATGGCCTCTTTGGAGACAATTCATGACCTCAGTCTAATGTCTGAGACAGGTAACGTTAACTTACACCCATGCTGGCAGGCTCAAAATGGTGTCCAAGCATCCCGAGGGATGGATCCTATGAAAATCTTGCATGCAGGTCTGTGGTGCCTCTGGAGGTGAGCAGAAGCTGCCCTTGCTGCTGTGCTGGCTTTGTGCGCTGAGGGCTTTCCTCTCTGGGGCTGTCCATCCTGCCACTGCCTATGCCTTAAATTCGCAGGGAAGGAAAAAGACGATGCACTAGATGGACGGTAGCTGGCCATGAACGCTCAGCCTTGTCCCTCGCAGGTGTTTGGCCTCTTCAGGAAAATTTCTAGAGTGGGTGCCACTTTCAAAGGACCCGAGAGAAAAGGCAACATTTGCAAATGCTCCTCAGTAGCATTTTCATGTCAGACGTACCGGCAGCCATGAAACACGTATGGCATTACAAAGCACCCTTTGCACCATGCCACCATCCAGCCCCTTCAGTACTTCACTTTTACACTTGGAGAACAGCTTTCACGTATGCATGAAGGCCAAAAAAGTTTGAATTCAGGAAACTTCCACATAAACTACCTTAAAAAAAAACAAAACAAAAAAAACGTTGATACACTAACATTTTCTAGCTCCTGGTACAGCGACGAAGCTGTGGCATTCAAGGAGGGTTTGTACGCAGCACTCAGGTGTATCGTCATCTGGACAATATTTCTTCTGAGGCTTTTTTTTTTTCCCCCCCTGCCTCATTGAAATCCCTCTACCGCACTCCTGCCCTTGCCTTAACCTTTTGGGGCAGTAACAAAGAGCAGCAATGAAGACCCCATAATGTTGTGGAAAGAAAATGGGGGGGCGGGGGGGGCGGGGGGCGGAGAGAAAAGAAAAACCACTTTGGCAGCACAACCTGAGGTTTTAAAAAAAAAACAAAAAAAAAACAAACAAAAAAAACCCCAAAAAAACCCAAACAACCAAACAAAACAAAAACAAAACAAAACAAACAAACAAAATAAAAAACAAAACAAAACAAAAAAAAACCGAAAAAAGCTGCATAACTTAGTCTTTGGGGCTGGAGGAGAAACAAATTAGGTGTGCCTCAGATTAAGGAGAATTAAATTCTTGAGGGAGGACTGCCACCTACCGGCCCCGGCCCTGCCGGCGGCACCGGGGCTGAGCGGAGGCAGCCGACACCCCCCCGGCCCCGGGTGTCCGGGGGAGGGGGCACGGATTGCTCAATTTATCGGCACATCAGCCCCGTTCACCCGCCGTTGGATTCCCTTCGCCACGCTATCACGCTCCGTGCGTGAACACTTAGTGGGACTTGGTTTTATTGATTTTATTTAATTACGGCAACGTTCCTCTGGGTTATCAGGCATCGGGACAGGCTGCCCAGGGAAGTGGGTGGAATCGCCACCCCTGGAGGTATTGAAAAGACGGGTTGAGGTGGCGCTTAGGGACATGGTTTAGTGGTGGTTTTGGCAGTGTTAGGTTGATGGTTGGACTCAAAGAGCTTAAAGGTCGCTTCCAACTTTAACAATTCAGGACAAGATGTAACGGGCAGAGACTTGAGCACAGGAAGTTCCACCTAAACATGAGGAGGAACTTCTTTACTTTGAGGGTGGCAGAGCACTGGCACAGGCTGCCCAGGGAGGTGGTGGAGTCTCCTTCTCTGGAGACATTCAAAACCCTCCTGGACGCGTTCCTGTGCAACCTGCTGTAGGTGACCCTGCTCTGGCAGGGGGGTTGGACTAGGTGGTCTCCAGAGGTCCCTTCCAACCCCTGTCATTCTGTGATTCTGTGATTCTAATTCTATTCCTCGGAGTTACCAGTGGATGGCTGGTTATTTCCCACACCACTGCTCTGCTGTTCAGCCCCAAGCTGGGCACCCAGCTTTCCTGCTTCTGCCTTCGGGCACTGGGTTGGGAGGTGGAGGCACCCCCAGCTCTACACCCAGGTGGCGATGCCCCAGAAGGTGGGCAAAATCCTGCCACTAGCTGTGACAGCCCAGCCAGGTGCTGGGGACCTGGACTAAGAGCAGTAAAGCAAGAGCTAAAAAAAAAACCAAACCTGTTTTCCTCTGAGTGTTTGTGTGTGTGTAATTTCCATAATAATTGTGTCTGTTGTCTGCAGACATGAATTCATTACAGCAGGAGGTAAGAGAACAGCCAGCATCAACATACATTTCAAATTCCTTGCTACAGCCTTGATTTATAAGGCACAACCTGAAACACTGACTAGCTCGTTGCCATTTCCGTGAACTGAATTTAGCATGATAGCTGAGAGGACTGAAAAACAAATGAACAAACATTTTTTTTCAAAGCACTCTGTCTCTCTATTTTTCATTTTTTAGAGTTGCTAGCTGTGTCCTGGATATCCCCCTGTTCCCCTGACTCCATCCCCCTCCTCCCTCCTGTGCATGCTCCGTCGGCACTTGCATTAATCCAGGCCCGAAAGTACTAAATTGATTCCCAGTAATGCAGGCACCCAGGGGCAGAATATTCAAGGAACAAATGAATTAATCATCTCGGAGCCTCCGCGCCAACCCACAGAAAGGCCTGCCGCCCAGGAGTGGGGGCAATGACGGGTGCAGCCCGGCCCCTTGCTTGACCACACAGCACCAGCTCCGGCCACAAGTGCCCCATCCACCCCGGTCACCGCCAGACACGCATGTGGAGGCTGCCAGGCGCACACCCACGTGAGACGGCACGGGCGCTCGCACGGGTGCTCTTTGAAGAACTCCAGCATATAGAAATAGGGGTAAGAGGAAGAGGGAGCCCTGCAGAACGAAAGAGGTCTGCAGTCATTATAAATGGACCTTCACGGCGGCGGCAACAAGAAGAAAAAAGAAGAAAAAAAAAAAGCTTTCAGGGAGAAACAGAAAATAATGTTTTGCAATTACAGCCCACAGCTGCCGCAGCTCCAGCGCGCTTGCTATACACAGGTGCAGCTATTATAGCAATGAATAGCACGCACTAAAGGTGCCATCCATATGGCTAATAATACGAGGGCAGAAAAGGTATTTTTGTTTGCAGCCTGATGCTGGGAAGGAAAAAAAAAAAAGAAAAGTAGGCTATCTCTCAGCCACCCAGGTCTCAGCCTTATCTGAGGCTGTGGAGTACTAGGTGGGCACTGGCAGAGGAGCTCCTTTCGCCATCAGACTGGGAAAAGCCTCCTGGGGCACCAGGTAATGGCTGAGTCGAGACCACGAGGCTTTAGCTGATCAGAAAACTGGCAGCTTTTTCTCTTTCTTTGTTGCGAATAGAGAGGTTTTAGAAGTTTCTTCCCTTTCTGTTATTTAAAACACCTGAACTGTGAAAGGTACCTGGGAGCAGGGGAAAGGCGAGAGTCTCTCCTCCGGTCCCTTCCACCCGACACACAGGCTCTGGCAGTGCCACTTTGCCAACTTCAGCGTCCGAATCCCTTACTGGTGTGAACAAGGGAAAACTAGACGCAGAAAGCTGGCTGTGGGACCCATTCATCAGTATTTTGCCCTTTCCCCCCATCCCCATATAAGCTCCAAGCGGCAGCAAGGTGGGCTGGACCATCTGCCCACCACAGGTTACCCCCAACCTCAGTGATGTTGCTTCTGTGACAGGTGCAAAGGGGTTGGACGTTGTTTGGCTCCATTTGCCTTACTGCGGCTCATGGCCACTCTCCACTGAGGCAGAGCTGTGACTCTAGAGGCACAGGACGGTTATTTCTCTGCGGCCTGGTTTGTCCCCCCATATCCTGTCACCGTGAGACAGCTCTTAGAAAGGAAGGGGGTGTCCCTTGGAAGCGCAGACTGAGCAACCCGTTGCAAGCGAGACAAATGCTTTCCAGACCGTGTTACCACACACATCCTTTCTTTCATCAGAAAAGGGAGCTGTTAAAGATACTTAGCAGAGAGCTAGGCAAAAAGCAGAAAAGGGGTTACCCAGTGCAATCTGGCATCTTGCCCCATGGTGAGCTTTTTTTTTTTGATCCTTAGACCACTAAACTTTTTTCCACTGGTGGTGAAGATGCCTAAATCGCAAATGTAGGGCTAACGTCAGTTTTGCCTTTCCCTCGCAGAGTTCTTGGCAGTTGTCTGCAGACCCACAACCATCCACAAGTCACAGATGCCTGACTTAGCATGCAACACGGACAGCTTTCACTGGTACAAGGATGTCCTCATCCCCCCTCGCCTCTGCCAACTCTGAGCCCACGCCAAGGTCCATGGACTCGATGATCTTAAAGATCTTTTCCAGCCTACAGGGTTCTATGATTCTACGTTGCCACAGAGCCAGCTAGTTTGAAGCTAACATAACTAAGTCCGCACAAGCTGCACCCTTTTGACTTGCAGGCCAGACACAAACCAAACCCTTTATTGATATTTTTTTTTTGACCCTGCATAGGAAACCCATGTCACTTGTCACTTCAGCCTAAGTGCTCCCCACGAGCTTCCACTGGGCTTTTCTGGAACGACGCCGGCTCTGACAAGCCGGCCGAGCATGGGGACGCGAGGCTCAGGACTGCCCTGCTGGGATTGCCCGACCCAGCACACTGTGGGACAGGGGTGTGACATCTGAAGTGTATCTCCATCCTCTGACCCGGGGGGGTGCTGGGGGGTCCGGATGTTTTCGGACTGATAGTGCCAGAACCCGCTGAACGGAGGTGGGGGAAACAGTTACCCCCGGCACCAAGGCAAAAGGATCCTCCGGATTCCTGAACAGGTCCCAGTTCACCAAGGTAGGCAGAACCAAGGTCTTTTCATAGGCCTTAAAATTGAGGGAGGCATTAAAATTAATTTGAAAACTTCGCAGGAAGCTGGCTTAATGAAAACAAAAGTGGATTGATGCACTGGCTGGCATACCCTCGCCCTGGGAAAGAGCTCAGGCAACCGCTTCCAGAAAAGCTGGAGCCTGCTGGAAGAGAGCACAAAACAGAAAACACTGCTCAAAGGAAGCTCACAGACAAAGTGGCAATGTGGAAGAAATTATAATGATTAATACAGCGCCTGAAGTGTGCAGGGGACTACAGAAGATTGGAAAAAAAGACCCAGAGATTTGATTTTCCACTGCCCTTCAGCAGCAGCATCATTTTATACCAGCGCAAAGTGGGAGTGCAATCTTCACAGCACAGAACAAGTGCACTTTATGTTGCCTTTCTCTCTATTTTCCTGCTGCAAAGATCCCCGGGAAAGGCGCAATCAAGACTATTTGTCCCTGACCACTGGGGCTTGGAGCCTAAGCTAGGACATAGACCATAAACAACAGACAAAGGGAGAGGGAAGCCACTGAGAAGGGCTGCCACATTTATCTCTGGCTAGGATGGAAGGGGGAATAAGAATAAACTGGGGACAACATCCAGTGACCAGCTGCAGGAAAAGCACAGACTTACAGAATAGAAAAACTTGTTTCTTCTCTTAATTGGGTTGGAGTCAAGAGTTTTGCCACAATCGATCTCTTCTAACATCAAAAGCAAACCCAATTAGAGCCTTGGATAATAAAATTTTAAGCCTGTAGTTCAGATTCAGCCACCTCCCTATATCCATCATAGCAGGTCAGCAGCAACAAATCAATATAGATTGACAGACAGACAGACAAAACAGGTATGAAATGCTGCCAAGCCCAAATAGCAGCTTTTTGCAGTGGCACCAGCTCTCAGCAGACCAACGGTGCACCCTCAGGGCGTTCTGGGTTTGTCCCGCAAGGTGCCACCACGTTTCAGGTACCGCGGTTTCTCCAGAGCGAAGAGGGTTAAGATTTCAGTTCTTGCTTTCTGCTCCCTGAAAAGCTGTTGTTTGAATTAAGAGGCTTCTCGCTCAGATTTACCGTGAATGGGAATATGTTTCTGCCGGGCCTGACTTCAGCTCCTCGGTGCACCAAACCAAACAGCTGATGAAATTTTCATTACTAGTAAATTACGCTACTTTAAAAAGATCTAGATGACTTTCAGGGTTACAATAATGGGAAAAGGGGCACGTTAGGCATAGAACTCCCTCAGTAAATTAAAAATACATATACGTTCACCTGTGATTTATTTGCCGCATTAAGTCCAGAGCAGCTGCGATTTGCATGCTGTACTTCACTGTACCACACAGGCGCAGCCTGCAGTTTTACTAGGCAGAATAAATAAATCGGAACTGGCTGATACAGGGGTGACAACTCCAGATGTGCTGAAAGAAAGGAGTGCCTGAGCCTGACCTCTGCCCAATACGCACAAGTATTCCTTGTTCCTGGTTTACAGTCTGTACAGCAGCATTACTACACAGCTAAGTGTCTCCCATGGGTTGTACCTCTGTGCCAGGGGAAGTATGTTCAGTCTCTCTAAAGCCTGGCTTTATAAGGCTTCATCAAGGCACTGGATGTATAGTAGTTGTGTCTTAATGTGTATTTATGTTCTGTGATAATGTTTGAACTCAGCTTCTAGCAGAGAAAGAAAAAAAAAAAAAAAAGGGCAGTGTTCAAAGGAATAGGCTACTTCCACCTAAAACAAAAAGCAAACAAACAAAACCAGAACAAAATTTGTGGGCAGATCTTTTAATTTATTGTTTTTTAAAATAGAGGAGGAACATTTTGTATCTGGGTATCCAGAATATTCTTCCAGCTCAGAAATATTTATCTCCTGACTTACACGCTCTTGCAGCAGTCTCTGAATTCCTTTGAGTCATTAAAGGATTTTGTCCTCAAGTCATTCCCATTAGGGGAATATTCAATTTAGAAACTTGCCTCCTGCTCAAAGTTCGCATGTGAAATTCATGGTTAAGATCCCTCCTTGCTGAGTTTCAGGTCAGTGCCCTATTCTCTGAAGAGACAGAGATATTTAACAATTAAATAGTCCTCTAGGCTACATCCATACGAGGCAGTCCAGGAGCACTCCCCAGACCGGGGAGCTACGTGCTCTGGCTGTTTTCACTCTGGGAAGGTACAGTCTCACCCCGTCTCTCCCCACGGGAAGGGAAATTCCTTGCAAGGGTCCGGAGGGACACGCGGTGCCCCAGGTTGGGCAGGTGGGGCCTCTGGCTACAGAGCCAGCCCCACAGTCCAGAGCAGCTGAACGCTGCTCAAGATCTGGGGACGAGCCCCAAAATTATCTCGTGGTGCCTTTACCTTGTGTAAATCTGTCCACCGGTTCAGGCTAACATCAGCACCCAAGAAGTAGGAGCAACCTGGAAGGTGGAAGGAGGTAAGGGCATTTCTTCACTTGTTCAAAGACAACAACAATTCTGCTGGTAGAAAGCAAGTTATTTTTCTATTCTCGGGCTTTTGCTATTAAGAATTAGCTATCCACTTTCCAGAAAACAGGGAATTAGTCTTTCCAGACTATGTGTTTAACAGAGAAGAAATGAATCTTCATGAGCTCAAAACATATTCCCTCTTCTTCTCTTAGCCCCTCACCCCCTACCTCATATCTCTTCTATGCAGTTTTTCAAATAGTTTAATAATATTCACAGGGACATTAGATTAATTGGATTTTAATTCCAAATGACTGTGAAAGCAGAGAAGTGAGTCACCAGTCCATGCTAATGAGAAGATCTATTAAGGACCCTTCTCTGATAGACACATAGAGTAGGGTTATAAATATTTCATATTCAATTAATTGAATTTTGCCCCCTGTTATATGATGCTGCCCTGGAATGTTAATCAACTGGGACCAGAGAGAGAGAGACAGAGGAAGAAAGCGGGGGGGGGGGGGGCGGCGCAGGGGGGAAGGGGAAATCTAAGAGAGAGACTTTAAACAACATCAGAGCCATTCACATCCCCAAATCCTCCCAGTTCACACAGCGCCAGCACATCAGAGCGGAGGCTTTCATACAGACTGCATCTGGTTCCATACAGTGGATAAATTAATGTTAATTAATCAGACAGTCATTTTATGAAGAACTGTGCGCAAAAGGTTATTTGAGCCCTGCTGCAAATAGATTTATAGGTATAATTGCCATGTTGAATGACCCTCTGTACATAGGCTCATTAAACTGGCCATCAGTCAAGAAGCCTAATTGAGGCAGGCCAATAGCGCGCCGCTGGGACCACACGGCTGGCTGCAAACAAAACCGCTCGGCAGAAGCCAGCTCTCTGAAAGCCGCCGATAATGTCGCTTCCCATTCTCCGGGCAGTTGCTGCCACTGTCCCTCCCGCCAGACGAAACCCTGGGCAGAAAAGAGCAAGGAGAGAGGAGAGGTCCCGTGCCCATCGTGGCTTTACATCTCTTGCAAAACACGTCGGGGAACTGGGCGCGGCGTGGAAATGGTCTTATTGACAGCCGCCGTTTCCAGAAGCCTTTCTGGCCTTCGCCGCTGGGAACAGCCTGAATGCACAGGCTTCAAAGGCGCCGAGATCAGAAGGCGAATATAAAGACACTAAAGATTCCGGATGACATTTTGTATTTTAAGAGCATCTCTTGATTTCATTGGGGTGGGGGGAAGCGCGAGAGCATCCAGCTTGGGATTTGAAACGCCCAGGACTGGCAATCAGGCACAGGCACATACCCGGAGACCGAGGCAGCTAACAAGGCTGCAGCCCCCTCCTTCAGTGCCGCACAGGTCCTGCGGTTACACCGTGGCAGACCGTCCTTCCCACGGGGCTGCCTCCGGCCCCACCGGTGCTGGGCCCAGTGCAGACTCCTCCAAACGCAGCAGGCAAACCTTGCCACCGTCTCCGGTGGCACTTCGGACAGCTGCCTTTTGCTCCTTCTCGCCTGCTCGCAGTCCCTTGCCACAATCTCTCCGTACCTCCGGTCCCCCCCTACGCAATTACCTCTGCTGTCGGCTGCCCAAAGCGAGCTGTCTTTCAGCTCATGATTCGTGCGAGGATCCTCTCTTGTTTCACGTACCCGAGGGGCCCTGCACCCGCGTTCGCACACTGAGGGCTGAAGTTGCAAGCAGTCTCTCTCTTTCACACACTCATGCACGCTGTGGATCGCATACGTGTTCACAGGGTGGGAGAAGGAGGAAGCACCCAGCACCCCAAACTACCCCGAAGCATCCCGGGCAGCCCCTCACGCGGTTGCCCTGGAGGAGCCGTGGACCAGGACAGCCAGGGGGGCCTGTGGGTGTCAGAAATGGGCTTTTATGTCCGAGCTGCTTCCCGAGACACCTCCAGGGGAAACCTGGACCATCTGTTGCACACTGGAAGGTGTCATTTAGGAGTATTCGGGCAAAAAACCCCACATCAGTCACAGATAGGTAAATCAATTCATAGACTTAGAACGTGTTCACATTATCTATTCCTATACTCACATCTTCTGAGGTTGCCTTTAGTTCTGTATCTCCCTGATCAGATATAAAATAGCCACATAACACCATCTTTCTCAAACACAAATAAAACAATTTAAGCAGAAAAAGAAAAGTGCACTAATACAGAAGCCATCAAGGCAAGAATAAATACGAACAAAGAGAAATCCATGTGTCTCAGAGCAGTGACAACGTCACCATCTGAAGATGTTTCGGACAAAGAGGGGTACCAGTTTCCACTCCTGGACAAGGCAAGAGTTGCTTAGCGTGTCTGGGCCCTGGCAGCGTTTCCCTTCACCCTGTCTCACCATGACAGGTATCTACCGGCCTCGGTACGCTCCGAACTCTTTTCCCAGTACCACTGGGTGCAGTGTTTGCCTGTACAGCATCTGACAGGGGGATCAGGAAAACTGACTGTATGGTGTGCTCCCAGATCTGCTGCCTACCGTTCGTGCCAGGCCCTCACAGGTAAGCTGCACGGCCCCTCACCCAGGTGCGCAGGGAGCCACGCTGCAGCAGAAAAGCCTCCAGGCAAACCCAGGGTCTCACTTTCAGAGCAGCTCTAGGGATGAAAAATAAATCAGGTCCTCAGGGCAGGCTCGGGGCACTTCTCAGAACTGATTTTCCCCCATCCTGTGGTTCCCTTCCACAGACCATACTTGGGTCAGGTGAACGAAAGCGTACCCCAAGTTCTTCAGGCATAAAAACACCTCCTCCCAACAAGGCAGCATTTCCTCCTGTAACGATATTTTTTTCTCCAATCTACCTAGGTCTTCAATTTCTTCTGCTCTCCTGCCCCGAAGCAAAACACGCTCATTATCGCCCGTGCGAAAACCAGCCGCTGTCCTGCAGCTAGCGCGATTGCACTCCTCCAAAAACCTTCGCCTTTGCGGCGCCCCTTCCTCAGCACACTTGAGTCTTCACTCCAGTGTTCGCCGGGGTCCAGTCGCCCACAGAGGGCACTACTCGTAAATGTAACACCCAGCAAACGCGCTGCCGCTTCGTGTCACACCAGCGCTCGGAAGGCTGCGGTTTCCACCCGGAGCAAATGCACACGCTTCGTGCATATTATTACTGTCATCTCTGAGAAGAAAGGGAGCAGCAGGCCGACGCCGCACAAAAGAATACATTTTTTAAAGCGCAGACTGTGCGTTCGTACTCACGCTGAGATGTCAGGCAAGGCTTCCCACTTCGTATCGCAGTGGAACGCCTCTAGCCCTCGAGAGCTGAAGTACATCAGTTCAGTGACATAAAGAAAGAGAATGGTACCTCAAAGAATATTTGATATTTCAATATGCAGCCATGCACGTCACTTTGTCTTGGGCAAGGATGAGGAGAGACATGCTCTTCCTCTGTCCACAACATGTGGACTATAGGCATTCCTCGTAACACACTCTTAAACGTTAAAGTTTCTATTTAGTCCCTTTACTACTGCAGCCAGCAGAATATTTTTCTGAAGTCCCCAGTTCACAGATAAAGAGATAGTTTATCCCTTGAAATACCAGAGACACTGACCTCACTGACAGGAATTTTATTGCGAGACTTCCTTGAGTGTCAGTATTTCAACCTGTATTTCTAAGAAAGGATACGGATCTAGTTTGCTGAGCCTGCTTTTACACATGCAAACAGAGAACTAAGCGCAGGTTTATGCAAACACCTACCAATAGAGTAAAAATCTACGTCCTTCTCACCCGCCTACCTCATTTTAAGTGATGCAAAAATCCCAGCTATGTGCAATGTATGCACGCAGAACAGAGCAGCCAAAAAGGGAGGAAAAACATCTGCCCACCTTGTATCCCACTGCCGTGCTGCCTCCGTGGCTTGGCATGCTCCAATGGGACATGCAAGGAATGTACTCAAGGAGGGGGACAGTTTACAGGACAGTAAAAGAACGTACTTTGTGCTTCTAGTCCATTGAAGAAATTGATGAGCTATTGCTTCTTTAAATACCACACCCATAGTTAAGCTGAAATGAAGCTTTACTCTTCATTCAGTCCTCTCTCCTAAGTGCGTCTCAACTTCTAGCTTAGTTTTAATGCAGCCAAATGTGCTGAAAAATAGCAGATAGAATTTGCCTTCAGTTCCAAGGGGGTGATGGTGGTGGTGTCTTTTTGGTATTCCTACATTTAAAATACAACCTTTGTCAAACCAGTACAATCTGCCTTTTTAATTTCTGTCCAATAGTCCCATATTTCTCTCTTACAAACCATCAACATTGGTTTTGTCTTCAGAAGCTCTCTAAAAGCTTCGGCTCCTCAACTTTTTGCAGCACAAGGAACCCAGAGAGGGTTTAGAGACTAATAACACACTGGTAATCACAATCACATATTTTAATCACCGAAGCACATCTTCAAATTACAGCATTCCAAGAAGAGACCAAGTAGTGCAAGGCCAGTACTTGAGTTCCCAACATCACACTTTTATCACCTGACTTTCTACTTTGGCTCTTAGAGTTATATATTCCTGTGAAAAGTAGACGCACACTACTAGCACAAGTCTTCCCTAAATAGTAGTGGCTGTTTGCAGCCTTTCTATAAACGCAAATTTTCGCCCCCTGAGAAGAAGAAAAGGAGATGACGACTCAGCGCAATGGATTGAGAAAGGTAGCACAAAAATTAACAGCCTTTTTTCAAAGAAAAATTTTACAGCGATTTAAATCCACTCTGCATTAGCTTTGCAGGACTGCCGTGTTTGGCTAGGTAAGCTACCTAGCCTAACAGCAGACCCCATACAGCAAAGATTTTAGCTAATGTCCTTCTCGACCCCCACCCGCTCCAAGCTTTAAGACTAATTCAACCAATAAGTTTCCCTGCAAATACATTTAAAAAGACCATTTCAATTTTAATTCACGTAACATATCATATTAAATCCACACGACCAGTTCTCATCGAAGCCCGGGGTTCCTGTTTCCAGGGAGAGGTTCAGGCTGAGAAGACAACGTGACAGGAGAACAAGAGTTTGCTCACTAGCCCTGACTAATTCATCACATTGCAGAAGCTGAAACTACAACAGAAGTTGACGGTATTAGAGTTAAGCAAGTTCCACTTAGGTGAAACACCAGAAAAGAAACCGCACTGATAATATCTGGCCTCTCTTGAATGAGCAGTTTGGGAAGGGCTGCAGACCAAGGCACAGAGCAGATGATACAAACCTGCAGACCCCTTTGAGTGCATTTATTTTTCCAAAGCAGGCGGTAAAGCCAATCTGCCGGAAACATTTGCCTTCTGCAGGCTTGCCGAAGCCCGGAGTTGATGCGCGTTACGCTGCCTCTGCCAGCACTCATAGAAATTCATTTCAGTTTCTGGGAGGTGAAGGCAGACTGGCTTCAGCCCACAGGATCCCATGGCCAGCAGCACCCAAGCCCCATCCTCCCTGGGGATGCACCCCGGTTCCCTCCCGCAAGAAACAGGGCTGGTGCAGCCAGACCTCAAGGAAAACATTAGATGCCCGAGACGCAACTGAGGCCAGTGCCACAAGGAGAACACACGCACGAGGACAAATAAGGACTGACCAAGTCAAGGACAAAGCTGCCACGAGAACAAGTGGGGATCGTCTCTGTTTCAGCAGGAGCAGTGTGTAAAGCCCCCACGCTCTGTAAGATCCAGTAGACCTGAACATCTCCCCTCACAAGCGTGAGGGATCTCACACCCATTCACCCGTTTTCACATCAGACGTTTGCGATTAATAATGCCAGACGGCGACACAAAGTAATTTGTTTATTCAGATCAACCTTTTAATCCCATCTCACCTTCGAAATAAATTACCAAATAAACTCTTTCATGAACTATGCTCTAAATCATGAGTTGGTCACAGGACAAAAACTTCCCACCAGAGAAAAGAAAAAAAATCAAACTTTTTTTGGAACTTGTTTTGGTTTCACCAATTTGTTTCTTCCAAAAATGTTAGGATTCTGCAAAATTTTAATCTGACATAAAGATCAGAACGCAGTAAACAGCAGATTCTTTGCTCAATCACACGTCAGTTAAATGATCATAAAGCAATACCAATACTTTAACAAGGGAATTTCTTCTACTAAATCCCGAAAAAAACATTCCTGGAAAACAGTAATTTTAAAAAATGGTTTAGTCGGTTTTGATGTGTCGTACCATCCCTGTTTTATTGGGGTAAGTGGATTTTAGAAAAATGAAATAAAAAACCTGACACAGCATTTTGCAGCGGGTTATCTCAATGCACAACAAGCTCTTAGAAATCAAGCCTCAAAACATCCCTGTAAGCCAAGGACTTTACAAGCAGGGAAACTTGAACCAACAGGCTAAGCGACATGTCAAGATCATATAAGGACGTGGTCTTGACTCTCGTGATGATCATACCACATCACAATATTTTCTGGAGAATGATTTATTAGGACTATGATAATTACCGCTCAGATTTCATGTTAGTGTTATACCGCTGGAAAGTGACCCCTCCACAAGACAGGATGTTTTGGAGTAGAACAATCTGATCCATTACAAAACCTTTTCAGATTTAACCCGTAACTGCAAGCTTTAAAACACTAAACCTGCACGGCCCCTCAGTTATTTTGACAGTGAAATGGAAGTGCTGCATCACTCTAAAACCTCAAAGTAAGGCAGACGTAGCAACAAGCACCAGCTGCATCATTAAAGAAGCACAACACAGGGTGTATGTCCCTTCTTTTACTCTAAAGGGTGTCGGTTTTTTTCATTTTGCTTTTACTTGGCTTTAGATTTTGGCCTAGCCAGTTGCCAGTGCTCCCAGACACCTATTCCCAAGGGACACGTCTTGCCCTCATTACCAGCAGGTGTCACGTTTGAAGGCACGTGAAACACCCTTGCTGCCGAGCTCAGGCTGAGGTCCCTGCTCCTGGGGATTGCTGGGGAAAGCCCCGCTCCCTCTTCTCCCTGCCAGGGCAGAAGTCAGCACCAGCACCTTGAGCAACCCCCTGCCCGTAGTTCTCTAGTTGCATCATCTCTCTCCAGAGCCAGGAGGTGAAAAGCTCCCCGGGCCAGCTGCCCACAGCGCCAGGCTATCAAAGGCAGCTGGTCTAACTCTTTATTAGCTGCTTCCTGTCCCTCTAATCACCAGATTACTGATTAATAATTGTATATTTCTGTAAAAGAGCAAAAAATGCCTCTCTGTGTGAAAACGTTTAAATATATAAAAACACTTCATAAAAATATTTACTAAAAAAAAAATCAAAATGCCCCATGAGCCTGTAAACGTTGCCTGTAAAAGCTCTCTTAACTGGAATAATTTGAAATACAGTCATCCAGGCTCTTTTCTGCCCTTTCCAGTAAGGTTTTAAGATAACCAATAGAAATGCCACTTGTTTGCTACTTCGACCCTCATCCCACCCGTTTTTCTTCTTCTTTGCTTGTTTCCAACATGACAGCTTGATTTCCCAATGTCAGCAATTTTCTTTGGAGGCATCATTTGTCTTTGCTTTTAACAGAGTTCTGCGTGGCCTGATTCTGAGGCTTTCTTATGGAGTGGGCTTGAGGTCTGATCGGTAACACGAGCAACACCAGGATGCTTAGAACGTGCATGTGAAAATACATAGACCTGGGAACAAGAGCAGAAAGAGAATGTTATATTTTTGTCGGTAATAGCATGAATTGCACAACCTCAGTAAGTCCGTGCAGAATTCAGTGCTGAGGGATGAATGCAGAAAGTATGAACCTGACCTAGAATGCACAAAAACACACCCTTGAGTTTCACGCAGCCTATCCATGTGGTATCTGCTGGCGTCGATGAAAACGTTGCCGTGGATGCTAATGAGGCAAGGAATCAATCAGCAAACTCCATAATCCAAAGTCTAACAGCTCAGATGAACCCATGTAATTCAACTCTAGTTTTATTCAGCCCATCTCTCTTGTAATGTTAGAGCACACTAAGCCTGCTTTCTGAAGAAACACCCTTCACACATAGGATATAAAACTTGTACAAGTTTTTTTTTTTTTTAAAAAAGTGACAGAAAGAAAAAAAAAGTCATTCCAAGTGCTGAGAGCTGCAATAAATCAAAACACTCAACTTTTAACTGGGGAAGGTCCAGTAATAATGTTTACAGAAGGGTTGTGTTTCTGAAGGCAACTATTCTGAGACATCATGATTTGACATCTAATTAAATATCACCTATTTTTATTTCAAATAATTTGGTATACACAAGATTGAGCAGAAATAAAAGATACTTAAACCAATTACTTGAGGCTCTGTCAGCCTGGGAAGGACCACATTTGGCAGTGGTGTGGTCCAGCTCTTAACCACAGAGATGTACCTGTCCGTGGTCTCATTTACGCTTCCTATCACAGTTCTGATATCCTTGTAAGGTGCTTAAGATCATTGCTAGGTGTGCAGTGCTCCAGATTTCCTTAACAGTCTCTAAATTTAAGTGTTAACTACATTCAAAGTCACTAGGGCAAACAATATTAAGGTGATGACCCAACTTGGGGCAAAGATGGAAAATCATTTTCTTAGTTCAGAACTTTGGTAAAAGTAACATTTCTGCCTTCGTGGATGCTGGCATAGTGCTAGCAAGTTCTCTATATGTATTTATTTCTGTAGTTTTGATGTTAACAATGTAATCTCACACAATTACATTAATATTTGCTACATGGAATGGCCTTTTGTAGCACAAAGGGAACCAACTTCACTTAGAGGGCAAATTTATAAACCAGTTTAATATCTTAGTCTTTTCTCTCCTTTTTTGTTTGATTGCTGTTTGCTACTTTTGCCTTGAAAGACAGAAAAATTAGATATTAACAGGGTACTTGGGAAAGCACCTTACCGAAACTAAGAATGATTTGGAGTCATTTTTATATGGTAAGTTTTCTGTGTTGAAATCAAATGTTTTAAGAAACAGGGACTGAAAATGTCAAAATTCAACCCCCTTCAAACAGTCTTCCTGACAGCGGCTATCTTGACTACCAGTTTTATGTCTTTTATGTTAGAGGAGGGAATTGTCTTTCTTCTTAGCCAAAACCTGTTACTCTATGTTGACAGTTCACTGTAGAATGAAAGAAAAGTAAGTAAAGCAATGTAGTCCAGTCTCCCTTTTCAAATTACTTTCTCAACTTCTTTATTTCAAATTATTTTTATTAGGGTATATCCAATATACTCTGCAACACCACTGTTTTCTTATTCATAAGGAATCTACGGAAGTATTCAAAAACAAAAGCATACTCATTTCAAGAAGTAATGCTCTGCATTAGGGAAGGCACCCTCCTTATCTCCTGCTGACTGATCACTTCTCCTGTTCTACACATTTGGCAGCTGGAAACGTGGTCTTTTCTCATCGAGTCCTTCCAACTGCCAACTCGCATTACTCTTAAACTCTCCAGCCTTGGCCACTGTTAATGGTTGAGACTTGACTGTTTGGAAAAAGGAAACTTAATACAAGAAAAGTCACATAAGAACACAGAAAGACTGAGAAATAGAAGTGAAGTGCTCTGCTTTGGCATAATTATTATCTCATTAAGTTACAGGAGTGCAAAAATCACCCCTTACACGTTATTAAACATCCTGTTTGAACTCCTTTCAAATTTGATGAAATGCCAACTGCTTTTCAGTGTGGTTTGGATTATTTAGTAAAAGCCTGCACAGGTCTGGAGAATAACAGTCAAGAGTAGAGAACTTACTTGTAGAATTTAATTGTGGGCTCAACAGCCAACATAACGAACGGTGCAACAGTATAGCACACGGCCAGCTGAGTGGCAACCCAAGTAACAACATCGTAGGCTATCTTGAGAGGCACTGACGAGAGGAAGTAATGTCTGCAATTGTTTCTTATCTGCAGGTCAGGGAAAAGTAAACAGAAAATTATATAAATCC
Organism: Larus michahellis; assembly: GCF_964199755.1. Classification (NCBI taxonomy): domain Eukaryota; kingdom Metazoa; phylum Chordata; class Aves; order Charadriiformes; family Laridae; genus Larus; species Larus michahellis. The sequence continues at coordinate 70,822,314 of NC_133897.1, read as the reverse complement.
ATTTCTTAAGCAAAGTCATGCAGACACATTACAGCATATGACTCTCCACTTATCCTCGGCATCAGTATTACAGAAAAGTTCGTACACCCGTTAGAAAGCACTAAGACTAGGAAGACAGAAGTGTATCGACTGGCATATCCAAGATCCCACAGTCAACCAGTGGCAAACAGAGAAGCGTCCCCCAATTTCCTCTGCGATAATGACAGAGAGCAGACTCTCATGCTGGGTATCTGGCACAATATGTTTGGGGAGGGGAGTTGTTATGATTTGATCTTTCCCTCTCCTGGTTTGATTTTTTTACTGGTAATCAACAGTGAAACAAAGTTACTTTAAATGAACAAGTATGTTTTTATACCTGCAAGCATGTGCTGTTCCCTAGAGATAATGGTTTAGCTTCACATCTATGAAATCCTCATAAATGAGAGGCAAAGCACATGTTAAGACTGCATGTTCAGCAACCTGCTCTAGCCACAGCGGTTAATATTGATCACTAGTTTAATTCACATTTCAAATTGACCTGGTTATTTATCCATAGTCAAACTCTGAAAAACCATAGTGGTGCTTTCCAGCCCTGCACAACTGCCTGGTTCAGCATGAAAGATCAGCAGTGATAAATTTAACAGCGATAAATTTATCACTGTTCTGTCTTTGGTGACTCTACCCAAGATGAGGCCCATAAACACAGAGACCAGTTTACTGCATCAATTTCATCCACATGAAAGAGTTCAAATTTGGGCTAATGCTCAACCCATAACACCTTCTTGTGAAAGATTGCACCCAGAGCTGATTACACGCCAGCGTATAGGCAACATGACCTCGCAAAAGCCTGGACTTGAGCTTAATCTTGGATCCCAAGCTAATCTGACGGCATGGACATAGCCGGTGGCTGTACTACCAACTGTACACTCACAAGCAATGTTTCCTCTGACAGCCAAGGACAGCATTGCAGCACATGCAGAACTGGTGTTGGTTATAACTGCTGGGGGTATTCGGTAATTAGCATCAACACAGAACAAAGTTCCGGTGAACATCAAGGCCACGAACGCATGAAAGAGGGTTCACAGCAGGGACAAGTTGCTTGACTATGTCAGGGTGGTTCCTGCAGTTGAGAGATGGATAGTATCTACTATGGGCCTTAGAAAAGAACAATGAAAGGTACATACTGCTCTGGCTGCGAGTGTGATAAGGATTCCAGTGAGAAATGTAAAATAATATCCAGGATAGATACCATGCCACAGGGCCGACAGGATAAATGTTAACGCCGTAGGGTACCAGGGAGCTCTGTCATAGCAAACACTGCAATGACAAAAACAAAACAAGAAGCAACTGAATACAACTGATCAATGGAAACTGCACTTCAAATCCTTCTCTGTTTTTAAGGTCTTATTCTGTTTTCTTAACAGTCTTATCTTTCCTCAGTTACAGACAAGGGCATGAGGCACTCTCCCTTCATTTACAAGGAGCACTACATGGAAAGAGGAAGCACGCTTTTATGCACTGAGTATCCAAAGAGCACCTGTACACATATTCCTGGTGCGCATAGCATTTAAACAAATAACAGGGCAAAGTAAACAAATAACGGGGCAAAGGGCAGGCAAGACTTCTCTTTCAGCTTTATAGCTCTATCTGGAATCACACACTACCCTTCCAAACGCTGATGGCAGATCGAGAGCAAGTCGAAGGACAGAGACGTGACCGCATCCTTCACTGGTGAACAGCGGTATTTTTAGGCACTGTTATCTGTCATGCTGGGAACAAAAGGGAGCGCTATAAGCTATTGCAAAGCAGGAGATTCCTGCTAACTTCAGCAGCCCAAAACCTTACTCCGAAGATGCAAGCGAATAATACCAGTTCAAGAATGCACCAACTGGTCTATTTGGCTATCTGAGGTTTAACTGAAATGCTGCATTCCAAAGAACTGAGTCAAGATAATGCACTTTTTATCAGGAACATCATTTGAATCATGAAAAATAGTAGCCATTGACTTTTAAGATGTATATATTTAACAACAAAGATAGCCATGATAACTACCATAAATCTGTGCCTGCATTTCAGACCTCACCACTGGCTGTACACTGAGCTTTAATCATGCCAAAAAACATAACAAGTCTCACTTGGACTTATGCTAATATTTATAAGTGCCTTAACAGTCACGGGTTAAAATCAGATCATCTCAGTGCTTTAAGAAGTCTCTTCTCTATATCCTAAACAGGGACTCCTTAGCAAGCATCTTCTGGTAACTCCAAACTGGACTACAATGGGGCTCTGAAGATTTCAACTTCTCTCCAGTTCTAGCTGAAATAGATCCCAGTGACATAAGGCTCACCGCCAGGAGTCGTACACATGGGAAACATAACATAGCAAAGTGAAACAGTACAACAAGAATAACGGAGGCAAAGAGCAGCCTAAAAGATGCCATCAAAATGCTGTTACTTTTTATTATGGAAGATCTGAACAGTTCGTTTATGGCTTTGCTGCTCATATATAAAACACAGGCATCTTACATTTGCAGCAATAAAACTACTGTACCAAATACCCTTGTATTCCACCAACTGTTGCAGACACAGGAAACAAAGATAGACAAGAGGCTACACGTTTATGAGATTCACCAGTCGGTGTTTTTCCAGGCCATCTAGAGGTTTTGGGTTTCACAAGCACATTACTATTTCATTATTCTTACCGTTTTAGCCAGGCAGCTGTCTGAATGTTCCAGTTTTCAATGTACATTTTAAAACTTGTCGCAGTCTAAGAAAGAAGTTCACATGAAATGTTAGCACTGAAACCTGTAAGATAATACTTGCATTTTAAATTAGAGAGGAGATACATGGAAAAATATTAATTCTAGTAGTTAACTGTTGTGAAGACTGTGCCACAGTCCATCGTTGCACTAATATGTTTTGGGAGGGACATTAACTAGGCTGATTGCTCACCGCTAACATTTGGCACTTGCTGTAAAATCTCACTTTGTTTTGCAAAATTAAATACAATGTTTGGTTATTTTTCAAATTAAAGGAAATCTGAAAAGCTTTCTTGTTCTAAATGCTTGGCCTTCCCTTCAGTTCATAAACAGCTTCATTTTTGGAAGAGATATCTTGCCACCCATTACGCAGTCTGGATTTCCCTAGAGTGCTACTAGAACAAAGTGTTATGAAAACTAAAAGAAATGCATTATTATTTGGAGATGGAAGCGGGAAGACTGAAACACATGGACCAAAAAAAAAAAAAAATTTGGGACTAAATTTAGAACCCAATTCTCAGCCACTGCCCAGCTTGAGAAACCAGAGTGGACTCCAGGGTCCTGGGAGAACCACCTGTACCCTCACATAGCACCAGTTCCCCCAGCTTTAGGGGACTGCTGGGCTCTGTTCAGCACCAGTTCCCCTAATCCTGGTCAACTTCACCTCTGGTGGTTCCCCATGCCCACTCCCTCTTGCTCCTTGCCTGCTAACAGAAACTTCTGAGGACCCCCTCACCAAGCAAGGACGTGATTCTGTGACACCACGTTATTTTCCTGTATCAGCTGAAGGCAAGGGCACACTGAAAAGATGGATTAAAAGCAAAGGTTTCCAAGGGGAAAATGTAGACATTTTTGCACTTCTACACAGAATCCTGAAGGCTCGCACTTCAGCGTCTGTGTTTAAAGAGTTAAAATGATTAACAATTCCCAATGTGGTACTGCCACATTTTAATTGCATTACTGCACCAAGCGAAGCCAAGAAAAATATCATTTCTCTTCCAACTAATTTTGTCACTCTCTTTTGGCCTCCTTTAAGTTCTTCTGTTACATTACCAAGACAGACAGTAGTCACTGGCTGTCAAAATATGCACGCTGCCAAGGCTTTCAAGTCCCCAACGTGTGTTTAGCCCATTCACATTTTAATGCCCTCACAGCTCTTGCTATGTGCTTATCTTTACTACAGATCAGGTAATTTCTTAGCCATATTTAGCACTGAAGTTCCCAACTCTTAAACAATTTTGCATATGCAGGTGGCTATACCTGCTGAAAATGCACTGTACAATCACACTCAAACTTCAGCTCCTGGAATTGTTGTTGGTGCGTACAGTGACAGTTCAAGACTTTCCTAAAATAATGGTCTCTGTAGCCTCTCTTTTGATCATTGCACACGTGACCAAATCAATGGAAAGCACTCTACCTATGCTCCTGAAAATAATTTCTCCACCCTGATCTCTATTGTCCGTGTGACTAGGAAAGGAAAACGTTTTGAGGGGCCTACAGTTCAGTTCGTAGAGAGGAACAAAGGCTCCTGTTTCCTTAATTTGGCTTGACTAAAGAGCGTTGCCTGCACTTCACTTTCCTCCTTCAAGCAGAAATTGCCTCAGCCCATCAAGGTAGGAATCACCTCCTGCCCCCAAAACCAAATCAGATATTGATTCAAGATCTCAGAGTAGTATCTAGAGTGCTGCCATCATCAAGGAGCGTAAAGCATTTCTGGGCTGTGTATTCTGTACCGCTTAAGGAGAGATGTTCACTGAGGATTAATTAAGGTAAAAAAAAAAAAAAAAAAAGGCAGAGAAAGGATGTTGAGAAAGAGAGAATGTATAAGGATGCTTCCAGTTTTGGCATCTTTCAATGAAGAATTACACGGGCTCTTTTGTTTTTGAGAAGAGCTATTACAGCACATTCACTTAGTCACAGATCATTCAGCAATAAAGCAGTCAACTTATTTTCATCTGCTTTTCCTTTTAAAATCATAACTACGGAATTACAGGAGGAAGCTCCTCCTATTTCTGAAGAAAAGAAACCTTTAGAAAGCAGTCTCAGACACAAACATTATCACATCTCACTGGCATTCACAAAATAGTCTTCGGGGCAAACAAACTACAATTGCCATCTTTTGCATTAGAGAAACAAACATAAATAGCTTACAAAAGACTAATGGATGTTAAAAGTATACCACAGTCACAAGAAACATGTGTGACAGATGTTTTGAGAAACAGTGTGGTTTGCTGGATGGAGCTCCAGATCGGCAGCCACCTAAGCTCTATGTGGTCCTGCCAGTTCCCACTCAGGTTGCTCAGTTTCCACCTGTTATCTCTCCAACCCTTGCTTTTCGGCATTTACAAGAGGCACTCCAGGCATGTGCAGGGACCCAGCCCTCACAAGTGTTTGTGCAATGCCTACTTACGGCAGCCTCTTTCGCTAACACCACCCATCTCAACTGGGTTGCAAAAGTGGAAGACTGTTAGAAGTAAATAAACAGAATCCACCACAGATGGTAGAGAATCATAGCTGCAAGCAATTTCCTGACCTGCTGAACTCAGCCACTATCTACAGTAATTGACTGCTCATTTATTAAACATCTGATTAATCATTTATTAGCCCTCTATAAACTATTTAGAAATGCAACCTGAATACAGAGAGTGATGAAGCCTGTGTGACAGGTGCTTTTTATCTGCCCAACAGATAAAATACAAAACCTCTTCATGTTAAAGAGGGGCAGCCTGGTGGCACGGACTTATTTTCCTTCCAGCAAAGCTTCTCCCCATTATCGTGCCCATTTCTCTATAACTATGCCAATGCAGTCACTTTTTTAACTCACCTCAATGTTCCAGATATTCAAATTGGACAACAGGTCCCAGCGGAAAGTGCCTTTTTCATCAACTCCACTGAATCCATAGCCAGCTGCATTGTTCACTGCATCTGCTGCAATGTCAAAGCAAAACAGGTCAAATCAGACTGCTGGAGGAGTTGTGTTTTCTTACAAGTCAGTATGACACTAAACACGCGTTCAAGCCAGCTCTCTTTCAAAGAGAGGCTTACTCTTGGCAAAGGGGCATTGCTATAAGGCAACAGAAGAGTCATTTCCTCAAGAGGAAAGACTAGAGACTCCTTGGTAGAAGAAATAAAATAGTAAAAAAAACAATAGATAGAAATCACTTTTCCTGTTATTTTGCCTTTATTATCCATCTGAGATAGATAGACAAGTCGCCGTAAAATGAATGAGCATTTTCCTCAAAAGGGTACCTGGATGTCACAGCATTTTCCACAATTCCGAAAAACTGTAGTGTCTCAAAGACATGCTTTACCGTCTCTATTAAGAGTTCCAACATGGTTGTTTTAATTAAGACTTTCATTCAGACTTCCACAGACAAAGCCTTTGGTAATCCTGTTGCTCAGTGCCCCACCATCTCTACAAACCAAATATTGAGTAACTTCAATTATAGACTTAACTACTTTAAGTGCAAATAAAAGCTTCGGTAACAGTAGGCATTTCACATGCTGCGCTCCCGTTCTTTTCCAGGGCGCCAGTCAACTACCTCCCCTCTCGGCCTTGCCTGGGAGCCACCTCATCACTGAGTTTCAAGATTCTGCTTTTAATGTTCCCCTGACAGAAATCCTCTCCCAGAGTACTAAGAAAACAGAAGGGATTCATTATTTCTGGATCACTAGGTGTAGCCAACACTGAGGATTACTGGAAGAAAAAGGAAAGCGAAAAATACAGGTAAGGCTTTTCATTCTAGATCATTTACAAAATACAAGCCTGGTTAAGTTACACTTTAAGAAGGTCACCATTTCTTTCCCAAGAATGAAAACTGATTTTGCTTTGTAAATGCTATGAGTACAGGCACAAGGTCATGGAGAAGCCCTAATGCACAAAACAAGGGAGAGAACCTAATTAAAAGCAACAAGACTAACAATAAATAAATAAATAAATAAATGAGCAACCTTCTCTAACCTGAAACTTTCAATTTTATTTTCCACTTTACTAAATGAGCTAGATTTTACTGAGGGAAAGAAAGGTCTCCAAGTTTTTAATTCTCTCCCTGTTTAAAAATACCCAATAAACAGCAACCCTGCCTGAAACTGGCCCACAGGACCCTGCCCAGTATCAGAGACTGGAGCTGCATGTAACTGTCACCCCAGAGAAGGGGGACTCCTGGATTTGCTCCTCCTTGCCCCAGAGGTAGCAGGGACCAGTTAGTGTTTCTCTGCCAAAAGCAACAAACCAGAAATCCAGGGCCATAATAATACAGCAGAACCGTCAGCCTCTCGCTTCCCGGCCTGCTGCCTGCAGAGCAAGGTGTGAAGCGCAGAAGAATTGCAATTGTCCACCCTCGAATTGCTCACAAAACCCCAATCTCCGCAAAGCCCAGCAGAGGTTTCCCTGCTGACTTGAACGGCTCTAGGGTATCGCTTTCGCAGCTCCTTGGCTGTAGGTGCTCAGTCTCGAATTGGTTTCATTGACAGCTCTCAGTTAGCTTTGCAGCCATGTTCCCACGACTATCGCTAATGCAGCAAGAAGCCAAATTTTCCATCTTTCCATGGATCTGGAGGAATTCAGCAGTGTGGCTCAAGGACAATAACATGCCTGTCCTTTTCTGAGGACAGGACGTGCTTGTCGGCCGTTTCAGCAGGCACTTCTGTAATGCCCTGGGCCATGTCACTGGGAGCTAAACTGCGAAAGGATAAAGTGCCTGCTGTTCTGCTGCCTGGATTTGCAATGTGACTAGTAAAGGCCTCACCCTCCAGTATCGATGCATGCTTTTCCCAAATCCCCTCATTTGTAAGACATTTCCTACAGCCTCTGTGGCTTAGTCATGTCACAAATCCAAGTTCAGTTTATCCCTTCGATAATGGACTTTTAGTTAAATATAATGCCAGAAAAAACAGAGGGAACAATTTAACATTGGATCCCACAAAAACAAGTTTCCGAGCAAGCAATTCTTTATCTAGCAAGCCTTTCCCATCCCACACATGCCAGTCCTGGCTGTCTTCCCTCGTTCTGTCAGTTTTATTCCCAGCAGTTTAATCATAGCCTTGCAATGAATTTCCCTGGCTCTTTCCTTCCCATCTCAATGACACTCTTCTCAGTTTCAGGTGCATGCATTACTGGCTGGGCTTTCAGGATCTCCCCTACGCACAAAGTCTTGTAACACCAGCAAAAAAATTCAGTGTCTCAATTTTCAGCCTGGCCTAGAACGATTTGACTCCTCACACATAGATGAGAAAGGTGACTTCTGAAAGGAACAAGGTAAAATACAAAAAGATTATTCTGACCACCCGTCTAGCTGGCTCCCAGTAAAAGAAGTTTGCTTCTCTCTATAATGAGCCCTCTTCATTCTCTTCTCCTTTTCCTTGCAGAGATCCTTGGGTCCTTCCTATCACATCCTTTGTTCCCCACGGGTTCTCCAGTCCTTTCTCTTGACCGCTCAAAGCTGTTGTGTACACAGGACCCCAGAGTGCCTTAGAGGCAAAGCCTAACCTCAGCCCCACAACAAGCACTACAGCCTTTTAATACAGATGCACGTGCTAAAGATGTCCCTAAAGGAAGAGAGAGGCCTTTTTGCACTGTAATATACTTGTAAAGCTTAAGCCAGTGTGACAAATTTTAACTTCCTAACCCCACTGATATAAGTGGCAAATGATGAACAAAGCATAAAAATCGAGGTTTAGAGGAGGCAAACTTTTTTTTCCTAATAATTCCTGAAAAATTATTTTGGTACAATCACAAAGTTCTAAGTAAGAGGCAAACTTTACATTGACTTTACTGGTAAGAAGCTGAAAAGCTCCAGAGGCAGGGGATGTCAGACAAGCTAGAAGATATTTTATGCACATTTTTTCAAAACTTTTGACATTTCCCCACTTCAGTGGGGTCCACTGCCTACAGGAGCACATGTACATTTCCCACATGAACTACAGGTTTAGCAACTAATTCCCCCCCACAATGTTTCAGACCCCCTCCCCCATTTATGAACTTATTTGTTACCCACAAAATTAGGGGATGTAGCCAGACTTACCTAATGTCCATGCAAAGTAATACTTTGGTTTTGCTGCCTGTGTTACAACATACAGGTAACCAAGTCTTGACAGGAAGGGTGTTTTATCAAGAAATTCATTATCAATAATATATGCCATAGGAAAGTTCTTGGTAAGTGTCAAGAATAAAATGAGAGATACTAGTGTGATACACAGCTTGTACATCACTGCTCCCTAGAAAGCACAAACAACAATGAAACATTCATTAGAAATGTTTGCTTAAGGGGAAAAAAAAGGCAGTGCTCATGACATACAAAAACAATGCGCTTCAAGAACCAATACAGTTAGCAGTTAGCAGTTATGATAATAATTAATTTAGAAGAGGTGACAAAGAAAAAGCCACAGTCAAAGCTTTGGTTTAATTTGGTTTACTGAACTATCTATAGACAGGTAAAAAGGACAACCAGAAGTCAAAACTGGTGATGAACTTCATGAGAGATTCCTACAGCAGTCAGTGGAGGTCTTAAAGTGAGCAGGGAAACAAAAAACCAAAACCCTACAATGGAAAGCAGAAATCTTCCCTATATGCACTGTCACCTCCTAGAACTAAAGACTGGATTCCTCCTGGAAGCCAAAAGCATTGGCCTTCAGCACAACAGTAGGTCTTACTGTCCTGCTACCATCCAGAGGTCTTGCTAAAAATCACTTGTCCAAAAAGCGCACGTCTTATATAGCGCGCATACCTTCCCATGATATAGGGTATTTACTACACCACAGTGTTCTCTATTACAGCTCCCTAGCTTTCTACATATTACTATCAACAATCACGTCAGCAGTTTGAAGCTTGATTTCAAATACACGTCAGGAGTAAACTCTCCTTGATACAGTCATAATTAAAAAGGTAAATCTGGCACTTGGGTACCATGTAAAAATTGACTCACATTCTCAAAAGACTAATAAAAGTGCAATATACTATTGAAACAACAATGCATTTTTTAATCACAAGTACTCTTTTTATATATTCTCCATATTCTGGAATAAACTAATGTGCAATTATCTTTAATGTAAATTTTAACGTTCTCTGCTGACTTGCATCTAACATGACACAGGCCTTATTCTGACCTCAGTCAGACTAACGTAAATCAGAAATAACGCCACTAAAGTCAGTAGAAATACAACCGTGTGCAACAGGAATCAGGTATGCATAGGCATATACTCAACTTCAGAGGAGACATTCTGCACACGCTCCAAAGCTACACATTCAGTGTCGCTTTAAGATAAGAGAGAGGAATTTTGTTCTCATGCTATGTTATCCTGCCTTACAAGACGGTCATTTTATAAGAAGGCTTTAAGCAATATATAAAAAATATAAAATAACATTAGCGTTAGTAGTATGTAAAAAATGACCCGCAAGACTTCTTAAAGTGTGAGATTCTCTTGCAAAGCACCTCGACAAGCTACAGTTTCTGATTAGCCTTGACTCATGTACTTCTAACATCTCCTACACTACGAGTGAGATTTGACTTCTTTTTTTTTTCCCCTGACATTTCCTCTTCTGTCTAGAGCTGAACTGCCACTCCTCGTTGTCAGAACCTGCAGACCGTTCCCATTGCTGCACAAAGGACATCCATTAACCAATGACCTCTTTCGCAAGCCAAACGAATTTGGGGAATTCAAGAGGAAGACACCAGCCCCTTCACCCCTGACCCCGTGATAAAAACAGCATCCACTTCACAGAAAAATACCCACTGTAACGATTACTGGGAAGATAATCCAAAAATGGTTTTTCTTCTGAGTTTTTAATTATGAGAATCATGTACAAAGCTGTACTCTCCTGCCCTGTGCAATAAATCTTTGTCATTTTAAAACTTACAGTTGGAGAAGGATCAGGAAGTCTGTCATAACCCTTCTGCTTCCAGTTCACTTCTAACAGTTTCATGTGCACGTGCCTCCCTTCAATGAAGGCTATATAATCCTTGTAATTGCTGCAAGGCCCAGCTATGATGCTCATAAAATTGAGGAGATAGCTTAAATACTCTAGCAAAGAAGGTCTTGTCCTGTGAAAATCATCCACACACAACAAAACAAAACAACGAAAACAAAACAAGGTAAAACACAGTAAAGGCTTTCACGAATGCTTTTTGTTGTACTGTCTGCCTCAGTCCCCAACTCTCTCCTACCACCCTCCCCCCAGCTGAGAGGTCACTAGATCTGTTTTGGAGAAGATGAAGCTCATCCTCTCTTATATACCAGTGACATCTGGCACATGGCAGTCAGAACAAGGGTAACGTGGAAGTGCTTACGCTACAGGTGAACTTATTTGAAAAGTTGTAATCTTATCACTAGAAACATTTTAGCTAAAAGCAGTCATGAATTTAAATACCCACTCTCAAACAAATTGGCTTGCGCATTTTGAACAGGCCAGCAGTACCAGGAGTGAGAAGCTGGTAATTGTTTTTGGACATCTGTCCAGGATGTCAGAGACCAGTAACGGCTGGCAGACCACAGCTGAGTAACCAGGGTCTCACCAAGCTGTGCAATGCACTACTTTGCCTTATTATGCAAATCACAGGGTGGGCAGCATTTAAGACCAGGACTCTTGGGCCGGAGAGGAGCTCTCACCCAGCCTTCAGTTCAGCCTTCTGAAAAATGGGAAGCGTGATGTGAGACATAGAGGAAGCGAATGAAGAGGCACTCTGTCCTACTGTGCAAATAAAGGAAGTAATTGCCTGTATTGCATCACGAACAGGAAAAGGAACTAAGGGGAAAAAACACATAAATCAAAAGACAGCTGAAGACGAAAGTCAAAGGAAGTCCATCGTGTTCATTATTTCCATTTTGCAAGGGCATATCCCACAAGTTTCTTTGGGAGTTTTACATTAGATATAAAATGAAGAAGATCCACTGTCCTTTCTACAGATCAGTAGGATGGAAAAGAAACATGCACAGGCCTCTCACTGCTAGTGCAAACTGTAAATTGTTGGGTGTGCTTTATTTATGTGGCAGAAAACACCAACATCCAAATTCTGCACTGAGATACACAGTCCTCTCCACGGATGTGCTAATAGTCACCATCCAAGTAAATGAGGAGTCCCCAGATGAGAACAGAAACTAGGGCACAGGGCTCTCCCATCCAAGACACAGATGGACACACATAAACCAAAACCCACTTAAAATTCTTTCAGACCAAAACATAGATTTCTAGCAGAAAAACTAAGCAACAGTTAAATGTTTGCTGTTGCCTTTTATTCTGAAGTGGAATTAGTTTGAATAAACAGTTAGCTTAGCCAGGATTTTCTGCATTCATCCTGCTGGTTATTGTAGATGTTGGTGCCTGAATGATATGTTCTCTGGTGAAAGCATTTCACGGAAAGGTGCAGCAAACAATTTGGGGGAAGGCTCATCTTTCTGTTCTGCAAAATCAGGTCCATGATTTGGACTTCTGAGCTCTACAGTAAGATTGAAGTCATTAGTTTCAATTTAGCTTCTGCACATGGGTGGGTGGGGAGACATGAGCAATGCATGAAGGAATGTACAGAGGATGAGTGAGAAACAAAAACAGACCAAGAACAGGAGGGAAGACAAAAGGCTGTATTACCAAAGGGGATTTAAAACTCTTCAGTTATGACTTGTCTGCCACCGACACTTGAGCTATTGGCATGTACTTTTCTATTATGAGCTCATCTACTGTACAAGTGAGAAAAAAAAAAAAAGCCTGTTTGGTGAGAATTTGACTAGAATTAATCATATGGTCACACGGGCCCAGTGCAGTTAAACTTTATGCGGTGAGCTTTAAAAATAGACACAAAGTTGTAAGACTCTCCCTACAGGTTTTTTGCTTCTCAAGAAATTACTCCCTTCTTACTTTTAGAAGCTCATAGGCAGATTTTCTGATGGCTGACTCATCTGCTTTACAAATGAAGGAAATAATTTCCCTGTCCTTAAACAGACACTTCATGGTGAAAAGTAGTTCCGGTTCTAAGGCTAATTCTGTAACACTAATTCTTATTTAAAAAAAAGGAAAAGAATTCACCTGCATCCTGCACTTGTACTGAAAGACAAAATAGAAAAAAAATCAAGGCACTCAAACATATGATTAACATGCTGTCTCCCTCTGAAAAATGAGATGACTAGTTACATAATGTGAAGGATTGGGAATATTAACATTACGGAGGGAGATGATAGAAAAAAATAAAATTCCAGTGTCCAAAAATTGTGGCAAAGAAAATCAGTGTCACAGTCAAACCGAAATGGATTTTTACTATGCAGTGATGTGCTGACAGAGAAGGAGTGTTCTAGGTGCAAAAATGTCACAGATAGGATGAAGAGAACAGCCAAAAAGTCAATATAGTACAGTCTTAGCCTGAATATAAAAGAGTTGATTCCGTGAAGACTAGTTTTGTTGCATGTGGAGTGTATATTTAAGTCAATGAGATGCTGCCAAGTACTTCAGTGCTTTACTGACCAGCACAAGGGTGATAAAGGCCGAAGTCCTGGATTGAAGAAATAAGGAATATAGCAGCGAAGCTATGTTTGTTTAAGGAGGGCACTGACAGCAGCATTACAAAAACAAAACTGCTCAAGGAAATAGAAAAAGCAGATAGGACTTTTGGCTTATCATGGACTGGGTAGAAGCAGGGAGCATTTTCATGGCCGGACCACTAAACTGGTTCTGACATTGCAAAGGAAAAAAACAGAACAACCATCAAATTGAAACCCTCAACTTCTTTGGATGAAGTTAAACACAAATCACTAGGGGAATTAAATTCTTACTTTACAGCAAGCCGATTTTGCTCAGCAGTGAGTTCCTCAGCTTGTCGCCCTATTCCTAGAGAGAAAGAAAAGTCACATTAGATCTTTCCAAAAGCCAAACAGTGACAGCCACCCCTAAAGCCTTATGTTTGCATCCCACGGATAACTTTCTAAAGCCATAAGCTTCAAGATTTCTTTGTCACAGGCAGTTGCAATACAGCCCAATTCCCAATTTTCAGGTCAAGTATATCCATGTTCCACCCTACCTCTTTACCTCATTCCCTCTTCCTCACCCTTGCTACACTTTCAGGAAGAGCAGCCATAGTATTCCCACACACACAATGCAACTCGCAATGCCACCAACTGGCAGCGACCCCCAGCAGCCTCTGCTAACACTCCTGGGCTGGAAAAACCTCTGTTCCCAGAAGCTGCTGGCTCATTTAAGCACAAGCCTCCCGCTGGCTCCTTGGTGAGAAATGGAGCATTTCACAGCAGGAGGAGTGGGCAGTGGAAGAGAAACGGGCTCTCAGGAAACAGAAGCTCCACTGGTGTGAACAAGCAGCCTGGCTGCCTGCTGCTGGAGCAAGCTTAAATACACGCATCAGTAATAGTCTGGAATTGTACAAGGTCCAGACTGGAAGGGCAACCTCCTGTTGTGCGCACAAGACCTTTGTGGGCAGAGGTAGAGCACAGACTTGCTGTCCCAGAAAAACTATGAAAAAATATTGTAAGATGGCCAGCGCGTAAACAGATGTTGAACATAGCAAATATCTCAAAACCTTCACTCTGAAGCTTTAGCTGCACATACTGTGAGGAATCCCACTGGCTTCAGCAGAACAACTCACCATGGGATCAGTCACAGCACTTGATGCTGAGCATGCATATATACTTCTTCACAAGATCAGGGGCTTGGCATCAATTAACACTACTATTCTAAACATACTGGCCATAATTACCAATACGCGTACACAAGATGCATCTCCTAAAAAGACCGCTGATAAGCTGCACATTTCCATTCTCTCTCCACTATTTCAGTTTGTAAATACTGGGAGGGCGTGAGTTTCAGGGAAACAATTAAGCACCTAATTACTTAAAGGGCTGGGTATTTTCTTTGTCTGTTTCCATTTATGGACAGCTGCGTTACATTTTTGCAAACAGAGATTTGTCACTGATGCCTGAGCTGCAAGCTGCCTCCGCATCAACTGCTCCATATATGGATGTCCACAATGTAATAAGCCTTTTCCACCATAATTAATCTGTAGGATTTCTGGTTTGCTTAAAACGCTTCTGCCTCTGCTGTTATCTTTTCCTTTGTCGGTTTACCTTCAATATTTTAGGTGCGCATCTAGGCCACAGGCCAGTGTGGCACACAGCGACACCCGAGCTGGCTATCTTAAATAACAGAAGCAGAGAAGCCCCAGCAACATGAATGTCAATGCCAAGGTCAATTAGCCGAGCTTCAAGCTGCACCCATTATAGCCAGCTAAAAGCATTAGACCCACTCGTGTAAACTTGGCTTGTGAACAATGCCAGACCCTGCACTACTCTGTGGTGTGGCCATCACCTAAATCCTAGATCATAGTATCTCTATAGCAGGCTACTTATTCAGTCACCCACGCTCATAATGCGATGTGCCTGGGACCATCAGAAGTTCACCCTGCAACATCAGGAGACACGAGCAATAACAGTACTGATGACAACTGACATTTCTAGCCTTTGCGCTGTACTAAACACAGGCATTTTACTGGGAAATAATAGTGGTCTTTGTCACAGCACAGCACAAGACTGAAGACAATGCTATTTTGCTTGCAACTGTGCTTCTCCCTGCGCTGGGAAAAAGCTATTGAATTCCATCTCTCACAACTCATGGAGTACATTAGCACTGAATATATCAGTGACAGCATATTTTTGCTATGCTGACATTAATGGCATGAATGACATTAATGTATCAAATACAACTCTTGATTTTTGAGAATCAAGAACAGCTTCAGAGAGCTTAATGGAAACGCACTGTAGCATCTAAACAGTGGATACTGGCACTAGCTAAAATCCAAACTGGGCCCCAAGAAAGCAGAGCCCCCAAAGGGCAAAACAGTTGTCCTCATTACTGCGAAAACAGTTGGAACCTAGAGAACTGATCAAAACTTGAAGTTTCTCGTTTTCCTCCACAAAGCATTTTTCTTCTTCATTTGGAGCAACTTGCTGAACTACATTCATCCACTCCATAACTCAACCACAGAATGTGCTGGAATAAAAAGGCTGTCTTCAGGACATGGGAAGAGATTCCTTTTCTTACCATCATGTAACTGGCATGCAAGTGTTGTGATCTTCTGTGTAATTATCATCAGCGGACTATAACAAAGACAGGAACAATAGTTACATGTCTTGTAATACAAATTATTCCCAACTTTCTTACTGAACGTCTTTATCCCTTTAAAAGGCATAACTGTATTAGCAACAAGTGGAAAACATCCAATTAAAACTGAAGGAAGAACTCAGGCATAAGACAATTGCCTGGGTTCAAAACAACCGTGCAGTAACTTGCACTGGAATTTTTAATTGCTAAGTGCACACAAAGCCTTATTTTACGTCTCCCCATCCTGCAGCAACGCAGATTGTAATTCAGAAGAAATTGCACTGCAAGGAAATACCAGCTTCTGCAGTTCACTGGGCTCCCTTTCAGGCAACGACCAAATTCAAGCCCCATATGACACAAGACTAGAATACAGGAATCCTGCAGTAACATAACTCTGGCTCTCCTTACCGTTAATCTCCTATTGTCTGTCTTCTCAGTGCCCTAAAAAAAAAAAAATGTCGACTCTGCAGATACACACGCTTATTTCCCCATATGAATAGCCCTATCAATTAGGACTACGTGCAAATATCAGAATAGCTGTCAGTACAGCAGAACTTCCCACTTGCTTCTTGGCCATGCAACTGCCTTGCGGACAGCCCATCCAAGATGTACCATCCAGCTGGGAGTGTTTGGGCACATGGGATCTGGAGCCTCCCAAAAACATCATCTAGCTGTACCTGAGCCACACTTACAGGCTACACCACCATAGCAGCTCTGGAGCCAACCAAACAATCAGCATAGGAATAGCCATAGGAATGACGTTCAATAGGGCTGCTTATACTTCCCGTATCCAGCTTTATGGAGCTTGTTAGCACTGTAAACAAATGTGAGCTGCTGCAGCTAAGGAATAGAAAAAACACAAAACTCAACTTGGTGGCATCAGGAGCTGGTCCCCATGAGGGTAAAGGACACAGCCAGGAGCACTTAGAGGTACGAAAGAAGAAAGATCAGGGGAAAACCATAGGGACAACTAACCAGTCCCTCATAGGCAGAGGCTCCAGGGCTAATTGTGGTCCACATACAGTTTCTAAGGGCCGTGGAGCCCTAAACACAAAACCCGGCACTGAACACCTGCGATCTGGAAGGACCCATGGCAGGCAAAGTGACGGATGAACACCTGCTAACACTGTCTCTCCCCAGCTCTCTGCCACTGGGGACACCAGCACAGCACGCCCAGATTTCACACTACCTACAAGACCTTCACAACCGCAATAGCCAGGAGGTTGTAATGGGTGGTGAGGATACACCATTATTTTCAAAGCGTTATTTGTGACGATTATATGTAAAGCCAGGTCCACAGAAGAGATTTGTCTTCTCTGAGGATTAATACAATGGATTGTTTCTCAATTTGGTGATAAATTATCAACATAAACCATACAGACGTTTCCACTTGAACATAAATGTTGTCTTCAACACGGAAATTAAAACCCAAATTTGGGTACATGCTATTTACAGAGTTTGACCGGTGTATGGATCTTTTTCAAAAGACGTAGATGATTATTCCAAATATTATGGTATTCACTTTACACATTGTAAGATATTTTCTGGAATACAATGAAGGAAAAAAAGTTGAAGGCTTTTTTCTAGTTCAAGCACTGTATTTCTCAAGCTAAGAAAAGAAAGCAAAAGTTACATTCAATGATTTCTCTGTCTAAAATAACAGTCAAATATTCATGTTCTGCAGAGATTTTCAAGATATTCTGGATCATCCTTGACTAAAATCAAGCTACTGGTTACAATCAAATGTAAATCCAACAGCTAAGATAAACTGTTTGCAATCTGATTATCCCACTGTGATAAATCAAACTGATTTTACAGATAATTACTATGCTAAACATGGTAAACACCAGAATACTGGAAAAAGACACTCTTTCGTCGTAAGTGGTCTTTTTTTTTTAATACTAAATATGGCTGATCTTTTTCAAGAGTCCACATATAATTCTGCGTGGGTAATTTGCATTTTCTACCCAAAACCAGAGAACATGCAGTATCAGCCAGTTCTTGATCAGAAACTATTTTTATCATTTCAGCAGTCTCTACTTGAAATGTCAGTAAAGAAACTTGCACATAAGATCCAGAACAAGCTTAAATATACACAGGCCTGGAATACAACCGTAACACAATGGTTGGTACAGCAGCTCTCCTTGGGTCACCTAGACCACTGACTGCAGCTAAGGAATGGACGAATTCAACAATGACTTTTCACCTTCCAGACAACTCCAATATTTTGAAATAGTCATTCTAATTTTTATTCCAATTCCTTTTTCAAGAAAAGTTATTTATAAGCTGTTTTCACCATTGTCTTCAACATCCTGTTCCTCAAAGTAGATTTTCCCATTCAGACAAAGTTTAGCTTTACTTTCAAAGATACGTAAATCCCAACCCTTTAAGCATATGAAAAAGCAGATTTTTTTAATCCTGAAGACAGACAGAGGCTGTCGGCAAACTAGCAGTTCTACTGCAATAAACACAGATTTTTATTTTGTCAGTGCTTGACCTTTTAGCTTTATGGGTGAATATTAACACTTCTTTCAAATTGGCTCACTTTGTTGCATATGTTTCTTACGGCAAGCACTTTATGCCAATATTGAAGTGGGTAACTTTAAACCTCAGGCTCAGCGCCAAAAACGTATGTCTTTAAGTGCCTAAATTTAGACACTTGTCTTAGAAAGTTGGGCCCCCCACCATAAGCCAAAGAGAACCAAAATGCAAACAATCCTGATGTGTTGATTAACCGAGGGAAGCAGAAGTGCAGCCTGTGCTAAAGTCATACAACGTATAAACACAGAGAAGAGAGAGGTTCTCTTCTTCATCTATATTAGGAATTCATCGCCTCATCGACGGCACATTGTAATCCAGCAGAACAAGTCAGCCCCTCCTGCATTTTAATCAGACGGATGGTCTGCCTCCCTCAAATCCCAACTCCAGAGGAGACACGCAAGCACAAAAGTGATGCTGCGGACTCCATGGGTGGGAGGGAGACCCACAAAGTGCATCTGAGATACCCTGAGTTCTCTCTCCTGCTACCATCATATTACACATTGACATAGCTCTTCTATACTTTACCTGGGAAGGTGAAAACCTGCTGTACAGTGGCAATGGGATGACGCCCTCTAAATCTTTCACAAGGTCAGTATCAGATATCATTAAATGCTTCACACAACAGGTAAGCAAGGTTTCAGGTGAACAGGGAGCATCTTCCTGCTCCCTCACCTGTCTACCATTCCCCCACTGACTTGATCTCACTGGGGGACCAAGCCTTCGCTGCAGGAAAGGGCAGAGCACGACAAAACAATGGCAGTACTGGAGCTCTCCCTCCCTTCTGGCACCCCTTTGGGGTGTGGAGGGCCCCCACCTTCTGCACACCCACACCTGTCCCTCTCCTCCCTGGGGACTCACCAATCTCTCCTTATCGCACACATACACATAGAGCAAGTCTAAGGCTGTTTTTGTTTCTTCAGAATGAAAAATAGTCCTTTCCCCCACATTTGTAGAACAATACACAAGGATGCAAGTCTTGAAACAACATTAAAAATTAGATAAGAAAAATACATTTAATTTAGGCGGAAAAAATAGTAACATAATTTCCTAAATATACATGTGAGTTTTGATTATTAAAACTTGGCAATACCAGAGTATTGAATTGTCATTTCTATTCAGCCTTTCAAGCAAGTTCTAATTTTAAACAGCAATAAAACCCTGAGTAATTTAATACATAAAATAGAGCATCGCATCACATATAGTCAACTGTTTCTGACATGGTAATATTTCAAACCTTAGACTCCACTGGGAAAAGTCAGTAGTGCTACAAACAAGAATGGGCGTTAACAAAACTATAAAACTTCAATAACCTTTCTTTCTCACAAATTTTGAGAGACGCACAGGTTATTGTAGTGGGGCAAATTATTAGGTTGAATTAAAAAAGAAAATCTACCTACTATACTTGCATTTACAGGTGAAGCATGAAGACCTACCCCTAGGAAGGAAGCATTTGAAATAAAACCCATTTAAGAAGCCTAAACAACTTGAACACCATCATATTTGAACACTTTCCAATTGCTTTGCAGCCACATGCAAAGTGGCAATTCCACATCCTCTCCTCTTCACCTATCTTACTAACCACGACGGTTACAAACTAGGACAGAAACACAGAATTCAATTTACCTGTGGTGTGATTCCACCCCCCTCCCCCCGCTCCGTGTTTTCTAATTGGCTAAGATTTTAATCTCAGGTTGTAGCTGCGTTGTACTTCCTACACACAAACTACAGTGGCCAACTTTTAATTTAAAAAAAAAAGAAATTAAAAAAAAAAAAATCAAGAAATTGCCCCTGGAAGTCAGTGTGAAATAGGAAATTTCAACAAATAAAAAAACAAACCCAAAACTGTCTTTACCTTAAGTTAGATGCCTTGAAAAATAATCAAGACGACAAAGATGCAACAGTTTACAGAGGATGCTGAATAGAGGGTTTTACCCCCCCTAATTAAACCTTCCAAATGAAAACATACCACTTAAGTGTCATTTTTAAACATGGCTTTTTCCAGTGAAATAAACTGGCCCAGAAATACAGGTCAGTGGAACTAAAGATATCAGCATCGTTTTGTAGCCTGCTGCAGGGATGCCCCCTGTACCACAGGCTGGCTTCTGCGCCGAGCAAGCTTCGATGCTTATGAGAGAAAAGATGTTTACCAAGCAGACTCTGCCTGACCTTCGGTAATCCCATGGAGGAGCCTGGCACACGCTCACTAGAAATAGTTTCCACTGACCTGATTTCACTAAAAGAGGAGGTGGAGTCAAAAGGCTCATTGCAGACAAGAGCGCAAAACAGCAAACACTTGTTTCAGGTTTATCTCTTTCGCCCTGAAGCCATGACCAGAAGTTCACACAGTCACACTCCGCTATGACATTAAACACGCTGCCGAGGGGATTGCCGAGCCAGAGACACCACAAGGGCTTCACTGGCAACGGGCTCGTACTTGTGCTTTCGACAGCAAAATGAGGAAGTGCTTGAAGCACACAGAGGAAAAAATACTCCACTAAACATGCTCATTCCTCCAAAGCAACTTCCAATTTGCTTCATGTGGTTTTTTTGGTCAAAGCTCCCAAAGAGCGTTTCTTATGCCTTCATGATAGAAGCATTTCACTTAAAAAGAGTATTTACTTTTGGAGAAGTGTCCTGGGATGCACTAAATGTGTGGAGCTCTCTAGTAGCGACCGCCTGCTTGAATTCTGGCTAATTCCCACATTGCAGCTCTCGCAGGGCTTCCGTGTAACCAATGGCCAGTGTTGTCCGTGCAGTTTCAAGTGGGCAAACGCCCAGCGGAGCAGCTAAGCAGCGAGTGGGCATGGAGACCTCACCGACCTCCCCTTCCTCAGCCTGCACATGCGCTGCCGTACTGCCTCCGGGGACTTGCTGCGGACCAAAGTTACCCACAGCTGCTGGAACATACGCGGCAGGCAGTGTATCGCACTTCATACATTTAAAAGACAAGGAAATAAAGTAAACCAAAACAACTGAACTCGCAGGACCAGTCGGCATTTCTGCATGGTGTTTTAACATGGTAACAGTACACCTATGTTTGTTTCCATCAGCAAATGTATTTGTACTTTTGTTCCTTTCTTTTGTGGTTGATACTAAGCCACTGAGAGGGCAAAAACCAGTAACAAAGCATCTGACAAATATTCACTGTCTGAAGTGACACTTCTTACTAAAGTATCTGCTTATAGGGCTTTTCGAGAGGGCTCTTTCAATGACTGTCCCTTTCTAAGTGGTTTGCTGAGAACGCTGCTTCTATTCTGCATTTGGGATAAAGCGAACATGAAAAGGTGTCCATTCTTTCTGGAGACTGATGTCCACCAAAACACTCCTTTAAGAGGTACAGATTTGACATCTGTAGGGAGGAAAACTGCTCAAGTGTCCCTGATAATTCAGCTTAGGTCTGTCTAAGACCAACAGAAGACTAAAAGCAATGCCAGTGTGTGTGTATGGTGACTTTCACAAACAGAGTTTCTTTTCTGTAACAAATGGCACCAACAAACTTCTATATGCACAATCATTCCCTGACATTCACCAAACAAGCTACAACATTAGGAAATTTTGCTCAGACACTGCAAGAATTCAAAGAAGAAACCAAAAAGCTCTATGGTCTTAATCAAGCAGAGGATTAAAGCAGACACAACTTCATATGGATGAGGAGCTCCTCTGAATTCCATGCAGATGATCATAGGCACATGGCATTTGTTCATGTAGGTTGCTAGATTGAAACCATATCTATTACTAGTTTCCAGAAATCCCAATCAAGATCCCTTGTTTTGTTTTAAACTAATTTTTCCCTAAAGCCATGATATTTCCATATTCGGCCTAAACCAGTGATGCAAAGAAAAAAAAAATAATCCCAAACTGTATGTTAGTATTACCATTTTTATAAAGTTGTATAGAAACCAGGCAACTTACCAGCATAATCCTCTTAGCATAAAGAAGAAGAAATACAAGAGAGAAAAAGAGAAAGAGTGAGTTAGGATTTAGTATTCCTAGGTACAATGTATAAATGCCATGGCAAACCAAGCAAAATAAAATATGCATGTTTCTCTCAAAGACTGATTTGAATGAAGGGGGAAGCACAGCATTCAGTTATTTTACAATTAGTGTTCAAAAAGAAATAGTTTTATTTGAGAAACTAGTCAGGAGAAAATTCCTAAATTGTGTCACCACATTTTTGTGAAATAATATAAACAAAAGATTTTTTATAATATATATACATTTTTTAAAAAGTAATTAAAATGGAAGCGTAGCAAACTAGAACTGGTTTTCATTAAGACTTGGCACGCATTTTAAGAAAATGGACTTTTCACCTAAGCACTATGCGGTACATGAAACACTCTTAAATCAAGAAATTGCTGCAAGCAGCTTGAGTACAGTTTTGATTGTGGGAGTCAGTGACCAAACCCACCCTTTGCATCAGTTAGAAGAATTAACTAGTCATCAGTACAGAACAAGTTTTCTTACTTCTTCTTAACGTTGAGGTGGTGACTCACAGTTTGATTTTCCATTTTACTTAAGGCATGACTCAAAAGCTACCTTGTTCTCCGTCCATCTCTACCTGCATTTTATAAGCTGTGTTCTCAAAATAGGGGGGACTCCAGACAAACAGCACAATCAACTATTACTAGAAACACAAAAAAAATATATTCGCAAGCATACGCCAAAAGGGTTATGCATGCAAACTGTTAAGTGCACAAAGCA
Organism: Larus michahellis; assembly: GCF_964199755.1. Classification (NCBI taxonomy): domain Eukaryota; kingdom Metazoa; phylum Chordata; class Aves; order Charadriiformes; family Laridae; genus Larus; species Larus michahellis. Next base: position 70,799,245 of record NC_133897.1, on the reverse strand, counting down.
GGTCAAGAGAGCAAACGAGGTTTGCCAGCTTTTAGCACTGACATTGGGAAACACTCATTTAACACCCGGCTCCTCAGGAACCGACATTGGAAAGCTGATGGCACTAGAACTGGCTACGTGCCTACGTGACATGGATTAAAACTTCCTCCTTGCAATCAGATATCACCAGAGACTTATGGGATACTGAGATCTCAAACACATGTCAGCAGATGACAGGCTTTTTGCTTGCTCTTAAAGATTTCCTTAAATCCACTGTTTTGCCTTCCCCAGCCACATTCACCCAAAAGGACAGGAGGCTGGAGGGAGATGGGCATCACTCCATGGATTCCGTCTCGGTTGTTTCCGAAGTCCTGAGGGAGAACGCTAAGGCCACCCTTCCAGCCAGGATGCTTCCCTATTACCACACGCAATAGATGTGGAACCATCCAACATGGGAGAACACACAAGAGGAGGTGCAGTTGCTGCTCATACATGGCAAAACTGTGGTCAGGGAGTATATTTTTGTCTCTCTGGGTCATCACATCTGTTTAGGTACATGCATAAAGCCTCAGCGGGCATATATTATATTTACATCTGAGGAAAACGGGTTTTACAGATTTATGAGGCTGACCTGGGTTTGAGCATTTTGGATTGCAAATTTTTATTAATACCACTACAATATTTTTATTTATTCTTAGTTTTTAAAATATGCCATGAAGATGTAGTTCATATCCATACTACATTTTCCAGTTGCTTACTACTTGGCAGTTTTATGTTTGACTGAAGTTTAGGAATTGGTTTATATCTTGAAGCATCAGAACAAAATCAAAAACAGAGTAAGTTCAGGTATTATTCTTTCAGTACCGTTATTATCCTCAAACTCATCATTAAATAAAAGTAACTCCCTTTTCATCAAAAGGGCAGAAAGTGCTACTTAACCTATAATATAAACAACCAGTATTCCTCTTCTTCCATCCCCAGTCTCAGCTGGATCTTTATTAAATGTCTTCAGAGGGAGACAGCTAATATGCCTCACAGTGCATTTCTGAACACACTATTCAGAAAAGAATGCTCTCTCGTATTTCTCTCTCCGTGTCTATCTCACAGAGCTATAGCATTCCAATCCCATTTATAGGCTTCTTGGTATGTCATGCTCTTTCAGGACATGCTTTTGTGTATTAAAAGAACTGCAGAAAAAACTATAGAACTAAATTTCTCTAAATGTACAAGTTCCCATTTCTGCCCCCTCCTCTAATAAAAAACTCTAAACTCTCAGAACAACTCCCCCCCCGCCATTTAATTAAATGCTTCAACCCACCACCATCTCACACAGAGACACATGCACATAGACAGCAAAAAACTCCAGTTGCCTGTAAGATGACAGAGGTTTGCAAGAGGCACCTGTAACTTACTGTGCCAGTTTACAGAGGTTTTTCATAATACGTTACTAATTACTCTGTATTCAAGACATTCAATTAAACAAGTGGAATACAGATTAGCACACTGTTTTTAAATCATGCAAAAGTATACTTTCCTCTCATATAGAGTAAGCTGTCTATATTTTTGCAAAGCATCCTCTACAGCTTCAGTGAAATCAAACAAGAGACTACAGTGTATATGAAAAACATTTCCACAGAAACGCATGGCATATAGAAAGTTGTGCTATTTGAACAGCAGCCACAACCTGCCCCCGTGAGAGAACCCATAAGACCGACCAAGAGCAAAAGCTGATTTTGTGCGTCTCTGCCCGGGTTACCCACCCACCTCCCAGCTCGCCCAGCCACTCAGACCCCTGCCCAAGCCCTCATCTCCTGAGGTGCAGTGCCTGGGCTCCCAGTGCCTGGGGTGGGAAACACCTTCCCCGTTGGGACATCAAGATTAATCAGAACAGGGGGAAAAGGTGACCCAGAGCCAACGGCTGTGCCTAGGAAAGTGGGAGGAGAGCTGCCCACTCCACCTCTCAGGGCAGAACCCAGGGACCAGAGCACCGGCCATGCTGCTCGCCAGGGCTATCAGTGCTCTCCAGCACCAGCAAGCCACTGTGCAGACTTATCCTCCCAGGCTGTCTAGGTGGAAGTCTAGCTAACCAAGCTCTACCTTCCTAATTAGACAATGTCTAGCAAGAAAACAGCAGAAACAATGAGTCAAGGCAAAAAAAAAAAAAAAAAAAAAAAAAAAAACAAAAAACCCACACAGTGTTTATTCCTTCCTTTATAAAAGAAAAAAAAAAAGGTCTTAGAAAAAGCTTAAGGGAAACAAAATTACAGGTGATCCATAGATAACAAAGATTACACTTAAAACATACTGGATTCAACTAATACTAATTGACACAGGACACAGCTTGCACACTCACTCACCCGGAAAAATCTGTAGTGAGAATACCATAATGAAATATGTATATTCGGCTTATGTGGCACAACGTGAGGTATCCCATAGCTACGACAAAGGAGTACCTAAAAACATAACATACAGAACACATAGTTACCAACACAAGTACCAACAAGAACTAGAGTCCCTCAAATTGGGTTTGGGCTTGTTTAGGAGTAGAGTTTGATTTTTGCAAATTAGGTTGTTAACAAGTCTGAAGCTATGTTACAAGATGTGGCAGAAATTTTCAAAGAGGACTGATGGCTTTGTGTACCCAGCTTAAACATTACTAAGGTGTCTCCTCACACCGCGGGTGGGCAAAAAGAAAAGAAGAAATAGGATCACTTCAAGTTGGGCATTTCAATTTCAGAGTTCCCACCCTCACATATTATTTTGAAATTTCTGATTGTATGTGCATTGCTGAAGTTATCCACTGCTGTTTTAATCTGTAAGTGTTCTTTATTTACACGTACAACACTTCCTCAGAGCTACCAGAAACTAAAATATTTCAAGTTTAAGGTATTTTCTCTCTTCTGATTTTGTACAAAGGCAGATAATGACACGTAGCCTAATCTTTCCAGCTCTACATGCTGAAATATGCCATCTTCCAGAAGAATCATAGAATCACTTAGGTTGGAAAGGACCTTTAAGATCATTAAGTCCAACCAATGACGCACTCCTTAAGTAGAGCATGACAACTTCTGTTTTTCAAGATGATTGCTAAATTATGTCAGGCAGGACAGTTGCATGACTCTATCTCAAGAGTCGAAGAGTCTGAGGACTGGAAGTGTTGCAGTGTCTAGGTGCGGCAGATGAAGCCCTTCATACCACTAAGTTCTCCCTGTATTTACCTGAGCAAGAAAGAAGATACTGTGGAGATAAGAAGTGGACGGATATTTAGAAACAGACTGACACATGAAGCAAACTAGACAGTGCAATGGAGAGCTGGGAAAGGCATGCATCACACAGGCAGGTCTGGACCACATCTGCTGGTGTCCCCTGCATCAGGAGAAGTTAGCCACATGGGGGACAAGATGCAAAGACATACAGACTACAGAATGAGCCTGCACATCCTACACACCCAGCACAGCTGAGCCACAGGAGGTCAGGCAGGCTGGTAAGCACACATTACCAAGCAGGGTGCCCCCAGATCCATTAGAGGATTGATCGTGGTAGGGAGCTAAAGGCGAAATCAGACAAGAGGAACAGTCAGCAGACAACGGAAAATGAGCCAGGCCTTTGTCAAATCATGGTTGGCTTTGAAAGAAATGAGTTTTTCCTCCCTGGGGACTAATAAACTGAAATGTGAGTGACAGTGATGGATTGCAAGGCAACCTGCAGGTCACGCGGCCCACAGCGAACAGCTGGATGAAAGGCAGACTGAGGGGACACGACAGCTTCTTCAGGAGATTTAGAGCAGAATTTATCTTATTTTATCTGGGTCAGGCATCCAGTCCAGCCTCAGCCAGGTCCTTGGGCTCCCTCTCATCAGCAGAGAACAGCAAGCGTGCCTCCAGAGGCAAGTCACCCAGCTCAGACATGTAATGGCAATGGACAGGATGAAGCATCTAAAATAAGCCTCAATGCTTAAGTGTAAAGCACCTAGACTGAAAGGGAGTGAGCAGGGAGAGAGATACTGAATTGCTGCTGCAGCTGGCAGCATTTCTGATGCTGGATTAGTTTGTCCATTTACAGGTCTTGAAGGATGGCAGCCTCACCAGAGAGCAAACTATCAGAAAATAACAAGGGAAAGGGGCATGCAGGTTAAACTATGTTGTTTCTTTATGTCATTTGTTCACTTCCACTTGCATTTTGGGGGGAAAAAAGCCAAGTCTTAGAGTCCCACTATGAAGGATCCAGTGTTCTTACAGGCTCTCAGTATGAACAGGTCCAGCCCTTAAACTGGCATTTTTCAAGCTTATTCTCAAGCAGCTTGAATACACTGTTATTTTGCTAAAATTAATAATGGGGATGTATTTTGAGTCACACTGCTATGGCTAGTGGAATACAGTTTAAAAGTCCTAACCCGATCCTCCTAGCCCTCCTACGGTTTTTCAGCATGTTGGATTGCTATTTCACATTGACTCAAATCAACACATTACTATCGCGCAGCAGTGCGCAACATTACATGAACTAACTTAATTTGTGTTGCAGTATACAGGTTTTTTCCCCATTGTGACTAATTGGCTAAACAGTAAGAGTGAGGGGGTTTCCTGTTGAAACTGTGCTTATTTCCCTACCACCACCTCAACTTGACTAGGAAGACATAAGTAAGTACTGGATGATTTCCTCTGTAGACTTGGTTCCTCTGATCTGCAATCAGTAACTACCTGATGATCAGGAGATGATCAAGAGACAAGTAGTACACATTTTTAGCACCTTTTCTTTCTGGTTTCTGGAAGGCACTTCTTTAAACATTGTCCAATTACTTTTTTTCTTTCTTTTTTTAATTATTAATTACCTCTGGACTTCTGGGCTATGCACTCTGTGAGAGGCTGCAAAAAACCTTGATTAATACCTATCTTGCTCGTGCAAAATGCTTGTGACTGCTATAGACAGGCCTGTTGTTTATGGTTCACGTTTTTAAACAATCCTAGAGAAATCGCAATTGATGATTAGAGTGGGGCTCCCTCAGGAAGTGCTAAAGAAGGGGAGATGATTATCTGAGCATGAGATCCTCAGACAGCCCTGACCCTGAAGACAAGTGAAGAAAGGGTTTCTGTTCCCCAGCCCAGACTGATGTGGATGTGAGCATTCAACAGCAGCTACAGAAACAGCCACACAGCGTAGAGACAGAAATCACCTGTAACACACCGAAACCAAACCATTGTATTAACCACATGCTGTTAGGGAGACCAACGCAAAAGTAAAGAAGTGGGAAGAACTGCCAGCTCGTCCTTCTAGCCTGCTATAAAGCAGCAGTTTTACAAATAAAAATTTCTATTTGTGCAGATTGATGGGAAGCAAACAACTCCACCTACACAATTTTAAAAGCTCCGACATGCTGAACTCTATTAGAGAGCATGGGACCTACATAAGAAGGCTCAGTGACTGGGCAGAGAAGTTCTTCCACATGAACCTCCTCTTAGTCAGTGAAAGAAGCAGACATAACTACCATGTAGTTTTCATTTTTATATGAAAGCGCTTTTTGTCTTTTGGCCAGGAAGGCACTCATTTGATAAAGCACTTTAGGAGTCCAGGTGTCTTCCTTCCTCTGAGACATTTGCATAGGGAAAAGAAAGATCCCACGGTCAAGAACTTCTCATGATGATGCTGTAAGCGTCTGCTTAAAAGCAATGACATTTCTGGTACTTTCTACTTTTCAAGCTCAAAGCCCAGAACCAAATGCAAGACTTAATTTTGTAGATCACTAAGTTAAGCTGCCACAGTGACCTTATTTGAACTACCTAACTCAAGAATAAGTGGAAAATACCTAAAGGCCAAACAGCAAGGGGGAAAACACATTAAAAAGAATTATCAAAAGCGATCCTCAAGGACACAAGACTAAGGAGAATATGACTTCATTATGTTTAAGAAACCAGAGGTTTGGGCATAAATTATTAAGTCTGCAAAAGCCAACTCTTGAGGCCAGCAATTTTGTAGGGAAATGCAATGTATCAATGCAAAAAACCACAAATTGAAGTTACAGCTGCTTCTGTAACTGAATGAACAAAGCTTCTGCAAGTAACTGGGAAAGAAAAGCAGGAAAGGAGAGAAGGTGGTCCCAAAAAACCCTCATGCTTCTCCATGAAAGGAGAGAAGTTGCCAGAGGGGCAGCTCCAGACTTGCAGCCACATCAGCTCACCTGTGGATGTTAGGAATACTCGCCATATTCATAATGCCATAGTTCATCATCACCAGGACAAAAAGATGAATGGAATACCTTGAAGACAACAAAGTGAGTATTTAGATAATTTCTACGTGACCTGGAAGGGCTGGCAGTTCAGAGCAAGGGAATATTTTTCCATGCAAAAGACATGAATGTGGTGTCATATCACAGTATCAGTAAACATGAGTTATCACAATGACATCTTTATAGCCTGAATATCCAACATAAATTAATACTTATCGACAAGATACTGTCAATGTGTTTCATTGAGAGAAAGAGCAGCCTAGCTCAAAATGCACATTCAAACTGGACGCATCTTTTCCAAAAGAGGTATCTTCACAGCAGACTGGCGTGGCTTTACCTTCCAGAACAAACTTCACTGATTAAATACTTCACTTATAAATACTTTCATGGTTCATTTTACTTTAAGAGTCTGGTATGGTTATGCTGGTTAGGAATTACTGTGTTTTTTTAGGATAACACAGAAAGTGCCTTAAGACTAAGAAGGTCTAAAAAGATGTAATCCAGAAAAGCTGATATGAAGTTTAAAAATATTTTTACCCAAGCCTTGTCTACATGGTGACTAAATACTCACCACCCAAAGCAGAAGACAGCAAAGTATATTCCAAAGAGGGTGGCAAATGCATGGCGAACAGCAGAGCTGGCATGACTGGGACCCAAGTAAATACGAAACCAAAATGCAGCCAAAAGTGCAAACAGTTGACAGGCTACAAAATTGATCTGCAAAAGACAAACAAAACAAAAAACGGTTGTGATTCTTAGAGGAGAGGGGGAAGGAATCTCTCCATTCTCAGAACAATAAAGAGTGGAGCCAGGAAAAGGGAGTGAAAAAAGTGAGAGCAATTAATCTTTTGTTTCTTAGAATTCTCACTTGTGAGCCCAAGCGGTAACTTTCCTTGCCCAACAACAGAAGGGATTAAACAAGCACGTAGCCACCCAGGAACTCAGACTGAAGGAAGAGTAGGCTCCAGCTACCCGCGGTACGGGCAGGCTTGGAGCAGTTCTCACTCTCTCCCCGGGACAGGGCTCTGCTACACTGCCAGCCACCCGGCACACCAGCCCAACCCAGGTGCAGGGGACACCACTCTCCTTCCTGTCCTCTTGGTGGGAGTCAGAGGCCCAGAAGCAGACCGGAACTCTGAAGCATTGCCCCAGTGCCTGACTTTCTCCAAAACCCCTCCAAAAAGGGCAAAACCAACAATCTTGATGTGACACTATTTCACAAGCAGTAACTGGACAGCTGCCTTAGCTGACACGCTCCACTCCACAGCATCCTCCAAGCAGGCCTTTCAACTTACCATTTTTTTTGCAGTTCCAGAGTGCAAAGAAAACAACTTTGCCCTACCATCATGCAGACAGCTAAAGGAAAATGCTTCTCAGCTGTTCTTTGCCAAGCGGTCTGGTCCCACTGTAAGGGGCACAAGACAGGTATATGCAGAGGGCAAGCAGCCATGACTAGAGCCTACTCCTATCAGACACAAGGACAAGCAAAAGCTTCAGTGTCCTCAGGGCAAAACCGACACCAAGTTGCCTTCTTCACAGAATCATAGAACCATAGGGTTCAAGTCACCTTCTCTTTGGCAGCCTCTGCAAAAATCCCAGAAGTCAGAGGAACAACAGAGCTCAGGAGCTGTCTCTAACAGAGCAATACAGCATTAGGATTCAACATCCGTAAGTCCAGCCTGGACCATAGACAGCTGGAGTTAAATTCATTTATTCAGCTGCAGTCTTTTTTTTTTTTTTTTTTTTTTTTAAAATCACCCTGAGCTCTCCAGCAGCTAGTCATCCCAGACTGAGCAAACCTAAATAGGCTGCAACATTTAAGCAATGACTTGGATTAGAGGATTATCCAAAGCTATCAATCCAGGACAGGATGATGCATCTCACGCTGAAATGCTCTGACATGCTGTCTGTCCAGAGGTGGTTGAATTCAGCCAGGCTTCTTGTCAAAAACATTTACAATGTGTTTAACAAGACACTACAGCCCCAAACTGCTTTTACTGTGGTGGACTGTATCCAACAGGGTGCTGTTCAAGCAAATGCTTTTATTAAAGGTTTGTTAGCTACATTGCTGCTCTTCTTTTATTTCATTGGTGCAGGCAGCCGTGCAATGGAATAATGCAGTAATTTAAGTACTTAGGTATGCTGAATCTTAGTTCTTTGGAGCAGAGACAGTATTGATTTATTTCTTGTTCATGTAAGAAACCTGCATTTATAACAGACGGTACCATAGAACTATACCCAAAAGCAAGTAATTAGCTATGTCTTATTATGACAATACTTTACGCTTTATTTAAATAAGATAATTCTTATTTTCCATGCAAGATTTAAAAAGTAAGAGAACAAAATTGCACTGGTCTCACAAAATCCAGATGCTGAAGTACAAATCCCAAACTCACATCTGGTCTATTAGCATACAGTTACACTCAAAACACTAACTCCTGCCCCTCCTTCTGCAGCCAGAGGTACCACAGCAATGGCTGAAAAGAAGACATCCCCTACAGGGCTGCTCTGATTGCATCTTTTCTAAGCAAGTTGCCAAGACTGATGGAAGCCAATTTATCAATGACAATTCAGTGAACCTTAACCCCACGTCAGCCTGCTCCCACGTAGGGTCACACCAGTACATCCAGCACAGCTCAACTTTGTGGCACGCAGAGCCCCTCTGATTCAGAATAAAGAAGGAAAGCGCAGAGACTCCAAGAAACCCGATGTGGCTGATTGTTTAAAAGATAACACCCCCTTCTGTGCAGCATCACTCATGGATGCTGTACACCAGTAAAAAAACATCAAGATAAGCAAGAATTTGCTTTTTACTTTCATTCAGTTCTTGTATGTTCAGTTCAAGATGTTAAAGATGCTGGGATTTCACAGGTTCACACGCACAGCAAAATGAAAGTGCAAAATGCCATGGCAGACACACTTGTAATAGCATGTACATAATTAAGGCAGGTAATGCCAGCAGCAGCAAAAAGCAAGCAGCAGAGACTTCGTCACAAGCTAACATATAGTATACAACAGCACAGCAGCCTTGCATACATACGCTGTTGCTTGCCTACACTATCAGTTCCTCTGAGCACATATCACCTGTGCTACTTGGGTTAAAGTTAGCACAGGTACACCAACCATGCCACTATCACACCTTCATTTTGTTGTACAAATTAACCAAGGCTATTTCTTCTCTGCGCTGTTTCTGCAAGAGTTGGGGCAAAGCCTTGTACCAGGATAAAAGCAAAAGCACATGCTAGCCCTGCATTTCAATCAGCTTTCAATTTATAAGGGTTGTTTCTGCTGAGCAGCCAAACGTCACAGACTCAATGTGCTCAGCAAGCAATAATCTCAGAATACTAGCTTATGTTTTTTGTACTGAATTAAGCTAGAAAGTACCTTACAAAGGAATGGCTACGACACACCATTAAACGCTACAGATATGATTTAAAAACATAAAGATTAACCTTCCTTTTCAGGACCTGTAAATGACAGTGATGGTGTTGAAGAGGCACAAATACACATCAGGATTCCCAAGTGTGATTTGAACATGGTGTGACCTACCACAGCAGCATACAGGAAGTGAGAAGGCTGCACCCCAATGCATTGCTTGGGACATCGACTCCCAGATACAAAAAAAAATGCAGTCTGAAATGCAGAAAGAGAAGACTTTTCCTCACTGGATGAGGCCATTCATGCTTTTGCCTTTGCCCTCCCTTCTGAACTGCAGCCACCATAGCTCTTCAGCAGCTTTCCAGGTTCCTCTCCTCCATGGCCATGTTTTTCTGACAGGCAGCGCTGCCCCTAAACACAACATGCTGCATTTGTTTTCGTCTACCATTAAGGCTTTCAGGGTGGGTTTTTTTTTCGTGTGTATTCACAGTAACGTATTACAAACAATGTGATTGGTTTTAAAGGATCCATCAGCAGAGGGGTTGGTAGAGCAACACCAACGGACAGGAAAGCCAGGTAAATACAAGAATTACTGATAAAACCTTTCTGTCATCCATGAGGTATTTGGTACCTGTTGGACAAAAACCTTGTGCAATAGTATTGGAGAATACTACTTTTATCTGTCCACCTGTAAGCTTGCACTTAGAATCTGAATACACCAAGGTCACCTCTGATTTCTGTGGAGTTCAGTCTGAAGATCAAACTTAGCTGTGCAGAGCTCACTGCAAGGTCTAGCACATACTTCACTGCAAGACTGACTTTTAGAGGTGCTAAGCAATTGCAGAATACTTCTGTAGATCAATCCCTTCTGCATTTACCTGAGCCAACCTGAAAGCATTGCATAAAACAGGCCAAATCTTTTCTTAACTATAACCTGTCACAAAGAGAGGGAGGGAAGCTGTTTGTTTCTTGGGTATCAGGAATGCGAGACAAATGTCAAGACACCAGTAAAACCAGGGAGCTCCTTTCCAAGTGCTGAGAAAATTTGTTCCGCCTGGCAGTCTGAACTCTGTATTTAAAACCAAGCACTAACATTGGTACCAGACCAGATCTAGCCTGTTCTCCACAGAGCAGTAAAGGTATATGACAGCTTTTCATACAACTACCACCTCTGTTTAGTTATTTATATGTAACATTTTAAACACATGCAGCACTCACATGCATACACACAAGGACTGGCAGTTCATCCGACAGTGACTTTACTTCATTCATTTTTTAACATTAATTTTATTCTTCACTCTACATATTTAAGGTACCTAAGCATATAAATCCCTAAGACTTTAAGAAATGTACTGCATCACAAGTGAAGTAACAGCCACACTTTCCTGCCTTTCCCTTCCCAAAGAGAAAAGCATTCGTGTGTGTGTGTGTATATATAAAAATAAAAAACCCTTTTGGTTATTTCCACTGTTGCTAAAAACACTTTGTAAACAGTAAATTGAGGGCTTGTGAACATCGATGAATGGTGTCCACACAGAAATAACACAGAAATAAAAAAGAAATTATATTAGAATTAACCCTTCTCATTCCGACCCACCATTATAAGTCATTTAACCCATGTTTTTAGATAGTCACATCTATTCCGTGTTGCCATCAATTATTTTTTTCACATCTGGTTTCAACTCTGCCAACAGAAAAGAAACACTTTTGCTTTTCACAGTCATTTTCTTCCATGCTGCAGCGAGTAAGATGTAATAAAATTAGGAATCAGAGCATGTGATATGTTGCCAAAACAAGATATTATCTTCCTTTCATTTTCCATGATTAAACACTGGAAGACAGAAAGGCAGTCTCATCACAGTATCCTGCAACGACATCTGGAAGACCTGTACCTGAGTCACAGCCAGCTGAAGGCAGCCTTGCAATGCAGAAACAAGATATCTGAACTTCTGGAGAGAGAGAAAATCTGGAACAGCTCCAGCCCAACTAGGTTGATGATTATTGTTGTCTGGTTAAGGAATCCTTCAATATCCAATAGTCTCGACTTTAAAGGGCCAGATGGATCCAGAACATGTAAACACCAGGTACAAAAAATGAGAAAAAAAATAAGCCATAGTTCCTCCCCTTATCCATTCAAATTCTGTAGCAGCAATAATTCAAAGCAATGTTTAGACTGCAAATCTGAGTTTTATACAAAGCTAGCAACCAGGTCAAACCAACCAACTGAGCACCTATGATGTTGACACAAGAATAACCAAACATAATGGTTTCAGGATCCCCTATACTATTACGCCAAAATCAAAGCCCTCAAAGTACATAGAAGGTAAACTCCGTCTGCCTTGAGCCTTTGCATCTTCTCCCATTTTTAGTAGCATGAAACTAACTTGGTGAATGCTGGACTGGTACTGTAGGAAGGGGAAACACCGACTCCTAGCCATCTGGAGTCACCTTTTCAGTCATCTCCATCAACAGGCAGGGCATTGCATGGGAAATTCATCTCTTCAACTTCATAACCATTCTCAGAGGAAAGCCATAAAACTTTTTGCTCTGTCTTTTATTGGGTCCCATTAACTATCTGAGGGTGGGCACTTTTAAGGGCAACAGCCATTTGGCAAGTCCTGAAATAAAAGTTCCAAATACCTGGCATCAAATACGCTTGTCTCAAAATCTCATCATTTGGAGGACATAAGCCCACTGCCCATAACACTGAGTGGGAACAATTATCACTGTTTGTTCTGGGGGCAAACTGGCTCCCTGGTGAAGGTTAAAAACAAAAAAAAAAGGTAGCAATTTACCACATTCCTCTAACAGAAAGTCATGGAGCCACAGTGCATTTCCAAAAGGACACAGGTAAATGTGTTGTTTGGTGCACTGAAAAATGACTGAAAAAACCCACAAAAATCTTATGAGGAGAAAGTGGAAAGTGTTTTTCCCGTCTAGAAGTTCTTGGGATGGGAAACAGAAAATACAAGAGGAGGCAAAATCTGTGTTTATACCCTTCCATCAAATCATCACGAATATTCTTGGTGCCCACTCACCGTAGGTCATGGTAGGCTGCTAACAACCCACTTCAGGAAGTTTCAATTCCCCTCATCCCACAAGCCTCGCATCTGCAAATCACCCTATTTAAGGAAGCGGTAATAGACATTTGAGAGTTACTAGATCACACTCTAGGAAGAGATAATAAGTAAGATTAAGCCCATAGTCTGTTATTTTAGTGCTTTTAACATTTTCTTTATAGTTAACTATGAGGAAGAAGTATCCTGCATTCTGTTTTGACCTCAAAAATACTTTGCTTTTCCTTTACTACTTTTTTCCTCCCTTATACTAGCAGAAAAACTGATCTCACTTTCCAAAAATCTAGGAGGATATAACAAATTGACCACACAGTTCTCTCCAAACTCCAAATGGCAATTAAGCCCATTACCCAAACCGGACAGCCCTTTGTAAGCAAAATTCCTATTAATGCTATATAATTCATTCACTATGAAAATCACTATGAGAAATCGCACTGCTAATATGTCACTTGTTTGATGAGAAGGTGCTGACGTGTCCCCCACAACATACCACCTTTGGACAAAAAGCAGGCCTGCTGCACATTCATACACAGAGGTACGAGTGTTAGGCTGCCAGAATACTGGCGGCTAGCACCCCTGTCCATGCCCGCTTCAACAGGCAGCAGGTGATGCAGACTGCCCTCAGATTATAGATATCACAGAAGATACCTCTACTTTTATTCCAGGCCTTGCGCTTATCAGCCGAATGAGAGAATAAGGGTTTACACCTACATTTCATTTGCTGAACAAAAGGGTTGTTCAGTGGCTCAGTATAAAGATGACATCGTAGCCCATGGTAAAGATACTTCGTATTTGCTGCTATCTACTAATGAGCTACTGAGCATTAGTTTAGGAGGCTGCTACGAGGTTTTCATCTGCCAAATTAGAACTTCTCCTCTATTCACTAACTTACCACAGATCACCAAACAGCTGTTTTCAGTATTTGGAAAAGCATAAGAAACTACTGACAGCAACAGCAGCTCCTTCTCAACTCAAACCACTGTCTGTGGAGTCCAACAGTGCTTGGGCAGTATTTTGGAAAAGGGATGCCATAATAAAACATTCCACTTTGCCAGAGATCGGCCCCATCTTCCAGGATGGTGTCTTTCTTGTAAAGAACAAAGCAAGAACTACAGAAGGGCAATAACTTGTATTCTCTGTTTAAAAGATTATTTTGCACATATAACCAAAGACACCTGGCAAACAACATGTTTAAGTTCACTTTGCTGGCGACACTTCTACTTTGATGTTGAAAATTAGGCCTGCTGGTATGATAGCATTTCGTAACATCCAAATTGTGATATTTAAAATGGGTGTGTTAAGAATGAGAGAGAGAATATTCTTTAATCAGATCATCTCAAAGATATCTGATACTTAACTGAAATTTTTCAAAATATTTTGATCTTCCAGACTATTTTTATGAACCGTAAGGACAAATATTCTCTACAGAGATCACTTAACTCTATGCAGGAAGGTGACAAACGCACCCAAAAAGAGGGCAATATCACAGAAATCATGTCAAGTTTCCTACTGCTAGAATTTTGACTCGGGTTTCCACAGAGGAGTATTCCTGTAACATCATCTGTGCATACCCCACGGTGGTATCGCTTTGCACAGAACTCAGTGCACCAACAGCCAGCATAAACAGCCATTTGTGAAGAAATCAGAATCAACCGCCGCTTGCAAGATGCTATACTTTATGTCTACATCCAAGCACTGTGAATTGCAAACAGCATGGATCAGAGAGGAGACATTAATTTACATTGGGGAAATACTGATGTGACTACTGAAAAGTCACATCTCTGATATTATACTGAAACAACTAATTTCTCTGACTTTGTGTTGTCAGAGTCCCATAGAAGATTTTGAGGGGGCAGAAGCAAATGTTTGAAAATAGAATTTCTCTCATAAGAGAGAGAGAAAAGCATATATGCATGACCAATTTAAGATTACCGTCGCCTTTGGAAGCAGCACCAAGTTCTCATTAGCCCTGGCTTTTTTGTTGCTGTTGCATGTGGGATATGGAGTTGGTAAAGTAGAATATGCCAAATTGCCAGTATTTTGGCCTGTTGTGCTGTTTTCCTGGGTAAATTCTGCTGTTTCCCTACTTACAGGGTCAAATATCCTTCCATGATTTAGACTATAAACTTGAAACAGATGTTCTTTCTGGATTACCTCTATGAAGCCACTAGCAGAATAATCACTAGCAGGACACACACATAAATATAGCTATAGAGCAGATTAAACCCTGAGTCATCAGAAATTTTAAAAGAAAAACATTTAAGTCATAAGTAAGCTTGAGAAGTCAAATCTACATCACAATGCTAAGTCACACACCCACACATTTACCTTTGATGGCTGATAAATTTAATGTGTGGACCTGATCCAAAAACAGCTTTAGCTTGCTGTCAACAGCTCTTACATTGAACTGTAATGACACTGTATGTTGAACAGATGTTTAAGTAGTGATCATTTATGTGCAGCGATGTTCTGCCACTACCTGTAACTCAGTAATTAGTGTTCTCTCAGTGAGTAATGCCAAAACATAGCATGATAAAATTCCCTTGTACCTGAGATAGCCAGCACTAATTCCTACCTGTAATAGAAGCAGCAGTAAAATCAAACAAGCTGGAACTTTTAGTCATTCAGGTTGGGTTTTTTAAACCAGAATGCCTTTAGGTTGTTAGGAGAGCTGCCTCATTTCTTCAAATTACTCGGCAGTGAGGTAGCACACTAATTACAGTACCTTTAGCCACAAAAGAGTACTTTAAAAAGAATCATTTGACATACCTCTGTGCAGGTATAGTATCACATGGTATAACATGGCAGACACATCCAAAAGCAGAACTACAGCCAGCAGGTCAGAGTATAGAAGATATTTTAATGAGAAATGGGAAGAGAGGTGCGAAATGTTGTTATCCAAGCAGTAATTTTGGCAGAAAAAAAAAAAAACAAACAACCCAAACACCAGGACTACCAGCCTTGCTTTTCCAAAGGCGTCACAGGAAGTAGGAAGTCACTGGGATCTCATACTTGTAGCAAAGGTGGCATCTTGTACCGCCTACCCTCCTTGCTTATGCGTAGATTCATACTGATGCAGGGAGAACAGACTGACCTTATCACATTAGTCCATCACTCCAGCTCTTCTCACAGGGTCCATTCAGAAGACCCAATTTAAGCATATGTAAAGTTAGGAGACAGATGCTGAAGTGAAAATGAACAGAAACAAGGAAAACAATAACTCCAGGAGAGTAAAATACAACAAAGCAGAGGCTTGAGTGCCTGCAAAGCTTCCTCTGAAAGTCCCTAGCAACTTCCCATGGCAGGGACACCACAGCACTCTTTCCCACCTTTCTTTGACACCTGTAGGGCTCAGACAACTAACTGGAACTTGGATCCTTAGTTTTCATAACCATTAGTTAAATACACCAGTTACCCATCTTTTTCTCCGAAATGAATTCTTGGATAACAGCTATTGTTCCCAACTGGTCTTTTCAGACCTGATGAGTGCTCTCAAAGCCCAAACAATTATTTTCACACAACCTGTGAAGAGCGTTGCCTAGCCCAACACCATCACCTCATCCACCACAGACAGTAGGTCAGCAACAAAAAGGAAGCAGGACCAAGACAGGTTTCATCAGGCATGACCCAGCTCAAGCTCACCAGCCTCGAGCACTAACTGCTCCAGAGATTTCAGTCTGGTTTCTACTTTTGTAGTCTTCAGTAAATACCTTCAAAGTAGCAGTACTAAGAGTAGCATCAACACAGATCTGCTTTTTCCCCCCAGATTTAAAGGTTTAGTTTTTAAAAACTTACAACACAGCACAGCAAGTCAAGCACCTTTTCACTTTGTCTGTGTAACTGGCATAAGTACGTAGTTGATTTATTCAAACTGCAAAGAAGGAAGACAATACAGACATATGTGCATATACCCAGCCACCCTGCTGGCACGTCTTTCTGTGGCTTCAATATAAATTAGATTCCCCAGATAGCAATGGGAGTTGCACGAATGTAGGAACGGCAGGATCCTTATAGCAATGTTTCTAAAGTACCAATTCAGAAACATGCTTCCAGGACAGATGAAAGCCTTGCGCCTGCATATATTCATCAATTTAAAAATAAAACAGTAGGCTTAAAGTGCAATCCTTCACTAGAATGGGAACTGTCACATCTAAACTAACTTGCCCCATTATTGCTGTTGCAATGTCTGTGCAATTCTATTTTCAGTTCCTTTTCTATAGAAAAATGTGTCAGTGGTCTTTAAAAATACACACCAATACAAACAGAGCAGTTTTGTTCACGTTATCCCAGTGATATCCCAGTAAGTGCACACAACAGAAAGAAACAAACATCAGTAAGGGAAAAAAAGTGCCAACTTCACAAGTTATTCTAAACCAAAAGAAAGTTGGGCGGCGCTTTTTTCCCCCCACTGTAGAATCTGTCAGCACTGTGTTAAATTTACGCGCATTATTCTTGGAATTAAGTGGCTTGATCAAAGACTAAACCTTTCAGACATTACAATGGTATTATAGAAGAATTTATTAGGCCCTTACACATTGAAAATCTGGAACATCCTGTATTTAAACACTGAACCATGCTCATTGTAACTTAAAACAAGGGCACTGTAAAAATTAGCATATTAGGACATGCTTTAAAAATTTATGCAAGGACTTTGCTAGAGGAAGGGTTAGAATTTATCTGTCCTAACACTGATGTCAATACCTGAGCTAGTCTGTCTAAATTTCTTTTATTGTCAATGGGGAAGAAAGGCAATTCTAAGTTGCAATTCATCTGATCCTAAAACACAAGTCTAAACCAGGTACTTCTACGATAAAAGTAATCTAGATGAGTAAGTTTAGATGTAAAAATGTACACTGCAGACTTACAAAGATGAACAGTAGCCATACTACAGGCATTAACTTTAACAGAAGCAAAAAGAAATCTCTGGACTGTGAAACTGGACTTCCATTTGGTTGCAAGAGATGAAATTTTCAAAAACGAGCCACAGTTCCTGGTGCTCCACTTTTTGGTTTACCACTTAAAAGACACTGTGAAATGGTATCATATTCCAGAACCTGGTATTCTGCAATAAACTAAGCCCACTTCAAGTGCCTGAAATAGAATTGGGGGGGGGGGGGGGGGGGGGCGGGCAGAAGATGCCAATTAGGATGCACTTCTGACATCTACTGCCAGATATGTGTGGAAGAGTTTTAGGGTAATAATGTTCCTACACAATGGGTGCAGTCAAATGCACCCGGTTTCCTGCTTCCGCAAGCAGGTGCTGCAAACCTCAGTTCTTCCTGTCCTCTTCCTTGTCTAAGCAGTTTTGTATCTCCAAAACACCCAGAAACAGCACTTACAAAAGAAGGGAAGGAAAACCCTTGTGAACAATAAAGAAAATGCTTTCAGTTGAGCTTCAAAACATCACTTCAGGGTACATCAACATGGAGAGGTGAAGATCTATGTGAAGATCTATGTTCTTCTGCACATGCTCCAACCTAGCAAAATACTGGGCACAGATCTCAGGGTGCCACCATACCCTTTCCCAGGCTACAGAGCCACAGAAATTGCTAAAAGAAGTACAGAAGATATTTCCAGCTACCTTTCAACATGGAACTCCCTTGCAGGCAGAAGAGGATACACAAAGATTTTGGGAAGCCATCAGTAAGCGCCAAGGAAAATCTGCAGTGAATCTGCTCAGATGTTTTTTGGTTGGGTTAATTTTCAGCCAGCTTAACCTGTACAGATGCACAACTGAGAGGTTTTTTTCCACAAGAGAAGAAAAAGAAGCATGGCAAAAGGGGAGGGAATATATACAGAACCACCTTTTTTATTAGTAAACTTTAGTCAAAGCCATTTCTTTGACTGGGAAAATCACACTTTCAGTTTATATTTTGGCAATTACCTTTGCAAGCATAACAGTAACTCACTCTCTTTGTTTCCATAAACAATGTAAACTTTATATTCTGCAGTTGCTTGCAGAGTCCCCCATTTCCACTGTGGCCCTTGATTCTGCTGGCAAGCAAATTTTCTAGATAGCTTTCTTCATCATTTTTTAGCCTATTTCCAAAAAGCTGTGTATGGGGATGGTTTATTTTATTATTTTTTTTTTCAATTCAAACACAATTATCTTTGTTTCATTCCTTTGCTGTAACAGTGACCGTGTAGAATTAGCAAGCCTCCAAAACTGCCAACTTCAGATACTCGCTTTCACAATCGTGAGATTTCACAGTCATAAAATACTGCCCTTCCCTACTGTTCCCTATTGGTCAAAAGTAAAATTACTGCTCTATGCTGTTTAATATAAAATATGTTTATCTAACCTTCATTCATGTGGGCTGAAGACTTATTTTTAATCCCTTCAGAACTGTGGCAGGAAGAGAAGCCACCAATAAAACATGTACAGTGACAATATCCTGTTGTGGCTGGTTTTTCCTTCCTTATTTCTGCTCAGAATTTGCAGCACGCTCACTTCATGCTCATTTGTTTTGGATCCTGAACCATGCAAGAAGACAAGAACGTAGCCCCAGCTGTTTAGTTATGCCTGTGTGACAAGCACCTTACATCTACAGCAAATATCTCTGGAAGCTGAACTTCGGAGCATGTCTAATTTTAGGCATTTAACTTCAGGCTCTATTGAAAACAAGTAACTTGGAGATGACAAGCACTCAGGACTCGGCACAAGTCAAACATTTCAACCGTCACTACACTAAAATATCTGGAAATCATTAGTATCTTTCCAAAAGTCATGCCCTGAATGAATTCCAGGGGTTACCCCCTCAAAAAAAAAAAATAAAAAATTTCCTAGTTCTCAAACTTAGCAACCAAATCAAAACAAAAACTAACAGGAAAACACACAGCATGAGCAAGTATCGGTGAATAAGCATAAAGAAATGTAAAACAAACAATAAAAAAAGAAAAGATACTTAGATTTTGCTATAAATTGATTTCATTTGCACTATAGTATATTTGAGAAAAAAAGATTTAATTTCTTTGCCTCTTTAAAAGCATGCTGCCTTCTTCATATATCTCCCACTAGAGTTCCATACTACTATTTGCATACAATACAGCAGAACTTTGCGTTATAACACTGATATTTTCCAAAGATAACTGACATATCAGGAGGAAAAAACTCAACCACGTTTGTATTACTTAGCCACAGCATTATAATTTTCTCCAGGTGTATTCTTGCCATGCTTATGAGTCAGCAATAGCAGAAACTTAATTTGCTTTCCTTTACAAAGGACAGCAATCATTAGGCAACAGGAATAAGTCTAATTTTTTCCCCTTTAACAGTTTGGAAAAAAAGAAAATAATGCCCTTACATTTTACAATGATTACAGTGATGCTCCTACCACGCAGCGGCAGGCAAACTATTGTCCAAGAAACAAAGTACAAGAACAAAGTTCCAGAAACTCCAAGTGAGCTCTTCTCAATATACCCTATGAACTTGAACAAAGCCAGGGAAGAGAAATTCAACAAGTTGCATAAATAATTACAACTTCTTTTTCAAACAAGCCCTTTGCATATAAAGCCTAAAAAAACATGCTTTAAAAGAACTGGGACATTGCATGTTCCAGACAGCTGGCTTGCGAAATTTATTTCCATCTCTCTTTCTATCACAAGCTTTTATACCACTAACATCTGGCTATCTCAGAAGCACTTTGAGACATCATTTCAGGTTTGATTTTTACCAAACATAAGATATCTCAAAATGCAGATGGACTTTTTCCCACTGTTACAGTAGCACTAAAGTGCGGAGTGTGGTAGCATATCAGCTTCCCTGATGCTGGAAGCCACCCGAGCAACCAGCAGCATGTACTTTATAGCAGATGAGGGAGAGCAGACTTGGAAGGGGGATGACCAGGGACCTTGGTCTGCACTGTCTGCTCTGACAAAGTCTCTCCAGGGCACAAGACAGTAGTTCCACCTCCCAGCAAACAAATGAGGCCACCATCTCATAGGCAGAAATAGTCCAAGCAATTGCAAAGACCCGATTCTAGATACATGAAACAGAGGCACACCTGCCATTTAGGGTCTTCTAAACTGGTCTGGTACGTTGCTTTTATTAGTGACTATGCTCAAAAACCAAAGTGTCCGAGAAAAAGAGGAGGCAGATACAGAATCAATTTTCTCCCAATAATCATTTAAACCCTGACTCAACTCTATCCAGGTGAAAAAAACAGGAAGCCTGACTGTTAAGCAATTGACGTAATGGTGCATGTAAAATGTATGATTGATAAGCAGATAACAGCCTAGTGATCAGTATGTCAGAACCCTACCAAAGGAAGAGGGCAGACTACGCCAGACACCTGCTGGTGTAGTCTCTTCAAAGAGAATATACAGATGACGAAACCATCAAATACAGCATTAAAGAAACACAGCATAAACTGAACAGAGAGGAAATGCTCAGCATATAGACAAAAAAAACCTGCCAGTTAGAAAGCAGAACAGACAAATAAGAGGATAACCAAGAGGGAAATACATTGCAAAGTATATAAAGGGCCAGTTACTTTCTATATAAACTGATAGAAGGATAGTTGTAGCTTGGGCTCCTTGAAAGCGGAATGTTGGAGAATTGACCTCTCTTGGGAGTTGGCTGATCTTCCCTACAGAGATCTGCTGCTTCTTGCTGTGTCACCATGTGAAGAAACTCAAGCAATAAATCCAGTGTCAGGTCAAGCCCTGGGAGGGGATGATGACTCTAGGAGACCCACTCACCCGTAACAGGAGCAGCTGCGCTTGGGACTGCCATCAGTGACTCGGGATCCCAAAAGCATCATCAACACCAGAGGCAGAGCTGCCAGAAACCAGCATCTGCAGACGGGATGGGCCCTGAAAGGATCCAGCAAAAGAATACGTACTCCCCAAAGGTTTCCCTTTTAAGCTAGGAAATATCTTACTCTGGATACTCATGTTTTTCATATAAACATCCAAGTCCTCACTGGCTCTGGCCGAGTTCTTGGCCTTAGCAGCCCCCTGTTGAAATGGGTTTCACAGTCCAGTTCTGGACTGCATGAAAAAGACCTTCATTTTAATCACTGTTGAATCTGCAGCCTTCTAATGTTATCACATTTTTCTCTTCACATGTAGAAACACTGGGAGACAGAAAGGAAGAAGTCCTAGATCTATTTCATTTATGCTGCTCACGTATACTTTCACCACGATCCCTCTTAACAATCACATTTCTAAAGCAAACAACCCAATTCCTTCACTTTGCTTTTGCATGTTTAAAAAGTCTACCCTGTAATTTTTCCTCTCCTATCTTGTTCATATTTTTATTCTGGTTTCATGGCAAAGAGCTACAGTCATCTTCTGATTTACAAGAGCAACTGCCATGGGACAGAAACATAATTATGTCACCCATTTCCCTCTGCCCTGGACCATTCTTTGTTCTAATCCTCATTTTATTTGCTCGTTAGCATCAGCAGAGCATCTCTAAAACTTTATTTCTCCAAACTGCTGAGCCCATTTTCCTCTCTGCAATGTTACGTTTGCAATTGGGAACTAGCGCCCTAGCAGAGAAGTAGCAATAAAGGTAACACTAAATCAAAGTTACATTCTCCAAATACAAAACAAACAAATGTTTCCTTTCTTAAGAGTCTATCATATTTCACAATGTACCACAGCAACATGCCTACACTTTCAACATACTTGTATAAATTAGGCAAAACCCACCCATACACTGAGTGCAGTGTTATTGTTGCTGTGGCAACTACAGACCACAATTTTTTGCCTCAAAAGAATTCGCATAAACACAAACATCCACACAAAGGCATAAACAGCTGTGGGTGCTAACAGTGTCTACAACTCACTGTGGATGTGTAACACTACCATCAAAAACTGGATTTAATTCAAAGAGTAAATCCTTTAACTTCCCAGTCACTGTCTCCAAACCATTTGTCTACACTTGTTTTTCACCTTCAGTACAGCATAGTTGGCAGAACATCCTGAGAAACCCTGCAGCATAGGAAGTATAAATGTAAGACAACTCTGCTTGTGAGCGAACAAAGTAATTCTAACTCTCTCTCAAATAGATAAATTGTTGCTCTACCTGGCATTTGCGGTATAAATACTTACTGCAAATCATAGGAGTCAGTGATTTGAACCTCCCCTCTGTGCGTGCGCATGTGAGATAAACAAAGTCAATACAGTCCTACTCTTTAACACTCCCTTGCACTGATAACAGGAAAAAACCTACTTTCACCAGTTTATAATGTCATTTAAGCTAGGTGTAAGAGTTAATAATTAAATCTTTTCTACTCAGCAATCCTTTAAAAAAAAAAGTTTAAAATAAAACCGATACATAAGCATGAAAACAAACACTGAAGTTATTTGAGAAATGTTGGGAGTGGGGGGGTCCTCAAATGTCTTGGGTTTTGCCTTGTCATTTTGCCTTCCCCATTCCTGCCCTATCTGCATACCAGTGCCAAACTGCACTTGAACAGAAAACCACAAATGAAGAATTTGTTCAAGTCCAATTAGAGCTTTTGTCACAAGACCAGGGCCTGTAGAAGAAGCAAACGCTCACCCTGTGCACAACAGCCAACAGATGAAGTTTCCTTCTTGGCCTGAATTTGTTACTTAGTTTTTTAGTATTCTGTGTGCAATCCAAAAGGCCAATCTAAAGGAGTATTTTCTTGCCTCCTTTTTCCCTCCCAGATGTCCCCAGCCTGACTCACTCACTGAAGACTGCAGAATATAATCTGATACTGACCAATAACTTTTAAAGTTGCTATTCCATAGGATTAACAGATTTTTGTCTGGGACTTACCATGCAGATACACGCACTCTGGCGTTGTTTCATTTTATTTAATTACAAAAATATGTTTAGCAGGTTTTTTTCTCACATTATTGAGATTTCTTTTTTTTTGAGCTTGAAATTTTCTTATCATGAGGGAAGACCAAAACACAGTAAAAAAAACTATTTTCCACCCAACTCCATAAAGGATGCAACATACTACAAGTAGCTCCCCCAAAAAAGTTCTACAAAACACATTTATGTCAGAAACTATTGCTTGTACTTTTGTTTTTGCTTTGGTGCTCACCTACGATTCTGCAAAAGCTGTTTAAAGTGCCTTAAACCAGGGAAAAAAGGACTGGTGAAAATTATCATTCCCAATCAAGATCTTAAGAAGGGAGAATGATCAGATCCCACCTTGTTCTGGGGCAGGACCACCCTTGACCATTTTTCTCCACCTGCCGTTCTTCCCATTGGCAGAAGCAGGACAGGCTGATCCAGCCGAGCCCCGTTCACAACAGACTGGATTCCACACTGTCAGAAGTGACCAAACAAGCCTGACCAGTGCTATGCTCTGAAGAAACCACCAGGTGAAGGTCAGAGATTTCCACTATGCCTATCTCACCAAGTAGCGCAGCATAGCAGCAGCACGTCTGAAGAGCAAAACGGCTGAGGATGAGGACCCCACGTTCACATGACTCGTTGTTGGGAGGGTCTCGCTTCAGAGAAGCTGAACTCTGGCGCTGCAGGCTGTGTGCCCTGCAGCAGCTGAAACACTGCAGGCTCCTGGGGCACATCCATCAGCTCCATACTCTCAGAAAGCAAGCCTGCGCTGATGCTCTGTGGCCACTTCATGTGCAAGGTGTGCTAAGTGGGGACAGTCCAAAGATTCATTCCCAAAGCGCACTCCTGATCCAACCCACATGTTAACATAAACACTCCCACTATTAGTAAGGGACAGTAGAAATTTATGCATCATGCCGTGCATTTAAGAGCAAGCCTGGGTTTCTGGAAGCCCTCCTTAAGAACAGTCACTAGAATAGCTGAGCATACAGGAGATAAGGTTTGGTACCCTCAAGTTTACCCGTTACTACTAGGTCACATACAGAGGGATTTTTTCACTCCAAAAAGAAACACAGCCCATTGACATCTGACTTTTCACTTGGTTTTGGACAAGTATAGAAGGCCGGATTCACCTCCACACTGATGCCAATCCCTCCCCCGCCCAGAGATTACCAGCACCACTTGCAGTTTGGCAAGTCCACCTCGAGCACTGCCTATTCTCGTGAACAGTAACAGGAGCCAAGGAGCAATCAGGGCATTAAATACCATGCCAGGCTGGCCAACGCACAGTAAATCCTAAGCATTGGGGGCTCCCCTGAAAGCACAGAGCCAGCTCTGTGCTCAGTGACTAGACCCCTAGGCTGGAGCCCAAGAGTCTTCGTCACTACTTTATATTGTCTCAAAATAGCTGCAGAGCACCACTAAATCAGTGCTGGTGTAATTAATGTGCGGAGAAGGTTTCGGGAAACTTTATGCAGCGCTTCAACATTTATTTTTCCAGATCTCATTTAACACAAATGAGAAGGAAACTGCTTAAAAGGGGGAAAATTGCAAGTGGCTGATTCCAGTTGCACTTTTGTCCCTTGCCAAATGAAAAACTTAATAGGACAGACTTTGTTTTCAAGGCATGAGGGATGTGGAAATATTTACACCCATAGTATCAAGACATCAGCCATGAGGTTCAAGACTGCAGTGCCAAATTGAGTGAGAACACGTCGAAAAAGGCAGCACACGCTTCCAAGGCAGATGAAAATGTGTATTATTGCAATTGTTAGTAACAGCTGACCTGAACAGAAAGAAATACTTTGGAAATAGCCTTAATCTTCGGAAAGTACTATACCTCTGTCTCAGGAACGTACAGAATCTTGGGCTCTGCACAAGTGGGCCCTGCACAAGTTAGAGAGTGAATTTGCTCTAAATGCCGTGCACCCCGCTGCCCTGCTTGCAGGCACCTCTTCAACTGGGGACCCAAAACAGGGTCAGCCAGACTATGCCTCTTCTTTAAATCAAGTGCCATGTCCTTCAGGGCATTGTAGTAAAAAGATAATGATTTCTCTTAAGGACAATAGTTTTACAAAATCTGGCTGCTTGAAAGTCAGAAAATATCAAAATTAAAGTCGGCTTTGGCAGCCTAAGCAATATGTCTCTATAAATGTGTTTTAAGGTGTTGATTTCAAATTTAATTTTTGCTTACTGTTTCTCAAATAACTAAAAGTTACACAGCTTTATTTTTTGCAGTTGAGGGTGTCAGGCAGGAAGGTGTTAAGTCTGACAAGTACAGCTGCAATTCAAAATGAAAACACTGAATTTTCAATTGCAGAATGACTGGCATTAGAGAATCAAAATGTAGCATAGTTCATACCAAACATGGACAGTTGTTCCTGTTGCCTTACAGTAGTTTTATTCAGGTAAAAATCAGATAATGTCTTCAATGAACTTCCACCTTTATTTATCTCGCTTCGATCTCTAAAAATGTATTTTTTTTTCCCTTTCAGCACTACATCTTCTAATGCCTCTACTGATGACCATTAAAGCAACCTTAAAGTTTCCCAGCCTAAGTCTGTTGAGTTCCTAGAAAGCTATTTTTTTATTTGGCTTTTCATTGCACAAGAAGTGGATTAGAAAAACCACGCAAAGAGGCTTGGGACTAACAAATCTGCTGACTAGCTAAACCAGAGAGCAGAGAAGCAAAACTGAAGTTGGACAGCAAAAGAGCTGCAAAATGTGAAGTTCAGCAAAACAACCCCTGATTTTTGGATGAGAATTCATGTGGATTTTTGTAAACGGAAAAAATATACATATAATTTTTTTCTTCTTTCTCCTTTTTAAGCCAATTTATCAGCATGCTTTGGGCAGAGAGCTATTCAAACTCAAGGAATAGTGGGAAGACATCTCTAACACTTCAACTATCCCAAGACTCAGAGGCATGTCCCACAGTCCCCCCACAGAGTTAGTGTTTTATTTAAACTGCTGCCACAACATAAGTATGCAGACCAGCTCCAATGAAAGGATTAAAATGAAAAATAAGGTGTACACCCAGCAGCCAAAGCATCCAAAATTAAGTTTAAAAGCACATTTTTTCCCCTTTGGGGAACCACGTCTGGCCTCATCAATGAAAACACTAAAGTTAAAAACCCTCTGATATAAATGATATAAACATGAGAAGATGCTCATACAACATCGCTTTTTTTTTTTTTTTTTGAGAGCACCCTTGAACATAGAATGCATTTCCCTGAAAGTCAACAAACTTGGTACTGTCTGACATAGGTCAGGGTAAGGCCTGTTAAAATGTAAGGTTTGTTGTGCATCCGTTGAGGATTTGCATTTGGATTGATACTTCCGAGACAACAGGTAACCTGGGATATTAACAGTACTGCAAAATAACCTTAAGAAGTGAAACTTTTTTTAATAAAATGTCTTAACCCTTTGAATCTGAATTACTTCTAGAGATGCCTAGTGTTTAGGAAGGCATGGTGAAAACTCCATGTGGATAAACAATGACATTAAACTTACTTTTAATATACCTTTAAATAGCATATATATTTCTTCACTGTATTTATAAACACATGCCTCTGTTTACAAAATTTACACCATTAAAAGTTTAAGCTTTAACTTACCATACCTCACCGATTTATGCTAGATGATGATGTCTCAAAATTGGTGATTTAGGGCATATATGACAAAAAAATATATACTTTGCCAAGTCTTACTGTATAAGCATACTGGATGGATGACATTCCAGAATCAGTGATTTGGGGCATATGCGACAAGAAAAAAACCAACCCAAAACTCTTTTCCAAATGCTGCTGGAGGTGTGTCATTGACCTAGCCAGATATTTTTAGAATGCAAGTCAGCTAAACTTCAAAGTCTACTTTCCTGGGATATGATGATGAATTGAACACAGAGAGTCTTTTCATCCTCTTTCAGGCTCATTAATTTTGTTACTGAATATAGCACTTCTTAAAAAATAATATTTCAATGCTAAATTCAAAGATAACTCATCCACTAAAGAGACATGCAGATACATGCTCAGACATCAGGATTATTTTAGCATCTAAAGCAGAAAACATTGCTGTGTTCTCATGCAGTGCGCTGTCTACTAAATAAAATGTGTACAGTCTGCCAGGTACACAGTGCAGCTAGGAATTGCACTCTCTGTAATTCTGCACTGTTTTTAAACTTAAGTTGTAATTTTTCAAAATGAAGAAAACAACCAATGTGAAAAATGACATTTTCATATTTATCCATGCTTCCCATAGTGAGTGATACAATAACTGCTTATTAGATGACAGAACATTTTCCACCTACCATTGCTTCAGCTTTTCTGACCCTGCTATGAAAGAGTAAAGATTACGACGTTTATTTTTCGGACCTGCACCTCAATGTTTTTTCTGGTCATTCTCATGGACTGAAATCTCTCATAGCACAGACCTCATGGAAAACCATCTCTATAAAAGAAGGGAAGAGTCCTTTGTGCACTTAACAGAGGCAGACATACATGGCTTTAGACCTGGAGGGTCTAAACTCCACTTGTGTGCCTTTGCCGCTCGCTCTCTGAGCGCTTCTCGGCATTTTCGAAAGCTCAGGGCCAGCCACGGGGAACTGCCAGCTACACGGACTGGAGGGAGACTTAGGCTGTCACCATCCAACAGGCCGAGCATGAAGTCGCTGACATACATTGACAAACCAGAGATTATCATCTCCCTGTTGCAGCCTAGCCACCACATGGAAGGCCTAGAGAGCCTGTTAGCATCGCAATAAGGGACTCGTATAAAACCAGCCCCTGCCAGACGTGGGATTCATACCTAGCAAAAATAGTCTTTCATATGCAACGCTCAGTTCTGTGCAGAGGTGTAACTGGACTTTTCTTTTCCCCCTCAGCAAAAGCCTTGTCTTATTCTAATGAAGAAGGTAACCAACCCATGTGGCAAAAGAGCTCTGTGAACTGTTGAAAGTGTTATTATTTTGTTTCTGTGGGCGTAAGCACTGCGGGTTGGAGTTGAAACTCATGTCGCTTGAGGGGACAGTGGTGGCACAACGCTTCCACACAGCGATTTGGGTATTTCCTACTTCAGGGCAGCAGAAATCCCTGATGCTTGGCATGGTCCAACACACTGCAGTGGAACAAGAGGGGTGTGGGAGACTTTTTTAAATGACTGATAGCATAATCTCACAGGGACAATGAAGCAGGGTCCAGGGCCGGGGGGGGTGGGGTGGGGTGGAAGAGGTGATTTTCAGGTGAGGAAAGCTGCATTTCAGCAGAGCTGTGCTGCAGTTCTGCGATGAACTCCAGCAAGGGGGATGTTCCTCACAGCCCACCACTGGAGGCAGTGCGGTCATTCACACGGACAATACCTATGGTTGCACACACGCTCACACAGCCCAGCCACACCACCAACCCTGGAGCACATCTTCCCTGCTTACTGGTGTGGGTTCAAGTCACAAACTACCAGGCATACAGGTGCCCACCATCAGCACCCACAAGACCGGGGCCCTGAGACCAACACAGCACATAACCAGATGCAGTGAAGCATCCTCAGGCCTGGAAGAGCATAGGGAGAATTTTCACCACAGACAACATCGTCTTTGTATCACCTTGGCTAAATGGAAGAACAAGTTTTGGAAAGCTTAGGAAGAAAAACTGCAGTCTGTCAAGTCTTCATTGTTCAGTGACCCAGTCAGCCTAACACTGTACATACGCCATGGCATCACAAACAAGCTGAAACAGTAAACGTTTGCTATTTCTGGTGCCTTTGGTGTTCCTGTATTCATCAGTCATGGCACAGAATACCTCAAAAAAGAAGCTATCGCTATTCATGCACCTTCTCCTAAATTAATAGCTTATAGATAATTATAGGCCTTTATTGTTTGACTGTTCTAGCGTTGAGCAACAAATCTCTTTTTTGCATGAAAACCTGTTTTCTGTTAAAAAAGGAAAAACTGGCATGGTTAGATGTAGGGGTTTCATCCATAAAATGATTTATTTCTTACTCAACTTTTAAAAACAAACAGTAGTAAAAAACGACACATAGGACCAGCCACTCTGCAAACAGAAGAAAGCAAATAAGTCTCAATCTTCTGTTGATTTTTACCAGCGCGTCTCTGCTACCCTGCTTCCTTAGAGCACGGCTCGACCTCCTAGTAGTTCAGTGGAGACTTTTTCTCGTCGGCACAAAACTTCCAGACCGAACTTCCTCCTTGCTGACAGAATGCAGGAAGGCAGCAGGTGCAGACAGGCTTGAGAGACAATAAAAGGTGGCGGTGGGGGAGAGATGTTTTCTGCCTGTTAGGGGTCAGCTTAGCTAGGAGGCTGTAAACAACCAGACAACACCGCTGCCAAAAATATATTAGGCAGTCCCGTAAGACCGCTTTCTCCAATGCGTGCCTGTGCGTTTCACGCCTCTCCATAGATGCCCTTTGCAACTCCATCAGGGGCACTTGTACCAGGCTGAAAAGAGACTTCTGTGCCGCCTTTCTCCACCTCTGCAGCCACAAAAGCAGTGCCTGAACGCAATGGCTTCGTAGGGAACACGCTGCATCTCCGCTCCCAAACAGCTCCCGTTCCCAAACAGCTGCCCAGAGGCGGGCAAGCACCTGAGCTACTACTTAAGCGTGTCAAACTTTGCCGCGGCTAGCGCAACGCCGCGACTTTCTGCATCCAGCGGCAGCAGCAGCCACTTCTGGCAAGACCACGAAAAGCGCCGGGCATTGCCGGGGAAAACAGAGGGCTCCTACGGCAGCGGCAACCAGCCCGCCCGGCGACGCCGCCCGGCTCAACCCCCGCCCGGCCCCGCCGTGCGCCTTCCCCTCGCCGAAACCCCTTCCGACCCCAAGGTTTTCCGCGGGGGACGGTGGCCCCGCTCCCCGCCCCCCCAGGGGCGCTTTGGCAGATGACAGCGACGGGACGGACACTCCTCTCTGCCAAAGAAGCCTCCCCGCCTCGGCACCACCCCTCCCCAGCACGGCACGCCACGCAGCCTCACCTGGTCCAGCGGGATGCCCAGCAGCCCGCTCAGCGGGTGCAGCAAGGTGGAACCGGTGGTGCGGTGCGGGGCGCCGGGCGGCTCGGCCATGCTGCATCCCCCCCACCCTCCTCCACTTCCACCGCCCGTCGGCCACGCGCCCCCGGCCCGCACCGCACCCCACGGCTTCGCTCCGCGCCGGCCGCCGCCCCGCCGCGCCGGCCGCCGGGCCGCAGGGGGCGCTCGGCCGAGGCGGGGCCGCCGCCAACGGCCGGGGGCGGGGCGGGCGCTGGCCGTGCCCCGGCGGCGGGGAGCCGGGGGCCGAGAGCCCTCGCCGTGCCCGGGGCCTCACCTGCTGCCGGCAGAAAGGAGGGGGTGGGGGTGTGCAGGCGGCCGAGCCCGCGCGTGGGGTTTGTCCGTTATAACGGTCGGATTCGAATTTGAAAAGCAACTGCTCCGTCCTGAGGGAGCCCCCCCGTCCCCGCGGCGTCGGGTTTGTGACGGGAAGTGAAAAACATCCTGCGCGTCCCCCGACACCCCCGGGGGTTTCCCCGGCCCCGCGGCTGCCCGGGGGCGGGAGCGGGGCGGAGCGGAGCGGTCAACGCCTCACGCCGCGGTGGCCGTGGCGATGGCCGGCGGCGGGAGGAGCGGACGAGCTGCGGGGGTGGCACCACGGGTGGGTTGGCGGGGTCTCCTGGTGCGTGTGGTGACAACGAGTGGGCCCGGTACACGTGGTGACAGCGGGTGGGCCCCGATGTGCGTGATGACAGCGAACGGGGCCTGGTAGGGGTGCGAGGCGCCCGCTTGCAGTGGCACCGCGCCGGCCGTGCCACTCCGGGTGGGTTGGAGCCGGCCAAGGAGGGACCGACAGTAGCAGCTCGACGTGTTTTCCCGCTTTTTGCAGCTTCTTGTCAGAAGCGTTAACTTCTCCAGACACCTGCAGGGCCAAGGTGACAGTTCACAACTGCCCCAAGCAGAGGAGAGCTGGAGTTTTCCCCCCCCAAAAAAAAAGTTGTAGGATGTGGGTTTTTTTATTTTTAAAAATTTTTTTAAACACAGATAGGTTGTTTTCAGTCATTACTTAGAAGTACTGATGTTTTTAATGGAGAGTTACCAAGCATTCAGCCTGTGGTTCATGTCGCTGGAAACTAAGATGCGTGTGATTTGGGGAAGTGGTGACTTTTCCTTGATAGGGGAAAAAATTAAAAAAGAGTAGGAGTTTTAAGTGAAATGTTTATCTTGTAAATGGAATATGGCCATTGAGAAGGTACCTCTGCCAAGATCATCTATCTGCAGAAGAAGTGTTCTTACACTTGCCCCGGACAGTGTTGTATTGTGTTGCAAGGAGAGCTCGGGCAATGTTGCGAAGCTTTCTGTTCCACTTATGCTGCTGATATGCTTAGAACCTGAAATACCCCAAAGATTCTTCACAAGCTCAGCTGCAGGCTCTTTAATAGGCCCATCATTTTCTCTTCTTCCAATAATTGCCAAATGTGGAAGCTGAAACTGTAGTTGTGGCTTAAAACGGCAGCATGCCATGTTCCAACTGTCCTGCTTATACTGTGCAAGTGAGTGCTGGGCTGGAAAACCCAGGCAAAAATTGTTCAGTAGGGAAGGAGTTTTACAGCAACAACTTTTTCTTAATAGTATCGTTTTAGTGGTGCCAGTTTGAAAATATATGTATAAAAAAATATATACATACATACACACACACACATACTTTAAGTAGGGAAAGTAAGTGGTTTGGAAGGACTGGATAGCCATGCATGAGTTCCTAACATTTTCCATTAGAAGTCCCTCCTTACGGTTGTTTAAAATTTGTCAGCCTGAAACTATCTGGATGGAACTTTCCATGGGCTGTGTCCGCCACAAGCGGGCTGCTTGTTGAGCTTCGGCTAAAACCATTGACCTGCTTTTGAAAACAGAACAAAAATGATTTATTACACACACGGTACAGATATTCTCAAAGCTTTTTCACTGTGGAAATCTTGTACCTCTGGGATGGTGACTTCAAGTTTAGATGTGGTGGTTTTCCTGGAATCAAGGAAATGCCTTTCGTTGTCTTTGTGAAACTACTCAGAAGTGACCAACTGCCAGAGTTCTCGGGGAAAAGCCAGACATAATCCATGTGGAGACTCAGGGGGTCAGTATATAACGTCTCTGAAGACCATCAGCATTCTTCAGCCCTTCACGTTTCCTCCATGTGACTGGATTCCCTCTATTTCTGCCACTATAGGAGCAGAGTGGGATATCACACGGCTGTCTCTCTATAGTCAGTACTCGGCCATCTGGGCTTTGTGCGCTGGTGGAAACAGCTGCTCCAGAAAACAGCTGGAAAGAGAAAAGGACAGATGGAGAAAGCCAGGAGCACAAGCACAAGAAGGTGGAAGATGGCGATTCTGGAGCGGGTTAGCACAAGAAGCCCAGTGAAGGGAGCTAGAGCAAAGTTGGCTACAGATAAAAAGGCACAGAAGCAAAGGGAGCTATGGTTAGGAGCACAGAATCGGTGAGGGAAGTGTATCAGTGAGAAGGGGGTGGGATAGAAGTTTGTTAAGAAAGGCAAGATAGTATTAAGATGAAAGCACTGGGGAGAGAGACAGGAGAAGCTGTGAGTGACAACAGGGGAGGAAAGAAAACTGGAATTATTATTAGAAAAATTATTACTGTTTGTTGATGAATTTCAGTGTTCCTTTTCTTGTTTAGCTAGTAGCTTTGAAACATATAAACTCCACAGCTTATAGGCATGGAAGGCTGGTACAATCCCAAAGAAGGAGAAGGTAGATTCCATCTCCAAACCTGAACTGTCAGCAGGAGGGCTTGGCATGATGTCCCCTCAACGCAGTCTTTGGTTCACCTCCTTCTGGAGGAGCTTTTCTAGCTTGGTTACAGGGTGGTACAGGTATATGGAGCCAGTAGCACAGTGCATTACACAGAGTCTGTGCCCCTGGAAAGGGAAGCCCTCCTATAAGAGACACTTGGACTGGCACTGCATGGAGCCAAGGGGCATTCGACCGGGCTAAATCCAACTGAGACCACACTCCTGGACCCAGACTGGCTCAGCAAAGGTACATTACTGATACACTGCATTTAGACTAGAAAGCTCTCCTACACCCTACCATGCTGGAATGGACTCACCCTGAGTATCTTTGCGCCAATGCCGTATTTGATTTATAAACTAATTTGCACATGGAAATTGTATGTCACTGCCTGTTGCCCCTTTCTCCACTGGCAAGACCAAATATAAGGTGTAAAAGTAGCCATAACCTGACAGACCAAAAGGTTATTTAGGTCTGTTGTCTCTGATGGTGACAATTGTGGATGCTTGGACAAGGTATAGAAGAAACGTGGCAAATACAGAGCAATCCTTTTACTTCATACTCTCCCAGCTTCTAGCCATCAGGACTTCCCAAGATGGAAATTTCATCTGGAATATCATGTTTGATAGCCACTGATGGGACTATGTTACACATCTAATATTTTTTTAATTCAGTTATATTTTTGACCTCTATAGTATCCCTTGAGTTCTGCTATTTAATTATGTGCTGTATGAAAAAGTACTTCCTTTGATTTGTTCTAAAGCAGGTGCCTTGTAATTTCATTGGGTGCTGTCTTGTTCTTGAGCTGTGAGAAGTAAGTGAGTAATCATTGCTTAATCCCCCCCCATGCTATTCATAACTTTGTATACCCTGAGTTGTCTCTTGTCCTCACTGAGGAGTCTAGTCAATCTCTCATTATATGTAAGTTATTGGTATCTTTGTTCTTCCTTTTCATCCTTTTCTGTTTCTGTTTTTGAAAGTGAGAGACTACAGGTATATGTGGTAACATAATGTTTTGTTCTCTATTCTCTACCACGAATTCCTAATGTCATCCCCAGTGACTTCAAAGTCTATTATCGCAAAGGTAATAGGTGATTTACAGCCTAACATGTATGCATAATCAAGAGTTGCTTTTTCCTGTTTACATTTATCAATATTAAATGTTAACAGTCTTTAAGTTGCCCTACAATACAACACTGTGATCTGTGGAAGTTGTATCTGTCAATGCACTGCAACTCTATAATGAAACTTTGATTATCCTGAATTATTTCATATCCTTGCTGACTTCATCTTCTCATCTCGTTTTCCAAAAACTTAATGTGTTCAACAGGACAGATTCCTTTGTATTAATTTCTAACTCGTCATTTATTCTCATCCTTTATTTATTTCCTTTTAAACAGCTATTAAGCCAGAAGAGAGTATTCACTGCTATTCTGTGATTATTTCATTTCTGTGGACGTGAAACCTTACCCTCAATAAACTGGAAATACAAATATACTTTCTTGGTAGGATCACCCTTAGTATTCAGGGAACTTGAATGGATTTGTGATGTGTAACTTCTGTACAATGGCTATAGTTTCCCCATTATATCATAGTTACCTGAGTGTCTACGCATTTCATCGTTTGCTCTGCAGTTTCTACCCGTTTGCATATGGAAGTGAGTGCCACTCTGTGATTCTCTGACCCTGCCTGATTGATACGGTTCCATATGGTGAGTGTTACTCTTCAGTGGAAAGTTTTGGTTTATGATTCAAACAGTAGAAGACAACTCACGGGACAATGTGGAGAAGTCACAAAGACAGTCATTTAATAGTTAGGAAATGCAGGAATGAAGGTTGCCCGTGAAGCACCCAAGCATAGCGTAGCAACGTTGTGAGACATCTGGATTGATCTCATGAATAGAAATGTTAGTCTGCCACTAAAAAGTCCCTTTTATTCTTGCACAGGTGTTTTAAACTCTGGCCTTGTCAACACTGATTTTGGAAGAATTCAGAGCAGGCTGGAAAAAGGGGGCAGCGGGGAAGAAACTCAGAATTTGATTCCACAGTTAAGGAAATAATGATGCGAAAATGCCCATCAGGCATCTTAGATGTGTGAATGAAACTCACCAGACATGAGCTTAAAATTATTCCTGTGCTCCTTTTGCTTCAGAATGAAGGGGAATGGGTTTGTTTTCTAATTGTCATTCCTTTTGACACTGGAAACTCAGGCATAGGGACCATGGTGGCCTGTGGATGAACTGCAGGTCTAGAAGATGTACGGTATTGCAAGAAACAAAGATGAGCAACTGAGAGATAAAGTGGTTGGGTATTTTTTTCTAGGTAACATCTGTACATCTGCATGGCTGTAAAGTCATAGCACTGATGTCCTTCACCAGTGTCAAAAGAGAATGTTACGTACTGAAGGAGGCTTCAGAGGTCATGGGATAATGTTTTTTAATATTTTCGAGTAATAGTGAATTAGAATCAGGATCTATTGATGCAAAATTAAAGAAAATAGAACACAATGAACAGAGGTTTACATATACTTAATAGCTTGTGATTTATTCTACCAACATGAGGCCACCTGTGTGTAGACTTGAAATAATTTTGCAGCCTAGTTTCTTTTCCTGCTGCTGAGAAGGATCTCTTGACTTTAATATAACCAGTGGTCATGAGGCAGGCACATGTAAATGTAGAAGGATTCTTTTTTACATTTACTAGTTAACTGAAAAGAAGATGGTTTATATTGGATCTTTGTGTGAGCTCCACTACTCAGGAATATTTTGAGATGTAGAAGACACTGTGTAATACAGCTTGAAACTAAAAACATGGAAAGGCATTTTGTGATTTACAAACTGAGAAACTGCAAAAATAAAAGTTTAATAAGAATTAATCATAACTAATATGGAAAAGGTAAAGATTCATGGAAATAGTTCAGGATCCTGACAGTAACTGTTGGACATGTGGAGATTTCAGTTCAACTACATTTAAGGAAATCAAGAGAAGGATTTTATAAAGAAAACAGATGATGTCCAGGCATATTGAAATAATGTTTTATATTAAAAGACTATTTAAATAATGATGTTGTATTCTTAAGAAAGGATTTGCAGAAGAGTCATGTAAGAGCAAATCGTAGTGCATGAAAGTTTTTGATAGTAACAGTCCTTCAAAATTCAAGGTTTAAGTTTACTAGGAACCATCAGTGTATCCAGCAAAAATCTTCTTACCTATGCCAAATGAAAGCAGAACACAAAGCTAATTTAATATAGCATGACTTTTCATCTTTGCATTGTACTTCACCAGCAACTTGTTTTTCGTTAGTATCATCCCAGTCTTCACAGTGCAAGTACCTTAGAGTTTGTTCTCTTCTACCATCTAGAGGGGAAACTGTACAACACAGAGAAGTCATTTTAACTTTGCCAGAAAGTTAGAGAAATAGTTCCAATTCCTTATATCATACTTGTTTCCCAGAAATCCTTTTTGCAGTAAATATAATAGGTGGGGAAAAAAAGATGTTGGAACCAGTCGAGACTTACAGTTAGCAGAAAGCTGTTCTAGTGTTTTTAAAGCTGTAGGTGTACTACTACAATTTTATATCATGAAAAATTGAGCTTCTATAAGCAAAAAAGCCCTTTCAATTGTAGTTAAAATTCTCATGGAAAAGATTAAATTACATTGCAGGAATCGTTCAGTTCTGGTGCATGGATTTAGGGAGTCAAGATCTACAAAGTTTTTTGTCCACTGATACTATCGAATAACATTGTTAGCTAACTCCACTGCTCTGCAACATGCATAGCCTGAATAAGATATCCAGTAACACTAGTGCTAACTGAACACTTTGTCCTACAGTACACTGTTAAAGAGGTCTAATTGTTTGTACAACTATTCTAGTTGTGGATAGTCATGACTTTTTCAAATAAAGTCCAAAGGAAAAAAGAAAGTAGGGATAAGTATGACTTAAAGCTGATGACTGTTATTTAAGACAACCAATACATTAAATATGTAACTATAAGAAATTCGGGATTGTAAAGATTTTCTAGTCTGTTTGTTTCATAGAAATTGCCTTTTTCTACTTTAAATTGGTACTTCGTTACTCTGAGGGAATACCTGTACAGATCTAGTCAACACATGCTCATCTAAAAATCTCAACCATGCTGTCATTGTCTCTTGTTTTGATTACTGAAACATTTTTTCATACAGCATTGGTAAATTCACCCTTGTCTGATGAGAATGCTACTGCAAAGTGTATTTCCCAAATTCACCTCTTTGAACACGTCACTTCTATTTTTGCATATTCTGTTTTGCTCTGCCTTGTGTCATTCTTCCTTTTCTAGGTTGCCATTTTCTGTCCATCCACCCTAAGACAAGCGTTAGCCCTTATGTTAGATTTTTCAAACAAGCACTCCTGGGTTTTCTTCTGAACTTGCCCTTCTACAATTAGGAGTTGACCCCAATAAACATGCAAGATTAATATACTATCCTCTTTTTAATTACTTCTTAAAACTTTTTTTTTCTTATTGTTTCAAGGTCGGGGGGGGGAGGGAATGCTTTTCCACTGAAAGCTTGTCAACAGAGAGTTGTTATGCTGAGATCACAGCATATTCGCTGATTAGTGCTGTCTTATTGTTTCCTTGGCCTCCTATGCCAGCTGGTCTATATCCAGCTTTGAATCCTGCCTCCTACTTAGATCGTTAGCCCCTTCAGCTGGGGCCGCCTGCTTTATTCTGGGCTTGTATAGCATCCAGCAAAATAGGGTCTTCCTCCATGAATACAGCTGCCTGGTGCAGTGATAATAAACGTATTACTGCTGTGATTATTATTATGAGTATAATATTTATATGCACACGGGAAAGGACTGAATTCAACGCCCAGTAAGCTCCACCAGAAAGAACATGACCCAATTAACAATGAGACCTTTAAGTGTATTTTCATCACTGGCAAAGGCAGGACCCCTGCTGGCTGATCTGTAAAACATTG
The DNA here is from genome assembly GCF_964199755.1 of Larus michahellis. NCBI lineage: Eukaryota > Metazoa > Chordata > Aves > Charadriiformes > Laridae > Larus > Larus michahellis. The sequence continues at coordinate 70,761,071 of NC_133897.1, read as the reverse complement.
ATGATGATTGTTTTAAAGGCAGCCACTTAACAGACCCTCCTGGGTGAATCAGTTTGCGTCGCTGCCTCAAGCCAGGATCATCAAAGAAAGCTTGTGGATACTACAAGGAAGAGAAACTGAGACCTTCACCTTCAAATTCTCACATGAATCACATCTGTCAGCAGATATTTTATAAACTTAACATGGATGTTGGCACACCTTCTGGCTGTCCCATAACTGCAAGGCTACTTCTGTAGGAAAAAGGAGACCTGGTTAAGGAGAACAATTTAGATGAAATTGAGCATTGTCTGCTTTAGCAGCTGCTCAGAGAGAGTACTGTGCCTATAGTATTAAGTGACTGCACATGAACAAATTCCAGGTTTCTTAGCAGTGCAGGAAAATAAAATGTAATCATCTACCCCACTATAAAGCCAGGCGTCCAAATAAGTGTTTAGTTTTATTAGCGGTCCAACTAGACCAATCTGCTAACACAGCATGCATTTCCCACAAGGCTAAGATGGTGCAGATGCATAGAAAACTGGGCCTCCAAGTGCCATCGGAACAGTGCAAAAGAAGAGCACACAAAGATTATTTGCACTGAGGGGCTTGATGTTACATGGATAACACAATCCCAACATGTATTGAAAAGATGTTTGAATATTACCCTGGCTGCCTCAGCCCTACCATTTGTCTCCTCTTTCAGAAGTCAGCTCTCTCACCACTAGCAGCAAGCCCTCTGCCCAAGCTGGCAGAAATGTCATGAGCTTGTCTTTGCTGGATGTTTTTCACTGCATATTTTACAGGGTCATCTAAGAAATGGGTTGATTGGCAGTGATGCAGTCTGCTGGGTTAAGTCAGACGTTGATGAGTTTCAGCAACTGTTGTCTTGTTCAAGTGATGACTCTGTTAAATACTTCGGGGAATTTTCAAGTCCAGTGTGAAAGAAGTGATGGAAATGACTGATGTAGCTGAAAGTTCCACTCACACATTGCTGGCAGTAGAGATTCACTGAGCATAAGGCCAGAAGAGACCCTGCTGGTCACAAAGTCTGAACTAGTGTGAGAATATGATATATGAAGCTTCATTTTAGAAGGATTCAACTTCCCTTTTGTCTTCCTACTTTACTTTTCTTTCCACTAAATCAGTTTTGGACTTTATTTGGAGAATATGTATGTATTACTTTATCACTGATAGGATGAGGGGTAACAGTTTTAAACTGAAAGGGCGTAGATGTAGAGTAGGTATTAGGAAGAAATTCTTCACTGTGAGGGTGGTGAGGCACTGGAACAGGTTGCCCAGGGAAGCTGTGGATGCCCCATCCCTGGAAGTGTTCAAGGCCAGGCTGGATGGGGCTTTGAGCAGCCTGGTCTAGTGGGAGGTGTCCCTGCCCATGGCAGGGGGTTGGAACTAGGTGATCTTTGAGGTCCCTTCCAACTCTGACAGTTCTATGATTCTACTTTTGGTGCTTAATCTCTAAACTATTAGATGCTTCCCTTACAGTTGAGGGGAAGTTTTGCTCAATTGCTTGATTTGTTTTACGTAGTTTCCATACATCCACGTCAGTGAGAAGCTGTTGAGTTTCACTACAAAAAGCTCTTGCCTGACTTTGTATGCAGAAGTGGCCAAGGCATCATGGACACCTGACCTCTCAGAAACTCATTTGGTATACCTAGTAATGGAGCTTGTCTCAGAACAGAAAATTAAAAGGTTCAGATTGAAAAAGGTTGAAGATTGAAAAAAAAAAAATCCACTCTGGTGAGGTAACATAAGCTTTTTGTAACAATTATTTCTTGTTCAGACTAGAGGCTAGCTTTAAGAAAGGCAGGTACTCTAGCTTTTAAAATTGCTAGGAATAGAGTTATAATCCTAGCAAAGTTATTCTAATGGATAATTGCCCTGAGAGACAGAGAGAAAAGGGAAGAATGAATACTTAATGTAGAGGAAGACCTGATTCTCCTGTTGTCAACAGGCAAAATAGGAGTTGTAACTTCATAATTTTTGTAACCAAAAACCTGATTATCTTTAAATCAGAAGCCAAGTCTGTTATTAACTCTTATTAAAAAGGAAATTCCAACTTCAAATTGCCACCTGAAAATTTAAAATACACCAGTACCTTCCCAGTATCATTTTTTCACATAGACAGTACGTGGTGTTAACAGAAGGGTGCTGAAGCTGGTCATCTGTAGTGCTGGACAGGAAGACAGCTAGTCCTGGTTATCAGTAGCACCAGGCAGGAAGACAGCTAGTCCTGGCAACACTCTCTTTAGGTAGGTTGCAGTCCGCTCTGTAATGATAACTTTCGGAACCTTTTTTCTTGTTTTCCTTCAGCATCATTTCTTGAGGGGCAATCAGACCTGCTCCAGAGCCTCAGTTGAACACATGCCTAATGGGGGTCTGCTGTTCCCAGTTCGTTCTACAGGAATATTTTCTTTCCTTTATCCCACTGTTAGAATCCCTGGTCCAATACAGGCTTTCTTCATATGAGGTCATTGCTTCTGTCACTACACGGGCAAAACAGCTTCTTCTGAAGTAGATGACCCAATTACTGTGGTAACAGATGGGCCAGCATACAATGCACTTGCCAGCTGACTGCTTGCAAACATGTTTTTAAATGGATATCATCATAATTCACTACACAGGAACTGACAAATTGCATTCTACTTGACAGAGTATGGTACGGATCTGCTGTAGTGACAGCCTCCTGTACAGTTAATGAAAGATCTCCTTTTCCATCCCGTGCATAGGCAAGGTTGTCAATAAGGGTGATCGCCATTACGTACTTATTGAACTCCGGTAGTTTCCATTGAAGTCTGCTTCTTGCCCGAGTTATCCCTATAAGGAAGCCTTTAGGCTTCTGATATAACCTGACTTTATCTTCTCTAGCTAGGCTGCAGATACATCTTATAGATTGCTGCTCCAACTCACTGCTGAGCACCACTACGGATGCTGTATTCTGGCTATGTGGGTTTTTTCAAATGCCACTACTGATTTTAGGGGCCTGGTCTAAGATTTTTAGGGAGAGCTTCCTGATGTCTTGAAACCAAGCAGTGTAATGATCTTGGTTAAAATTCAAACCGTAGAGGATTGCAGTTTACATTTACTATGTAAACAGAGGGATGCATCCAAGAGTTGTTTGTCCTGAAAAAGACAAAGAGTGATTCCACTCACGCCGCTGCTCCACTGTGTCTACCAACGGGCAGCATCTTCTCCGCACCCAGGCAGTGGGATCAGTGAAATGAAGAAATAGTGGGACAGTATCTGAAAAAGAGCAATACTCAGGACTCCAGCCCCAAGCCCCCATGTATGCAAAGCCCTCTCCTCAACCGCCACAGAGGAACTTATTCAGTGACTGTGCTGCCATGGCCTGACTCTCCCTACGAGGCACTCTGACTCCTGGGACACACAGAAGAAAACAATAGGGTGCAATAGAGAATTAATACTGCTGAAAGTAAATTAACTCTGAGTGTCCCTGCTCAGCAGTCCCTGCTTCCCCTTTCCATGGGATTTGCCAGCTTTTCCACACGGCCCTACACTGCAGATTTGACACTGGGGGAGGGAAGGGAAGGAAAAGCAATGCTATTTGTCCTCTTGCATTGGCAAACCATAGCTTTGCACAGTGATTTTTCCTCCTGTAAGGTTTTTCTGGGCATGGGAGTGGAAGGGCAGGTTGGTAACAGTGCCCCAGAGTTTTACATTAGACTTTTGGAAGGCTAAAACCAGCCCATGCTGTATACAGGATGGTAAAACATGACCTAATGTTGCAACTCCCATTCTAATTTGCGTCTGCTTAATTCAACTTGGGTTGGATGTGCAGATAATTAAGAGCTGACTGCTTGCTCAAACCGGTCCTTTGGTTTCTTACATATGCTGGTATCATGAAATAAAAAAATTAAATCACAAAGTCCAAATTTGTTGCTTTAAGATCGCTGCAGATACAGCATCCATCTTCAGTTTTATATATGGCAAAGAGTGCAAAACACACAGATAATCCTAATGTTCCCAAGGGACTTAATGGAAAGAAAACGAAAACCACTAAATGATTAAAAAATTTGTTGTGACATCAAGTTATTCCAGCTAACTAAGGTTTCTGAACAAGTAGTGGATCCTGTTCCTAAAAGCAGCGTCCTTTCAGTAGATACTAACTCTCCGTTGCATAACATACTAATTGCCTTCTGCAAATGGTAATAGTTTTACTGGCAGGAATGTTCCTTGTAGATAAACAAACAATCCTTTACCTCCGCAGGATGTGCCTGAGGCTGTCCCATGCATCAGTGAATTGCTTTCAAGTTGCTGGCACCATCTTTGGGGTTCCTCAGCCTTAGAGGCTGAGCGCAAGAAAAACCCAGCTACTGCTTCATAGTTAAAAGGAAACACCAGCAATTATTTCCTAAATATGCGACTGTACTTGAAGATTGTGTTTGGCTTACATTTTATACAGTGCAAAGTTCTGTAACTTAGGAGATCACCTAAGTTATTTACTGCTGAGAAGTAAAACCGAATGGCTTTTAGCACTTGAACTTCATTTCTGAATTCAAGACTGTGAACAAGGAAAGCAAGAAACTGCTTACTTGAAAATGCTTATTACTTATTACTCCAAGCAAATATTTCAAGAGCCTATTTAACAGCTAAAGCGTGAAGAGGAAAGTCTATTGTAAATAGAAGAGAACGTTGTATGTTATACATGGTCAGGAGTATAACGGTAGAAACTTCTAGATGGTTAGCAGGCATACTGAGAAGCAAATAATTGACCAGCTGGGCTAATAACAAATAGAAATGGATTAGCTGTTTTTTCAAAGCTGCACTAATTGTTTATTTTGACTCTTTACACTATGTGTGTGTCTTTAGCCTAAGGAAACTTGAGAACCTTGAACTTCATGGAGGGCTCTGCTGTGTTTCATATGTCAGAACACATGAGGATAGAAGTTTTAACTTCTGCTTTACTCCAGACTTACAATCAGACTTTACTCCAGATTTACAATTAGTCACATTCATCAACTGCTACTTAGGATAAGTTGTGGGTTTTTTTCCTTTCTAATACATTGCTTTTTAGAATTAGATGGATACTTTATAAAAGACTTCCGTAAGAATACAGAATTGGAGAGGCAAAAGCTTCATCACAATACTACCTGCATTTTCAAGTACAATTTTTGTTGCCAGGTTGCTCCATTTTGACATTGTCCCCTCGTAGTTCACAGTGAAACTGGCTCAGCACATTCCCTTATTAAGGCTTTTCTAGTTTTGAGAAACCACTCCATGCTCACAAAAATCTGTCCCAAAGAATATGATGCTGAAGCCTGAATGTCATCCCTAAGCATCTGAGTTATAGCAGCTCCTTAAATATATGCTGAATACTGTTTTTTTTAAAGAAAAAAATCCCATATTATCAAGAAAATGGACAGTATTCAAAGAAGTGTTTAATAAATGGAAAATGGATGAAGAGATAACAAACAAATGTAGAATAAAAATTAAATAAATAAAAAATTAGGAAATAAAGGTCACTTAATTACTGATGACAGATACTTTTGCAGAGCCTTGTTACTCTGACATCTTTATTATATTTGTGGTTATTATTAAATGAACATAGTAAAATTGTTCCAAGGCTGTAAATATCACTTCCCATAACATTTGTGGACAACACAGATTAGAGTTACATGAGCGGACAGGGCACTTGTACAGAGCGATCTGAGTCATTCTGGGATGACCTGGACCTTTTCAAACAAATTGTAGCCAAACATGCAATCGTACAAGAAGCGGAGGCTCTGCCTGGAGCACGGGAGGCTGCAGGCTGGGCAGCAGTGACTTTGGGAGGAATTGCAGGACACAGTAACTGAACAAAGTCTCCAAGTGCAACACTGAATTGGCACAGCTCAGAAAATAATGCAAAAGGGAGTTGAGAACTAAGACTACACTAGAAGTCTGCATAACTGCATTGGCTATCCTTATTTAAAAGGATGTTGAAAGGGGATTTTGATACAGAAGCGAGCAGCAGTATTTATTATACAGCTGTAGAAAATGCCTTATGAACAGAGACCTGAAAACCACAATCTGTTATAAAAATCAGGTTTGATTACAGTGTATAAGTATCTTCTGAAGAAGGAAGTACTGAATGACCATAGGCCAACAGAAAAAAAAGAAAATCAACAAAAAACCAATCAGTGACAGGAAGTTGGAGCCATATACTTCAAAACAGACAGTAAGCTCAAATAATTAAGAGGAATAAATTCTCAAAAAAAGTAGGGAAATGTTCTATCTCTTTTAATATTAAAATAAAATTTTAATTTCTTTCCAGGAACTGCAGTTTAGTATTCTAATAAAAAACACAAGTCATTGGGTGAAGTAGTAGGATAGATCAGTGACATTTAGGAGTCCATAATATCCTCCAAAACAGGGTGGCCACATTCAAGTGATTTACCAGGAATGGTCCTGGGCCTGCAGCGACTCCTGAACTATGCCCAGAACTGTTTTGGGAGAATGGTGGTTAGTCTGGACCAAAACCATGCCAGCAACTGTTCTAATAATTTAAAAGTTAAAAAAAAAAAAAAAAAATAGAAATCCACATCCAGAAGTGTTTCCTGATGCTCTTCAATTTCTTAGTAATACATAAGTCCCTGGACAGATAACCTCACTTGAGATTTTTGCTTCTAGATTTCTTTGTTTATTTCTCTCTTTCTTACAGAAGAAGGCACAAATTAGGCTATTTTTTAAATTCAGGCCTCGAAGAATTAGGGTGCAACACCACATGATTTAGTAGTACACAAAAATTAAGCTCTTCCTCAGCAAAACTATGTTAGACAAAAATCAGGGGAAAGAATTACTTAATAGAACAGTTTGTGGGTACAAAACACTGAAATTAATCCACCCACACACCTTGTCCTACCTTCTTTGGTCCCACCTCCAGCCAGCCACCCCTCCACAGGGCAGGAAAGGAGGAGGAGGAGGAGGAGGAGGAAGAAGAAGAAGAGGAAGAAGAAGAAGAAGAGGAAGAAGAAGAGGAAGAAGAAGAAGAAGAGGAAGAAGAAGAAGAGGAAGAAGAAGAAGAGGAAGAAGAAGAAGAAGAAGAAGAAGAAGAAGAAGAAGAAGAAGAAGAAGAAGAAAGAAGAAGAAGAAGAAAGAAGAAGAAGAAGAAGAAGAAAGAAGAAGAAGAAAAGAACCACTTCCCCTCCCAACACCTTCCTACCCTTGCTTTCTAAATGTACCTTGCTCAGATGGTTAATGTTGCACACCTGGTGCCAAAAGATCTCAAGATATGCGTTGTCTGAACCTAAATGGGTCTTGTTGAAACAAAAGATGAGGAAATATCAGAACTCAGAAACAGAGGATGATTTCTGTTCCTTAACCTGCGCCCCATTCCCTGCCTGTTAACAGCAAGGTTACTTCTGCTATTCCTTTCATTTACATTGTAATTTAAACCGTTAATGCTTGCGCATCAATTTGATGTAACCAGGTAACTCTGTATGAAGGGTAACTTCATTTTAACGTTGTAGGAGACTGTCTTCAGATACCTGGGAGTGAGCAGGTGTAATAACAGCTTTAAGTTGTTATAATTTCAATCAGCACAAGAAGATGCTCTTTAAACAGACAGCCCTGCTTTAGACAAAGAGCCTCAATGGCAGGGGAAAGCAAACTGTACTGCTCAGCATTGACTTTATTAACATACTCTTCTGGCATTCCTGTGAAATCAGTATTCACCAAGCTACTCACTGACCTCATACTTGTACTATCAATCACAGACGATTTTTTTAACCTTAAATCACAATCAGCCTAAATAGGCACCACCAAGGAAACCTAGCTATTAAAAAAGCTTGACTGCACTTAGTTATTAGGTTTGTAAGTATTTCTCTGTAGCAATTCTTGCTTCCCTCAATACACAATAACTTAAAACAATTGCAAACTGGCAGTGGATAGAAAGGGATTCTGAGCAACAGTTGAGAAGTCTTGGAGATATATATATATATATCTTTTTGTTTGTTTGATGTTATTTTGCATGGGGTTTTTGTAGTAGGTGAGATGGGCTTTATAAATTGGAAGAAAACAGAGAGTTATCAGTGAACTTAGGAAGTGTGTGTGGGTAAGGCTATGACCAGTGCATCTGGATGAAAACCAAAATCTACAATTTGTTATTGGGGAGCTGAAAGCCAGGGGATTGTTCTTGCTGTCTGTCATGACACTTCCATTTTGAGGTCATATCCAACTTCATCTGGTCGGGCAATAGTTCAGCTTCAAGCAGGAGACTGACGTGCATAACCACCACGTGTCCTGGTAGCCTTCTCTGCTTCTACAACTCTCTGCTAATTTAACACCAATATCCTCCATCAGCAGCATGTAAACATGTCAGGTACATGCACACGGTGCTTGGCTCTTTGTTCTGCAGCATGGCACCCTTTCAGAGGCTTCTGGCAGTATTTAGATCAAGAAAACAATCTTCAGGCTGCACATTTGATAACACTCCTCAGGCTTTTTGTGGATTTCAGTAGTAATGCACCATTCGGTAAATCAGGGGTATGCAATTATCTGTTGTCTTTGCTGCCCTTTACCTCAAAAATGAGATTTCTTGTATCTCTGAGAGATTGCATACTTGCCCACGGTGTTTCCTGGAATGCAAAGAGACATAACATTTCATACAACATTGATGAAGTTGTTGACTAGTTTATGAAGATCTCACTAATCTGAGGGCAACAGTCTCCAAAGTTTCCAAGCTCCTAAGGTTTCCCATCTGTCTCACAAGCTTAGAAATGGCATACTGCAAAATCAGATGAATACGAAATCTGAAGAAATCTGCTGTCTCCCAACTGATTTGCTGCCATCTCTTTCCCAGAAAGACAAGATCTTCCCAGATGAATCAGACATAAAAACAAATTGAGGACCAAAACAAGAATGCATTTATACCCCAGCACATCTAACTCAACTTGCATCATACATTTTCTGATATTGAAATGCTAAAATGTTTATGAAAAACAGAGCACAAGCCTCTATTTTCTTTACTGCTAACTTTAGAATTTAAATGAGACATGAATTACCTTTGTTCTGATAATAATAAGAAATATATTTTACACAAAATTAAAAAAAAAAAAAAAACAGAACCAGAGAAGCATTTCCCTTCTGTTCACCTTGATAAATAATAATATGCTTCACAAGTACATGCTTCTTTCAACAGCTACTCTCTTTAGTCTCAGAATATTGATGTCTGGCTAATGAGGATTTTCGTGGACTTGAATCTCTCTGTTTTTGTAAAAAATGCATAGCAAGACTGATCATTTTGAGAATTGAATCCTAAAATCTTTATGCGTGACCAGATTGTGCTCGAACCTGAGGACAAATAGGGAGCAGAAAACCTGACAAGAGGTTTTCCTTGTGGACAAGGACTGCATCACAACAGACATTATTCCCTACTAGCAGTACAGAGCAATTTATATTAGTGTCTTATGTCACAACTGTCCATTCCACAAGCTTCATCATTTTCTAAGGCTTTGTCAGCCACATCATAGGTGCTTGCGCATAATGAAGTTCTCCAGAGGAAGGGAGAAAGATTTGCTCATCTTTGTGATATTACTCCGAGGCCCTCCCATCTCATCCCTGTTACTCATAACCTCAACGGCCAACTATTCCGATATTTATAATCCTTGTCTTTGCAAGGGTACCCGCAGAGTGCAATGACACTTGGTTATAAAGAGATTATTTTTATTTTAAAGAGACAAAGACTGGTGAGATCAAAGCAAAGTCAGCTGCAATGAAGTGGTGGCAGGAAATGGCATGGTTTGGTGGGAGGAGGTTCTGAGAAAAGTTCTTATTTATTTCTAAGTAAATAATAAGAAAAGTAGGCAAATGGGACCTTGCCAAGCATAGGTGTGCATTAAAACTGAGATTGAAAGGCTGATCAACAGCTGCTCCTGTAGCTGTTTGTCCCAGCTGCATCTGCAGCTGGTTCTTCCCTTGAGTTTGGGGGCAGATGGTATCACTCCTATGGGCATTTTATGCAGAAGAGTCCTGGAGAGTGAGACAATGCCAGCTGATCGCTACTATATCAGCTTTTACTGTCGGGTCTGAGGAAACTTGGGTCTGCAGCTGCGCTCTGAGAACCTAAAGGCAGCCCAGAGTCACAGCAACAAGAGAAAGCATCAGCCCTGTTCGGATCCCTTCTACAGTCAGCATCGTACAGACACTGCTGTTAGGAACGAGCAATATTAAGCAGTTTGTCCAGCTGTGATTCAGCCAAGAGGAAGCCAGTGTGGGGCTGTTGTGTGGGTGGAGCAGAAGCTTTAAGGCCAAAGCTACTTGCTGAAGATCTCAAAGGTGGAAGGTGAGATCTCGTTGGTTGCAATTTTCCCTTTGACCACCAGACTCCACTGTCCTGCCTGGGATGCAGGCAGCTGTGGAAGCCACGTCTTCACTGAACTCAGTACTCCCAGCATCCCACCTTGGAAAGCAGGAGTGGTAAGAAACAGCCGGAGGAGTGGGAAGTAGTTTAGATCACCTGTTATGCGAAGATGGATGAGGAACAATTGGAACATGGCAAAACAGCAAAAATTCAACTGACATCATTAACTGAACTCCTACAAAGCACAGCCAAGAAGGCGGCTGGAGTTTCATGAACTCTTTGAGCTGGTGGCATCTCAACTCCCTTTTTTCCAGGCACCTGGATCATCCCTGCCTCTACATTGTCCCCTCTCTTGCGTTCACGCAGAAAAATTCTGTGCCGCCCTGCAGTGAAACAGATCAGGAACTGATACAAGCTCAGAATAACCCAGCCCAAATAATAGTTGGCTCTAACTCAGATCAGTTCCCCAGCCACAAGCAAAGGGAGGGGCAGCACAGGGACAGGAACAAATGATAAGTGAAAGGCAGGACTGCTTCTTCTGGTGGCAGTGACAGCTTCTGCCTGCTCAAGTGCTGCATGCAACTACAGCCTAAGAACAGTGGCTTCTAGGGTCAATGCTTGAGCCTGAATCAGCTATGGATGATGTTGGAGCAATGTTGGGTTGCTCTTCCTGTACCCCATGCTCATTTGTCTCCAAAAGGTACCTAATTTGAACAGCTCTGGACAAAACAGAAGGCCAGAAGTCAAAAAACAGGAATGCCCCAAATCTCTTCATTAGCATCATGCTCTGTTAGCACCTAGCTTCTGACAGGGAAGGCAGAAGAAAGTCCCACAGGGGTAGTTCTGACCACATGTGGAAACCTTGGGCTCTTGCTAACTTGGTTTCCACTGGAGCCTAAATAGAATGGGTTTCTGAAGCCTTTATATGTGGAAATAATATTCAAGCATTACTTGAAAGTATTATTATTTGTTGTAAATACTTCTGATGCCTCCAAAATGCATATCTCGCATTTACACTCCTGTGACAATGGAGTATGAGATTTTGAACAAGCTGCCAGGTATAGGCAAGTAAGATCATATTCCTCCAAAAGCTATATTGACAAAACAATTCAAACCAAAGAAAAATGCTAACTGATGTTATATCCAGGCATAAGAAAGAGGAAGATAAGGATTAATATAAGTCTACTTGTAGAAACCCCTGTGAGGTTAAAGGTGGGTTTATTTAAGAAAAATTTAAAGTGCCCAGTAAAGAAATGCCCCTTCACAAGGCACAGGGAATTCTACCTATGATCTCAAAGTAAACTTTACAAAAATTCCTGACGAAATGTTAGGGAAGTTTGAAAGTGAAAGTGAAGGAAGAAGAGGATTTCCATCTCCAAAAATGGTGATGACTATACCTATCAAATCATAGATAATAAGAATTATGAAACAATCCAGAATGAAAGTTGTAATTTTGGTAGCACGGTATACTTTGTGCAACTCTGTACCTTTCTAAAAGAAAGGGCTGTTGGTTTTCTGGTTAATAAATAATAAATCTAACCATTTTGCCAAAGCCTGTAAATAAAGAGTCGGTTCCAAAAGTCAGCACATTATGAGAAACAGCCTCAGTGCATAGACTCTTTAGGCAAGCATTCAAAAAAGTAAATACACCATGTGATTTATCTGATCTGGATGAATGTGAAAAGAAACCTAACAAACCTGGATTGAATTAAGACATTCCACTAGTATAACTTTCCTACAACAATCCCACTAGTTAAAGAAGGATAAAGGAGACCTTGTGTACACAGAGATGAAAATCTTCTAGTTACAGAAGAGATGGTGCCCTAATAAAGTCGTCCTTCTCCTGTCTCCTCTGGTAATCTCGAGCTGGATTCATGGAGGGGATATAAACTGAGCGTTGTGGTGCCTGTCTTCTGGGCCCTGACCCGGGGAAGGAAACAGTCCCCCAGCCACTCAGCCATCGATGCTCTTCCTTGCTCTCTGCCACTCACCCAACCACATCCCCACCCCAGGCTCCCTCCATGCAGCCGTGTGCTCAGCAGACGTTCCTCTGACACCTGGGAAAACCTACAGGTCTGAACCAAACACCCAAGCTCTTCCTCTCCAGTTCATGGAGAGAAAGAGGCACCCAAGATTAAGAGCTGGCCTTCCACCCTCAAAAAAAAAAGCCCAGAATGATCAGGAAGTTCAGAGGGATCCGTGCTCCGGCTCTTCACGGCAAGTTACTTACTGACCAGAAGTTGAAAGCTTTTCTCCTTGTTTGCCCACAACAAGGGATATTGGAGGTCTAGGTTCAAATTTTTCTTCTGCCTGCTTTGGAAAATGGTTTTGAACAAATATCTCTGTCCTAGGAGAGTGCATGTGCTGTGGGCATCTTCCAATGGAGCTATTCCACTGCCAGGCAGACCACTGTCAGAGCAACTCCTCAGCAAATGATTTCAGGTGATCGATACAGAGACCTGGATTGCAGCCCTTGTTCCGGTGAAGAAAATTGAAAAAAACTCCAGGAGAAAAAATTGAAACAGATTCCTATCAGAATGCCCTGGAACTGTCTTTCACCCAATAAGTCCCTAAATATCTTGCTCTTTAAAAAGAAAACCTTGAAGATAAAAATACACAAAAATGAACAAAACATATATTAGCAACATTATGTACCTGATCTTAATAACCTTTTGAAGCCAGTTCTTCTCCTGAAGTTAAGAGCACATGAGGTTCAGGGCCTGCATGGATAGCTGTCCCACGGACTGTTGCATGCTCCAGGGGCCAGGAGCTGAGACAAATCAATCCCCTCTGGGTGCAGAGTCTCTTCACAAACAGTTGTTTAGGCTTGATTATTACAAGAGGATCGTTTGGTCTTTCGGAAGGCAATCGGTTCACTTATACAAAGGCTGAAGAACTTAAGGATTGAAGGTCTGAGTGGTAGACTTAAGAGGGTTGGATGGCTTGAGAGCAGCTTGATTTTACGATGCTTTGTGCTCTAAATAGCACTTGATCAAGATGAAGAAGGTTTCAATTGATTGGTGTCTGAGGACATGGTGGAGGAGGCTACTGTGGACATTAACTCTTTATGTAAAGTTGAACTGAACTAACAAAAGGGTTCGGAACTGGCCATAGAGGAACAGACCCCATGTCTCTTCTCCCTCCTAGTGAAACCCCTTGCACTGGGCCGTGTTCTCAGAGGGTGAGAACTTTTCCCTCAAATGGAAAGGTGGAAATGTGCAACAAAGGACAAACAGTCTAGCAAGTAGACGATCTCCTAATCCTGCACTACACAGACACTTAAAGTCACCTTGTGATAACTAGCCTGCGCAAGGTCAAGTATATGTTTCTGTCTTTCCATGATAGGGGTGTAGCACCCTTCCATCTCCTCAAGCAGATAGTCAGACTTGACATTCCCCACTAAAATCCTCCCTAAAGCAGAACTATGCTGACATACAGAATTTATAACGTATGCATGATTTTTCTTGTATTTTCATAAGTATTATTTGCTGCAAATCAAAATTATACATTTACCAATGTATGTAGGTAGTGAAGTATAGAAATGGAAGACATTAACAAGTTTATAGATGTATACAGGAGGAGTTTTTTAACACAAATACATGACTAAATGCAAAGAATTGAGATTCTTATGAAATATCAACAGACTGTGATGATCTTGCCAACAGTTAAAAAGAAATACTCATTAACCCTGAAAAATATGAACTGAGCAATCATTTCTCCACCACAAAGTTCTTTTGATAACCAGGATTAATGGGTGTTTCATAGGTATAATGAGGAAATGCTACTAAATGACGTTGTGTTGCTGTATGCCCTCGCTGTAGTTAGGTGGTCTGCTGATTTCCCTGGAACCACTGAATTAGGAGGGATAGCTCGTTGGTAAAAAAGGCTGTGCCCATGTCTAATTATTTTTTTACGGCCAAGTGACATTTCAAGCTTGATGCCTTTTGAAAACTGAGGGATGATACTCCTGTAAATGTTTCCAGAAACTGTTAAGTAAATACTCCCAGTAACTAGATCACATGCTGCTTATAGGAGTCATTTCACTCCTAAATTCTCAGACCACCTTCTCAGTAGAAATCACAGAATAAGAAAGTCAGTTTAGTTTGTTTAGTTTAATTTATCTGTTTTTTAAAATTTGGTCTCTACCCTAGAAAATATCATTACAATCCCTGTAGATTTTATAAGTGTAAATGCGGTTAATGAATTTGCTCAGGTTTTAGGCATTTACTTCACAAGGGTTCATTTTTTTTAGTTGGTTAGTTGGAGGAAAAGGGTCTAATGTAATCAACTGTGTTCAAAGGTTGCGGAATCATATGAGCTTATTTCCAGTAGTATCTCAAATGTCTAGCCCCTTGCACAAAAGCAGAATCTGCTATAACTTTACTGCAGCTCTGTGATCTTTATTCTCAAATTGCACTCCAGAAGGGATACCTGTATATTATTCTCTGTGAGGGTAGACATGCCTATACTTAAGGTTATCCAATATTTCTCATTCTGAGACCCAGTTTTTCAATCATCTGTTGCCTTCTAAAATCTAAATCATTTGGTCTGAAATTTGACACAGACGATGGCCTCAGCCTGACATTTTTGGCCAGAACTATTAAATTACTTGAGAAACATGAGAAAGTAACACAAACTGTCTTCAAAAAGTCTGGCAGGGTTTTCTTTGAAGCAAGGCCTTGAAATTTGGTCAAGGACAGCTCTAATACAATTTTTCTGAAAATCATTTTTTTCTGAAAAGTGAAACATCATAAACATCATAGCTTGCAATTGTTTAGCAGAGATTCACTAATGCTTAGTACCTGCTTCAGAAGATGTCAACCTAAGATGGCAGTCATGAGTGGACAGAGCAAGGCAAAAACTAGGATCACAACCCAGACTAGAAAAGAGCTGACTTTGGCTTTTTCAGGTATCTGCCTGGAAGAATCCCATGGGAGATTGTCCTGGAGAGAAGGTCTCCTGACCAGAAGATCAGTTGCTTTTCAGCAGCTAAAGATTGGTCCATCCCAATGACCTGGAAATCACGCAAGGTCAGCAAGAGTCTGGCACAGATGAACAAGAAGCTCAATGAACAAAACTCGAATGTAAGAAGGAAGCATGTAAGAGGTGGAAGCAGGGACAAATGACCAGGCAATAATATGGAGATGCTGTCCAAGCATGTATGCATAGGGTTAGGAAAGCCAAAGCCCACCTGAAGTTGAATCTGAAGTGGGATGTGAAAGGCAAGAAGAGCTTCTCTAGGTACATCAACAGCAAAAGGAAGAGGAGGGGTAATGTGGGCCCGCTGCTGAATGGGGAAAGGGACTTGGTGACAAAGGACATGGAAAAGGCTGAGGCACTGAATGCCTTCCTTGCCTCAGTTACCGGTAAGATTTGCCTTCAGGAATCTCAGGTTCCTGAGAGACTGGTAGGAAGGTCTAGAGAAATGAGGATTTACCCTAAGTAGAGGAGGATCGAGTTGGGGAACATTTAAACAAACTCGGTGTACAGAAATTCATGGGATGTGATGGGATGTACAAAGGAGTGCTGAGGGAGCTGACCAACATCACTGTGGGGCCACTCTTGATAACCTGTGGAGGGTCATGGCATCTGGGAGAGGCTCCTGATGACTAGAAGAAAGCAGAAGTCAATCCTGTCTTCAAGAAGGGAGACTGGGGAACCTCAGATCTGTCAGCCTCACCTCAGTCCCTAAGAAGGTGATGGAACAAATTATCCTGGAAACCATTTCCAAGCACATGAAGGACAGGAAGGTGATTGGGAGTAGTCAGCTTGGATTTATGAAGACAAAGATACGCTTAACCAACCTAATGGCCCTTTACAGTGAGTAGTGGATGATGTTTATCTTGACTTCAGTAAGGCTTTTGGCAGTGTCTCCTGTAACATCCTCATAGACAAATGGATGAAGTGTGGGCTATGTTAAGTGGACAGTGAAGTGTACTGAAAACTGGCTGAACTGTGAGGCCCAGAGAGTTCTCATCAACAGCACGAAGTCCAGCTGGAGGCCAGTCGTTAGTGGTGTCTGATAGGGGTTGATACTGAGGCCCACAGTGTTTAACATCATCTTTAATGACCTGGATGATGGGATGTCACAGTTTCAGTGACAGCAGGAAGCAGGTATCCCACCACTCTCAGTACTCCCTCCATGCTCTCATGCAAGTTGTGTTCCATATGTGTGATCACAAGCACATAATCCCACCCCTCCCTTCTCAACTCTTCCTTTGATGCTTGTGATGTCAAGTTCCAAAATTTAAGAAATTGAGTTCTTAAAGGCTAATATTTAGGGAAGTAGGTTTTTTTGTACAATCTCAGTTCTGGCCCTTGCATGCATGCATAATGATGCAGTCTTTTGTTATGTGATCGTTGTTTCTGCACAATTCTTCGTTCAGTATGAAGGATGGGCAGGTCTGATATAGTAAGTAGCTATTCAGTATTTTTTGTCCTTGTAATTATTCCGTATGCAGGGCTATACATTTATTTACTGTCTATTACTATTCAGACCCTTCTTAGTGTCAATTTTTTTAACTCAGGAACTTTTTTGCAGTCTTCGTTTTTACATTGTCCAGAATCTTCTTCATGGGAGAACTCACATTAGAATCCAGATCTCCAGGGCAGCTTTTAACCATCTTAACACCGAGACAAAGCTTAATCTCTGTTGTTGCAATAACAGTCAGAATCCAAAGAAAGCAATCCGCATTACACGGGTCCTTCCATTTTCAGGACAAATGCAGCCTTTTTCCTAAATGATACTGCGTGGGTAAAATTGCATATCATCATACAGAAAAAGACCACACTCACATGGATAGTGGTATAGTACCATAGTACCATACTCACAAGGAAAGATAAATCACAGCTGCACATCAGGCTTAGGAGATGCCGTAATCTCCTAAGCCTTTGAGTTCTGCGGGGTATTTTCTCTGCAATGGATACCTGGATGATGACATCCCAGTAGGCAGCAATTTGTTTTTTATAGACCAACAGAGGTTCTTGGGCCTGCAATTAGCTTCCTTTATGTAGCTCTCTATACACTTATGTATGTTTTACTTTCCACTTCCTTTAGGTTCCTTCCTTCCATTAGCTCTAGCAAGTGAATTAACGCGTTTAATAGGTCCCGCTGCAAAGTGAAATATCTGCCACAGAATTGTGTTTAAAGAAAAGAAATTGCACCTCTTCTCCCACAGTGTTTTCTGCACAAGGCAGTTTATGGATAAAAAAGTTGCTTTTCAGATGAACCCCATGCTTTTCTTTGAAGTTTCTCCACCAGCCTCACCACAGTCACAGCACAACTCTGCTTCCAGAAGACAGGAGCATGCGACCTTCCCATTCAGACAATATGGGAAGCATGTCCTGGCCATCCCATGCAGCTTGGGCGCGTTCCTGGGACCAGCCTTTTACAGCTGGTTACAGGGAAATGCTACCTGGCAGAGTTTCTTCTCCTGCTGGAGTAAAGATTTATTTTCTATTCTTTTTCTTATGTAAAAACAGATGCTGTCTTTCTGGATTTATTGCAGTTCTGTTAAAGTGTCCTTCTGAGCGTACCAGGGTTTTGCTTGTCTCTTGAAAACTCTTAACCTTTCTTATGCATTAAGCCAGACCCTTTTCCTTCACAATGAAAAACAACACACAAAGAAACAACATAGGATTCAACTGCTGATAGTTTAGCTTGATTTTATTTCAACTGCTTGGCTTAGGCCCTTTGCAGAGTGATGAGCTACTAGGAGCTTAGATAATGAAAGAACCAACACGTGAAAGTGAATTCTGAAGTGTACCGTGCCTTAGTCTGTGCACTGCCTCTTTTGCTCCCTCTGTTTGACTGCGGTTTGTTTCTGCTCCTGGGATCCTGGCTGTTTCTACTGTATCTGCAGGGCTCTTTCTATATTTTAGTCTTTCTCTTTAAAGGTCGGCTCTAAGGACTCTATTTTTGCTGTTGCCACTTTGCTATGTTTGTACCTTGTTTCTTTCTTTATTCCCTTTCTTTCCTTACGGTGTAAGATCATGGCCCACGTTTCTTCTCTTTAGCTTGCAGGATCTTTGATTATTTCCTTCCCCCTCCCTTTTTCTTTTTTTTTTTTTGTTTTTATATACTGTTGTATCTGTCCACATTGTTTCCTAGATACCTTTTTCCTTTCTTCTCCTCTCTTTCCTGAGGAGTTCCCATTACTCCTTTCACAGCTGCCCGCGGTTACCTTTCTTTCCTGTTTTTTCCATTCCCTTTCCTCCAGGATATGCAAAAGCAATGTAGTGTTACCATTTCCAAACATGGGAAAAAAATATTTTGAACTATCAGCAAGCTGACTGCCTGCACATTTCTCTATATCTGAACTTTTCCCTCCCCCTTCACCTGCTGTCCTCATTCCTCAGCTTCTGCCCTGCTGTGGCCCTCCGATGTGCCCCAGTAACCTTCTCCTGCCAGGAGGCAGCGAGTCCTGGCCTAGGACGCCCTGGCACGATGGGTAGTTTGCTAAAGATGGCAAAGACCATGGCAGGGGAAAACCATAAAAGATGTTCCGGAAGAAAACTGAAGATGAACTCTGCAGTAGGGAGAGATCTGCGTTTCTCCCTGCTTCTGCCGAGGATATGCCTCACCTGGCCAGCAAGGTGCTGCTATACCTGCCATGGCCAAGGCATGTTGAGTACAGCTCTCAGCTGCTTCACGCTGTGCGCGGGCAGAAAGTTGGACATTGCTGGCTGACTCCTTAAGAGCGGTCCACAGTAGCAGAACTGCAGATTTAAGTAAAATTTTAAACAATGCTAAAGTTTGCAGAAGAACATTAAATTTTTCTGCCAAGCCCTGCTCCAGCCTGGTCTGGAAGGACCATAATGAAGACTTGGAAAGGTGTTTAGACTTGGAAAGGTCCTGGATGCTGAGCCCAAACTTGCATCACTCCTAAAGGAACTCTTCCTCATCTATTAAAAAAACTCATTCAGTATCCTTGGTAGGCTGCTGCAGGGTTTCCTCACTTCAACATCTACTGATCCCCAATTATCTAGATTAAATCTAATATTGCTTAAAAAGTCTGCTACCTTTCCTATGGAGGAAGACCAATCTCTTTGAGACTTGTTGCGTATCAGATCATCACTGCCATGTCCTCTTCCCCTACTTTTCACCCCGACAAAACAAAAGTCAACCTTTGTAGAAAGACACATTTTTCTGACCATGTTTTAATGTTCTTGTTTTCCTCTGGATTCTCTCCAGGCTCTATCTTCCCTAACGTGCAGCACCCAAAATTGTATGCAGTAGGTTAATCAAGGCCTCTCCAGTGCCAAATGGAACAAAATTTCTTCCTTTGATGGAAAACATGACCAGAATGGAAGATGCCCTCATTTTATGTGCAACAGCATCACACCGTAGGCATCTGCTCCGTTTGAGCTGGGGTCAGACCAGGGGGAACTATAAGCAGGGCTGCAGACTTGGTGGAGCAACTTGTTCATATGCCTGCTTGTGTTGGAATGGGGGGTGTTACCAAAGGAAAGGATCTTTGTCTGCACCGATTCAGCAGCGTGAGCCTGGATGTGCAGCCTGCAGCGCGTCTGTTAGGAGTACTGGTGGCAGGGTGTGAGGGAGGGGAAACAAAACAGGGGAAAATTGGGCATGGCTAGTGGGTGCTGGGCAGGGTCGGGGGGGTTAAGAAGTTATGGGGGCATTTAAATTTAGGGTGCATTTACTGTGTGAAGATGCTGCCCAGAAAGTGGAAAGAGCTGGTGGGCATAGTTCCACTGTGTTACTTCTTGGAGGTGATACAGATCCTAAGGGAAGGGAATATTTTGGTGGGTGGAAAAAAATAAATGCAACATCTCAGATGGGCTGGTTCGAAGATTTATGGGGGTGCAGCAGCACAGAGACGACGGAAAGGGTTTGTCCAGCTACCGGAGCGTGAAATCCCGCCCCTCGTCTCCCTCAAAACTTCACCTTTCCCCTTTCCCGAGCAAACCAGGGCAAGAACTCAGGTGACCCCATCCAAGCGGCAGAACCGGGAACCCGGCCCAGCGGAAGGCGCCATCCCCTCGCCGCACGCACCTCCCAGCCCCTCCGGAGCGGCGGCGGGGTTTCCACACGCCGGCCGGGCCAGCGCCTTCCCGGGGAGGCGGGGTGGCTGCAAACCGGCATCCCCCGCCCCACCCCGGAGGGGAGCCCCACCGGGCCGAGGGGCTGCGGGGCCGGGGCTGGGGGTCGCTCCCTCTCTCCGTCCCTCCCGGCCCCCCGGCGGGGAGGCGCCGTGGGCCGTGCGGGTGCCGGCGGGGCGGGCGCAGCTGTCAGTGTCAGGGAGCCGGGCTCGGCCGGGATCCCGGCTCCTCGCCGGGGCCGGGGGGAATCCCCCAGCCCTCGCCCCCGCCGCAGCCAATCGGCGGGCGGCATGCAAATATCGTGCGGCGGCGGGCCAGTGGGAAGGGAGAGGGGCGGGGAGGCGGGCGCCCCGTTGGACGGTGGGGAAGGCGGCGGGGGCCAATGAGGCGGCGAGGCGGGCGGGGCGCGCCCCGGGGGCGGGGCTATGCAAATTTGGTTTGAAAAGAGGGCGGGAAATCCGAGTTTCGCGGGAGGCCCTTGGCGCGTAACCCGTCTCCTTTCCCTTCATTCATTGTCAGCAGCCGCCGCTTCCTGGAGCCATTTTCCAGCCGGCCCCACACAGCGGGAGCGGCCCCGCTCCATCCGCCGCATCTGCCCGCCCCGCCGCCTCCGTCCCCCCCCGGCGCCCCGCATCCTGCAGCCGGGGCCCCCCCGGCACCCGCAGCCCCCAGTATTTTGCGCGGGGCCTCGGCATCGAGGAGGAACGGAGCTGGGAAGGCCGGGGGGGGAGGGACGGGGGGAGGAGGAGGAGGAGACGCGGCTGCGGGGACAGACCCGGAGGGAAGGATGAGAAGGGGACTCCAGCCGCCGGCCCCGGCAGCGCCGCCGCCCGCACCGTCCACGGACTCCAGAGCAGCCCCCGCCGGCTTCTCGGCCCGCTTTGCCGCCGGCACCTTCATCCAGATCCGCAGCACCGGCGCGGCGGCCGTGGGGGCGCCCTGTGTTGTCTCCTCCGCCGCCGCCGCCGCTGCTTCCCAGGCTCCCGGTGCCTTTGCCCCGGCGGCGGATGGGGGCCAGCCCGCTGGCAGCTCTCTGTACTGCACCCCCCACGGACCCGCCGGCAGGACGGCGCTGCTGCAGCCCGCTCTCGGCGGAGGCCGCCCCCCGGTAATTCTTTTTTTCCCCCCGTCCCCGCGGGAGGGTGAAGGGGGACGGTGGGGGAATCAGCGCCAGGCAGGCCCTCTTCCTCGCCGCCGTCCGGGCCCGGGGGGCGGGCGGGCGGGCGGGGAAGAGGGGGTTGAGGTGGGGGGAAGGGAGGGGGGGCAGGAAAGGCGGAGGCAGCGCTTTGTTGCAATAAACTTTCCTGCCTCCTTTCCACCCCCCCACCCCCCCGCACCCTGCTGCCGGGTCTTATTTAAAAGGAAAAAAAAAAAAAAAATTAAAAATAAAAAAAAAGGCGGGGGGGAGGGGGGAATTAAACCCCCGCCACGTCCCGCCGCACGGGTGCAAGGAGCGAGGGAAGGGCCCCGCTCCCCACCCTCTTTCCACCCCCCCCCCTCCACCCCGGGGCTGGGGGGGGCCGGGCCGTGCCCCGCCGGTGTCTCCGCTTCACCCCCGGAGCCGCCGGTGACGTCTGGCACACGTGCGCGGAGGCCGCGGTTGTGACTGGGAGCCGGGGCGGGCGGGGAGGGGGACGCCGCTTCCTCCTCCTCCTCCCTCCTCCTCCTCCTCCTCCTCCCTCTGGCCTGGGACAGCCCGACCGCCGGCCGGCCGCCCCCCCCCCCCTTCCCCCGGTCCCCGCCGCTCTCGGAAATGCCCCTGCAGCAGGTCAGTGACTCGTGGGGTGGCGGCGCGTATCGACACCCCCCCGCCCCCCGCCGTTCCCCAAATTCCACCCCCCTTAAAATTTCCACGCACCCCTCCAGAAAGAAAAAAAAAAAAAAATCCGCCCCCCACTCGTGGGGTTTTCTTTGTCCTCGCTGTTTTCGGGTGCTCGCTTGGCCCTCGTGGGCTCCGATGAGTTGGGGGGGTGCGGGGCATCCCTGCTGGGCGGGGGTAGTGAGCGACGGCGGCGGTGGTGGTGGTGGTGGTGGGGGGGGGGGGGTCACCTGCCTGCCTCCGGCGGCCGCTCACCTGCCCCCCCGCCGCCCAAGACCCCCGCCCGGCGGCGTGGGATCTCTTAAACTCCTTCCCACCTCACCCCTTCCCACCCCGCTGCGCCCCTGCCCGGGCAAAAGGGGTTTTAACACCACCCCCTTCCCCCCGCCCCCCCATCCCCCCCCCCCCCCCCCCGCATCCAGTCGGTGGTGATCCAGGTATGGGATGCTGCTGCTGTGAATTCTGAAATACTTTTGCAAGAGCTCGGGAGCAAGCGCTTCACCTCTTGGCGCGGCTGGGAGAGGGTGAGGATGGGCTGGAGCTGCCTCGCGCGTGGGTTTCTGCAGGTGTTAGTTGCTGAGGTGGTGGTGGAAGTTTCAAGGCTCGCCAAATCCCATCCAAACCTTATTTTTTTTTTTTTTAAATAAGAATATTTGCTGTAAAATATAATTGATTTTCAATGCCCCTGGCCTTCAGCATATCCTAATGGTGATAGGTGTCAAGCAGGTTGGTTCAAGCAGCTTTGTAAAGCTGTCCTATGCGAAGGTTTGATTCCTAGAAGGTGGTGGTAAGCAAATACAAAGAGAAGCATATGTAACGGGATGATTCTGGGAGAATAATTGTACAGGTTTTTTTCCTCTTTGTGGGAGGGATGTTGGTGTCATAGGCAACTCTTAAAATTTCTCCTTAATGGGTGCTACAAGATCTTTAAATATGAATTTAGTGCATTTTTCTTGGTATAGCATTCACCTCTCTAATGGGAGGAACTCCTGGCCATAAAAGCCTAGGAAGGCTTCTTCTACCCCTTAAAGGTTTGGAAGCCGGAAGGTAATTTTGGGCTCCACCTGCTGAAAAAGTCTGAAGTTTGTTGTATGCCTTCAGCCCTCCACATTTACTTTGGGGAAGAGATGTGGGATGGGGGAGGAATAAAGCGGTCAGGCCGGTGGTATCTATAGGCTGGGGCTGGCACCCTCCCAGAGCGATAAGCCATCCGTGGCACGTGCCAGGAAAGGGGCTGCGCATCCTGACAGCTGTGCCCCTCTCGCAGCCGCGCTGGTTTGCAGCAGACCCGATTTTTTGGGACAGTAAGGCTGAAGCACCTTATTGCTCTGCAAACCCTTTGGTGGGGAGACAATCCAGCCCCTTCTGCAGTTCTCCACCTCCCACCTAGTTTTCCCCAAAACTCACGGAGGATTTTTCTGGGACTGGGAGGCGAGGGTATTTTCCCGGTTGGCTCCTGGCTGAGCATTTTTGAGAAAGTGCTATCAAAGCCTGGTAAGAGGAGAGAGAAAATGCTGGGTGGTTGAGGCAGCGAGCTGAGGTGAGCAGCACCAATGTAAATTTAGCGCTTGATTAGTTGAGTCGCAAGTAGTGCGTGAAGACTGAGACCCCCCCCAGCTGAAAACAAGGCCCCGCTATGCAAAAGACTGTAGGGATCAGCCTGAAATTTGGCCAGCACACCTGCACTGGTTAGGGTTATGAAAATGCTCTATCTTTGCAGATGTAACTGCACTGGCAACCCACCCATCACTTCCAAATATAAACTATGGTATGACTGGAAAAGAATCAGTATAGCAGTATAGTTTAGGCTGTTCAGGGAGGTGTTTGATTATACCGGCAAACGAAGAAGTTTCTTTTGCCAAAGCCTAATGCTTCTCCCCGCCTGGGAATTCGGTAGTTACTTTATCTGTGGTTGTGTAAGCATAACCGTGCTGGAAAAGCCTTGAAAGGTGGCCTGGTCCATAACAACAGGCAGCTCCAGGCCCAAGAGAGAGGAGAGTCTGCACACTCCTCCGTCTCCCAAGCAGGTGTCTTGATACTGTCCAAAACCTGTTTCTCACCGTGTCGTGGTGGCTCCTGTGTCCGAGGGTTGCTAACTGGGCTGTTGTACCCTGGTCAGCCCAGGCTCCGGGAGGCTGTGACCCAGGCTGCCCGCCCTTTCAACTTGAGGAGCCTTTTCACAATTCCTGTGGAGTTAATAGAAAGAGTTACTGGGCAGATCTGAACCCCTGCCATGGCTTAAACACAAGCGGTAATGAAGAATTAAGCCTTGCAAAGCAACCATCAGCCTGCGCTGCTGGGGAAAGCCTGAGCAACCAGAGATGGGGTCAGTGCTGCCTCAAGGAGCGGGCGGTCCTGTGTCCTCCCCTGCCCTCCTGCACCCTACCGGCCACTGGTGCCGCTTCCCTTCTGGAAGCTCAGGCCTCCCAGGATGGAAAACTAATCCTGGCTGAAATAAATAAAGGTTTTCTGCTGGGCAGGCAGGTTGAACCAGTTAATGGAAGGCCTGGTAAGTGCCAGGGACCATCAAAGGAAGGTGGTAGCCAAAGAGAAGGCACAGGTGTAGTGACACCGTGCCGTTTTGGTGGTAGTGAGCTTGCGGATCAAGTTGGTTCCTCATGAAAAAGTGTGAGAAATTAGTGTTTGACGAGGTACCCCAAAAGCATTCTTGCTGGTGTTGGCTTCTCGCTTGGTGTGAGAAAGTCACTACCATTTGCAAATCCCAGTACTCAAAAATGGGGCTGCTACACAAGCAAGCTGCTCAAAATGTTTCTAATTCAAATAGTGGAGAATTTCTTACTGTCTTCGGGTTATAAAGATAAGCCTTTAAGAAGAGGGCCATTTTCTTAGCCATGAGAAAATGCTTAAATGGAGACACCACCCACATGTTAAGTCCTTTTTAAAAGGGGCTAAATCCTCTTAACAAGAATATCTTTAGAGAACTCCTGTGGCCTTTAGATGACATGAGCTGTGGAGAGGCTGGTTCGGCATACTTCAGAAGGGGGCGGGAGGATTTACATTTCCAAACTGAATACTTAGCACCTCTCTCATTTTTCTGGTGGTTTAGAAAGTACCTCTTCCTCCTCCTCAGCAAGGCACAGCTGGAAGGGGAGAAGAAAAATGGGGTAGCGCACAATCTTTCTCCTAGGTGTTAGGTAAGGGGGCAGGCCAAATAGGACATAAATACTGAAAAAGGATTTAAGGTGGGGGAGAAAAAACCTGTGCGTTGCATAAAAGAAGTGGGTAGTTAACTACTAGCTTGTCTTTATTTTGTAGGATGAAAAGTTTTGTCTGTGTAGAAGACATAGGTGTTTTCATAGTCAGAGCTGTTTTCGTATTTCTTTGCCTGATAGTTTGTCTTAATAGGAATGAATGCTAGCCTGAGTTGGGGCCTTTGCTTTTTGAATAGCTTTTAAGGGAGTTTCTTTGGTTTAAATCCATCTCCTCCAGCGACAGGCTGCTGCTGAGCCCAAGGAGGTACCACATGGTCCTTTGGCAAGGCTGTATGAGGAGAGTTCAAAGAGGTATAAATCCCGATTGCCCTAACCGTGCCAACAAACTTCTAGTGGAAAGCAGGCATCCTAATAAAAACCTACAGGAATAGCCCGTAGCTTGCTGATGGTGGCTTTGCTATCCTCACGCAGAGTCCAGCTACGCTGATGTGGCTCCATCTGCACCAGAACTACTGAAGTAGGGTAGGTTTCTTTCTGCACGATGATAAGGGCTTCTGGCAGGTTTCCATGAGCAGCTGAGCCACTCAAAGTCTTTACTGTTGCTGGAAGGAGCAGGCTTGCTTCTCCCTCGCCATCTTTTCCGTAGCACCTCCTTCACCCTTCCCTTGGCCTGGCAGTGCTCTTCCCTCCCCTCTGTGCTTGGGGAGCATCCAGCTGTGCTGGTGGGTTGGTTTTCTGCTGCTTTAACAAGGTAAAATAGCTGTGTCTGATAAGCAATAAGGTCTGGCACTGATAGGTATTGGGTGTGCATGGCCCAAGATGGTATGAGTGAAACGAAGGAAGGAGAGGGGAGCTTTTACACGCAGTGGTGTCGAGGTGTTAAATTGGCTTGCCCGGCCTCAGTTTTCAGAAGTTGTTCTTGCCGTGAAGTTATCTCCCTTCTGCCACCAGCCTGCTTGCCAAAGGCTGGGTATGGGTGGCTTTAGGGCCATTTTATTTTTCTGTAGAGGTTGCTTCAACTGATTGAGCAATTAAAGGCATTTTCTTTCCCTTCATCCCAGGTATGTTGGTGCGGCTCTCTTAATTTTTACAGCGTGCTCATTTGTGAGTATGTGCGAGCATTTAAAAAACAAAAGTCTTTAAACTTAGGAACCGCTGTATTTTGCAAGGTGAAATGTTCTCCTGCTACTTCTCTGACTACGACTGTGGCAAACGTTTGAGGAAGGAACACAAGAGGCTTGCACAGGACAGCCCTTCTCCTACTGGCTCAGGGGTTACAATGAGTTTTATAGCTACCAATGGCCTGTGATTTTTTTTTTTTGTCTGATCGCTGTTTGAATCTAGTTGTAGTTCTGACCTTGCATAGCAGCAAGTTCTATCTAGGACTTAGTTATCTTGTGCAGAAGAAAAAATAATCTTGCATCTGCCTTTTTTTTTCCTTTTTGAACTTGCTGTCTATAGGGTCGTTGGTTGATCCTAGATATTGCGGTAGGGGAAAATGATTTCCTCATACATATTTCTCAACACAGTTTATGATACACTATCTTCTGTCCTCAGTTGTCTTCTCCAAGCTAAAGAGCGAGAGACCATGTAATTTCTCCTGAAAGGAAAGCCATTAGTGTTGAAATAGAAGCGTCCTTTTATAAAAGAATCTTATGATTCTTGAAAAAAAACATGTCTATTAGTCGAGATTTTTTTACTTGTCGAGCTTTTGGGGATTGGTGGCTTCAGAAGATGTTTTGAAGACATGGTGGACCCACTTTGCAAGCTAAGCAGGAGCCAGAGACCCTTTCAGAGCCAGCTTGTTTCACCAGGTCTTAACCTGGCCCTGGGTGGGAAACAGGAGGTGTGGAGCAGAGGGGCCAAGCTTGCTTGGCTGCTGTGGGAACAGGTCATTACAAAGTGTAGGTTGCAAAAAGGAAAACAAAGTAGCACCGCTCTTCTTTGGAGCCCCTGTCCTCTGCAGGTCCAGTGGGTCTGGTGTGGCTGTGTGAGGAGAATTCAGCCCACCCCTCCTGCCCGGAGCACCAAGAGGGCAGTTGGATGAGAAATGAAGATGTGAGCTTTTCTTAGTAGCTTTGAGTAGACACCTTTCAAACGTTCAGGCTTCACTTCTGAAGATGTGTGCCGGGCTGATGGCCGTGGCTCTGGTGACAGCGTTGGTCCTGGTGTGGAGGGGTGGGAAGGTGCCTCAGGCTTTAATCCTGGCTTGAGGAGGAGCCGCCGGCTAAGGATGGGTTGGAGGCTGTGACTTCAGTTCAGATGGGCTTCTTGCACTGATGGTGGTAATGTAGATCCAGCCATGCCCGGAGCGAGCCTTCAGCAGATAGAAAGCTCCTCTTAGTGTAACTAAACCTCCGGGTTGTACAGTCTCTGCAAATAATCTCATTTACAGCTGGCAGCACTGAGTGTGTGTATGTATGGTGGCAACTCTCCTCCTTAAAAAATGACTAAGTTGGACTTCAGGCTCTTGTTTTGGCTGGCAGAGTTAATCACTTCTTGCATTATTTTTCAAGAGCAGAACTGTCTTTGCTGATTTGGGGAGAGGAAACCCCCTCTGTGTACCCGGGGCAGTGGTGTGCGGTGGGAGGGAGGGTGCCGGTGCCCCCAGGACGGGGCTGTTGCAGTGCTTGAGGTGCTGCTGCTGAAGTATTTGGACTTGGTTTCAATTTCAGTTCTGTTGCCTGTTTGAAGACAGGCTTGGCAAAATTGCCCAATTTATCACATCTTTAAAAGGGAACTATTTCACTTCTGTTTTCCTCAAGTAAGTTGGTCCAAAACCACACTTGGAAGTGCAGTGCCTGGCATGGGTGTCTCCTGAAGTACTATGCTGTCTGCTTGGATGGCGCTGCTATTTGCTGGATCTCGCGGAGTTTGTGGATTTCTTAATACCTTGTGGGCTCAGAGTGAGCCCTGGTAAATATTTCCATCTGCAAGCCCTGTAAAGGGAGAAGACAAGAGTTGGACTAGGTGTTGATGAAGCTGGAGCGTACTGAAAATGGCCTCTGCTATGTGGTAGGAGTGTTCTACTTCATGCATTTCAGCCTTCCTTTTATTCATATAGGAATACATGGCAAATGTGTTGGTAGTTGTTTCCAAACTGAACTTACCTAAGGTTCCTGGAGTGTGTTGTGTCTCTGCTGTTCTGTTTATTAATGTGAACAGTTGTTGACCTGACCTGTTACAGGGTGAGAACTAACACATGAACTCTGCCACCTGCGTGCCCTGTGGCTTTCAGGCTTTTGTGCCCAAGGTGTTTTGCCTAGGACTAAGCTAGGAAGGGAAGGTGGAGCACTGAAGATCGCCGTTTCAGAATCAGCTGGCATCTTTTCTGTCACTGCGCTGAGTTATGTGGGCAAGTATGGCTTTTGTTTATTCCTACCTCTAGAAGTAAAACCAGTACCCCGTTTCATCGCTTCATTTAAGTCAGAGACTTAACTTGATCACCTGCATCTACTTTCAAGATTTCATCCGACTTGTATGTGGCTGCATCTAGGCCCAGAAGTGTCTGCTACCTAAGGCTGACAGCATTTTTGGGTGCCCTACTTCAAGGGTCTAAGACCTGATTTTTAGGAAGATATTGGGTGCTTCCTGTGATGTTAAATTGCAATACTGCAGATGTTGCGTCCTTGGTATCTCAAGCTTTATATGAACAAGCCACTGTCAAAAGCAGAGGCTGCTATTATTTTGGCTTTCATTTCTCTGTCTTTACAGTGGGATTTTAGAGTCTCTTCACGTAGACATTGTGAGCTACTAGTTGTTTTGCAAAGATCTGTGAAAACTCATAGAAAACATGCAAACAACAATAGTTATTTAGTAAAAAAAAAAAAAATAAAAATAATTGTATTGGGAAACTGGATAACAAGAGGTGTCTGCTTAGCCTTGGCTGCCTCAGCTCCAGCATTCTTGCTCCAAGTTGTGGTATGTGTGTGTTGGTTAATGTATGCATAGATTCTAGAAGTAATTTTCATTAATGAACTTCTTGAAAGACATTCTCCTCTTTCCAATGCTCTTCTGGTTTGGGGTTTTTTGGTTGTTGTACAGCTGTTGGTTCAAAGGTTGTTGCTTATTGCATAATTTTCTGCTAGAAAGCGGGGTGGGGGAAGAAAATCATTGGCAAACTTCCTTCCCTGTTAATTAAGGTGACATTAAAAGTCTCTGGTTTAGGACTCAATGGTGTCCGTTGCCATGCAGTGCAAGAGTCAAATTCTTATATATTGTGTCAGGCTTATTGATCTCCTCTACTTGTTCTCTATGAGTATGACTTTCTCTTAATTTTAGTTCTACCCGTTAGTCACAAAATCTCACTAAAACTGGAGTGCAGTAATAGTTGTTTTCTGCAAGCCACTGAATCTGCACTGTAGGATTTCATGATTTTTACACTTTTTTAAAGTACAGATGTAATTTTAGAGTGAAACACTTCTTGGAGTGAGTGTACTGTGCTGTCTATAAAGCTTAGCTTTCAAATTTGCCTTGTGTGTTGTTCAGAAACAAACTGGCATGTAGACTTCCTTACATCCCTCCTACCTAGACTCCCATTTAAGGGGTGTCATCTGGCAAATTTCAGGTCTAGAAGTAAAAAATAGTAATCTCTTAGCCCGGCATTTTTGTTGGTATGGTCCACTTATGTTGACAGCAGGCTTCTGGCTTTTTGGGTGCTACCACAGTGTGAGCAGGTAATTATGTAAAAATATAAAACTGTGTGCAGAAAGGGTCTCAGCTTGTACCATACGTGGAATGGTGGTGCCTGTGGGTCAGGTCGTCTATAGTGTACTGGAAAATACATGCTTTAAGGAGCAGGCCTGAAGGGTTTGCTGCATTCTCTGACTGCTTCTGTAGTGGAAACTGGGCTTTCCTTCAGTCTTTGCTTGGGCTTTTTTAACATCTGCTGGTTTTAAGGTCGTTCTTCCAACCATCAATGCTAGAAGTGGAATTATATGGAATTATAATGTCTTGAGTGATGCTAGTAACGCAATAGTGCCTTCAGTACGTGTTTTCTTGTGCTGCTAACTCTGCAATTAAATGGCAATTACCACGTATATATGCTGGTATTATTTTGCCTTGCCAATGCTGTGTTTTTAGGCAGTGTTGGTCCCACACACTGACAGCCTTTTGTCCCCGTACAGTAAGCTAGTTCACACTTTGTCTAATGTCTTTGCATAGCGGGAATTGATGTTGGTTGCAGCTCTCACAGAAGGCTTTTGTGTGGTGATATCTGAAAGCTGTCTTGTTGGAGCTCTTATCAAGGCGATTGCAATGGGGCCATTATCCCCACTCGTGGCGAACATAGATATTCGCAGAAATTTTTATAATAATGCTTAGTAAGTGGCACAGTGGTGACGAGCGACAATGCTGGAGTGGTACAGAAATAATACCCGAGGTGGCAGCCGTGCCGCGGCGGGGGGTTATCTGTCCTTGCAGACCGGGGACGGGGTGGGAAGGGAACCCCGCGCCGGGCAGACGGAGGGTGGTGATCGGGGCTATCGCAAGCACGAATAATCCTGGCCGTCGGCTCAGCAGAATAAAGTTTTATTTTTCATGGTAAGGCTTTTATCGAGCGGCTCCAAGTAACCCAGATCCAAATTGCTGTATAATAGTTCTGCACCTCATTTGTTCTTTTTTTTTTTTTTTTTAGCTGCGTAGTATCTATAGCCTAAAAATGTCTTTTGGGGGTTATGTAAAACTTTGAGTTGGGTGAGAGGAAGGCGAAACTTCACAGCTCCAGTGTAGTATTCTTTTTAAGCACAAACCTCTTGAGCCAGTAGAAAAGACAACTTACTACTTGAGTTGGGGGCAGGGAGGGCTTTAAAAATTATAATAGCATTTTCACCGGCTGCTTTGTCTCGATACTGGGTATTTCACTGGGCTTATTCTTTTATTCTTTTTTTTTTTTTCCCCTCAGGAACTGGAGTTAGAAAAAGCTCTTTTTGTAAAAGATAGTGTCCTGAAAGCATAAGCAAGTTGCTAATTTTTTTTCCTCTGGTTCTTAATCATAAGAGCTGCCTTGATGATTTTTTCCCACCTCAAATTAGCAATTTATTTATAACATGCTAATGTTCTGCATGCCTGTCGGTATTACTGTTCTGTCGTGCTGAGCTGAGAATTGTTCTCTCGAAAACTGACACTGTGAAGATGACACAAATGAACATGGGAAATTGCGTATAATAGAGGAATATTCAGGTGGCTTTTGGTATGACTTTAGTTTACACTTCTTTGCATAAAATCAATTCAATTTCCTTTCTGATTTCAATTGCCAGTCACATTTTTGTTGCTTGTTTTTATTTGTGACTTAAGAAAAATGCAGACCACTGCCTTATGGCATCCTTTGCTACCCTTTCATTCCTGTTGGCAAACTTCTCTGTCATCGTCTTCTGCGTGCTGCCACCGTCTGCCTTCTTGGATTGCAGGTAGGGTAGTGAGGAACTTCAGTGGGTATTTCCCCCTTCTCAAGGCCCTCGCAGCAACCGCTTTGCAACCCAGAGCCTGCAGGGAGGCTCTTCCAGATCTAGGGATTAGAAGCATCCTTCCCAGCGGTGCTCTGCTTCAGAGCCTCCACAGAAAGACCGGGGAGCATTCAAAGTCCAGACTATGCAACACAGGCTGTCCTTGTGCAAGGAAAAGGAAATGGCAAAATAAAAACATGTCCCATGAGTTGCTGTACTTAGAGCCATGTGCTTTGTAGGTGTTTACGAGAGAGGTGATAAAGAAAGGTGCAAGGTCATTTGGAGGCCTCCAACATTGTTTGCTTGTGACCTGTTCTCTAAAGATGCTTTACACATTGCTGCTGGCCTTGGGGCGCTGAACTCCTTCCCTCTTCTCGTCTTGGTAACATCGTGCTTTTGCTGAATATGTGGGAAGTGAATGCAACAGTAGTGAACAGGTTCTGTGCTTTTGGCTAGATATTAAGCTTAGGTTCAGGCTTCTGTGGACACAAATAAGTTAATACTTACAAAGCTTTTCTTGTGGGTTGTGTTTTTTTTTGGGGGGGGTGGGGGGGAGGCACAGAAACCACTTTGCTGTGAAGGGGAATGTGTAGGGGATTCCAGAGACTGACGTGTTTAATTAAATAAAAAAAAAAAGAGAGAGAGAAAAGAAAAGCAAGCTTGTAGGCAGGCAAATTCCCCTTATTCAGAGAAAGCCATATGTTCAGGATACTATCCTTAGTGTGAATTATTTGCTTCTGAATTAGGATAGAGGGTTGCTAGGAAAAGTAAGATGCATTCACTTCTTTCACCTTAAAGAATTTTGTAAGGGTGATTACCATCTCGCTCCTTTCTCCCTCTTTCCCAGTCCTGGAGAACAATCAATTTGGCAATAAGTCGGAGGAAGCAAAAATGTGATTGTTCTCACATCTGCAATGCAGAGACTAAGATGGACTCCACCTTTAAGGCCAAAGTCAGGTATTCCTGCCTCAAAATGAATCAGGACTTATCAAATCATTCCGTGTTCAGTAAGAAAGGATCAGAATTTCAGTCTTCGTATTTTTCCCCTTCAGATTTGTCTAGTTTTTGTGTTCTTGACTACCCTTTAGCTCTTTCAATGTCCCTAGTGCCTTTTTGAACACATTTCTCTACTTCTTCCAAGGGAAAGAAGCAGCACCAGTTGTACCAGACGGGCATTATATGTGTTGCTAGTACTTCACTTGAAGTGGAGAAACATGACTTTCCCAGCCATTTGAAGAGCTCAGTTGCCTCAGTGTGTGAAGAGCAACTCCCAAACTCTGCTTGACTGGCAGCTGAGAAGAGAGGGATCTCCCTGAGAGCTTGCAGGAAGAAAACTCTAGGCATCTGTGAGATGCTATAGTATATCTAGCCAAAAATATCAGATACTTGAGCTTGCCTATTGACTTGTTCGATGCCGATGCCTTGTTGAAATGGAAAAAGCCAACAGATCTGGAACAATTTTAAACTTCTTGAACTTCCCCCTCTACTCAGTGCTTATCAGGCCACACCTGGAATACTGTGTTCAGTTTGGTCCCTGCTGCACAAAAAAGATGTGGACAGGCTGAAAAGGGTCCAGAGAAGGGCCACAAAGATGATGAAAGGACGGGGAAGCCTGCTGTGGGAGGAAAGGCTGAGAGAACTGGGTTTGTTCAGCCTTGGAAAAAGGAAGGCTTTGGGGAGACCTTATCACCATGGTCCGGTGTTAAAGGTAGCTACAAAGAAGATGGAGACTTCCTTTTTACAGTCACATGGGAAAGATGAAGGGTAATGGGTATAAATTATTCCTGGGTAGATTCCGATTGGACACAAGAGGAAAATTTGTCCCAGTGAGAACAATTAGCCATTGGAATAGTCTTGCCAGGGAAGCAGGGTATTCCCGAACAATGGACACTTTAAAGATTCAGCTGGACGGGGTGCTGGGCTGTCTTGCCTAGACTGTGCTTTTGCCAAGAAAGGTCAGACCAGATGATCTTTAAAGTCCTTTCCATCCTGGTATTCGGTGATTCTATGGTGATGATCCTATGAACTTTGTGCAAGAGGGGCAGCATAAAGATCCCAGCAAATGTGCTTGCCCACGAGGGCAGCCCCGGCTCTTTCACTGGTCGTGCAGGCGTGGAACGCCTAGATGATCAGGGGCAGCCTGCCTGCCAGGGGCTGTAATGGTCCTGGAAGGCTTGCTTTCCTCCTGAAAAGCTGGTGTCAGATACTTTGTCTAGATTCAGCCCCAGACCCTTTGGTTAATGTTGTGCAAATTGTACAAAAATGTATCATTCCTTCCACTGCAAAGTACCGCTGAACGCCTTCTGCAAGGATTTTGCCTCTCCCTGAATGCCTGAGGTGATGTTTTATTTTTGTCCTCTCTGCCGCTTTGTCTCCTGTTCGAGTGCCCCTCCATGGCATTGGAGGCATGAGCCCCAGCATGGAGCAGGTGCAGTGAGCTTCCCAGCTAGAACCTTGAACTTAGAGTATCTTGCATTAAGAGCATGGGAAGGTACAGGGTCCACTCTTCTCTGGTGAAAAATGTGGAGTGTAACTTAGTAGGTGTATTCGTCTGAACCGAGGTGGGTGTGCAGGTCAGGACTGATGCAGCGGTGCACTTACATAGGGGACATCTTTATGCACCTGTCGCTACAGGTCCACTGGTTTGGGCATCCTCACCCCACACAGGTCAGACTGGAATTTTTTTGGATGGTAATATTGATCAGGGCCATGACTATTTGCTTGCTTGTTCTTGTGTGTAACTGCATAGTGTGGAGAAACTTCAGCTTTCACTTACCTTCCTATCACTTTCAGAGGCAGAGTTGAAAGTGAATTTCTTAGGTCTACTTTGACCTAAGGCATTCTGGTTGTGGTATCCTGATCTGATTTTTCTTTTCAGAAACAGGGTCCAAAAACCAGTGTGTTTCACTCTGTCCGTTTTGCAATGAGCTGATCCTTTTTTCAAGACAAACTTAGGAGCTTCTCATGTGAGAAGCTACACTTACCAGCAGATGCTTGGACTACCTGTGAGTTTGTGGAAATTGCATCGTCTTCACACTTGCTTTCTCGGGGGACAAGCTGCTAGTCCTGCTGACAAATCAGCCAGCTGCATTTTGGCTACAGCTGGGATTAGACTATTGATCTCAGTGATGTGAGCTTCAAATTGTGAAAGAACTGATGAAGGCTTTTGATTGCTCGAACAAAAAGACGGGACATGTACATTTACATCCTTGGGGCGTGTGAGGGCTGAGCAGGAGTCCTTCTCGAGAGCAATGGAAGGAGGTGTGTGCTGGGGATCCTGAGGACTTGGGCTTCTGCTTCTCCAGTTTAACTAGCTGCTTGCATCTCCCCTGGTATGGTGAAATTGCGTCAGTACCTTCACTAAGTGCTTTTATCCAGACTACCAATCTCAACAAAGTTATTTTTATTTTTTTTTTTAAAGTTTGGTATTAAGATCTTTAAGAAGGCAGATGGGCGAGGGGATTTGGGTAAGAACTTTTTACAGTCACAGTATGGAATTTTTTCACCTTAACAAGCGAAGGCAGTGGTTTGAGCATACGCCAGTATGCCTTTCCAGAGCTGTGATACGGCTGAACCACAGTGGAAATCTGGAACCGTAACGACACTGCTTATAGGAAGTTTGACTCCCTGCGTTTAACCACAAATGCGGTCAATCTTAGGAGAGGCAATAACGGAGAGGAAGAAAGGTGGTATTATTTGATTAGCTTTGCTCTCCTTGTTTTCTGCAGTGCATCTGATGGATGCAGCTCTGGCTGTGAGAAAAGAGTGATAATATTACTGACTGATGGTTCCAGTTTCTTCCTTGTTACACTTTGAAGATACTCTTTTGGGGTAGAGATAACAGGACTTGCTTTCTGCATATTAAATTCAGTAGTCGCGTGCTGTTATTAAACAGTTGTGCTGCTTGTTAAACTACTCAGTATTTCTGAAGACAATCATAGAATCGTTTTGGTTGGAAGAGATCTTTAAGATCGAGTCCAACTGTTAGCCTGGCACAGCCAAGTTATCACTAAACCATGTCCCTCAGCGCTACATCTGCAGGTCTTTGAAATACCTCCAGGGATGGTGATTCAGCCACTTCCCTGGGCAGCCTGTTCCAATGCTTGACAACCCTTTCAGTGAAGAGATTTTTCCTAATATCCCATCTAAACCTCCCCTGGTGCAACTTGAGGCCATTTCCTTCTGTCCTATCGCTTGTGACTTGGGAGAAGAGACTGACCCCCACCTCTCTACAGCCTTCTCTCGGGTAGTTGTAGAGAGCGATGAGGTCTCCCCTCAGCCTCCTTTTCTCCAGGCTAAACAACCCCACTTCCCTCAGCCATATAGAAGTGGATTAAATACCATGTCATGATCCCTCAGGTCGTCACTAGCTGCATGCAGGGACTGAAACACAAAGCAATCTAGTCATGACAGGTATCTGCAGTGGGTGAGTGAGGGGGGGAAAAGGTCTTCCCTTTGCTCCTCACCATCGTGCCCCAGACCAATATGTTAGATCCATTTGGTTCAGCAGCCTGGGAATGGCTTTTTGTCTTAGGAAGCAGGAGGATATTTTGGTTTCCATCTGCATGTTCTTGGAAACGAAATGTAATCCTCTCGTAGCGAGGCTAACCTTAATTGCCTGCTGGGGTGGGAAGGAAAAGGTATGGATTGAGTCTGTGCTACGAGGAGTGCTTCCCGTGGTGGAGGGGATTTCTTGGGACCATCCTGGGAGATGTCAGCTTTGGGGATGTTGTTTCACAGTCAACTTATGGTGATTCTAGGCAGCGCCACCACAAAGGGGGTCGAGCTGCCCTCCTGGCTCACGCAGTCTCACCACCTTCCTGCGCTGGTGCCCGGCTTGGCCAGACCAGGTACCTACCCCAGCTGAAAGCTAACACTGGCCAAGCGATTAGTTTTCAGCCCAGCAAGCCTTCCTGGCCAGGCTGGGGCGGCTGGCGAGGGCTGTCCCTGATGGTGGCAGGGGGGTTCCCGAGGTGCGGGTGGGATGCCTCGTGGCCTCAGCATCTCCTAGAAGCAGGCAGAGTTGTGCGTAATGAAAACCTAACAGATGGCTGTGTAAAGAAATCGGCACCTTTTGTGCTGTTACTTACCACTTAGGTTACTGAGCGGCTGCTGGTGCCTTGCCAGCAGCACCCAAGGGCTGAAGGGACCTCGCAGGCTCTCCCCATCTCTGGCATTCAGCCTTTTAAAGGCTTGGGGGTGGTTTTAGGGGTTTTGTGAGCACATGGAGGAGAAAACATGGCTGAAAATATTCTCAGTTTGCAGAGGAAAATCCACAGTCCCTTAAGCTGCGTCATCTCAGCACTGCGTTTGCACCGTGCCTCGTACACTCGGCTTCCAGTCCCTGACCGAGGCTCCCAGGCTACGTGTAATTTAATTACAGTCTAGCGGCTGGCATTGAAGTAGGTGAAGATATAAATGTAACTTGTGCCTAGAAGTTATGTCTGTAGCGAGCTTGTAATCCTGGAGGCCTTCTCGGAGATCATTGCTATCGGGAAATCCCTCCTGAGGCCAGGCTGGCCGTGCTGCTTGGACAGGTAACATTGCTCGGAGCAGGGCTTTAATGTGACTGATTTTTAACAGATGGAAGCAAAGGCATCACGGTCTTGCCCAAGAGGTCACGGAATCCCTGGAGATAACAACCGAGATGGCTTTCACTGCCAATAGCCACGGCTGAGAGGCTTATCTTGCGTGGGTTGTCAACGTGGGAAGGCTCCTAGAGCATCCGGTCAGATGAACGGTGATGAATGCTGGTCATATGCAAAGTTCATCAAGAAAGGTTGAGTTCCATGACTGCACTCGTAGCAGTGCCTCCTTTCTGCCCCTCAAGTGGAGAGGTGAAGCCAGCCAGCCTGGTGGCGAGAGCACCCAGGGCCCTGCTCATTCCACGCCGCTGCAGGATTCGGCTCTTGTGACCAAAATACACTGCTGAATTTCGTCTTCAGCTTAAAAGGAGGTATATCATTGGGGTTGTAAAGGAAACCTCCACATACAAACTCAACTAGTGCAGTACTAACTAACTTTGGAGACAGCCTGTAACTAATAGGACTGCAAAAATAAGAGTTACCACTTCGATCTGCTGCCTAATTTTGAACATAACTGTTTCGTTATTGATTACTTCAGCAAAAAACTTCAGATACGTGTTTATCTCCCAGCCCTTCCCAGAAGGGCCACTGCCAGAAGCCTCAGGTCTCCCCACAGCAGTTGCCAAAACTTCCATCTTTCTCCCGATACTTTCTTTAGCATCATTGTGCATTGAAATATTTGCAGGATAGTAAAATGTGAAAGCTGTGTAGCATTCCTATTTATTTTGGAATTCAGTTTTTTTACACAAGGAACGCTGTAACTCTGCCATATTTACTTTCTTGTATTTAATTCAATAAAATGTATTTACCTGAAGCGGACACGAAATTTCCAGTTTACTGTGGAAAGCATAGGGCTGCACTGCAGAACTTGTTCCAAGTTAGTGCGGAGTGTGTGAGGGCTTCTTGCCAGTGCAAAGCGTGGAAGTCAGGAGTAAGAAGAGTCTTGCTGCTGTCATCCACAGGCGCCTGCTGAGAGAGTAGAAGTTATGGATGTCAAGGCAAGATGACAGGTTTTTTGTCTTTTTGTGTTTTTTTTTTTTTTTGAGCTTTATACTTCCAAGACAAACCAGTGACTGGCAAAGCAGGTTTCTTCCAAGACTGTCTTTAAAGTACTTTTGCTTCACCTTGGATAAGAACCTGCAACCTCAGATAGCGAAATGTAGTTGAGTTTTCTTGGGTAATCTTGGGTTTGCAGGTTGATATAGTTTGTAATCAGGGTTGGGAAAACAGTGTAGAAAAAGAGGATTTTTTTTTTTTTTGAGAATCTACCAAGCTCTAGACTTCTTAGCAATCTGGGAAGCTACAGGGTGGTGGGGGGTTCCTGTGACTGCTGAGTCGTCTTACCCTTGCCCCTGCTGCTAAGAGAATAAGGCTGTTCTTCCTATCCACATACTGTTGAGAAAGGCCATCATACATGGGCTATTTTTGATCCTATTCCTTTCCCTAATTATATGTAGCTCTTATAAATCTGTCTGGATGGGAAGATCCTGTGTACTTTGAAAGGGTTCACTTGATCTAAATTTAAGGATGTCTCATGTCCAGTTGTGAAACTTGCTATTTTAGTTTGCCCTACCTACAGCTTTTACTAAAACAAGAGGAAAAGGAAGAAAAGGATAGACTGAAAAATGTGTGTGAGAGGAGGGAATGATGACTCATCAGTGGGACTGCATTTGAAAATGAAAAGGATCAAGGTGTACTGATCATAACAGAGAAAGTTATGGTTTTTGTGAAGAAGGCACGATTAAATCATATGGTCATTTATCTTCTGAACAGATCAAGGTACACTTGTGGAAGAGCCCATGAGCCTGAATTGAGAAGATAATTTTGAAGAGAGAAGAAATCTACTTAAAGAAAGGAATTTTTAGTGCAGCATTTAATAGGTGATATTTTAGTGACAGATTCCACTGGAAGACTTCTCCAGCCTTCTAGAAAATCCCATTTAGCTGTCTGTTGCTAATAGAGGATAGTTCTAATAACTGCAAGGGAAAGAGAGGGAAGGCAGCAGTGCAAGAAGCCTAATAGGCTTTCTCTGAACTTAGGCTGCAATGAACGGAAACTAAAGCTCATGAATAGACACCTGAGATTCTGCCTTCATCCTAGGTGTTGTCTCTTTTACCTCTCTGCTAATTTTCTGCTCTTCCAGTCTCATTCTGGAATCCATAAAACTTCCCTAAAACCTGGGATGTGCAACAGTCTTGAAATAACCCTTTCTGTAGGGTTTAAGTAGTGTGCAATTATAAGGATGGAGTTCTGTACACAGCACTGCAAGAAGGGCTTGTGGTGTTTCCTAAAATGTTTACCAGCAACAGCCAGCTTTTCCCATCTTCAGCCTTTTTCTTTTCCCAACTTTCCTCCCCACAAACCAAAAGCTAAAAGATAATGAAGGTGTAGTTGTCTGACCCGTGAATGAGGCTGACAGAAAGGACATTTAATATTGTAAAGGATTTTCCTTAAGAAAAATAACTGTCAGTAGGGCATGGGATTAAAAATTGGCTAAGCGGCAGATCAGGAAAAGCATCCTTTTGATTGATTCCAGCGCGTATTTGCACTAATCCCTATACTGCGGAGTGCTTTCATTATTGTCACAGAAGTAAACGAAAAAAACCTGTTAGTGATAGTAATTGCTAGCAGAACAGTAAGTGATAATGGAGCGCTCACAACTTGCTCTGTAGGCACATTCAAGCACACTGCGTCTTTAATACAGCCAAAGGCAAAGTTGTGCGCCAGAGAACAGGGAATGCAAGCTATGCCTTATGAAAGAGGGCCTGTATCCTGGAAAGCAGCACTTTGGAGAAGCCTGTAGTGGACAAGCAACTCCTCGCCAGCTTCCAGAGCAATGCCAAGGAGTGGTGGCACTGAGGCTTGCATCCTGGCATGTACTAAAAAGGAACAGGATGGGGAGAAACTTTTGCCTCAGTGAACAGGCTTGGTGCAGCTGATAGTTGAAATAACGTACACCGTTCACTGCTAGTGCCTGTAAAGGGAAAACGTTGGAAATGGAAGATGATGTTAAATAAGGCAGCAAAAATCATTTGAGGTCTGAAGGAAATGCACTACAGTGCAACTTACTTAAGCAATATTTTGTTTATGGAATTAATATTGATGATGATTTGATTGATATACAAGATACGGTATTGGGAGGGGTGGTTGATGCAGCTGATGGTTGTGCTGCCATCCAGCAGGACCTTGACAAGCTGTAGAAATGAGCTGACAGCAACATCATGAAGTTCAGCAAAGGAAAGTGCAAAGTCCTGCTTCTGGGGAGGAATAACTCCAGGCACCGGGATGGGCTGAGGCAAACCTGATGGAAAGCAGCTTTGCAGGAAAAGCCCTGGGAGTCCTGGTGGACCAGCAATGCACCTTTATGGCAAAGACCACTGATAATCTCCTAGGCCACACATTACCAGCAGGTCAAAGGAGATGATCCTTCCCCTCTGCTAAGCTCTGGTGAGACACATCTGGAGTGCTGGGTCCAGTTCTGGGCTCCCCAGTACAGGTGAGACATGGACATAATGGAGCAGGTCCAGTGAAGGGCCATGAAAGTAGTTAAGACCTCGGAGCATCTCATATGTAAGGAGAGGCATAGGGAGCTGGGACCTTTCAGCCTGGAGGAGAGAAGGTATATAGACACTCGATGGGAGTAAGTGAAGAAGATGGAACCAGGCTTTTCTTGGTGATGGCCACTGACAGGACAAAAGGCAGTGGGCACAAATAGAAATGCAAGAAATTCCATTTAAACATAAGATTTTACAGCGAGGATGATCAAATGCCGGAATAGAGCTCCTAGGTTGTGGAGTCTTCATCGTTGGAGATATTAAAAACCCAACTGGACACAGCACTGAGCATCCTTCCCTAGTAGCCCCTGCTTTGAGCAGTGGGGGGTTGACCAGATGATCTCCAGAGGTCCTTTTCCACCTCAGCCACTCTGTGAGATGTTTCTTGTGTCAAAAGTCTTCTTAAGTTGTTAAGCTTGAGCATATCAAGAGCTTACTATTGAAAGCTGAAACAATGCAAACTCAGTGGAAATTAGACTTTTTTTTTTTAAGTGAGGGGAAAATAATCATGAGTGGATATCTTCAAGTTTTGACAGAATTAATGTTTTGCTGTGTAATTTCTCTGCAGAGTTATGCTCTGTA
This sequence comes from Larus michahellis, assembly GCF_964199755.1. NCBI lineage: Eukaryota > Metazoa > Chordata > Aves > Charadriiformes > Laridae > Larus > Larus michahellis. Next base: position 70,719,559 of record NC_133897.1, on the reverse strand, counting down.
ATTTCAGCTCTGAACAGCCTTGAGGTTAGCAAGTCCATCTGCCTGCTTTCGGGTGTCAGCAACCATATTTATGGTCGTTCTTGACAGGTGCTTGCTCATTTAACTTTCTCATAACTGAGATTCTACAATTGCATGGCCGTCTTTCCTACCCTTGGCTACAAGATAGTTTAATGTTGCTAATTGCATAGCAACTAGGGGAAAGGTAGTGGTATGTGATATGTAGGAGGTCATATTCGAAAGTTAGATTCTTTGCTTTGATCAAAGACTGGATTAAAGAGAAAATATCAATTAACTTAATCTTAAAATTTCAGACTTAAAGATAGTATACATTTTTTCTGGAGAAGTCATCTCAAGTTATTTAGTTTAGGGAATAGATAGTAAAGAAGACAAAGTGGAATGGAAAGATTGTGTCTGGTGTGGGCCAATTTTGATCTGCGGTCAAGTCCTTTGATGACTCTGTGACCTGAGATGTTCTGCTTCACCAAAGCCAAACCAGCAACTTTCTCTTTTTTTTTTCCCTAGAAATTTATTCTCTGTGATGACACATCTGTTTTGGATGTTGTCTTGTAAATAAGGCTATCACATGAGCTTTTTAGATTGCCCTGTTCCTGGCATGACAGAGTTTACCCAGATGTGAAAAAGAAAATTATTTAGTCTACCAAGGCTTGTTTGCTTTTTTTCATGAACTGTTGTTTGTCTTCTTGTCTTGTTTTTATTCCCCCTCTGCCACTGGGAATAAGACAATTTTGCCTTTTGAACCAAATAATTTATCTTAATTTTGCCAGTACTACCAGGTTGTTCTGCTCCTTGGTGTGGCCGATGGAGTGATAAAATACTGCCAAGGTAGGATGTGCATCACAGTGAGAGCTCAGTGGATTAGTTGTTCGTTGTGACATTACACGGAATTTAAAGCACTAAGAACTCAGCTATCTTTGTGCCGTTTCAGCCACATAAGCTGTCTGCTGCCAAACGGATTGGTGAAATAAGAGTATATGCAACAGCTGTCCACCTTGACGTGGGGAGGGAGGAAATCATCAGTTCCTAGAGTTTAGCAACCCGGGCTGGGTGAAAACCAAGTTCAGTTTGTAGTCAAAGAGATGTGCTGTGAAGAAAACTTCTGATGGCAGTACCGGCTCCTGATCTAGGATGGAGGGGGCTGTCAGCCACAATTGGGGTCTCTAGGTCCCTGCTATCTGTGATTCTCTCCCTTGTCTCGTCTTCCATGCTTTTATCTACTACTTTGACTTTCTGCTGATTTGGAGCCTCCTTTCTGACTGCTTCTAGGAATAGTTGCTTTTGGATATGTAAACCACGTTTCCTGTTTCTTGGGCACTTGCTATTTATTTTTGTTACTCTGAGGTTTGGTATGTGGAGGAGGCTATTGTGTTAACTTCATCAAGGTTACTTTCGGATTATTTTTTTTTTATGTGATACTAGTAATTTCATTTTCAAAACTGTACCTTATTAACTTTTTGCAAATAATAAATCAGTCTCTCCATGCAAAGTAAGCATTATAGATATTGTAGGTGCAGAAACAACTTCTCAGGGTTAATCTGTTTGGACAGTGTTGTGACTTCCTTGAAGTGAACTAAAACCCCCCCAGTTTACATAATGTACCGAACTATCCTGTATTACAGCAAGTGCTTAGGACCCTATGTTATTTCTTAACTGGCTCTGTAAGTGCAAATCATTGCATCTCATCTGGGTCTGGTTGTCTCCTGAAAGTTTTTTGTCAACTTTCACAATGTTCTTTGGAATCTATATAATATTTTTATCACCATAAATGGATTTAAAGTACACTTACTACTTTTGGCAAATCCAGCTGTATGTCTTTATACTTGTACGGAACTAGGTTAAGGAAGTACTTCAAAATTAAAGATTTACTACTTTAGATCTGACTTCATATAACTAATTACATTAATTCAACAAGTAGATGTAAGAACCATCTTGCCTCAGGCAGTGAATTAAAAATACAGAGTCAAGATTGGTGTCGACTTTTTTCACGACAGGATTCTCCTTTGGGGGCCTGAATACCCAACGCTAAAACTCATGTGCACCTGAGGATTTTTAAAACTGCATGCCTTCTAGTTTGTAGCTCTATGCTATAGTTTCTGAAGTGTTTGCATATGGATCCTCTTTGTCATTAATTTTTGAAAGAATGTACAGAATCACAGAATGGTTGGGGTTGGAAGGGACCTCTGGAGATCATCTAGTCCAACCCCCCTGCCAGAGCAGGGTCACCTAGGGCAGGTTGCACAGGAACACGTCCAGGTGGATTTTGAGTGTCTCCAGAGAAGGAGACTCCACCACCTCCCTGGGCAGCCTGTTCCAGTGCTCTGCCACCCTCAAAGTAAAGAAGTTCCTCCTCATGTTTAGGTGGAACTTCCTGTGCTCAAGTTTGTGCCCGTTACCTCTTGTCCCGTCACTGGGCACCACTGAAAAGAGCATGGAACAAGTTAGGTGGTTCCCTGTGATTCACCTGTCAGTAAGTAAAGCGATGCAGTCCCTTGGCATTGCACTGATTTAACTCGGTATGGGTATTTTGCGTGGAGTGTAGGAAGATTTGGGGTGCCAGGGTGGAAAAATCCTGAACCACAGACCTGTGCAGACAAGAAAACTTGCACTCCAGAAACTTCATTGGTGTAATTCCACAGATGCCAGCCTTTCTTGTTAGGAGTCCTTTATCCAAGGAAAACAAAGCTCGAGATGCTGTGGCTTAGGCTGGCAATTTAGTGAGCAAACTTTGTGATGCAAGCCCAATCTTGCATCATTACTGTGCACCTACACTGAGATAGCACCAGCGTGGCTTTGTGAGTGCTCCTCCTTCTCCTCCTTTTTGACTTCATACATATCAAATCCTATTAATTCCATCTTTCTAGAGAGTTTTATGACTATATTCTGCGTGTTCTGTAAGTAAGGAATAACTGTCCTCCTGATTTCTATGCCGATATATATGCCCAACATACTACTACTTTAATTTTTAACCTGCGTATCTGATACTTTATGGCATTTACTGGAATTTCCTCCAAGGAAGTTCATCCTATCGTATTCTCCAGCTCCCTTAATGTCCTTCCTCCCCCCTCCCAGGCCTTGTTTGTTTAGTAGATGATTTGGCAGACAACTGACAGTGTTTGAAAATTTTTCTTTTTTTAAGTAGCTGTGCTAATTTCTCCTTGTAGAGTGGAAGCCACTCAGTGGAACTAATCCAATCACAATCTTATTTTGAAGCTAATGACTTTTAAAAGAGTACTTTTAAGAATAGTTCTTAAATAAAAAAGGACAAAATAATCTCTAGAATGTATTTTGAGACTAACTGCTTTGTGATGTTTTCCCTTTGGGACCAACCCTAAAATGATACGGAAGTTTTATTTCCCTCGTTCTGGTTCAGTTTTAGCCTCGCCAGTCAAGAGGCTGAAACGCAGCCAGGAGCTCTGCTGACACATGAAGAGGTGGTGCCCTGTCACGCACCATGTGGATTTAAGCTATCACTTTCTTATTTGGCGTACTTTGATCTCCATGGGTAACGTTAAAAGTGGACCTGTGTCAGTATAATTATTACACGTATATGCAACACAGAAATTACAATGCGAAGTCTCTTATGCAGCCACTCTGTTGTCACACCCCGCCCGCCCCCCCACCCGCTTGCCATCGGTTTGAAAGTTCAGCGTCAGGCCTCTTTTATGACAGTCTCCTTTTCTTCAAAGGATGTCTGTGGTGAGAAATTACTGACGTGAACCGCAACTGAAAACCCCCGAGCTTTGCTCTGGGGGCAGCAGCCTCGCTGGAAGTGGTATCTTTGGGAACGGGGCTGGGCGAACGGCTGGTAGCTTTGACACCAGTTTGCAGGACCAGGCTGGCGTGAAAGCCTGCTGGTGGCAGGGCTAGCCTTGCCACCTTGGCCCTCGTTGTGCTCACTGGGGAGAGAAACTCTCCTGCCACCCCAAAAACCCACAGCCAGGATTCCTCCCCTCAGATGCTGGTTGGTCTGTCTGTGCTTCTGCGTGCAAGTCTTAGCTGTCTCTCTGTATGTTTTGTGGAAGTTTTGTCCTCCAGAGCTTCTACCTCAACCAGGCAGGTGCAGCTGAGCCTCCAGCAGCTGCTGGGATGGGGGAGTAGCCGCTGCATGGAGGTGTTTTCTGGACTGCTCAGAGGCACGTGTGTGCTTCTCACCTTGGGCAGTTCAGCAGTTGAGATGAAAACTTGGGTGCAGTTTCCTGAAAATAACTTTTCATATTTCAACATGAAGTGGTAACTGGAACCTTCAAGTACAGTGCAAAGCCACTGCTTCCAGTAAGAAGTTAATTGTTTCATATTTGGCGGAAAAAAATTGCAATAGCAAGATCTCAGATGATTCATTTCCTATGCAGCATAGGTGTAATTCTGTTGGTTTGAGGCCTGAAACGTGGCTTGTGCTTTGGTTTATTTCTTGCACAACCATTGTAATGTCCTTCCCCTTCTAGCGCAAAGCAAATATGAAGTACTGCACCAGCGCAGGAGAATACATAAGTTGCACGTTTTAGCAGTGGCTACTATACTGAGTGCAAGCTTGACAGGGTGTAGGCTGATCCCATGGCATCCACGTAGACCGATGAGCAGAAAATGGAATAACATCAAGCGGGCTGTCCGCTTACCTCAGTGTCTGAGCTACGTTAGGGGTGGTGACTGTGAGATACTCTGACCTTCTGGCAGGTCAGCTCCCCACGAGATATCAGGATGAAAATCAAAAAGGGAATTAGTACCTTGAGATTATAATCCCCCTTCAGTATAAACGACCTGCCGCAGGTCTAGGAAGAAACCACCATTTTTCATTGTTCCGTTTCGCTGCTTTCTTGGTTTGGTTCAGACCATTGTGTTTCATTGAAAAGCGGTTGAAAACGTCCTTCTGTTCAGACAGGAGGGAGATGAGAGAAGTGTGAACTGTCGCAGGGGGGTGAGGTGCTGGCCATCGATGCCCAGCGCTGCTAACAGGGGAACGAGCCCTCCCCCCTCAAACTGTTGAGCGTATCTGGAAGCTAATGTATGCCTTTCAGTGGGTGTTAAAAATGGCATCGTGTGATGTTCTGCAGTAATGACTGGGAGGCACTCGTGACGCTTGCATTACTTCTTCCTGCATATTCAACCTGAGAAGGGAAAGCCATCGCTAGGTTCCTCTGGCTTGGGTCCTACTTTCAAGCAAGAATCTGCTGCTGAAACTTGGCCACCCACATTTTAACTGTTTTGAGCTAAATATAAGTCTTACGGTTTGATATTTAAGCGCTTACAGTTCATGGCTTCCTTGACACTCCTGATACTTCTGAGGGAATTGTGAAAATGGAAAATCGATGGAAATAGGATGGTTTAATTAGGCCTTGAAAGAAACTTCACCAGAGTAACACTGTCAGCCTTCAGCTTTCAGGGTCAAATGCCTGATGAGGAGGGGCTGCAGATGATCACAACGCAGTTTATTTTGATAATTGTGAGGGCTTCTTATTGAGTGATAAACCCAACTAAGACACACAAAGGGGACTTTCTTTTAATATTCATCTGTATTAAAAACAAGCAATTTGACTGTAACTGAATGAATAATTTCAATATAGGAGCTAGAGAAGAAGTTCCCTCAGTCAAAACTATAAAAAGCTGATGCCTGATAAGTTGAAAAATAAGCTGATAGTTCAGGAAACACAGATTCATATAGTGTAAAGGATTTTTTTGTCCCCTTTTACAACAGTTGCCATTTTCTGAGAAGAAAATTTGGGGCTTTTGTGTTGGAGTAGGTTGATCAAGATGATTTCTGTAAGCTGTGTTTTCATTTGCTTTAAAATGCTTCTTTAAATGTTACTTTAAATACCAGCTGCTTGTCACTCAACTAATAATCCTGACTAATAAGTACTGATATTTCAGACTACTGTTCTTCTTTTTGTTGGTTTTACAATTTATTCAGTTTTCAAGGTGCTATTTTTTGTATACCTTTTTATATGCTCTTACCTCAGTCTAATGAAGGAGCTACATGGAAAACTTTATTTTGAGGTCACATTTTCACTAAAGTGCCATTCCTGGTCTTGTTCCTCTGTGTAGGGTAGTAGGAGAATGCATACTTTTGACAGAGTAGTAGTATTTTTGGGAAGAGTTGAGAGGGACTTTTAGAAACCCGCCTCTTAAGAACATACTTAGTCTATTGACTTTTACATGCAAGTAGTTTAAGCCCCAGCTATTTCTTTGTCTTCGTATTCTTTTCTTAAACCCCCTTTTTATACTGTCAGAATTAACTACTTAAAACCAAGGGTAGTGTGGTACAAGTTATTGGTATCTGTGTGTAGACCGCGGGGGTAAATCATTCCTCATGGAAAACTGAAATCTCTTGCCCTTCCAGGAGTTTGGATTGCAAATTTATCTCCTTGTTGCTCAACAGAAATAGGCGTATGAGGAGTTGTCACTCAGAGTCCGAAGGCAGCAACCCTGGTAGTCCTCTTGCATCCTTTTGCTGACCTCGAGTGTTCCCTCACTTGTGAGCTGACCTGCAGAGCTGAGCCCCATCCCTGCTAGGATCTCCTCTGTGTTCCTCCCTGCACCTCTCCTCATTTTTTGGTCCCTCCTGGTGTTGGCTGTAGTGTTTGCCATGCCCTCAGCTGGGTACAGCCCTCTGGCTGGCATACACCAGGCTCTCCACATACCAGAGTTTGTTCATTTGAGCATGTTCAAAAGGCACGGCCTGTATCGCCTCGATCAGTGGAGAAATTTCCCTAACACATGAATGTTTCTGTGCCTTCACCCCAAGGTGTCTTTTTTCTTCTGCTGCTTCTCTTGTATTCCTCCCTCATCAAGCTCCAGCTTAATTTACCCTTTCATGTAAGGTGCTTGCTTTCTTTTCTGCAGCTCCTGACCTCCAGAACAGCTTTCTAGAGTTCATGCCTCAGAAACTTGGCTTTTAAATTGTATTTTTAAGCGACTGCTTAATTTTGAAAACCTGGAGGAAAGCCTATGGAAAGTGTGTGGATACTGTTAAAGTGTCAGTGATCCGGCTTCCTCGCTGCGGTCAAAATTTATCTGTGCTCTCTGGCTAGGCTTGTATCCCCTCCCTGGTAATATCAGCGTTGTGGTGACATACAGAAAAGCTGCCATTTTATCTGCCCCTAGCAATTGTAATATCTTCCAGAGACTACACCAGACTTAGTCATCTGCCCTTGCTTAACTTGCCCAACTTATTCATTGCTCGGAGACACAGTTGAGTGCTAAGACACATTTCTCTGGCTTGCTGCTTGGTTCACCGTCAGCTATCACTTAATACACACAATTTATTCCTTGCTATGCTTGGTCATTTCCAATCTTCCTATTTTCTCTGTTTAGTCAACCCTAAACAGGAATTGCTTTCCAACTCCTCATCCCCCCCCCTTTTTTTTTTTTTTTAATCAGTTATTTTATCTTCTGTCCCCATCTCAGCAGACTTTGTCCCAGTTTACTTTCACTCTCATTCTGAGTTCGACTTTCCTCCCTTTGTATTTAAATCGGGCTGCTGCTGCTCTAATATGCCCTGAACGCCTGCTAGGGGAGCAGGGGACTTAGACGTGTCTCATCCTGGACGGGACCTCCTAGGAGATGGCACCTGCATGGCCTGGGCAGGCCCGAGAGCTGTGCTGCTTGCAGTTTGAAATGGAATTTGGCTGTTGATGTTTATATTGAAAATGCACCCGCTGCGCTTTTCCAAGTGTTTTTAAATTTGGAATTTTGAGGGAATAGAAAGGCACATGCCCGACTCAGATCGTCCTTCTGTCAAATTTTACGTGCCTGCTAAAGCATCATGCAGTGCAGCAATATTTCAGACAAAGGGTTTCCAGAAAGTAGCACAGGTAATGTAATTTTTCTTAGGTCTGTCTCTTGCAAACAGTGCAACTGTCTTGCATCCAGTAATAAAGCTGAGGGAGACATCTAGCAGGAAAAATTTCAAATGCGCATAGTTTGGCAAAGTTACGCTCCATGGTTTTATCACTGGAAAGAATTAGAGGACGTTTTACTGCTGCTTCTTCCCTCAAACTTAGAAATATAAGCCTGATAGAAAATGAGGCTTTGGTTTGACATGGCGCTGGCTGTCCCCCACCACGGCGCTTCCCTCCCCGCGCTCTTGACAAAACCCTGTGCAGGCTGTTACCTCACGCTTAGACCTTGCCATCTGCTATGCTCTTACAAGGTAATGCTCTGACTTTTTTTTTCTTTTTTTTTTTTTTTTTTATTGGTGCCAGTTTCTTTCCCCCAAACCTGAAGTTGATTGCTCTGTGACATGAAAGCAAAGCCACTCAAATGCCAACTAATGCTCCAAGGGGGATGGAGAGTTGTCCCGCTGCTCCTGCTCGGCAGCCAAGTTACCTGGCAAGGGATAACCCAGCAGAAAACTCCTCACTTGCGTTTTGGAGAAGGGTTAGGTTTCTGCTGGTTGTGACCCTTTAAGCCAGCTCCCTGCATGGTCCGATGAGGACCCATCGGTCAGGCACTGCCCGCACCAGGGGGTGGCTCAGGGATGGAGGGAAGGATACAGGAGAAGCGGTGGTGGCAGCAACCTGTTAGACCCAGGCAGCTGTGAGGTCAAACCAGCCCATCAAGACAGACGGGCTATAATTTCCTGCTTGCACATTTTCCACCCCTTTTTTCCATTATGATAAACTACATTTGCTCTTTTTCTCGTCTTCTGTAGGCATACCTGCCTCCAACCTCTTCTTAAAAGTTAATCACTGAGACTGTGTATTAGAAAGTGAATTTCATCTTGGAATTCATACTTTCATACTTGTGAATTTCATACTTGAAAATACTTAGCTTATCCTAGTAGATTTTAAACTATTTTCCTATAGAGACAAGTGTTCTTATGAAGACATTCTTGTGAGTTTGCCTCTAGTGTTAATTTTGGTAGCTATCTGGCTTTTTCTTTTTTTTTTCTTAAAAAAAAAATGGATTGAGGCTAAAAGGGCATAACTACCCAGGATTCAAGGTGACACCTGTTTTTTAGTGGTCTGCACTGAACAGTGGATCCATAGTTGTGTCTATATCAGCAGTTGCTTATGGTATTGAAAGAGAAAACGGAGTCAAAAAAGTTGATGCCAAATATCTTAGGTCCTCACCAAGGGGTTAGGTAGGTGTCTGGTTCAGATCAATAGGACGCTTTCCTGTCACTTCTGTGTCCCTTGCTGGATGTGTCAGTTTGTGGCTTTACCCGTCTCATTGCCCTGTGTGCTTTATGATCCTTTCACGATCCTCCCGAGGAATTTGACTTCCATTTATTGCACTCAAGTTTCAAGTTGCTGAGAAGTTCTTAGTGTCTATGATTCCTGTCTTTCTCTGTCATTGGGATGCTTTGTGCTGGTGTCCTTTGGCTTGCTGCTTCTTAGCAGGTCCCACATACTGTGTCAGAAAATTCTGCATGCTATGATTGGTCAAATAATGCAAATAAAGACAATACGGAATTTGTATAAAAACTTGTACAAATACTGCAAATGATGATTATAGGGCTGTAGCAGAAATAAGTTATGCAAATCAAGATTTTTTTTTTTTGAAGAGTGTTACTGATTCTACTGATTGCTGAACATGGATCTTGAGTTTTCTGAAGGGAAGTCTGATAACAGGAAGCACTGTGAATAATTTTGGAGCTGGGAGGGAGAAACTGTGAGTCACCCAGGATTTCTAGCGCAAAGCAAAAGGCACTAGAAAATCTTTGGTCTGTAAGTCAGGGAAGAAGAAATTGAGAGAATATACCACTTCAGTCCTGCATCTTGTTGTGAAGTTTGTAAAACAGGAAGGGGAAGAAAGCACTTGCTGAATGACATGTAACATCTGGCCAGAAATTAAACATTCCCCGGGGTTTGCTAAAATTGCTTCTCTGAACTTCAGAGCTCTGAACTTCGCTGAGCTCTTTTAAACCCTTCTAAAATATTTTGCTCTGTTCTCTCTCTCTCTCTCTCTTGCAGGTTTTCTGTATGCTTCATGCCCCGCAACATAAGTATTTTGTAGCACTCTTTTGCCGTTTGGTATTTTTCCAGAAGCCAGTCCTTAGGCTCGTAGTGCCCGAAGGGACAGTACGCTGGAGGGACCCCCAAGAGCGTGTTGTTTGTAACACCCCCTGACACACACGGGCAGGCTTGCGCTGCTGCGCGCAGCCAAAGGATGCTGTTTATGTTCTCTCGCTACCAAACCTGATTATTTGAAGTTCACAGGAGAAAGTTGTAAGTGTTTAACCACAAAAGTAGGGGCAAAATACCATTGTGTGTGTCTGGCAAACAAGTTCAGGCAAAAAGTTTTGATGTGTCGTCCAAACCAGGGTTTCTGTTCTGACGGAGAGAGCCGCTGCAAATCTCTGGATTTTAAGTCTTTAGCATTTCTCCTTCTCCTCACACCTGGTTTTGAGATTCTCTTTTATCTTTAATTGTATCCCTTTGGCCTAGTCTTCCCACGCCCTGAATTGTTCCCTTTTCACCCCTCCTTCCTTTTCTCTTATAGTTCTCCAGGGTGGAAAACCACTTACTTAAAAAAAAGTGTGAAATGTATTTCTCCCTCTGGAATAGCTGTAATCTTAATTTAATCCAATTACGTTGGCTAAACATATTAGCTGGATGCTTTTGTTAACGGTTGACCTTTTTGAAGTCTGTGTCCTTGGATTACAGAGATGATGTCTCGGGGAGAGGACCAGAGGTGTTTCACGCCGTTAGAAGCTGACAGCGATGGGCTGCTGGGCGCCCGCTGGCTGCCTTGCTTAGAAGGATGCAGTTAGTTCAGTTTTGCTCTCGATTCAGTCACAGATGAATTAGTGCCTCACCCCTTCACACAAAATACGGAGAAGTGTGGCTTGAGCACTCTGCACATGCTGTTACACCGTGGGCTTATACAAGTTTCATTTGCTTTAACTCGCCTTTTAATAAGCTTGAGGTTTGCAAGTGGAGTCCGGCGCAAAGGTGTTAGTTAGCTATCCGTAAATAAATGCGTAAAAATTCATTTATCTGGAGCCATTTGTAGGTTGCAGACCCAAAGTAAAACACATAAGATAAATCCACAACACAGAAATATCTGTCTACAACTCCATAGCAGAATGTATTATTTTGTCTTGGTTCACTGAGGAGCAGAATATGATGGAACCCTTTGGGGCAAGTCTAAAGAGCAAGCAAATACAATACTCTGAATTATTCAACCTAATTGGATAAACAGCATTCTTTAGAAACAGCTATTTGGCTAAACTTCATTAGACATAAAACTTCTTTTTCTTCTTTTCCTGTGTCTTCCCAGGTAATGTTCTTTCTATTGTTAGGATAACAAACATCCCCAGATTAAATTTCAGTAACTTGAGTAGTATGGCAGGGTATAGAATTGTTTCCAAAGATAGTAGATTATGTTTCTGTTTAGGAATAAAATTCATATTGGTGGTGGTTTTCATTGCAGTTTGTGTTGCATAGTTTAACAGTTTCGTTCATTATTTTTATTATGCAAGTATACACAGCTTTTTTCTTGATCTGAATGGAACATTTATAGCTGATTTTCAGGCATCACCTTTTTGACAGTACTTTTGCTCCACCTTGCTTTTATGTAGGCAGCTTTAATGCAAATGTGCTAGTTAATGTGAAATGGATGTAGCGGTTGTTCTTTCAATGAGGACAAAAATTACTGAGAAGCAGAGAACAGTTGTCCCATGCAGCTCTTGATGTCATGTCTCATATTTCATTGATGGAAGTGGAAGTTGCTGGTTCTCAGAGCCATCCTTTCAAATGGTGAAGGAAAAACGTAACTTGCACTAATACTACCTGTGCACAAACTGAGATGGGTATAAAGAGTTTTTCAAAAGAAATGTAGCTTTGTGGGCTCGTATGTGTGCGTGCTTGAGATGCTTTTTGCTGTTGATAGCTGAAAAGTTCTGAACTCGAGTGAGGGTAGAAATCTTTCATATGTATTTAAGAAGGTCCAGACTAGACTGAAGTAGATCATACAGCTGCTGCTCGGCTTTTCCAATTAAAAAAATTGCTGAATTTTCAAATAAAACCCCCATCACCCTAGCCTTAGAGAGTGACATATCTAAGTCCACCTTGGGATTCCAGTAAATATTCAGATTCCCTTGTGATGAATATGGGGTATGAAGCTGTACTGTATACCTTGCTGGGAAAAGTTCACTGCTGTCTGCCTTTCCTATAGCCCCAATATTGTGTTTGATAAAGTGAAATACACTTCTTAACATCCATCAATTAAAAAAAAAATATGTTTTTTTTAACAGGCAAAACGAAGGCTGGAGCTAGGAGAAAGTGGCCACCAGTATCTTGCCGAAGGACTAAAGACTCCAAAGGGGAAAGGAAGAGCTGCGACAAGAAGTCCAGATAGCCCCAAAAGTAAGGGAACTAGTAACACACTGTATGGCACAGAGGTGGTTGTTGTTTTTTTTTATTTTACCAGCTTGAGACCAGAGCAAACCAGTGCAACGGGCTGCATTGCCTAGCTAAAGGAACGTGTTCATTACTCTCCTCACCTGGATGTTCATGGAACATTCTCAACCCCACAGCCAGGCAGAGTACAACAAGTTTGCAGCCTTCATCGCTTGGTGTGGAGCTGCTGAGCGGATGCTGAAGGTCCTGGCTGGGAGGTCTGTCCCTCTGCCTGCTGGGCAGCCTGCAGCCTCTCCCTCCAGGACCTCCTCTTCAGCCAAGGACACGGAGTTGGGGATGCTTAGGAGAGGTAGATGCGGGGGAATCAGGATATTCTGGTGGGATCAAATGCACAGTTATTAGGCAAGGCTAATCAGGCCAGCCTCCTCCTCCTGCTAAAGTTACAGCAGCCGATGGGCAGGGCTCCTTCCCCCTGGCAGGGATTTGCAATGAGCTGTAGCTGTTCCCCAGCAGCATTGCGCGCTAAATGCTTCTTTTGTGGGCTCTGATCTTCCTTCCCTCCCTGCAATAGGACTGGATTATTGCTGCCACTGCTCAGTTGCTGCAAGTATTCATTTTTGCACACATCTGTATTGCCTCGGGCAGTAGGTTTCTTGCAGCAGGAGCTGGGGCTGGGGGGTAGCCTTGCCATCTTGTTTGGGGGATTTCAGCAGAATTAGGCTTGCAGAGGGAGGGGAATGGGGAAAGGGGAGGACTGAGTCAGCAGTGGTAGTGATGGGAGAGCAAGAGACAAGAATGCGTGCTTGTCCCTCCTCACCAGACTAAGTCTTGTTTCTATTGAGGCAGATGGGAAAAGTGAGATTAGCTGAAGATATGAACTTAAAGTGTACAAGTCAACCAACCACAGTTGTTTTAATTAAACTGAACTTCATGAGGCTAAACAAAGTCTGTTTTAAATTGAAGTGTGTTCTCATGGAAGTTCAGTACCATTCAGAGCGTAGGATGCTGCTGTGGTGTTGTTGATAAGGCTGTACAGAGAACATCTTGCTGCATGACCAGGAGCACAGGCCAGTTTAGGTGCGGGTCAAGTAACCTTTTGTCTTTCTCACTCTGATCCTCTTACTCTTTGCTAAAACTCAAAGGAAAAACAAACAAACAAACAGAAACCACCCTGCTCTAAATTCAGAAGGTCACCTAACTGATACGGATATTCCTCCATGTCCCAGTGCAGACAAGCCCGGAATCTACCAAAAAATGAGATACAGCAGGTTCTCTTTGCAAACAGGCAATGACTTGGTTTTCATTGAAAAGCCATCATATCCTGTGAAATATTTCAGGGTAATCTAAAGGTTCACTTTCAGGTAGGATTTCAGTTTTGACTGGCTTCTGCAATTAAGTGTGGGACCTTGAAAACAACCACCCGAAAACTTGAAAATGACTACCAGATCAGCCTAAGAACCATCCTGCATAATGTTTGACCTCACCTGAAGCAAAGGAAGGGTTTGAGACATACAGTAAAGGTTTTGCTAACAGGGAAGCTTTCAACCCAGCAGACTTCTAATAAAGCCCTTGACACAAAGGCTTTGAACATTGAGAATTAGAAATTATTCTGATCTATGTATTTAAACTTTTAAGAGCTCATCTGTTAGGAACATAGTTGCTACATTTGTGCATGAAAACAGCAAGTTGTCTAGTAAGGTCCAAGCTGTTTGTTGACAGCTGATTTAAAAGAAGTGGATACTCTTGCCTGGTTTGAGCATTGCTTGGTTATGGAGAAATGATGATTATAAATTGTATCTTACGTCAATCTCCTCTAATTCACTTGAGTTTTCCCTACGCCGTGGAGTCTGGCGCTGATGGAATCTGTCATTGTGTTCACCCACTGAAGTACACCAAAGTCCTGCTTAATTGCATGTGAAAAACACTTACCTGACAAGAGGGGAAAGTCAAACCCTGATGAAAGCTGGATATCAGCCTGATGAAGGAGCATCATAGGGGAATTTTTGGTATCGCTGCCAGGATAAATAGATACTAAAAATACTATTAAGAATTCACATAGTGAAAGCCTAAGTAGAATATTGCTATATGTATCCGTCAGACTAATGGAAATATTTGCGTTTAAAAAAATGTATGTATTTGCTCATGTACCTGTGACTTCTGGAAAAGTACATCTTGAAATACAAATAAATACCCAATGGTAAGCTGTGTCTTAATGCAGAGGTTTGAGAGATTTCTTTAGTAAAAATTAAAGAAATATCTGTAACATGTGTCCTTTCATTTCTGGATGCTGCTTTCGGAACCAAAGGGAGAAAATTGATTTATCTGGGTTTGGTTTTTTTTTTTCTTCCTTTCCAAGCCCCAAAATCTCCTTCAGAAAAGACTCGGTATGATACATCACTTGGCCTTCTTACAAAGAAGTTCATTCAGTTGCTGAGCCAATCTCCTGATGGGGTCTTAGATTTGAACAGAGCGGCTGAGGTCCTCAAGGTGCAAAAAAGGAGGATTTACGATATCACCAATGTACTGGAAGGCATCCATCTCATTAAGAAAAAATCCAAAAACAACATTCAGTGGATGTGAGTATTCATTATCCTTTTCCATTCCTGCTGGCTGATTTCACTGTCACAGAGCAGCAGTGTTTTTCTTCTCCCACCTTCCATTCTAACACTTTGCTCCAAGCAATCACCCACAATGCCTTCTATCAGGATAAAGCTTTCTTTTTGCGTTAAGACAGGTTTTCAGGGTATAAATAGCATTTGTCAGGGAAATTAGAAACTGGCATTTTGTCTGAATACTGGATTAACTCATTTGCTTCTGCAAGTGGAGTAAGTTTTTGGGTACACATCTCTACCTACTGCCTCTCTTGGTCTTTTTCAGGGTGTTAGAGGAGAGGGGAGTTAAAAGCAAGATTTTGTAAGCACTTTGAAATATTCCACTTTTCCATCTTGGTGGCAGTTCCAAAATGTGTTTTTATGATAAAAAGATGCTTTTTCTGGAAAGCATAGCGTATGTTGACTCGCTACAGGCAGGAGTATGGAGAAGGGGCTAAGGGCTCGATCTGCAGTGTGAAACCCCTGCTTCTTCCCTTTCCCATAGCACAGGGTCAAGTTTTACAAAGGCTAAAATGCTGAAAGGGTGTCTTCCTTCTTTGTATCGGCAGGGGCTGCAGTCTGTCAGAGGACGGTGGCATGCTGGCACAGCGTCAAGGCCTCACGAAGGAGGTGACCGAACTGACTCAGGAAGAGAAGAAACTGGATGAGCTAATCCAAAGCTGCACCCTGGACCTCAAGCTGCTCACAGAGGACTCAGAGAATCAGAGATATCCTTTTTGCCAAAACCTGAAAGGTGGTCAGTCATCTTGCCGTGCTCTGTAACGCTAAGAGAATTCCTCTAAGTAACATGATACGAAGCACCAGAAATTTCCAGCAGTGAGAATAATGGGTTTTAATGTAGTTCTATATAAAAGTTACTTAAGCCACTTGCACCTGTAATGCATCTGGAATGCCAAAAAAAAAAAAAAGGTGGTGTATGAAGGAGCTGATTAATTAACATCCATGTTCACATAGAGTAGAACCAAGAATTTAGCTGATTAATGAGTGGTAACATCAAAAACCTGTGCTTTTTTCAACTCTTGAGCCCAGAGCAAACTCATTTTTATGTGTGCAGTAATTATAAAGGCATGTAGACGAAGTCTTTACTAAGGTAACAAAGACTTGCGTATGTACTCATTACTTAATTTTTTTTTTTTACATTTAACTAACATATATATAAATTACAGACACAGAGAGGAAAATAAAGTTGGCAGTCAGTTTAGTCTGAGACTTGCAACAAATTTTTAGATTCCTGATTAGAGAATCTATAATAGAATATCACAGATAAAGGTTTTATGAGCTCTCGAAATGTCTATTTTAGACTTAATTATTTGATGTAATAGCAAAGCTCAGTTGCATAAGGTTCATATGACTTCCTGGTATTTCGGCTGCTAATACCCCTTGTAAGTAACCAATTCTCATTTTCACTAGATTTCCCACCTATTAGCAAGAGAAGAGGGCATTTTATTAAATGCTGACGTGAAAACATTTGTTACTTTCAATAGCCGGTCGTTCTTAAAGAGCCATCTAATAAGGTGGACTTATTCTCTATTTTGAAGGATAGGAAATAACTGTGGGAGTGTCAGTGAAATGTAATGTGAACTATGTCATTATTGTCTTTTGATTGTGCTTGCATCTCAGTGGGTATGAAAGCAAGACCAGCGAGTGGCATAGGGAGTAGGGTCAGCACTGCCTTGATCCACAAAGAGATTAAAGAAAAACAAAACTGAGCATTAAAATTCTCTCTTTTTCTAGTGCGGTTTGCTGTGGTAGAGCTGCCTGCCTGGAGTTTGCTGCCTCCCCTGGGGGTGGGCAAGGAGGGAGCAGCGTGAGCAGCGTCTTGGCCTCATGCTTTTGGGTTTAGGAGAGCGTATCCCCCGAATCCTTCTGTGACTCTAATGATAATACTAGTGATTACTGAGGAAGGAATGTGGAAGTGGGAAACCTGGGGATGAATCCGAGTGCGTCCCAGTATGGCCTTTCGCTCACCTCACTGCAGTGTGACATGAGGTGTCCTCCTGAGCACTCACAGAGCTGAGAAGCCCCTTCCTTTGCTTAATCTCTGAGGGCAAACTTTCTGCTTTTGAAAGTGTTTTTCTTCTCCCTCATGAGTAGGTAGTGCCAAAACACTGTGTCTCAGCTGTGTGCTTCCTCCTTATAAATAGAATCAGAGAGTAACTGATCACTACCTTGAACGTTTTGGGATATGCCCGGCATTAGCATGGGGAGCTTTTAGCCACAGCAAGGAAGATTGGTTTTCTGTACGAAAACCACGTGATCCTTTCCTTTGTCCACATAGCGACAGCCACTGTTGCTGTAGTGTGTACTCTGCCTTTGCAAACCTTACTAAACCTTAGTTTAGGAGTGGTGGAAGCCTTGATGAAAGCCATTTGCCTGAAAGCTGACCCGTCGTTTTGCCCCCTGACCTGTTACTTTGCATCTGGTCCGAGTCAGATGTGAGATGTATTGGCGTTTTGACCTCAGGCAGTTTGTCTTACCCTGTGGTAGCAGTAGGCATTTACCAAAATTGTTCACATTTACACCCCCCAAAAAGCGTAATAATAAATTAGGCTCTTTATTTCTTTGGCATAAATATTATGCTAGATGCCTCATGGATGACAAAACTAAAGAGCTGGAAGCGCTTGCGTGTGATTGCGGCTGTTTTATATTTTGTGACCAAAAGCTCTGTGACACCACAGGTCAGTAAGTGAGGTGCCATCGTGCAGTAACCCACCAAAATGCTCACGTTGATTTGGAAAAAAGATCACGTTGAACAGCAAAATAGTTTTGTTCGTTCTGTGCTTATGCAGAAATCAACTTTCTGCACTGTCAAGTTGTTTGAAGTAGTTGTGTAAACAGTATTTTGAAATAATTTCATATAATATAAATGAATAAATAAATATACATATGTTTACAACGCCCCAAATGAAAATTGCAATTATTATTTTATTGATGACTTCAAAAAGATACTGTGTATGCACATCTAAAACACGCATCTGTAAGTTCCTTTACATTTTTTCTGTGATTTCCAGTTCTCTGCATTTTCATAGGAAGTTTGTAAAAAATTTGGCTTTGCACAGTCTGCGAGTAATTGCACGTTGTTGAGCTTTGGCGTATGTAACTTTACGCCTGTGAAGGAGAAGAGAGAGAAGGACTCAGCACGGAGAATCCCTTTTCTCACTTGGTAGTGGCCCCAGCTGTTAGATCAAAGGGGAATTCCCACACAGTTTCACTGCAATCACAACCAGTGTAGAGAACAGAAAACTTTGGCCTAAGAACAACGTAGCCATGAGAAAATGGAAAAATAATTTAAAGAATTCTGTGTCTTCTAATAGTCTGAATATATCATAACCTGGCTTGGAAAATTCCTTAACGGTGATTACATTAGCTTATGTGACGTATCAAGATATTCGAAAAATTAGTGGCCTTAAAGACCAAACTGTTATAGTTGTGAAAGCTCCTCCAGAAACAAGACTTGAAGTGCCTGACCCAGTGGAGGTAAGGAGAACCTGGCTTTTCCTGCCGGGTTGTATATCATTTTTCTACAGATGGAGGAAGTGTGCTGTGAGTTTTACTGTGGTAACCGATGCCCAAGTTGGATTATATTGGTGTACAGTCCTATATTCATCTTTTTACAAACTTTGGAGGTGTGGGGTTTTTTTTTAAAAAAAAAAAAGGAAGGGGAATCTTTACAAATCATTTTACACAAAGCAATCATTTTTTGTTCCTTTTCTCTCAATTCCAGCTGTCCTTCAGAGTAATCCACACTATTTACAGATTATTCTCTTTTGCCATAATTTATGGCAAAAGAAGAGCTTTTCCTTGACAGTTGAAACTTCCTGTTTGTAACCATGTAAAATCTTTCTCTTAAGAGATTCAGCTTTTTTTTTTTTTTTTTTTAGCTTTATGTAGTTTTAGTTATGAAGTTCATGGATAACTGAAAGCCATAAGCATCTTGATGACTCGTACTACTGATATCCTAATTTATTGAGACATATGTTTTCATGTAGGATTTTCTTTTCTGAAGTATGACAGTTATTGCAGAAACTTGTGTTTTACTCCTAGAATCCATTCTTGCCCTTCCTTCTTCCATCATCATCTTTGCTTCATTGACACTGATTTTACACGCCTGTGTAAAACTTTGTATGTTCAGCTAGTCCACTTCTTGTTTGCTATTGTGAAGTCTGTAGGGGATGGAGATTTCCTTTCCTATTTTACAATAAGTACTTCTATTTCTGAAGCTGGCTGTGTTCAGCTGTGTCCCTCTTCTTTTGCCCCTTGCTGTTCAAGCCACAGTCTCTCCCTAAGTGCCAGCTTTTGTATATGAGATGCCTGGCTTTCGTTCTTTTATCCTCATTTTGTTTCTTTTCCTTAGCCCAGGTAGATGTCTAGGGTAGCTTAGGTGCTTCTCCCTTTTCTTACCTGATGTCACAGTTGCAGAGAAAAATGCTTTAGGTGGCTTTTCTTTGAAGATATCCTCAGGGAGTAGCTTTACTTTTTGTCATTCCTCTCATGGTTTATGAACCGCATGGTTCAGCTGTTCCTGGGATTTTATCTCTCGGTGGCAAAAGTGAGCTGCTTTGCAATTCCCAGTTGCTATGACAGACCCAAGTATGTTGGGCAAGCGCAAATAATTTGCACGAGCCACTGCTGTAGAGATTCAAAAACGTACCTAATTTTATCTCTCAAGGAGCAATTAGACATAGGGCTAAACCCCAGAAACCTCCGTGCTGTATTCATATTCCTACGTTATTCCTTCATACCTGCTCTTGGGCTGGTTCTGCTGAGCCCAGGGCCACCTGCTGCCGGGCGGGCAGGAACAGACTCCAGATGCTCTGTCATTTCTTTTACTAACATTATTCTTCGCTTGCTTAGGCCCATTATGGTTTATATCCTTTTTTTCCACCCTACCTTTGTCCTTAATTTCCCCTTTGAACATAGGTGCAGGTTTTGGAAGAATAAGTAATTTTGCTGCTGTGAGGAAGGGGATATCTTTCATCAGTATCCATAAATATGTACCGTTATCACTGCTTGCTTTCCTGTTTGTTTCCCTAGGCATTACGCTTCATTTTTTTTTATTCAGTGAAATCAGGCGGGTAGAGAGAGATGCGCGCAGTCATTAAAGCTAGCGCCTAGACCTCCCTTAACCGCTATGCCCAACTTATACATTTAATGTTCAGCTTCAGGCAGTAGAAGTCCTATTTCTTTCTCTCACTTGCAGTTACATTTCAGTGTCTTTTTGTGCATACCTCAGTCACTCAGCAGTACCTTCCCCAATTCCTGCTCTTCCCATCTCCTTATTTCTAATTATCTTTAGCATTGCCCTAAGTACTCTTAACTGTTTTCTCTGCCCTGGGGTATCCCTGTTCAGTTGTTGTTTCTCTGTACTTGTAAATGCTGACTATTATGCTACATAACCATCAGAACGCAAATAATATGAGGAGCTTTTTGTCAGAGGGCACAATAAAATGTATTTGAAACAAGCCTGTGAAGAGGTATATAAAGCCTGTATTCATACTTTTAAAAACCGCTAATGCAATACAGCTGGAGCGGGTTTATTTTTGACTGGAGTCATTTACGATTTTCCATCATAAAACTAAGAGCAACTTTGCACATTTTCTATCTGTCTATATATGTCATCTTGTTGTATTGCATCAATGTGTGAAAGTTAAGAAAAGGTAATTTCTTGAGACGAATTAGGAGTTACTGTTATTCAGAAACACCATCAAAATTAGAGTTGCTGCCTTGAGGGGGCAGAAGGACTTATATAAACAGGGTGGGGTGAAGAAAATGGCATGTTCTTTCTTTTTTTGTTATTTGGAAAAACTTCCCTGATAAGCAGAGGAACTTACATACAGCTACTTGAGTTCAGCGTGAACTAATGCTGAAGGTTTTGGGGTGAGTGAGAAGGACGTCTTGGCATTCTTTTAAAGCAGAAACATTTACACAAATAAATCCAATAACATTGTTATGAATAATAATAAAACCTGTGACTTGCATCCCATGGTTTTCTTCCATCGGAATGCTCCAGGTTATTATGTTTATAAGAAAATTATAGGAGTTCAAGCCTTTATGTCTCTCTGGTTATGATACAACATATAAAATGGGTGGGCTTCCGACATTTGTGCACTGCAGACAGTGGGAAAAGCTTTCACGTTCTCTTCCAGTGTACAGGGTACATTAGCCAAGCATTTCACATCTTCAAAATAAAAAAAGCAGGGGGGATTTCAGGTTCTCTTGGTTAGTAAAAAACGTATTCAAACACACCTCAGTAAGAATTTACTCTGTATTGTCAATATTCTGTCATGTTCATTGGTGTAACGCCTTACTGATGTTTGTTTTGTTAGCAGAGTGCATTGATACATTTATCTAGTACTCAAGGACCTATTGAAGTTTATCTGTGCCCGGAGGAAAACGATGCCCTCAGTCCGATGAAAACCTATAGTCAGGACCACAACGGAAATATTTCCAAAACCTTTTCCAAAGGTAAAATTATTTCTTGGTAATACTAATGGCCTTCCTTCATGTTTTCGTTCAAGATTTCATTTTGAACTTCGGATATCCAGCACTTCTTTTTTCGGCTTTATTTTTCTAAGAAGGGAAAAGCTATGGCATCCATTTTCCACCGTGTCCTTCTGGTTTATATAGCGGGAAATATGTTTTCTTTGGCACCAGTTGTTTAAAATAAGTTTCATATTTGCATATCATATGGAACTATGTAACATAAGTTTATGCAATATTGAAGAAACAAACAATTTTCTTCCTTTTGCTTTTTAAAATAGGACAGTAGCAGCAAAGCTTCGTCTCAACACAAGATGCAGAAATCTCTGTGTATTGGTATATGCAGCCACAGTGTCACTGATGACATCTGTTGAATTCACTTTGACTATGAATTCCATGGAAAAATGGGCATCTCTCACTATGCTTATTTTTTTCCCAGTAGTTGTTTAAACCTTGTAAAATAATTTTTTAGTAGAAAAGTCAGTAGTGATAGCAACATGAGTATTTTTGAGAAGCCCTTTGTAACAGATCAGAAACAAGCTAGAAATTATATGGAGGCCATTTTTTCTTGAAATGATGCTTTATGAAAAACCCTTTATGCAGCGATTACTTTGTTTCATCTGTGTCTAGTATTTCTAATGAGATAAAATGTGTCCTCTTTATTTTGTCCCTCCCTCCTCTTACAGAAGTGGCTTCTGCTAACTCAGGACAAGGTGACTGCTCAGTAAATATGGCAACAATCTCTCCACTGGCTTCTCCAGCCAACCTTCTCCAGCAGACAGAGGACCAAATTCCCTCAAACTTTGAAGGACCATTTGTGAATTTGCTGCCTCCTCTGCTTCAGGAAGATTATTTGCTGAGTCTTGGGGATGAAGAAGGCATCAGTGACCTCTTTGATGCTTACGATTTAGAGAAACTTCCTTCATTGGTGGATGAATTTATATACAGCTGATTCTCTTAAACACTGTCCATATCTAAATCATGTTTTTAATGGAATCAAAAAACCTGCCGTCATTGAATTGTCCCCTACTTACTATAAAATAGCATTATTAAATAACCTAGGCTCTCGAACAGTGCTGATATTTTAAATAAATACTCCCTAAAATACCATAAACAAGAAGTGAAGGCTTTTACAGCAAGGCCTTCTCCTTGACCCTGAGCTCCGGCGCCTTGTAAGTCCGCAAGTGCAAGCAGGTGACCATAAAGGTTTTGTCTTCACACTCCCCCAGTCTCTGCTTCCCGTGACCAGTGGGCTTTTACGGAGAAGGGCTCAATGAACTGGTTTAGTCCTAAATAACAATTTTATAATAGTATTTCAGGCCGTGCCTTCTGCCGAGAATGCATGTCTTTTGGGTGTCACAACATGGGTTCTACCTGCGGTGAACATAAATATGAAGTAATGCAAAAGGGTGAAATGGGGTTCTTCAGCTACTTGTGGGAATGTTTAAATTGCTGTCATAATGCTCATTTTGAGCTGTGTATATGTCTCATTATGAGGTCAAATACTTAGGTCCTTAAAAGCTTTTAATAAAAAAAAAAATACACTGTAAATGTAGTGTATATTGCAAATATTGAAAAGTATGAAGTTCTGCCACTTCTCATAGTAATTGCAGATTTTTAAAAATGCTTGTGTGTGCGCGTGTGTGTGAAAGTAGTTTTTTGTTGGTTGTTTTTTTAAACTAGAACGAAGATGCACAGTTCAATTTTACTGCCCCCGATGTGCATTAGAACTGGTACATAAATTTTTGTGGTACTAAGTGGGGCTTTGTGTTAAGTGCCTACTAGAGATGCACTGTGGGTTTTTCCCTCTATGGAAAACACTTATGCCAAGCTTCGTTTGTTCAATATATCATATTTATCTCAGTGGGTTAGCTTCCTCTGCTTACAGCTTTTTATAATTCTCTTCGCCAGCAAAATGGAACTAATTTTTTTCCAAAGTACATAACTGTAAGTACCACATCAAATGAATTGCATTTATTTTTTGAAGATCTTTGGTAGTATAGTATAGTACCAATATTTATTTTTTGAACGTGAGAGGAATTCTAAGAAGTCTTAAATAATTTTTTTTTTTTTAAGTGTAAAATATGTTGCCATGTTCTGGGCTAAATTAATGTAATGTTGATTAGATGACGCCCATATAATCCTTTTGTTTGCATTACTGTTGTACTTATCTGACATACTCAGAAAATTAGTACTATTTGTACTGTAGTAGAATATTACGTATGCAGGTTTTCTGGTACCATTGAGTTGCTGCTATGAAAGCTCACACACGAAAAGGCAAGAAGTCACAGTACTAATAAGAACACTGTATGACTGTGTGAGTTTTGGAATATAACATGTATAAAGGGCAACACATAAAGAACTGTTAAACAGTGTTAAGTGTGTGTTTATATGTACAAATGTGTGCATAGATCATTCAGCAGTTGTATTTAAGTTGATATATGTTCTCAACTCACACTTTAGTTATCTAGCAGTTTTGTACAATAGAATTAATTTGTAAACACTGCCAGAATATTTTCTAGCTGGTTTGTAATTTTTTAAGAGTTTTTTTAGATGTGGATCTGTAAATAAAATTGTAGTATTTAAAGTTTTTGTCTTGTGGAAGAGGAAAGTAAAAGTTGTGTGAGCATGAAGATTTGCGAGACAAAAGGGCACTTTTGCGGGGGAAGAGAAAATGAAGACTAACGCAGACCATCTTTTTTTGTACAAATTAAACACTTATCCCAATGTGCGTGGGCAAAATACTAATCTAATTTAGCTTTGCATTGTATGCTAGTTTAAAAAAAAAACCCTCTGTAAAATACTGTAAAAAAAACAAAAACAACAAAAAAAGCTTTTATGGTGAGTTTTGTAAATAGATTTATTAAAGGATGACCTGTTCTCTAGCTGTGATCTTACCACTTCAAATGGATGTAATTTGAATAAATTTTGTATGGTAATGAATCAATAAAAAGGATTTTTTAAAGAGTTTAGATTTGTATACAGCTTTTTAAATTCTTCTTACTCTTGGTGCCTACCATGCTGCTTCTTGGAACCTAGCTGTTACTATTTTCATTATTAGTGCTCACACTCACTTGACACCAGATAAGTTTCAATCCCACTTTTTTATTATGCTAACAATAAGTTCAGTGGTTTTTCTTTTAAGCCAGAGTGAAACAAGAATAAGAGAGACACACATAAAGAGACATAGTTGGAGATCCAGAGGTTGGGATAACACAGGTTTATTTTTATTTTTTCTCCCCTGTATGAATTATGAACATGGAAATTCGTCTATTCTAGGATTAAAGGACATGAACGCAATTCTTGACCTGTTTAACCTTTCTACTGATAATTCTCCAAAAGTCTCCCAATAGCTTTGAAAAGAAGTTCTGCTTACTTGAGTCATCTCTAACTGCCTCTTGAACCAGCTATGCATTTACAAACTTGTACTCCCTTTCTGGTTTTGGTGCTGCGCCTTTCTAGATGCACGGCAATCAATTACTAAAAAAAAACCTATCAGGATAATACAAGCACAGTAATACAGTTGTTTGCTTAAATGTTATACTTCTGAGCAAGTGATAGGTGTCTTGTGATCTTCCCTGCACACAGGAAGACAACTATTTTATCTGTTTATGCACCTAACTTCTGCACACAGCAGTACTGAAAGGAAGATTACAGAAAAGATCCTCTGTTCTTCAATATTCCCAATAAATAATAAAGGAGGGCTAGAGGACTGTGTTCTCTGATCTCCCTTTGAAGCAGAGATGACAATAAATGTCCTCTTTCTGTCTCCTATCTGTCATAGCCTCCTGGCCTGTTCTCAGTTTCTCTCTTCTACGGCTGCCATAAGCACTTTTACATTCGCCCCTAGAATCTGCTACTGATTGGCAGGTTTCATGTCATTTTCTGTCCTCTTCCTTCTGCTTTCTGTATCTGCTTTGTAAACTTTGGGTGTGCTGCGTTGTAGGAGGAAAATACCCAGTCAGTTAAAATACTTAATTCTGCTCCCCTGAGCTAGTACAGTGTGGTTCAGCATTATTCAGCATACAAATACTAGTTTCAGGGAGGTTTTATTGGGGCCCATATGTGCTGCCTTCCTTGGCTGCCAGCAGATGGAAAAGGATTCTGAGAAATCTGTCAAAACTGGCCTGAGCGACAAGCAACTACATGCTCCTTTACTTATGGGAACTGAAAAACAGGGGGGTTCCTGCCCTTCAACCTACAGTGAGAACTCGTCCACTTACAAATGACAGACACCATCACTTTCCATTCTTTTTGACTTACATCTGAAAGAGTAAACTACATCACTAGCATGATGGACATTTTTGTTGTAGAAAGAAATTATGAAAGATATGTAAGTTACTTTTTGTAGCATGAGATATTGCTACATGTTTATAAGCACCAAATTTAGTAGTATATGCCTTTTTTTTCTGTAACACAGTTAATGCATAATGCCATTGGTGCTCCAATGCCAACAATTCTCAAGATCAAGTGAACAAAAAGCGTGTAGAGCAAAATCAATGGAGTGATATTAACAAAAGCATAAACAAATAGAATTCATCTCCCCATTTTACTTTTCTTGCTGAAGCAAGATCTGCCTGCATATTACCCTACAGCTAAGTAAAGACCAGCAGAACGCTTTGCCTTTATTAATTTGGGAGTTTCTATATCAACTTTTTCCTCTCTAAAACTTGACAGGGAGAAAGTGTCACATCTAACATAGATATCTATCTGTATTTTCCAACTACCTACTCCTACAAAACCTTTAATGACTTAACATGGTGACCCAGCCTGAGACTGGTGTCTTTGAGCACTCCTGAAGTACAGTATGCAGGCAACTTAAAAAGGATGTATTCTAAAGCTGTTCTTTGGACATTCAAGGAACTGGGACGTGTATATTGCCAGTCTATAAAAGGCTGGTAGTGCGAGTTGTACTGCCAGCCACTATCTCTTAAAACGCAGTTTTCCCAGGTAGGTATAGATAAGCTGTCTTCCTGCAGTCAGGAGGTGGTAGGGAATCATCTGCTTCCTTTGCTACATGCTGCACTACCAGTAGTCTGAGTGCAGCTTCGTTTGTTATTACGAATATGCTACAAAGCTATTTAGATTTATGAGCTCCAAAAGCACTGAAAGGGTGCCTTCTGTGGTGTGGCTACATCCTAGAACTGAACAGGACTGTGCTGGCACAAGGGCTGCTTGATACTATGAATTCTTGGCAGTGGGACAAAGTAAGGACTCTGCCGGATCATGCTGAAACTGATCAGCGTGGCCTATTTATGTCATCAGGTATGGGACTCATGGGTTATTCCTGCCTGGGAGCTACTCTTGGAGCTCACCGCCTCCCCTTAGCAAGTAGTGGTTTATCAATCATGGCCATCTGGAGATTTTTGGATATGTCTAGCCGGCTAGCTGTGCTTCGCTTTTTTAGTCAACCATAAACCAGCACTGATGTCTGCCCAGTTTTTTTTAACCAGAGAGGTAACACTTGGCTAGTCAAGATAACTGTGGTGTAGTGCAGTGCAAGTGCTCTCAGAACAGAGAAGTTTAATTCAAGGACTGCATGTGAAATACTTAGAAAACAGAATTCGGGAAACTGAAAAGAAAAGGGAAGAGAATCACTAAACTTATCAGGAAGCAGTTAGAATACTGATTGGTAATATATATGTCATTACTTACACACTAAGCACTACTGAAGGAAGATGTCTAAAACAGATTAATGTGACTACTGATTTTAAGATGTTTTCCTCCATTTTCTTCTGGGATAAAAATGCTGCAAAAAAAATGGATTATGCACCACTCACTGTCCCACTGAGAGTATCTCTGAAAAGTACTTGTGTGCTTAAACAAAGACAAATCACAAAGGCAAACGTATCTTAAGCTGTAACAGTGATTCTATCATGAGGCCAGAGTGATATTAATAGTGCTTAGTCCTGCCTAGAATAATTTGTTCTTTAAGACCGATCTAAATGAAGTGCTTGTTTCTTTCTGTCCCAATTTTCCTCTTCAAATCTCTCCTGTTACTTTGTTCTCATTGTTATCCTTTTTTTTGCCAGTGAACACTGTCAGATAAGTGTGACATAAAATAAGCACCAGTTTTTAAGAAACAGGAGAGGGAGGGGAAGCGATATTCATAGGTAGAAGTTACCAGGTTTTATCTGCTAGCAGACCAATAGGCCTATTACAGAATACACTCAGGGCTTTCATTCGCTTTCCCTCCAGTTCAAGGGAGACTATAATCTGCTATCTGGAGAATAAAATAAGGATTCCAAAGGCTCCTTCTAAAGAGAGTAACTTAATGGTTGAAATCCAATTACAAGACATGGTGAATTTTATATTACAAAGCAGGCTGCCCCAAAATAAAAAAAAAATATTTTAAAGATGCAATATAAATAACCTTTTTAGGTTAGTTGTGTATATTAAAAACAATGCAATAATATTATGCTCACCCTCTATAACACTTTGATCAACAAGGAAACTATACACTTAATCTGTCTGCTTAGAGCCCTAGCTTTAGCCATCCAAGTTTAAACACCCAGACTAATGTCTAAATCTTAATCTGAAAAGTTGGTACTAGCCCTCCATCGGAGGAAAAGCAATGCCAGAAACTTCAGTCATCTAATATTAAATATTTTGACCAATGACTTCCAGAGTAAACAGAAAAGTTGCTACTAGCATTTTGAGGAAATTACTGATTAAAAAAAAAAAAGTGTTGTGGCCACAACAGGAATAAATAGCTCGTCATTTGTTTCAGATACATATGAATCCAACTGTTTTAACCGGACACATATTCCTGGACTTAATTTTCAATTAAAATAAAGGTGAGTCTCCAGGCATCTGGGGAAACTTGAGCAGAGGACATGTGGCCTTGGTGCTCAGCAGGCTCCCCCGCACTGGTCACAGCCACTGATGGAGGAAATCCCACTTTCAACTCAACGAATTCACCTTCAGTCTCACAATATCTGATGTTTCCAGTACAACGCCAGCACCAGCCTGGCAACTCGAAGCCGTTGCGGATCCCAGCTCCTTACAGCCACGGCCTCAAAAAGCGACCCGAGGGCTCAGGGGCAAAGCAGCAGGGCTCTAATGGGCAGCCTCTTATTGCTGAGGGCGGGGAGCCCGCAGCCGTTTTCAACCGCCGCCGTCCGAAGAGAAGGTGCCGGGCGACCTCCCGCCCGCTGCTCTGGGCCCCGCGGCCGGCAGCGGGGGCCCTCCCCCGCAAAACCCGAGAGCCGGCCCCTAACGGCTTCCAGGGGACGAAGGCAGGGTCGCCCCATTTTTTTTTCCCGAAGCGGTGGAAGCGACGCCGCTCCCCGTTTCTCTCCCACTTCCCCACTGAGGGCCGGGACGGCCTAGCGCGCGAGGAGCCGTTAGGGGCTCCAACGGCCCTAACGGCCGCCGCCCCCAGCTCCGGACAGGCCTCAGCTCTGCTCTTCCCCCCACGTACGGCAGTCCACCGGAGAAAGGAGGAGGAGGAGGAGGAGGAGGAGGAGGGAGGGCCAGCCAGCCATGGCTCTCGAGCGTCCCGGCGCTCTCGCGGCGGGACCCGTCAGGTCCGGACCGCCCCGCTGCCACCGCTCCGCTCCGCTCCGCCCCGGCTCTGGCGGGGCTGCGCCGCTGAGCCCCGTGGAGGAGTTTGGCCGCTGCCGGCCGCCGTCGCGGCGCTGTTGCGCGCGCGGTGGGGCTTGGGGCGGGGCGAGGCGGGCGTGATGGCGGAGCCCAGCAGAGGTGGCGGTGAGTGACGGGGCTC
The DNA here is from genome assembly GCF_964199755.1 of Larus michahellis. NCBI lineage: Eukaryota > Metazoa > Chordata > Aves > Charadriiformes > Laridae > Larus > Larus michahellis. Next base: position 70,690,424 of record NC_133897.1, on the reverse strand, counting down.
GCCGGTGAGCCCTCCTCCCCCTTTCCCGCTGGTTATGGTGATAACGGCCGAGTCATCTCCCTCTCCCCAGCTCGGCTCTGCCGGTGTCCCGCCTCCGCGACGCTCCCGTCCCCTGCGGGGCCTCCCCTGGGCTCAGCGTTAAAGGCGGGGGAGGGGGATGGCCCCTCTGGCGGGAGCCTCCAGAGGTTTTGGCGGCTGGATTGCCATCAACCCCTGTGCCCTCAGCGGGATGGGAGCCCGGTGTGGGCGAGGGGGCCGAGCCGCAGCCGGGCTCCGGGGCCTCTTTGCTGCAGGCCGGGTCAGGCCGGCGGCCCGGTTGCCGCTTGCCCGCGGGCACGGAAAAAGGTTGCCCTGGGAGCTCTGAAGTGGGCCGCGGTGGGTCGGTCTTATTTTATATTAACGCTAATTTTCTTCTGCTCTGTGCAAGCCTGGGGATAAAAGGCCGGGGCTTTACCGGAGACACCTGTTGGTAAATGGAGGAAAGAGCAGTCCGCTTCCACCTGGATGGAAGTTTTCTCTGTGGAAAGAAGTACTTTGTTGGTATATGTAAGAAGATCAAGGAGGGATGACTGAAATAGACCAGGGTCGAGGGAAGTTCTGTTTGTGTCAAGACACTAAAAACGCTTTTATGGGCTTTTATTTATTAACATTCATTTTTTAAAAGAGAAATGTAAATTCTGTAGATACAACTTCACAGTATAAGAAGAACACATTAGCTTCTAGTTTTATTATCGCCTCTTGTTTCAGTCAATCTGTCAGAGTAACTGCAGAAATCTATATTTATTTGCTTGTGAAGAAGAGATCTCATGCTTGCATATGGAACCAGTGCAGATGTCAAATAATCTGTTCTAAAAAAGACTTGACAAGTGTTTGTAATAATAATAATAAAAAAATACTGTCTTTAGCTAAAATTTACTGTTAATCACACTCTTGAAGGAAATTAAACTTATGAAATTGTATTCTCCTTGTCAGTCAGTCTTTTTCCTGTTTTTCATTCACAATTTTAAACTCGTAATTGAAGATAGAAATCTGGAGGAGGAGAAGACTGAAATAATTTAAATACAGAGTCTTTTTTTGTCAAAGTCTAATGTAAAAGAAGGACAAAAAGATACTTCTGCTTAGGGAAGGACAGGGAAAGTGTGGCTACTGTTCCACCCTGTCAGCCAGTCAGCACGTGTAACTAGTCTTAACGAGGTCAAACTGAGCAAGAAACAGATTTCCGCAGATGAAAGATGAATGCTTGTTGGACAATAACATGAACTCATGGTTTTCTGTCTTTTAGTTATGCTTGTTCATGCTATATCTTTTTTTTTCTTTTTTCCCCAGGATTATTATCCAAGAGGATTTAGACCAAGCTTAAAAAGGTATGAACTTTATTTGGCTGTATTCTTTCTTTTGTGGGCCACTGAAATAAACTAAGCTTATTTGGTTTGCCAGCTGCTCCATTATGTCAGATATTTTTCTGGAAGGGAGAAAAAACAAGTCAAAACCTTTTTTTTCCTTCCCTGTATTGAGTTGATAACTTCAGCTATTTATACATACTGTTAGTGGTATAAAGTATTGTAAGGTATGTAACTTCCCTACCAATATTTTTTTATTGCTAGACTTTTCACAGCTTTTTATTTTTGTTGATCCTCTGCTGCATTTTTTTATAGATCCTGGGATTTTTGAGCTAGAAGAATGCTAAATGCTTAAGCATTTTTGTCAAGTGCATCTTTTCTGTGACATCATTTGTATTCCTTTTTAAGTTAAATGCAGATGTGTAATTGTTCAGGTTATATTAAGTTTTATTTCAAAGACTATTTTGCAAGATTGACTGAAGCACTCATACTGGGAAAATGCACAGGTGTTTAACTTCTTATGTTCTTGAATAATTCAACTGCAACATCTGAAAGTATTTTGTACGCCAGTAGCCTGAATTTTCTGTTCCTGAAATCTGGTTTTAAAGAAATTAAAGCCTAGTTTGTTTTGTTCTTCACTGGGAGTTAGGAACATTTTGTATTTTCCCTGTAAACTCTGTGAAATGCCCTTATGTGATTGCCTTAGTAAACTGTTGAGACATATATAAACCCAAATTTCCAATGGTAAATCAGACTTTATTCTGATTAAGGATTACACGCAGCACGGTGTGAGGTGTGTAATTAATGGTATTCCTTTTGCTTTATAGGCTCCTTTAGCAAATAATCTTGAGATCTGCTGGGAGATATATATTTACTTTCTTGTGGAAAATATAACTAGCTTTTAATGATCTTCTAATATATTATTTAAGCCAAATGATACTCTAGCTATTTTGTGTTAGCTAGGTACAGTTGTTTAACATCGTGTACCTGAGGACAGGAATTCTTACTTTGCTGTCTGATGAATGAAGTAATTCAAATGAAAAGCCTGTAGGATCAGGAATTCTAGGAATAGTTTGATTTGTTTTCAAAAGAACTATGAAGACATATTGTACTACTGTGCACCTGTTTTCAACACACAAATAAAAGAGCTAGAACAGCCTCTGAAGCAGGCACTTGAATGCTGTATCTTTCATTCTTCTTCTGTGATGTGAGTGGAAGCATATCTATCACATAACATGAACTCATTATTTCATTATGATGCCTGACATGATTAAGAACACTTGGATCTTGGATATGTCACGTCAGAGGTGCTGCAGGGTTTTTGAATTAGAAGATGACAAGGTACAGATTATTAAAAAAACACCACAAAACTATCGTTTGTGTCTTTCTCCCTGCCTGTGTTTGAGGGATCTTGGGGGAAGAGGGCATCAGGAAATATCTCTGGATAGTTGATTGTTTTTCTGTGCTCAATATCCCTCAGATGTATGATATGTTGCAGGTATATGTAGAAATATATCTGACTTTATGAGAACATACGCAGTAGATACTAGGCCTTGCTTTTGTATTCAAATGCTTGCTCATACCAGTCTTCTCTAAGGCTTCTTGAAGATGCCTGCTGCCTGTGATTCAGTGCTTGAAGATATTGAAGATATTGTGTCAGCAGAAGATTTGAAACCACATGATCGGCAGTTTGTAAGAAAGAATGTTTTTCCAAAAGTGCGAAAACGCAATTCACAAAAAAATACTCAGACAGATGATGATCCCCCAAGTGACAGGTAAATTCTTCCATCAGTCCTATCTTGTTGCTTTTCTCATATCTTGTGTGCACTGTCAGCTTCTAAAAATAAGGTCAAAGTTCTTATTATCTTGTAATGTAAAATCTGAGTACAAGATAAAAATTAGTAAAATAGTGTTTATAAAATTTAGTGATAATGAGTAATAAATCCTAAGCAAATTTCTTGTCCTAGACACGTTTGCTGTAGAAATAAGTTATGACTGAGATATTGATTAATGGAGTAATCAGACTGGAAAAATGGTTTCTGTTACGTAAGCTTTTGTGTGTAAAACATTTTTGAAAAATTGTCTGCTTCACCTTAATTACTTACACAGAAGCTGAGCTCTTCAAAATGCAGTCCTAGAGGCATTTTGGCATCTGGAACAAGAAATATAAACGAAATCCTGAAAATCAAAAAAGGGTTGAAGTTGGAAGGGATGTCTGGAGGTCATCTTGTCCAAACCCCTGCTCAAGGAGGGCCACCGAGAACCAGTTGGCCAGGACTGTGCCTAGTTTTTTAATTTCTCCTCCCTGGGTAACCTGTGCCGGCCACACAGTGAAAATGTGTTTCCTGATGTTCAGAAGGAACCTCCACTGTTTTATTTTGTGCCCATTGCCTCTGGTCCTGTCACTGGGCACTGCTGAAAAGAGCCTGGCTCTGTCCTCTTTGCCCCCTCCCTTCAGGTATTTATACACATTGATGAGATCCCCCTGAGCCTTCTCTTCCCCAGGCTGAACAGCTCTCTCAGCCTCTCCTCTTATGCGAAGAGATGCTCTAGTCTTTTAATAATCTACATGCCCTTTGAACTCCCTCCAGTATGTCTGTATCTCTCTTGTGGGTATGTGCTATCAGGGCACAGGGACTTACATATGTCTGGTTTACTGAAGTATCCCCTGACCCGATGCTCTTCCACGAGGGGTATGTCTTCCTTGCTTCAGTTTTTCCACCTGGTTTCTGGAACTTGGGATTTCAAAGGCTGTACTTTTTGTATGTACATCCTGCAAGTGATATAGTGAAACTTCTTTTAAACTTACTGTTTTATTTCAGTGGAAATAGTATGCAATAATTACAGAATGTATATAGCATAAGAACAGAATGAATTTTCTCCTTCAGTGAAACTGATTAAAGTATAGGTAACTCAGTTACTGATTCTAGTTTCTACTGCAGTTCAGAGATCTGGATTTTGTTTTGGTGTCACACTAGCACTTCATTCTCCCGAGTATTCAGGTACTATAAAGATAGATACAAGCTGTATTTTAGTGGTTTTGACCCAAGAAAGCACATTGAATGTATGTTGCTTAGACAGTAGGAAGTCTAAATACATTGTAACCATGCAACACGTGTTGCACGTGTCTACTTAATGACCATTAATCTTCCATTAACAGATTTCTATTTCTAGCTAGGGGAAGTATCTTTTAAAAAAAGAAGTGTGGGAGGAGAAAAAATACATGGACGGGCAAGGGATTGTGTTCTAGGATGTGTGTCATTCTTGTACTTTACTTTAGCTCATTGGCACAATTATCCCTGGAGTTTCAGTGAGACCTTCTTGCAGAATTTTTTTGTTGGTTCTTAAACCATTGTATGTGCTAGCTCCATGGTGCAGTATCTCCCATGCTGCGTCTATAGCCCAGAAAGGTTGGAATATGAGCTTTCAGATTTTAATGTGGCTGGTGGCAGGCTTAAGTTAAGGATTAATAAAGACTTATATGGAGGGAACTACAATGAAGGGGTGTAATAATATCAAAAGGTTGCAGTTTAGCTCTGTTTGCTGGTGGCCTAATTTCAGTGCAGTCACTTGGAGGTCATTTGTTAATGGTACAATTCTCAGAAAGTTAGTTTGTATACTGAAGTTTGTGAACCTCTGTGTAGCAAATCTCCTCTTAGCCTACCACTCTTCTCCATTATCCACCATTATCCTACAGTTCCTTCTTCATTCTAAAACTCTTTTCTTGCCACTTGTGGTGGACTGGCCATGGCCAACAGCTGAGCAGCCACCCGGCCACTTGCTCAACCCTCCTCCAAGTAGGTTGCGGGAGAGAATTGGAAGAGCAAAAGTAAGAAAACTTGTGGGTTCGGATAAAGACAGTTTAAGTGAAGGAAAGAGGAGGGGAAAAACCCAAAGGATGCAAAAGCAATCACTTACCACCTCCCATGTGCAGACTGGTGCTCAACCCAGTCTCAGAACAATGGCTGCTTTGGAAGGACCAAACCCCCAGTTTTTATTGCTGAGCATGATGCCATCTGGTATGGATTATCCCCGTGGTCGATTTGGGTCAACTATCCTGGCTCTGTTCCCTCCCAACCTGTTGTCCACCCCCAGCCTACTTGTGGCAGTGTAGAGCATAGTGGGAAACAGAAGGTTTTGGTGCTGTGCAAGCACTGTTCAGCCATAGCTGTAACAAAGGTGTGTTATCAACACTGTTATAGTCGCAAATACAAAACACAGCATCGTGCAGGTTTCTGTGGAGAAAGTTAACTCCATGCCAGCCAGACCTAATACTCACTACACTAAAATCACATAACCATGATGTTCTTCCCCAGCTGTTTTGGAGTTGTTACTGTTTGTGTTGCTTGTTTTATATTTGGAGAATTACAATTAATTGAATCTGTTCAATGGGCTTAAAGAGGAAGCTTGTTCATCTTTTAACTTGCCTTTTTCATTCATTGTTTACTTAACAGCATTATTCCTGGTGCTCAGAAAATCTGGATTCGTACATGGGGATGTTCTCACAATAATTCTGATGGTGAATATATGGCTGGACAACTGGCTGCATATGGGTACAAAATTACAGGTAACAATATCAGACAAGTCACATAATTCAGATTTTTTGGGTGAATGTTCAGAGCTGCCAAGCTGTCATCAAATGTTTTAAATCTTAATTACCCTTTTTCAAATCCGCCTTTCATCTGTTTCTAGTTTGAAGGTGAGGAGGTAAAGTGTTTTCCTGGGATTAAGCAGAACGATTACAAGAGGAGTGCTTTGAGAATGGCTAGGTTTTCCTGACAGGGCAGCTATCTAATAGGTGTCATACAGTGCCTTTTGTGGGTGCTTTGCTTGCTAAAGTTAATTGAAAAGTTTTCATAAGAGTAGAAGGGAAAGATTTTAATTCTTGGCCAGAATCTAGCTGGTTGTCTGATTGCAAGTGGTGGAACCCAAGTGAGAGAGAGGAAGGATGTATGGTGTTGCTTAGTGACGTTTGTGTGTTTACCGGTGCAGCAGAGTTGAACTAAAAGGGAACGATCCTTTGTTTTGGGAGGGACGATCAGTGTTGATGGAGGTGGGATGGTACAGGATTGTATTTTGTACACTTGAAAAAGCTGAAAATACTATTTCTCCTTTTCTTCAAGTACTTTAAAATACTCCCTGTCATCTTGTTCCACCCCTCCCTACTCCCCAACCCTAAACAATATACCTGAACCTGTGGTTGCGCTGGCCGCGTTTAATCTCCTTAACGCAAAACGTGTTGAAAGAAAAGCTGTAGAAAGCTGAAAACATACATTGATGTCATATTTCAATGGAGAATTATTTGAATACTTTTGTGTTTTGACTATGACTAGTGAAAAATTTAAATTTTATTCATTAATTCAAGTTTTGGTCTGTCTTGCATTTAAACTTGCATCCTGCTTGTACTGAAAGACTGCAAAGCTGTCTTTCCTGAGCCATTTTGCTAGAAATATTTTATTCCTGATTTTACAAAATGCTTGTTTCTTTTCTTGAACATCTGATGATACTGTTAACCAGTTACATCTCATTTTCCTCCTTTGCAGTTGATTTTTCTGTATTTTTTTAAGTGGAAGCTAGGTACTGAATTTTTCAAGTGCTGAACTATTTTAGGGAACCCAGGTGATTCTTTAATTAGAAGTTCAGCTTTGGAGTAGGTAAGCTCTTTTAGCAGACAAGTGGAGTGATGGTCCACAGAACCTTATTTGTGACAGCTGTTTGTGTCATTCTACAAGTGAGTTCTGAGTTTTGCTTTGTTATGGCTTTCTTAAATTTAATGTCTCTTTACCTTAATTTCTCTCATGCATAGTAGCCAGAAGCTACATCTTGCTGGTCAAGGTTTGGATGGCTGTTCTGTGCTTTTGGAATTTTATTGGGAGAAACGTAGGAAAGACGGAATGCAGCAAATGAAGGAACTACCTAAAATTTTTGATACCTTCTTGCCATGATTTAACTCCATCTGGCAACTAGGACCATGCAGCTGTTCATTCATCCCCCCCATTCCTCTGGTAGGGTAGGGAGAAGAGGGAGAAAAAGGAAGGATTAAAAAAACCCTCTTGGGTTGAGATAAAAGCAGTTTAATAGAACAGTAATGGAAGAGGGGAAAAAAAAAGCGGTTAAAAAAAAAATAATGTGCAAAATAAAGTGATGTAATACAATTGCTCTCACCACCTAATAATCAATTGCCCAGCCCTTCCTAGGCAGTGATTGCAGATTCCTGCCCCCTGGCCAGCCACCATTTATATACTGAGCATGACATCTATGGTGTGGATTATTCCTTTGGCCAGCTTCTCCTGTCTGTGCTCCCCCTCAGCTTCTATGGGAGACTGAAAAAGTCCTTGGCTTAACATAAGCATTACTTGGCAACAACTAAAACAATGTATGTTATCAACATTATTCTCATACTAAATCCAGAACACAGCAGCTACTAGGAAGAAAATTAACTCTATCCCAGTTGAAACCAGGACACTTCTCTTTCTAAAAAGTGTTCATAACTTTAGAATAGAAGTAAATCTACATCTAGAATCTGAAACTGAGGACTAAAAACTGTATAAAAGTTGCAGTAGCTGGGGCAGAAATACCTGCAGAGTAATTTTGGTAACTGTATATGAAATTGCTAGTTTCTGGTCATTATTAATTGATGTCTTGATTTAATTTATTTGTATATTTGTATAAATATATATATTAAATCAATCAAATAAACAAACCCCCAATGCTGAGATGGTAGGCAGAAATTACCGAGTGTGGTTTCTTTTTTTGTGAAATTAGGTAACTTTGTAAGCTGATATATGTAAGGACCTCTGGAAATTTCATTTTTGTTCAACAGAACAAAAATATTGGCTACAAATTCTGGCTAAAGTAAATTTTTACAAATCCATTTGTTGAATGTTCTCCTTTATAGGCTGTTAATGAAGCTGGAACTGAGTGCAAGTATTGCAAGTATGGTAGCTGTGTGTGAGAATATGAGGTGGTGAAGAGGGCAATTGCCTTTTTGCCCAGTATAGTGATGCTTCTAGCGACAAGTGCGTATGAAAGTGCTCTATTACTGCTTGAATTACTGATAATGTTTCTCAGGGTTTCACACTGGGACTGATCCATTTAATCATAGAATCATAGAATCTTCATGGTTGGAAAGGACCTTTGAGATCATTGAGTCCAACTGAACAACCTACAATCTCTGCCACTAGAGCATGCATGTCTTTAATGTCTTTCATGGACTTAGAAGACAGGATGTAATGTACCTTCAGCAAGTTTGCAGACTGTGCTGAACTGGGGGAAGTGGTTGGTAGGCTGGAAACCAGTGCTGTGGTTCAGAGGGACCTTAAGAGACTAGAAAAAGGGAAACCATATGACATTTAGCAAAGGCAAATGCAAAATCCTACAGTTGGTGTAACCCCAGCTAGTGGTAAAGGTGGGGGTGGGCCGACTGACTAAAAAGCAGCTTTGCAGAAAATTATTTTGGGTTGGAGGTAGACACGAAGTTGAACATGAATCAGCAATGTGTTCTTGTAGCGAAAAATGCAAATTGCATCCTGGGCTGTGTTAGCAAGAGCGTAGCCAGCAGATCGGCAAAAGTGATCCTTTGGCTCTGTGTGGTACTTGTGAGACAATGTTTGTACTGCTGTGTCCAGTGATCCAACCTGGGCCCAGCTTTGGGCTCCCCAGGAAAAAGAGAGAGATTGCTGTAGTGGAGGGACACTGAGATAGTTAGCGAGCACATGATGTATGAGGAGGGTTTCTTCAGCCTTAAGAAGAGAAGGCATATGGAAGATCCTAGTTGCAGACAGCGGTACCGAGGAGGAAGGTGCAGGGAAAATGGAGTCACTCACTTGTCAAAGGTGTGCAGGGAGACAAAAGACAACAGAGTCTTGCTGTTGATAAAGTGGCAGTTAAGATCTTTAGCATTTAGTGCATAACTTATTGGTCATGCTGTTCATCTTTCTGTAGAGGAAATGCCAATATAGAAAGCTTCCCAACTCTTCTTGAGTCTCTCTCATCAATCCCTTTTTAAGGAAGCATGTTATTTTCTTTTTTTTAAAGTCAGTCATCCAGGAAGTTCAGATAGAATTTCAAGAAGGGACTTAATCTCTTTTTGTCCTATACAGCAAAGCAGTTACTCAGTAAGTGTTGCGTAGCATAATCCAAATTTCAAACATTTCTTGAAATTAAACTTAGTAGTGTTTACACTGTGCAAAAAATAATAAAAAACGTTTTGCAAGAGCTGGTTTATAAGTCAGTGCCTCTTTCTGTTGCTAGAATTTGTTAGTTTAATGTGAAACTGTTATAAACTTGAGGAAAATACAGAAATATTCACTAAGGTGAACGATTATCTGTTGTCACAGCATCTTTGACAGCTATTAAAGTGTTTGAGTTAGCAGGTTTCATACGTGTTCCTAAGCTTCTGAGTCAACAACACTTATTGAAGAGATGCTGGAACAAGGTTCTAGTTCTAGGAGATAAAATGTGACTTTTACTTGCAGTTCTTGCTCCATTATAAGGGAAATGGTCAAGCACTGTTTCTAGTGTCTTCTATCTAATTGCAAGTTTAAAAAAATTAGAAGGAAGAAAAGCAGCATCAGACAGACTTTTATTGTTAACTAGAAGTTGTAACAATGCAACCTGCTGTATAAGTTGACTTAGCTGAAACAGAACATGAATATAATGATGACTTATGATTCTAGAAATAATTCTTTATGACTTGTTTCAAGAATCTTATTCCAATACTATTCCTTATCCCTGTTTATTGCATGGATTCTTCCCTGTTCTTGATTTGAACTGCGTTCAGGTGATGCAGAAGTCTTTCTCCTCTCCTCCCCCCCACCCCTGCCCCCTGCATTTCATTTGTTTTGAAAATGTTCTTTCTGTACAAGTATCCTTTGTTGCTTACAGAGTGGCTTTATCCAAGGGTGAAAACTGAGGGCTGTGCTCCAGTTTTTCACAGCAAAGACTACTTCTGTCTGGGGAGGCAGCACAGTATGAATGGGCAATATACAGATACTGCAATAACAGCAATGTTCATTAAAAATCAGGAACTGCATCAGCTTAAAAAAAGGCAAAGGGAAACCAGCAGAAGAGCTGAACCTATTTGTGTATGTCCTTTTAGAATGTGAAGATGGAGACAGTATTCTGAACAAATCTTGCATGCTATCCTGTGAGAACACAAAGCTCCTTTGTTAGTCTGAGCTACACAGAAATGTGTGTCCCAGCTGCTATCAGCATAGGGCTGTACCACGGTCCTTGTTCGTGTTCTGAAAACAATATAGCTGATGGAGGCTTTACTGGTTCTAGAGCTGGTTTTGGTTTCTTGGTAGCGTGACTCGCCGTACAGTTTAGATATGCCTGCAGACCTACTAGAGTGCTCCCTCTGAGATACACCCTGAAGGAAGAAACTCTCATGGTACAAACAAGTAATTCCTACTGTGAAAAATAGGGAGTGGGTGAGCTATGAGCTCTGAAAATACTGTGAGCCAGATGTTTGGGAAGGGAATTCAGTTAGTGTGCCACTTAACGGCACCTTCTTTCTGAAAAATGGAACTGAGTATGTATAGTCAGACATAGAAGGAATTGACTTCAGAAGCAGGTAGTAGTACTAGCATTCATTGGCATCTGTAGGTTTCTGGTTCTGTGGAATGAACGGTTTTTGGCCCAGCCTTCTTGAATGCATTTTGATGGATCAAGCACTTAGGTATGCTTGTTTTTTTGTGATAATTGCTTTTGGCTTGAGGCTGTTCAGGAGCAAAGCATTCCCTCCTCTGTCATTGTAAAACATGCTGGGGGGGAAGATACTACTAATGACTTACAAATACCGGAAGAATGAACAGTAACTCTTCCTTTTATGAAGAGGAAGCAAAAACTAGTATTAACAAACATTCAGCAAAACTAAACCAGTAACAGCTTATCTGCACTACTTTTTTTTTTTCTTTTCTTTTTTTTTTTTTATTAGAAATAAATTCTAGCATGGAACCTTCTTCCTCTTGTAGTATTGGATTCGAGAAGCAAAAAGGGGTGGAATTGCTTTGTTGCTAATTCAGTGGGATTGGCCTTGGTTTAGCACATAGAATCCAGTTGTATTAAGACGTTCAACTTTACTTGAGCAGTTTTAGACTAGTCTTTGTTCAGGCATCTTTTTTACTATCTTGCCCAATTAGTCTGCAAATTTGTATGGAAAGATGCTGTATTTTTCATGGGTTCCGCCCTGTAGTTCTTGGAGAGCTCATTCCATTACTGTGATTATGGTATTTGTTGGTGAGATTTGTCAATTTCTATTGAAGCTGAATTTTTGTAGTCCATATTATACATCTTAAAACTCTGAAATTCGCTGTGCAGAGAACCTACATATTTCTCTAAAGCAAATCTCAAATAATATTTTGAAATACTGTTAGAGAAAATATCTGGGTTTTATTACCTCTTCTACTTGTTAATTTTCTAAACACTTGCCAGTTTTGTTTACCAGTGGATATAGCTGAGGTGTCCTTAAGACTGTCCATTTGCAGAAACAGTAAATTTGATTAGAAGAAGGAAAAAAGACAAGGAAGAACAAATGCTCGGATCTACCTAAGACCTCATGTTGAAAAGGAGACAGATGTAGAAGGAAACACGCTTAGTCTGCTGTTGAAAAAGCAGATGAAGTGCTACAAACTAATACAGGCTTCAGTGTTCAAAGGCATTGCCTCGTGTTTGCTGTGTTGCTTAAACCGTGCTTCCTTAGACTTTGTCCATTCCCATGCAGATACAGCAAAATGTGGTGAAGCGTCTGTTTTCTTCATCCAAGTGGAAAATAAAGAAAATGACTAAGATTGTATAGGTATTGACTCTTGGGTCCCGAATCACAATTCAGAATCTGGTACTTTAAGTGTTGTTTTAAAAGTACTTTTCTACAGCACAATAAAACTTTAATAATTCTAGATTTTGATTTATTTTGTTGTCCTAAAGTAGAGAACTCTTGAACAGGTTATTGTATTGTATACATCTATTAACATAAAATTAACTCTGCAACCTGCGTAGCGGTTGATGAAGTATTTTAACTAAAGTTTCTGCTGGTTTGTGGTGTATGCTTTTAGTTGCTCAGAATTAGCAGTTGGTCTTTCCATTTTTCTCTCTCCACCCTGCTGATAATACTTCTCTGTTGCTTCCTAAGTGTCATGTAAAACAAACAGTAGTGATTGCTGTGTAATCTTGGGGTGCTATGAACCATCCTCATTGTGAGATATTTTTAGTATTCTTTTTTTAAGCTTAAAAGACAAATCTTTATTATCTGCTCCTAAAGTGCTTGTTATTTAGTCTTACCAATCAGAGAATTCAAGCTTAGGCTTTGCTTTTAGATTTGACTTTTCAAATGATTGTGATTGCAGTGCCATTTTAGAGAAAAAGATACTTTACAACCCTATTTTTTTGGGGGGGAGATATCACAAAATAAACCAAACTGCTTTTCTGGTGATGAGAGATGTTTCTGTTTTGTGTGACAGCACTGCAGTCATGAAACTGTCATTCTCTGTGAAGCAGCTGGGCAATGGACAAAAGCGAACCAAGGTGGAAATCCTCTGGTGTTTTGTACCCTTGCTGAAGAATTTCCCCGTTGTCTATAATTCGTAGAGTCAGAATCCTGTATGATTTTTGCATTGTTTGATAACCTTACACACCTGCATGACTACTCCTTCATCAGCTTTTTCTTTTTTTCAGATTCAAGCTGGCTGATAATCTGGACATAAAAGCTTTTGGTAGTTGATACTGAGAGAGGCAGTGAAGTAACTTATTTCTGTACCTGTTGTTAAAGTGAGATAATTGTCTTAATAGTTCCAGTGATATGGTCTCCTGCTTGCATAAGGTCGGCCTTGCTTCTTGTCACAAGTTTGCTTTGTGTTTTGGTTCTGGTGCTCTGGCCTGAAAACTCTGCTCTGTCATGCACAGCTAGTATGTGAATACTTGGACGTGGTGTGGTGTTTGTTTTTTTTTTTTTAACATTTATTCTCCTTTCACTGCTGCTGAAATAATTGTTAGAGTTGGGCATATCAAGCACCATCTTCCAAGGAGCTATAAGTTCTCTTGTCATCTGCTTAGAATCTGAAACTCTTGTGGTGAGAAGGTTAAGAGGATGAGGAGAGAGGATGAAAAGGGACATAGAAGAAAAATGAAAGGAGATGTTCATAGGATGGAACAGATGGGATTGCATGAATGTAGATGATAAAGATTTCAGAGTTCTTTGGGAGGAGCACAGATATTCCTAGTTCAGCCTGAAGTGTCCAATAAAGCAATGAGTGGGATGATGGGTCTGGATATTGTTGGGGTGCTTTCTTGCAGTGTAGAGTTGATACAACATGCTGTGACTTATCTGCAGCAGCGCATGTTCCCCAGGTCCCTGTAAACTAATGTATAATTGTTGTTTTAGCAGCTGTGTATTACTCTGTTACTGCTCTTGTGTTCCCTGTAAAAACTTCCTAGCATGTGTATGGCTAGAGTTCTGTTACTTGCCACCTCTGACTTGTCATGTGTCTTGCACTGTGCTACCTCTTTGTGGTGAGTTTTTCCTACTTCAGCTTCCTCAGCATCAACTTCTTACTCCTGTTAGGCAACTTGCTGTTAAGTGGGGTATCTGGCTTTGAGGATGTTGTCTCGGTTACAAGATAGAACTACTCTAATACTCAAACTGGGAAGAGTTTTCCCAGTTTATAGGGGAACTAGAAAGAGCTAGTGTGTGTTTTTCCCCTCATAACAGCTTCCTGTATCGCTGCCATTAGAGCTTGATCTGACAAGTGTGTACAGTTTTCTTTATCCCACTTAAGATCACCTATTTTACAGTTCATCTAAATTGAATTGATTTCTTCTTTTTTCCACAGTCATGGAAGTGACAACTGAAAGTTGGGAGCAGGCCTGAGAGTCTAAATAAATCCTACATGTGCAGTGTCTTCAGGGACACTTGTAGAGAGCTTATGTAGGTAAATTTAAGCATGCATACATGCTTAGGGTTCATTCTAGTGGCAGAGCAATTGGCTGCCTGCTCAAGTGGTTGGGCAGTAGTGCTTAGTTCTGGCAATACTGGTATAATCCAGAAGAATGAGTTTGAAAAGCATTGGACCATGAAAAGTAAATTTCAACCTCTGGTAACGTGCATCCTCGTATCTGGAATGTGTCCCTGTAGTAGATGGTTAAGCAATAAGTAAATGAAGCATGAATAGCAGTGATGAAGTGAGTTCAACATAGACGTATGGGTGATGTAGAGCTTTGTAGAGTGCTCTACTGAGACATTAATTCTATGTGGTTCTTTGGTATAAGTAACAATTTATAGAAGATTTATAAAAGCTAGTGGGAGAACAGACCAAATTTTTATATCCTGAAGAGATTTTTGACCATGTAGTCTCAGAGGTAGGAGCGAGATCATCTTTTGATCAGACCATTTGTAGGAACACCTGAAAAAGACTTGGCCATTACCCTAGGTGACTGGGAACAGTGGAGGAGGGTTGATGTTTAGTGCAGGTTTTTGCTGTAATTTGTCTACAGTTTCATGTGCTAGGAAAGATGAAGCTTAGCTGTGAGTTCCTTGTTTTTGAGAAATTGCTGGTTAGGACAAAGTTCTCTAAACTTGAGATGGTCTTTGCTGTGCAACTTCGCATTAAGATGCTTTTAATGCATTTTGGGAATGCTTTTTTGACAGTTGTGGTGTGTCTGCCTGTGCATGTGTGAGCTGCTGTTGCTTTATATTACTACGGAGGCAAGGCAAGCCTGAGTGACTTAGTTTCTGGCCTGTTGCTGATAAGTATTTTGAATGTAGCACAATTAATCTTGAACTGTGATGTGTCTCCAAATACAGAGCATTAACCTATATTGTTATCCTTCTCTCAGGCCTGAGGGTATTTTAAGAGACGAGACTGCCATGTGATTATGGAGGCTGGCTGGAGACAGTAGAAATACACTACACAGATAACAGACACAAATTGGTTTGTGTGTTTTTCCTCATTGATAGGAGCAAATAAAGTACTTATTTCTCTTTTTTCTGTGCCTAACAGAGCTGAGTGTAATTTCTGTTTCCTTCTTCATGGCCAACTTGGGCTATGTTCATGTAAGCGTGTTAAGTGTTTCTGTCTCTCAGCTGTAAAAACAGGTCCTGTCACCGGGCAAAGAAGTCAAAATGGATGTAGATGGTTTTTATCTCTCCCAGAGTGCCATCCTATCCTTGGAGTATATCTGCTGCTACCTTAGTTTGTCTGTGCTTTTCATTTATGCCTCTTTCTTTTTTTTTTTTTTTTTTGGCAATGATACAGCGTTGTGTCTGCCCAGGGCTGGGTGACATGAGCAAGTTCAGACATCCCCTTCCGCTTTCTTTCTATCAAAATGTTTTACAGTTGTGAAGTAGAATAAAAAATAATAATCAGGATATGCTAATGTTTGAAGCAGTTTACACTTTTTCGGTTGAGGATGGTTTGAAATTCGTTTATGTTCAAACGGAAGTCAGGGCTGTGCGTTTAGGGGTGGAAGCCGAGAGGTGGCAGCATCGTCCCGGCAGAGAGGGCTGGGCCGGGCCGGGCCGCTCGCTGCCCCGGCAGCCACCGCCTGCGCGTCCCTCAGCGGGGCGGTTAACCGTGTCATTTCTGCTGAGCTGCGTTACTGCTTCGATGTGGGGATACCGCATTATCATTCAAATCTGAAGTGCAGTCGTATGCACTTAATTAAATCGGCTTTAATTATTTTCTGTCATTCTGATCTTATGTCCCTTTAGTTTGCAGCATTGCTGTTGTATATTAGGAGGCTCTGTGTTTTGTACTTCTATTTTGTCTCAGTTACTACTTTTTAGTTTGTTTGGTTTTGTGTTGGACCTATTAGTTCCCCTTCCAAGGAGTCTGTGTTATGGGTTTGGGATTCATAAAATATCGTAGTTGCTAAAATCACCTTTTTGAGAAACTGTTCCATTTGGGTGCCCCTTTCTGCTTCATGTTTGTTTGGTTTGGTAGGTTCATTTAATTTACATAAGGACTTCTGTTTGAAGCATTAATTGAGAATTTTGCTTATAATGGTCAACATGACCCCCTGCTTGTATTCATTAAGGGATGATTTTAATTTTTTGTTTTATTTTAATAATCTTACATACACTTAGGTGTGTATTATACTAAGACACTGAAGCTTCTAGGGACTGCTGAGCAAATGCTATCTGTTGAAATACATGACTACAGCATAAATAAAACCATGAGTTTAGCTAATAGTGTAAAGGCAAATGGTGTTCAACTTGGACATTAGTAATTAATTATGTTACACCTTATTAAGGCTAGCATTTCAAATAGGTGGCCACTACTCTCATCAGTGTAGTGCTATCCTAAGTTTCCCAAACTAGGTTTTTCATCTGTGTAAGCAAATTCTAAATAACCTATAGGATTTGATTTAATGTTTGTGTTGGTTTTTTTGAGGAAAAGTGCCACTTGGTGTGAATTAACATCCTCAGTTGAATGTGGGTGAGGCCTAGCTACATACTGAGCTTGTGAATTTTGTATGGTTAACTTAGGGATTATGAAAATATGTTTTTTTTTATTTGCCACTCATATGACTTTTCTTGAGCTTATCTTCAGGAACTTCAAGGTTGTATATTTTTTTTTTTTTTCAGATGAATATTTTAAAATTTAGTTTTGTAAAATCTTTTGTAAGTGATGTTTAAAATAGGGGAGATGAGTAAGCTGTCAAAAGGCAATCTTTCCCTGGTACATTTTGGGTGCAGCAAAGCTGTGCACTGGGAATTGTCCAAGTTTGCAGGGAAGGAGCTCTTCTGAAGCAGCGTTGGAGCAGTCTCCCATGCTGTTTGTGTCCTTGTGGTGGATATGGAATAACTATTTAATCTTTTTGGTCCTTCTGTTCTTCCCTGTGGCCTGGCTCAAGAGCCTATTTTGAAATTAAGCACGTTATGCAGAGGCTTTTAATCTTTCCAGAAACTGAGTAATTTTTTGGTCTCTGGAACACTATAGACAGAGATACCTTTCACCCTAAGAGAAGTGATAAGCTGCTTGTATCTCAGAGATGCAAAGAAACATCTTTATTGCATCATGAAGCTGTGTTTTGGAATGTTTCATATTGTCATAACCTATTTCTGCAGTTCTTAGGAAATTTCAATGTCGTCCTAGCCGGTTTCTGTGACTTTTGTGCTCATTTCGAACGCTTACAGAAAGAAGGATAGTTGCTGTGACCAAACATCCTAGCACTCATGGGGACCTTAAGTTGACTTAGCTGGTGCAGTCTTTACAATAGTCATGCTTAGCTGGGGGGACGATGTGTCTGCAGAAATGCACGTCCGTGAATCTTGTAGCATTTGTGTGCTACCAGTTGGAGTTAACACATTAAGTGTTGGGGCTAAGGAAGAGGCTTCATCTGTTTAAGCAGAAGACATTGGCATTTTTCTTGTGTGTCAAATCCCTGGCTTTGGAATTTGCTTACAGAAAGAAACTAAGCAGAAACTTTGTCTTGGATGACTATAAATAGGCTTTGAGTTAATCATGCCAAAACTGAATTGCTGTTGATTGGTACAAGACACTGGTGTATAGAGAAGTGAGTTTTTTGGCTTGCAATATAATAGAAGACAGATCACTTGGCTGCTGATTTTATTAGGCATTTTGGACCCTCAGCTTTTCTTGGCTGGGCTTTAAGGGTAAAAGTGTGCTTGTTTGTAATTGATTCCCTAAGTGATCGTTGACTTTTGAAATTCTGTTGTTTGTTTAAGGGGTGGCATTTTTCTGTTTGTCTTCATGATGCTTTGAAAAATTGACTTGCCATTGGTAAATGTTAATCTTCCTTGGTAAATGTAAAGATGTAGACCATCAGATGAAGGTAAATATGAACATGTAGTATTTATTTGACTAGAAGTTAGATTCTTACAATTGGTAGTGATGAAAGGAGAATATAAACTGAATATGCTTTAAAAGTCTAATAACGAGAAGATAAAAAAATTAAGAAGTTTAAGTGTGAGACAATCACCTTGATGTTTCCTTAAGAGTTACAAATATTTTTTGCAACATTGCTATTGAATAGGAACAACACTAATAGAATTTTTTGTTAAAGGAGAAAAATGTCATTGTTAAAGTTTTGGTTGGTGTTTTTTGTTGTTGGGGTTTTGGGTTTTTTTTTGTTTTTTTGATTTTTAGAAAGCCCCAAACAAAAAAACCTGGGAAAGTTGTGGGAGGGAGGAGGAGTTTCTCCACAAACTTACCGCCATGTTTCAGTATTTAAAGGGTAGCTACAAAGAATATGGAAACTCCTTTTTTACAAGGAGTCACATGGAAAAGATGAGGGGTAATGGGTTTAAGTTTTTCCTGGGGAGATTCCAATTGGACCCAAGAGGAAAATTTGTCCCAATGAGAACAATCAGCTATTGGAATAATCTCCCCAGGGAAGTGGGGAATTCCGCAACATTGGACACTTTAAAGATTCAGCTGGACAGGGTGCTGGGTCCTCTTTTCTAGACTGTGTTTTTGTCAAGAAAGGTTGGACCAGATGGTCCTTGAGGTTCCTTCCAACCCAGTATTCTATGATTCTATAGAACTATTTAAAACTATTTTGCTGTGATGCTTATGTCTTTTTGAAAAAAAAAAAAAAAAAAGGCTTATTGGAAGACTAATGTGTTTTCTGAATTATCTTTGTATTTATCCATGGTTTTCCAAATACAAATACAGCAGAGCAGAGAAACAACATTTTCTTCTATAGGTGGCTGACAGTTCATTTACAACTGTAGTTTTTCAGTGCTGTCAGTGGTTTCTCACTTGACCGAGGCAGAAGTACATTTAAATGGAGGGAGCCGTAAGCTTCACCTCTGCTGTTCAGTGAGTTGGGGAGAAATTCTCATAGTTTAACAGCACCTCAGTGTGATGTTGCTCACCTGCTGGCAGGCACTCCAGGGACTGGGTAAGGGAGAGGAGTTTATTTCTGGAGTGTAAACTGATGCAGAGGAGGACTGGGAGAGGAATTTTAAGTAAGATTGTTTTCCCTGACCATCTGTAGGAAATAGGTTGTAAGTTTGTGTTCGTGAGTGGCAGAGCCTCCTCTTAGACTGCTGCAGTCTGTCATAGATCATAGGCCAAAAGTCACCTGGGTGGTTGAGCTTTCCTTCGGGGGGCTGAGCCGTTCATTGACATTTGTTTTAGCTGGTTGTCGAAAACCTCCAATGATGGAGAATGCATAACCCCTTTTGGATGATTAACTGCCTTTCTGGTTGAAAACTGTTTCCGAATGTGTAACCTAAATCTTTTAGCACAGTTCAAGCCTATAGCTGTCTGTGTTTTCTTTAATGGGTATGGAGAACATCTGACTCTTTTCTTCTTCATAGCATATTTGAATGCTGTTATCACTTCCCCCTATAGGCATCTTGTGTGTAGGCTAAATGGACCTAATTCCTAAAAGCTTCTCTCATAGGTCATGTTCTCTAAATCTCTCTGACCTTTCTTGTTCCTTTCCTCTGGACATGATCCAGTTTATTTGCATAAATCTTCAAGTGCGCTAGTCAGTTTATGTAGCATGTACAATTCTGATAAATGGGCAGGAGGTGTATTTTTGATGCCTTATTTGAAATATGGTTTAGGAAACTTTCAAACTGAGGTCCCAGGACAGCTGAAATCTGGATCAAAGTCTATTGTAGAATAGCTCTGTTATAATTGACATTTTTTTTTTTTTTAAGTGAAGTGGGAACTACTGAAATATACTTAATGTAAAAGTATATTTATGGGAGATATTTTTTTAGAATAAAACTGTTCAAGATGGGGAAGCTGAAGTTTTGGTGCTAGCTTGTATACTATCCTGATTGGAATGCCTTGCATTCTTCTCTGCGTCCTTTTTTTAATGTATCTGAACTGAATGCTATTGATTTATAGAGCTTCATAGTTTCTTAAGGATTTACTTTTGTCACTCATTTAGGGACACTGCTGTTGTTCATAATGGCATTACAGATTTTTTAAATAATACAAAGTCTGAATTGCTGAGCCAAAGATTGTCATTGCAATTCTGTTGTTTGCCTGTATTTTTTCCACTGTAACTTCAAAAATGCTCTGGCACCATTTGTTTTATTTTTTGGCCATTTCAGTCTAAAATGAGATTAGTTCTGTGGTTTTGTTTACTGCAAAGTTGGACAAGTCTTTGGAAGTATCTATGCATATATATGAAGACATTGTGAAAGAAAGTGCAGAGCATTAACAGGACTGAGCGTGCAAGAAATGGCGCACAAGAGATGGCTTATCTTTCATTT
Source organism: Larus michahellis (assembly GCF_964199755.1). Taxonomy (NCBI): domain Eukaryota; kingdom Metazoa; phylum Chordata; class Aves; order Charadriiformes; family Laridae; genus Larus; species Larus michahellis. The sequence goes on along the minus strand of NC_133897.1, from coordinate 70,669,886 downwards.
AGCACTAGGGCTTACTTATTCTAAGTAAAAGTATGTGCTTGGGAAACTAGAGCTTTAGACTTGGAACGCTTTATTTTAGTGTTTTGTGCGGTGATTGATTTCTGCAGGTATTTTGTGCAACTTAATCTGGTAAAGAATCCATCTTAATACCAATCTTTTGGGCCTTAAAGTATCATTTTCTTTATTTTTTTTTTCTTTCCTTTCCCTCAATATATTAGAAAACTTGCATGTGTTGGTGTATGCAATTTCAGATGTGTCAACAGTTTTAGTCATGACAAGCAGAGAAATCTTGGCCACTTGAATTTAATGAAGAAAAAACTTTAGAGAAACCTTAGATCAAAATTTAATTTTGATATCAGATTTGCAAGAAGAGGTATACAGGGCTCCATTATAATAAGAGTTCTGCTAATGCTTATTTAGCTTCTCCAGAACGTTTTTAGAAAGCTTTTTTTGCAGAAGTAATAAGCTGTTAAAGATAGGTGCTGTAAACACCTTCTCCCCCTCTTTTATGAGGCCGGTTTAGGTCAATGGAAAGAGAATTGTAGTAGTTGGTGTAGATTCAATCTGTGAAGTGTCAGCTTCAGGTTTCCTTGTTGCAATTGTATGGGTTACTTCAGTGCTTTCTTTGAATCTACTTAAATGAGTAAGGATTTTACAAACTTTTTAATGTGTCAAACTTAATATCATAGTAACTGCCGTGCTCTAAATTGCTGCTAGATGGCACTGTGTAACTGTGTTTTCACCAAAATTATCATTGAAACCTATTTTTGAGAACCGTTTAAATTAACATTTAGGTTATAAATGACATTTCATTGAATTTTATTTTCAATTTAGTCACTTAATTGATCACACTACAAATGATCTCTTGGCTCAGGGACTTATTTTGCACTGTTTGAAAAAGTTCAGAGGCAGCCCTAGAAAGTGAGGTAAAATTTTCTTGCGTTTCCCACACAATTATTAATAATGCAGAGGCACTGCGTACATTAGGCTTGTGTAAATATCCTAGAAGATTATTTGGGAAGAAAAGAGATCCATTGTCAGTTCGAATATGGTCACAAAGGAAATGAAGCAGTGATTAGTGTAAAAGTCTTTTGAGATTAGAGGGATTTGTATGACTTTTCTTAATTGATCGTCATCCATGTATGTCCATGCTACTTATGTGAACTCTTTATTTTCAGAATCTTAGCTAGGAAATCTGAAAATTGTTGTAACTTTTTTCTCTCTAAAATTGGATTTTTGGCTTCAGAGCGACGGTGCCATATTATTGTAAGCTCAGTAGTTGTTCATTCATGGAAAAGATCATATCCAAATAGAGCTTATGGGTGTGGTACTAAGACGCTTGCAATGTGATGCAGCTGGGGTTTTCTGTGTCCAATCAGGATGGCGTAAGGTTTTTTCATAATCATCAGCGTTAGCAAGTGGTTTTCACTGTGCGGAAAGTACAATATACTAAGCAGTCAGTTTCCTTTACTGTAATGGTTAAATACATTTTAGAAATTTTGCCAAGGCAGATTTTCATGGTTCTCAGGTACGTACATCAGGAAAGTTTGCATTTCTTAAAGATGCGGATTCTTCCAACAAAAGAATAAAGTTTGTTTCAGCTGCAGTTTATGCTATGTATCATTTAAAAAAACCCCAAACTCCAAAGGGTCTGTGAAGTGCAAGTGACGTTTATGTTACCAGACTGCATGTTTTCTGTGTGCATGTATGAAATTTTTTTTGTATCGTTAAGTTTATTTTACTTGTTTTTTGGGAAGGGGGAACAGATGTAGTTGCTGAATGCTGTAGTTGTCTCTCACTGTAATAATTATGTGGATTTATTTAATTATTAGGGTATATTCTTCATTTACTTCCTGAGATCTTGCTGATTACTCTCTTTGTTCACACCTGTACTAGTGTATCGGTGATTATTTGCATTATGCGTGTACAACATTTCTAGTTTGACTCATCTTCCTGGGACTAATTGAAATCACTTGATGAATTTATACTCGGAGTTCCAGGTGTGCTTCCTAGCACACACTAAAGGAAAAAATGGAAGATTTGGTGTAACACTTAACTCTTTTAAAAAACAAACAAAAATATTAGCAGATATTGGCACAGGGACTTCTCTTAAAGGAAGACTGTGGAAATATTGAGCAGTTACTTTTGCTTTCTTTAGCTGCAAAACTTTATTAAAACCAATTTTTTCACTGAGTTTTTGGGGAAACCTCATTTGTGTTGAAGAAGCATTCTTGCAAAGACTGTATACCAGAAGGAAATGGAAAATGATTTCTAGCCATATATAATTTTCAAGACATTGAAATCATGGCGATCTGAATTAGTTTGTTATGTGAGGCTGGATGGTAAAAGTAAGATGTTTGTGTCTGGGAACAATGGAAAAGCTAAGATGATCTGTTACTTAGGTGTAAGTTTTCTCAGTTTAGAAAAAATACCTGTGGTATATATATCCATAGCGGCTGATCTCTGATCATGATGCAGTGATTCTAAAGTACTTAAGTTTCAGTTTAAAATGTGAAGGAATTAGTTTAATATAACTCTTCTTCTTATTTTGCAGGTTTTCACAGCCTTTGGTTTGAAGCAGTAAGGCAGCTTCTAGGATGAATTAGTAACATGTAGTTGGTTCAAGTTGAGATCTTTCCTCCTGTATCTCGATTAATTTGGTTCTGCAAGAAAGGAGTTTAATAATGAAAATAATGTTTTTGTATGAACTGACTTATAGGTTCTTATTCCTTTGGGAGAGCAACCTGTTGAAGTATCTTTTTTTTTTTTTTTTTTTCCTAGAGACCTGTGCCCAAATTGTGATTCAAGATGGTATTTGTAATTTAAGGGGTCTCTCATTCTTATACTTACTGTTAATGGACAGTCAAAGAATGAAAGTTAGTACGAACTGGATACATTTTTCTAAGCTTCAGTGGGGAAAAAAAAAAAAAGTTGAAAACTCATGTGAGCTAGGGTTGGGTGTGTTGTTTTTATAAGATCCGAGACACTGAGAAATACCTGCTAATCAGCAACGCGGCCCTGTAAAACTTAGTTTTAAGTTTTCATAGATGTATTTTTTCCTTTTCATTAATACAATCGAGCTTTTTGTAAAAGCAGTTTCCGTTAACATCTACTGCGGGTACCAGGAACTAAATCAAGAATACACTTTGATGTATAGAAAGTGTGGAACTAGTTAATGACGTGCCAACATCAAGGAGTGTGTGACTTAAGAAACAAACTGTGTGGTATTTGATACCAAATTGTACCCAATTACTTTAGACACGTTTCAGTATTGAAAACACGTGCCATCTATGTTGCAAACCGTATTCTCAATAAAGTGATTCCTAAAATGAAAGATTTAAAGCCTGATTAATGAGGTGGGTTTAAGATGTGTGTTAAATGGAGCTATTCATATATCTTTCTATATGCTAAAATGCATTTCTTTAACCTCTATGGAGTCTACTGCCACTTTCTGTAGCATTGTTCCACAAGTATTTTCATAGTTATCCCTTGAAAATAGTGTCTTTTAAAGTGTCATTCTGAAATAAACAATGAAGAGACTTCTTTGGCAAAAAACCTCCGAGCAAGCAGCTGTTAAAAGAGGACTTTCCATCCTTGTTTAAAGATACATTTTAGCTGCTACATCAAAGTGATGATAAGCAAAGGACTACCTAGGGAATGCTGAAATATCTATCAAGATAGGTGTTCGAAAAGTGGTTTTACCATACATCTTTAGATATATACTTTAGGCTCCTAAGTTAAATCTAATTAGCTAAGTGAAAAGAGACTTGCTTTCCTGAAGCACCCCCTGGAGGTAAGGAGTTCAATAGTGTTGGCTTTTTTCCTTTGATTAGACAGGGAGTTCTGCTCCTAACTCAGATGCCCAAGAGATGCATTGTAGTTGGTATGAACGCCTTTGTTCTTTCCACCTTAGTTATTAACACAGTAAGACCAAGTATCTTTTTTTTTTTTTTTTTAACCTTATCTTCCCTCAAATTGCATAAATCCCTTCAATGTTTAGTCAGCCTTACAGTTCTTCAGGGTCTCTGTGTGTATAGCTAAGCATGTGAAGTGTGTTAATAAGTTACAATGGCAAGTCACATGGTCAGGCAACAATATAATTTCAAGTTAAGTTGAACTTTCAAGTTTTGTATTTGTTGGGAGGGCTCAGGATTTTGTTTCAAGTTCAGTGCTTCTACAATGTACTTAGCTAACGATGAATTAGTTGATAAAAATGGTCCTTGTTCCAGTTCTCTTTTAGCAAGTGTAATTGCTATGCTTTTCTGACATGCCCCGTGTGATAATTTTATCTTTGGATCTACAGATCACCATTATAGCAGAGAAGCAGGTATGCAGTTCTTTGACACATTCTATAAACTTTGCTGCAGAGCTGTCCATGCTTCTGACAATAGGTGGTAACTACTTATTGGACTGTCTTCCCAGCTACTGCCAAAACACTGTCTTTGTCTGGAAAGTTGTGAATTCAGTCCCGTTCTGTAATAATATTTATACACCGAGTAGTATCCTATATGCTAAAAGAAACAAAACAGAAGTTGCAAGAACTACTTGGTGGGATGACACCGATCTCATATCCTTGGATGCTATGTGATGGAGTTGTGGCCATGTTTGTCTAGTAAAACAGTGCTTTGTTTTGCTGAATTCAATCCAGGATGACAAAATTCACAAATGCTTTTTCTTTGTGTGTTGTGTCTTGACTACAAATGCAAAAACCCTCTCCCAAAAGTGTAATACAAAAATGTTAAGTTAAAAAAACCAAACCACGCACAAGTTCATGTTTACCCTAAAACTGTGACTAAATCAATGTCTTATCAGGTAATCTGGGCTGAGGCTACCTTGGCTTTGTTTGCACTGTTCTCAGATGTATCACTTGTGAAAGGCATTCAGCTTCTGAAGTGACCAGAGACAAATATCCAACAGGGAATGAGTTTAGCTTTTTTCATTACTTTAATATTGAAATGTGAGATTATTTTGAAGAAGTATTGTGGTATGTTTCTTAGTATGTAACCCTAGGTTTTGAAATCTTTGGTGGGCTGCCTTGAAAAATCGGTTGGTAGGATGAAAAAGTAGAAGTTGTTCAGAAAGGGACATGATTGGTGGTTTTTGTGAGGAGCAGCTCAGTTCTCTTCAGACTCAAGGAAAGGTGGTCTAAGTATTTAGGTTGCCGTGATGTTTCTGTATGGGAGCTGTTCAGGATATATAGCCCCTTGTGAACTTTTTAATATAGATTTTAATTAGCATGCTGTTCCTACCACCTGCTGAAGTAGAGTTGGAACGTCTACTGACCTGAAATGAATGCACGTGTTCAGTATTAATACTGCATGTCTGGGTTCAGACAGCAGTCTTTCATTTTGACGTGCACATAGTCAAAGTAAATTAATGTTTAAAATGTGAATGCTTGAAGTTCAGCCAGAGCGTGCATTCATAATTATCTTCGGGCTAGCTTAAATAGAAAGGCATAGTGCTTTTTTTTATTCTTTATTTACGGTATTTACAGGTAAAATTTGCGATATTAGTAGATAAATTAGTTAACTTGTTTTCCTCCTGCTTGTGAACAGTCTTTATTAAAAGCTTTTAAAACATTTCAGTTCAGTGTGCGCTGTGTGTTTTTTCATGTGTCTTGAACAATCGATTTAAATTTTGTATTTTCTAGTTGAGTGTATACATGCGATTAGTCTTAGAAATTATTATGTCGTTAGAGGAATGTCTAAATCATTGTAGATTTTGTGGTCAGACAGAAAACTGCTTTTCTGTCTCAGAAGAAATGTTTTCCAATGAGCGGCATCGTGACCTTTCAGAGATTTGGTTCTGAGCACAATACCCTCTCCCTTAATTTAAGCTATGTATGCTTAAAGCTTCCAGAAGATTATTAGTGTAAATACTGCCATTCAATCCAACCCTGCTTACGCTACAGCAAAATTATTTTAACTTGTATATTTAAAATAGAGCGCAGTCCTACGGACAGCTGTAGCTCTAGCAGCACAAACATTTTTATACTTCATTTTCGTTTGATTGTAAGTGAAGTAAAGTTCAAGCACCGAAGTACTTCTCAATCAGGACAAAGAACTTTAAAATATTGTAATACTGCAGTAATACATATGTTTGTAATGATGACAGTTATTAGCAAGAAAGCTAAGTGATAAATACTTTTGATGTACTCCTGTGTTGATTACTTTTTGCAATAACACGACAACAGAAAAATCTTCCCAGTGATTCTTTTCTTTTTGTTTGTTAAAAATTAATAAATAACCCTGATGATTAATGGAGGTCATGTTCACTGATTATAAGACTGAAAAGCCTACTGATACATCATCTATCTTATTTCTCATGTTGAGACTATAATGAACTAGGTCCAAAGCTGTTACCTGTAGAGCTGTGTTCAGCTCTGGTTCAGATAAGCAGTCAGTGTTTTTAAATCTGAAACTCATTGAGGACATAAACTTGCAAAAATCAATCAAACAAAAAAAGACTACCCCCCCCCCCCCATACCCCAATGTGTGTAAAATTATAAATGAGTATAGAAATGTTGGTGTGACTGCATCTGCATGTGGATTGTGTTTGAGAGGTGTCATCTTGATACTGGTCTTTGTTGGTAAGTGTCTTACTGGTAGATTCACAGAAGAAATGTAAACACTGATAACCTGTAATTGCTGAACTCTGAATAGGGAATTTTGCTGATGACCAGTGAAGAATCTTTTTTTTTTTTTTTTTTTTTTACTTCTTTTGAATTTGTGATTGATGACTGCTGGCTAAACAAAGAATGAGCAAATAGATTTCTCGTACTTCTTAATCTTTCCTCCATTAGATAACTTTTAGCTTGAATTCAAGTTTTGCTGTCTAATCATAGAATTTCTTGAGTACAGAGATTTATTATTAAATAATCTGTTCCAGTCTCTTACTGTGAGGTATTTATAGTGTTTGTGGGTTCATCTGATAACCCTCCTTCCAGAAAGATTCAGCTGTGGTGAATCTTGCAGTACTTCTTGTTTCATGTTTGACTATGAATCTGTTTTTAAGCTATCTGCAGGGCAAAAGGAGGTTCCTTACTTTTTCTCGTCTTACCTTCCTCTAGAAAGAAAGACACACTGCTTTGTCTCCCTGATTTTATATCAGGAGATGCATACGTGCGATTGTAGTGCCAAGTATTTTTGAGTAACGTCCTTTTCATTGTATTGTGCTTTGAAATACTTATTTTTTAACTGTGTAATTTTTAGGTCTTCAGGTGAAAAGCTAGCTGCATTTCTAATCTGCTGACCCTCTTCATTGACAGGAGTTTTTCTTAAAATCATACGATCTTTTTTCTATGTTACTTGTGCAGATAAAAGAAAAAAAAAAAAGGCAGGGATCAGGCTATCGGTACGAGTACTTCCATTATACTGTCTCACGTTCTCATGTCTCATCTGGATCCACATCTTAAGTTATTAAACGGTCTTTTTCTATGGGACTTTAGTTCTAACAAAAAAATACCAGACTCAGACTGAAAACGTGAATCAAGTAAAGAGAACACTTCAGATATCTGGAGTAACAATACTCAAGATTTTAACTATTTCTCACCTCAGTAGTTAGGTAATTCAAGTCTTCAGCTTAATAGCGCATAAATCAGCAGAAATTACTGTTTCAAATCACCTTCTTTACCAGCTTTTCCTCTGCCCCCCCAACCCCCGGTGTAAAACAAACATCAGATTTAAACAGAATTTTTTTCTTGTGTGACAACTTCATGAAGTGAAAAGCATGTAAAGTGTGAAGTGTTACAAGGAATGTTTTATGACTCTTATTCTTAAATTCAATACAACTATCCTCTGTGCAGATTTTCCTTCTTGTTCCTCTCAAGCATCAGGTAGTGATCATCACAAATATGTAACTATTAGTGTCTGCCCACAGAGTAAATTTTTGTGTGCAAGAATAACTCAGGGTTCTCTTCAGCAAATGTTACTGTGCCTTTTGCTATGGTCTGACAGACATGACCTACATTTAAGAAAGCCCTCTGGGTCTGTCTGGTTCATTACTGTCTACTTGCAGATGCTTCTTCATAGTTGGTTAGTTGAGATGCTTTTGCCAACCTCTAGGTTTTTTTGCAACATTTTGGTATAGTGGTTTTACAAATTCATGCTCTCCAGTAGTAAGAGCCTGACTTGCTTAATAGAATTTATGTGGAGCTTAGTTTTAAGCATCTTTCTGTCCATCTAATAGTAATATTGAGAGCATTTTGATGTTTGTCACTGAACTTCAGGTTGCTCTGGGTTGTTAGATGAAAGAAAATGTCTGTTTACATATGAAATGTCCAGTCTCTATTCCGAACTCCGCTTGAGAGTCTGTTTTCAGTGGACTGTTGGAAATGGTTTTGAATATAATCTAAAGGCATTTCCCAAACTAGTGGGTGTGTATTTTCCTCTTTAGTAGTAAGAGGCTGGTTGCTGTAACTGGCATAACTTTTAAAGGTAGTAATGATCTTTAAATTAACCAATACTGCTTGTGTTTGAAATGCTAATCCAACAGACTGTATGGTTTGTACAATTATTAATACTCTTTGTCTATGTTGCTTAGTAGTTAAGAGGTTAAGCAGTTCACGAGGCGGGCTGGGGGGAACAAGAGCAGTTTGTGTTTTGTCAATTTTCAACTTCAGATATCAGTAAATCATTGCAGCAGCCTTCCTTATCAGTTGTTTGCACACACAAAAAAAAGTGGAACGGAGGGAGTGGAGAAAACCTGTTAGAGTTGTGTCTGAGGAGACCATCTGCTGTGGTTCCCAGTGTTGTCAGTGTGATAAGGGATAAGCTGTGTAAACAGAGGTACCATAAAAAAAAGGCAGGCCCCGTTCTGGGAGGCATATGTATGATTTGGATTTGGGTTGATAACGGCCTTAGAAAGTCAGGGGACTTAGAGTAAAAGTCTGTTAAGCAGAGGAGTGATGTATTTAATCTGAAACTCCAGATGTAGCTTATTAGCATGAGTTTGCCTTTGGACTAGCTTCTGTAGCTTTCTTTTGATTTGTTGGAACTTCTACAAACAGAAAAGATGCATGAGTTGTAATGTATTTATGTAATACTGACACTTTTTTCTTGTTTTGGAAACCTTCACTAGCTGTTTGAATTAGTGCTTAATCAGGAAAAATAGATAAAGATTTGAAGAATGACTAGCATAGATATTAAGTGTTTGATTTGGGGGGGAAGGAAGAGCCAGGTGGTCACTTGGCAGAATAAGTGGGCCCATATGAACAGAAACAGTCAGAGAAAATTGGTGAGTATTCACCTGGCCACAGGTGTCCCTAGCAGAGCTTAATTTGATGTGTCTATCTCAGACCTTTGGAAAAAATGTGGAATAGAAACAGATTGCCCCTTGAAGTAGGGAGGGGGTTTCCTGAGCCTCTGTTAGTCACACGTTGGATGCTCATTACAGCAGGGTGGGGGGCGGGTGTGTTTCGCTGGCTGCTGGTTCCATCTGCAGCGTAGAGCATGCTGCATGTATCAAAGACCTTTAGATCTGTTTGGACTAACAGGCATCTGTTACTAAAGCCCCTATAAGTAGCTAATTCCAGTTGAAATTTCAGTATTAGGGCCACTGATGAGTCTGGTTTTATGGTGACTGAAGTACTGGAAAATGGGGAGGAGGTTTGCATTAAAAATAAAGTTAAACTTTTCACTAGTTGTGGCTACTTATGATAGTGGTTTAGGGGAAATATATGCACAACTTGGAATTTTTTTTGGTTAATGTTATGAGGCTTTTGCTACTAAGATTTCTGCAGCCATCTATAACAGCTACTAGGGACGGATTCTTTGGGAAGATGGCATGTAGAATAATGTTCTGAGGGAAAAAGAGTATGAGAAGCTGCCTACTACTCGTCCAGGACTGTCTCCCTTTCCATCACACAAACTCTCCTCTCTAGTAGCTATATCAAGAAGGTAATGACTTCTCTCAGTCAGTGATGATGTGTGGAAACTGAAGAGGTGCCAATACCTTTGCCTTGCTAACTGCTGGAATGTGATATGCCACATTTGGGGAGACTTAGCGTGAGTGGATGTTGGCCAGCGGGTATGTGGTATTACTCCTTTGGGGAGGAATAGTTGCTATGAACTATTACCCTCCGTGAGGGGGCTGGTGCCTGGAGTTTGAGGTAGAGAGGTTTGGAACAGGCTGGAAGCCGGCGTCTGTATGTGGGAAGAGAAAGTGGAGGCAGGAGCTCTCAAACCGTTACAGAAAAGAAGGGGATTGTCAAATTAAAAAAAATAAATTTTGAGCGTGGCTGACCTATAGATCAGTTTACATTCTGGTGGCTATATGAGATGTGAATATTTATATTGCTTATTAGTGAGCCAGTAACAGTATAAATGTAATATTTTCCTGACTCTGGGATCTGGCAACAGGTTTATAATAGCCCTGTTTAAAATATATATGCTGCTTTCTCTGATGAATGCTCACAGACCTTTCTGTGCTGGGCTTGACTGATGTCCCTGCTGCACGTGCAAGTAAATATTGTCAGTATATGATAAGATTTATGTGTAACTCTTCTCCATGGTGCCCAGTGACAGGACAAGAGGCAATCAGCACAAATTGAAATACAATACATGTCTGAACATAAGAAAGAGACCTTTAAGACGTTAAGACATGACTTTTTTTTTTTTTTTTATAGTGAGCTTGATCAAATGCGTAACATGTCTGTTAAGGTCTGGAGTCTCCATCTCTGAAGACATTCAAAACCCAACTCGCCACAGCCCTGAGCAACCTACTCTAGTTGCCCCTGCTTTGAGGATGGGGGTTGGACTAGATGATCTCCAGAGGCCCCTTCCCACCCCAGCCACTCTGTGATTCTACAAAAATCTTTAATCTTCCAAAGCTGTTCTAGATAAGAAGGAGAAAGATGTTGGGAAGGGGAAGAAAGACTTTTTTCTTGTTATATGAAGTCAGCTGAGTCGCTGGCTGTTTTTCTTCTGGTTAGCTTCTTGACAAAACTGTCTATATTGCTTTTCTGTCTGTTGGTCTGCGCTCAGGTTACTAGGGTTTGACAAGGTGTCTGTACCTCTATTGTGGAGGAGGAAGGAAGGTTTTTCTTGCAGGTGGGGGAAGGCAGAGGAGAATTTCATATCACTTTCCTTTGTCCCATGGAAGGTGTTTTCCAACTCATTTTTAGGTAGTTCTTACAAGGATGAATTCTGGACTAACATAGTGCTATTGTTTTTATCACCTTTTTTACTTTTTTTTGAATTAATGAAACTGCCTGAGTACCAGTAATAGTAAGGGGAAATGTAATTCTGTTACCATTTCCTATAGTGGAAACTATGACCAAAACTTTAGAAATAACATACTGGTTGGATGAGTTGCTTCAATTTTTTCACTCTTTGAGTTCGGGCTCAGATATTGATTATGTGTGAAATACTATGGAGGGATGAGAAAGAACTCGAAGTGAAGATAAAGTGCCTCTTAAAAATAAATTTTCAAGACTCTGAATGCAACACTTTCTCTTTATTTAACCAGTTGATATTTCTTTTATACTGTTTTCAGTTTGTGAAGGTTTTCCTCTTTTCCTGACAGCCTTTTTCCTTCTTTGTATAGGGACCTTCACATTTTTGTTGTCAGGGCTTAGTTATACTTTTATCGATTCTCATCTTGGTGGAATATTATAATTTGCAGAAAGAGTTTTATATGTAAGGTTATCCACACAGGACTTTGACTGAAATTAATGGGACACTTGCTAGATGGTAGAAGTTGCTGTGTTTTCTTGGATATCGTAAAAAGAAGTTATAAAGACCTTGTCTTTGTTGTAGAAGATGTGTAGGAAATAGCTCACTGCTGGTCTTATCCCTGTAAAAAAAAAAAAAAAAAAAAAAAAAAAGTAAGGTTAGATCAGGTGCAGAAAATGGGACCCAGAGAATTTAAGTGGGTACCTCTTCATCATCTGGACAAGCTGAATTATGTGAATGTATTTCTACATTTTGCTTAAAATGCTGATTTAGCATATTTTCTTACTGGTCAGCAAACACCTGGTATGCTACAATAAACCACTCTCCTTAGGATACAAAAAAAATGTAAGTGCTTTAAATTATTGAGATTCTGCTTAACTACATATAAATACTTTTGAATAAATTGGTGATTTAATTAATGATGTTTTAATAATTCTTATACAGTTAGATTGAGTGATAGAAAGCACTTGCAAGCTGAATTAACTATGGAGTTATTTTACAGGTTGTGCCTGCATCATAGAACCACAGAATCATGGAATAGGTTGGGTTGGAAGGGGCCTTCTAAAAGTCATCTAGTCCAACCCCCCTGCAATGACCAGGGACATCTTCAACTAGACCGGGCTGCTCAGAGCCCTGTCCAACTTGACGTTGAATGTTGCCAAGGATGGGGCATCTACTACCTCTCTGGGCAACCTGTTCCAGTGTTTCACCACCCTCATTGAAAAAAAATTTTCTTCCTTCTATCTAGTCTAAATGTACCCTCTTTCAGTTTAAAACCATTACCCCTTGTCCTATGGCAACAGGCCCTGCTGTTCATCCCCATCTTTCTTATAAGCCCCTTTTTCAGTACTGAGAGGCTGCTATAAGATCTCCCCGAAGCCTTTGCTTTTCCAGACTGAACAACCCCACCTCTCAGCCTTTCATCATAGGAGAAGTGTTCCATCCCTCTGATCATTTTTGTGGCCTTCCTCTGGACCCACTCCAATAGGTCCATGTCTTTCCTGTGCTGAGGGCTCCAAAGCTAGACACAGTACTCCAGGTGGGGTCTCGCAAGAGCAGAGTAGAGGGGCAGGATCACCTCCCTCGACCTGCTGGCAACGCTTCTTTTGACACAGCCCAGGATACGGTTGGCTTTCTGGGCTGTGAACACACATTGTTGGCTCATGTCTAGCTTTTCATCCACCAGTACCTCCCAAGTCCATCTCGGCAGGGCTACTCTCAATCCCTTCATCCCTCAGCCTGTACTGATACTGGGGGTTGCCCCAACCCAGGTGCAGGACCTTGTACTTGGTCTTGTTGAACCTCATGATGTTCATATGGGCCCACTTCTCGAGCTTGTCCAGGTCCCCCTTGGTGGCATCCTGTCCCTCAGGCACGTCAACCTCACCACTCAGCTTGGTGTTGTCCACAAACTTTCCAAGAGTGCACTGGATCCCACTGCCTACGTCACTGATGAAGATATTGAACATCACTGGTCCCAGTACAGACCACTGAGGGACACCACTTTTCACCAGTCTCCATCTGGACTTTGAGCCATTGACCACTACCCTCTGGATGTGCCTATCCAACCAATTCCTCATCCGCTGAACAGTCCACCCATCAAATCCATCTCTCTCCAATTTAGAGGGAAGGGTGTTGTGGGGGACTGCCTTACAGAAGTCCAGATAGACGGCATCCGTAGCTCTTTCCTTGTCCACTGATGTACTCACTCCCATCATAGAAGGCCACTAGGTTGGTCAGGCAGGACTTGCCCTTGGTGAAGCCATACTGCCTGTCTCGAATCACCTCCCTGTCCTCTATGTGCCTTAGCATAGCTTCAAGGAGGATCTGTTCCACGATCTTTCCAGGCACAGACGGGAGGCTGGCAGGTCAGTAGTTCCCAGGGTCTTGCTTTCTGCCCTTTTTTAAATGGGTGCAATATTTCCCTTTTTCCAGTTACTGAGGTCTTCACCTGACTGCCATGAAGTTTCAAATATCACGGGGAGCGCCTTGGCAACTACCCCAGCCAATTCCCTCAGGACTCTGAGATGCATCTCGTCAGGTCCCATGGACTTCTGTATGTTCAGGTTCCTCAGGTGGTCACGAACCTGATCTTCTCTTAGAGTGAGAGGGACTTTGCTCCCCCAGTCCCTGCCTTGCGGTCCATCCACTCAAGAGTTGTGTCATCTACTGCATGTGTTTCTCAGTGCTTTCTTTTTCTGTAATTTCATCTTCACTTAGTATTTCCTTATTATTTACTTTAAATTCCACACATTATGAAACAATGGATTCTGTTTCCTATAGATATGAGAACAATATTTAAAATCCTCTCTTTGGTCTGCTGCGTTAAAGCATTAAGTGCTAGAGGAAAATGTGGGTCAGATGCAGAATTTTTTTCATCTGATCTGCTGTGGACTCTTAAGCTTTTGTAGTGGGTTTGAAAGTCTGTTTACCTCCAATAGCATATGTTAGATGCTTGTTTCTTCTTAAACACATCTGTCCTAATTATGTTGTAGTCTTTTCATGTTTTGAAACAAAATATTGGAAGCTTGTGTATTAGCCAAAACCTGCACTCAAGCTTCTGTCTGCTTTTTCTCACTCGAAGCAATGAAGTTAACCTTTCCAGGCATTATTTAATGTGTTGGAGACCTTCAGATAGTTTCAACATTGAGTTTAGCTTTCTGTTTGCCCTTTTCCACAGTTTCTGCAGGTGTTCTGAGATTTGCTGCTTCAACTAAAAAAACTAAGTAAGATTTGAAGAGTGTGGTTTTTGCTTTTACAACTGCTTCATTTAGTTTCCATTGAAAGTAACTTCCAAATGAGTGGTATCTGTCAGCCTGCTCTACACGCGGAATATTCTGACAGTATAAGTTTTCTTAAAGATGTATCATGTGTGTGGGGAGAGACCACATGTCCTTGCCTGTTTTGGCTGGTGGAGAGGTGTACAGCTAGAAGGGCATGCAGACTGATGGAGAAATAATCTCTAGGATGACTCATTTTTTTTTAATATTCTTTTTCTTTATAAATCATCTTTTATTTGTGCTGACTTTAAAAATTGGTGTTTGAAAGATATCACCAAATGTTATTAATTGGCTTCTTTAATAAGACAGGCTAAAGAAGCTTTTATAGATAGAACAATTTGAAAGGAGTAATGATTATCAAAGTGAAATGTCTTCTTGAATTTTGATCTGTTTCATAATTGGTTTAGGTTACTCAATTACTGTATGCTGACATAAGTAGCATATTGCAAGATTTGGCACAAATGATCAAATATTGAAAATGTGCAGTCTTAAACTTTCCTTCACTGCTGTTCCAAACTGTGGCCTTATGATTTCTGCTGGTGGTGGATTGAAAGGAGGAGGTGATTGGCACATGGATCCTTTCTTTGTGGTCGCACAGCTCCAGTTTTCGGTACAAAGGTAAAGAGAGGTGTGGCATGCTGGGGTGAGTGTGGAGGAATTGAGTGGTGCAGGGGGGCAGGCAGCCCCTGCCCGGTGCTGGGGCTCGGCACCGCCTGTGAAAGGTTGGTTGAGTGTGAGCTGGTGCTGTGAGTCACAGCTTCCTGGCCTTACAGAATCATAGAATTGCCTAGGTTGGGAGGGACCTTTCAGATCATCTAGTCCAACTGTCAACCTAACTTGGACAAAAAACAGCACTAAACCGTATCTCTAAGCATTATGTCTACCCATCTTTTGAATACCTCCAGCGATGGTGCCTCAACCACTTCCCTCGGCAGCCTGTTCCAGTGCTTAATAACCCTTTAGTGTAAAATTTTTTCCTAATATCCAATCTAAACTTCTCCTGCTGCAACTTGAGGCCGTTTCCTCTTGTCCTCTTGCCTGCTGTTACTTGGGAGAAGAGACTGACTCCCACCACTCTACAGCCTCCTTACAGGTAGCTGTAGAGAGCGATAAGGTCTCCCCTCAGCTGTCTTTTCTCTCGGCAGCTCATTTGTGTATCGGCCCCCAAAAGGCTAGGAAGAAGTGCTTATTTTTAAACATGGGTCCTGTATCTTCAGTCTTCTTGGAATACAAAGAAGGCTCCTTGCAAATATATTTTTGTTCTAAAATATAGGTCTCTGCTTCTGTGTTCTCTGAGGCAGATAGATCAACAGGGCACATAAGGTCCCATGACCTTGATTAAAACACATGGAAGCAGTTTTGCTATTCCTTTTAAGGTTTAAAGCAGCTTCTCCTGTTTGCTTATGTTTAACTTACAAATTATAGACAAGCTTTGGAATGCGTTGCCGGGGAATCTGGAAAACCATTTATCATTTGTTTTTTGGTTGATTGGTTGTTTTTTTTTCTGCTGTGTCTTAATTAAATAGTAGTACATAGAACACATTTAATCCTTTATCCACAGTGTACCACAGTGGGCAGTTTCCTAAAACAAAATTTAGTAATGTTTGAGTAGAAATTTTATTTTATGTGTACAAAAAAAAAAAAAGGCAAAGCGGGATTCTTCTTTTTAAATGTTCCTTGCTTTTGTGGGAGCGTGAGGGTGAGTGTGGTAACTGCTGTTCACAGTTGAAAATAGATGGCAGCTCTGTACTGGCTAGCAGTTCGCGAGTAGACTATTTGTGGGTGTCTGGATGGAGAGAGCTGGCTCCATGTGGAGGAGAGGCAGGTAGACCCTATGCATGGGCAGTGGCATTTATCTGAATCGGGGAACAGGAGGAAACGGGAGGGATGACAGTGGCTGTGACTAGGGAATGGAAGAGCAGGATCTGGGGTATGTTACTTGGAGTGCCCCAGTGTTTAAACTGTGAGCTGCGTGATGCCAAAAGCCATAGCTGTAGATACTACTGTATCAGAATGTACCGATTCTTAAAAAGTGTGGCATAACTAATTTGTTCACATTTTGAATGATACAGGGTTTTAACAGTAATGACAGCATTGTGGTCTGGATCCTTCATTTCATGCCACATGTCACACTTGTAATTTAATTCTGAAAAGTGCTTGCATAATGATGTAAAAGTGCTTTAAGTACTCGACGGCACATCATCAGTGGGGGAGAAGTCAGTTACTGTCTGCGTGAATTCCCTTCTAGCCCTTTTGACTAGATTATTCAGCACCTTGTTTTAAAGACAGATGATATGTAAGTGTCTTCTGAAAGTCAATTGTATAACTTGAAATCAGAAAGTAGTACGTAAGTATTAATGATACCAGACAGAACATCGTGATGCATGGCGCAGCGTGAAAGACTTGTGCCTCCTGCATATTCACCTTGCCACAGGGCCTTCACAGTGTCACAACTCCATGGTTAATACCCATCAGTCACATCCAGTCTCACAATCTCTAATCCCTATAGCCTCAGCTGAGCTCCTAAGGCCAACACACAGAAAGCCCAGTGAGTTTTTGGACATTGATGTGCACTCTCCTAAGCTTACCAGCCACACTGGGAGGGCAGAGGTGGTGACAACTGTAATTAAACGTGGTCTTTGAATGAGGCACTGGATGGGGCTTTGAGCAGCCTGGTCTGGTGGGAGGTGTCCCTACCCATGGCGGGGGGTTGGAACTAGATGATATTTAAGGTCACTTCCAACCTGAACCATTCTGTGATTCTAAATAAAGTGCGGGGGCGGGAAAAATATTTCAGTGATCTAATGAGGGGATTTCTTTCGATCATGAAGCTGTGGATGGCACAAAGCTAAGCCTGCAGGGACCTATTAAAGCATTTTTTGAAAGATAAGGCATACACACATCTTGCACACTTTTATTTCTAGCTTTTGAAGGCATCTGCCTCAGGTGTTTCCTCTGTATAGCATGAGCTTGGATTTAAAACAAACAAAAACCCAAACAGAAAACCCACCCAAATCCACTGTCACTGTTACAGATCCCAGTTGGTTTGGAGATCTTCCTGGGACTGGAAGTTTTTATGGGAGCTGAGCACTGTTTAAGAGGGGAGACTTCAGTTAAAGAGTTTTCACTTGTGTATTTATATATAATATATGACAAGTGTCTTTTGAAATAGCACAATTTTTATCAATTATGCACCAAACCTTAGATTATGCCACAGGACTTGCTTCCTTCCAGTTAATGCCTTAGGCAGCTTAGTGGGGAGTCTGTCTTTAGCAATGCCATGCAAAGGATTAAATGTATTTTTTATAAATGTATAACAAATTAACTTCTTTATTTGAAAAATGCCATTACTTAAATAACAACGCAGCGTGGGGGGGAACTTACTATTTTGGAGAGTTCATTTTTAGCATGTGTTGCCTGAACTTTACTTTTTGAATAGCTAAATAATGAATGGCTCTAAAATCAGATGATGATTGTTGTTATGAAAATTTCATTCTTGTAATTTCCAGTTCTGAAAGCATTTGCTATTTAAGTTGTGTGAATTTTGAATGCATTTTCTAAGGTTTAATCAAATAAATCTTAATGGACTATTGAAAATTTGGTTTGCTAATGCACTAACAATTCAGGAGAAAAAAAATCATATTTCTAGATTTTCAGTTATCAAAGTTATTAATTACTGAAGAAATTCTGCCTATCCTCTGAATTTTGAAGCAAGTATTTATTGCTTTTTGGAGATCTTCAGGTTTTTCCGTGACTAGATGGCTTTTGTTTCTTTATGTCAAGTAAAAGGGACAGAGGCATAGCTAATATTCTCAGAAATTTTGGATGTTAACATTCAAACATTTTACATTGCAGATTTTACTGTGAGGTTCTGTCTGTCCAGAAGTTGGCACAAGCCAGTTTTATATTGCTATATTAAATCATTTGAGTTCTAAAATAACTCATTTTGTGTATCTTAAAAAAAAATAAAATAAATCCCACTATTTATTCTATTGTAAGTAGATGCTCTTTATTTGCTATTATTCACCACTTTTTTTGTTACTAAACAAAACTGTTGTTTATCTGCAGGATTTTTCCTGCAAGGTGTCCTAAGCACAAGAGAGTTTTACTTGATTTGTTTTCTTCTGGATTAATAAGCCCTGAGGTAGCAGGGTAAAATGTGTCTTCCCTTCATAGTTAAGGCATCTGAATACTAAGTAGTAATAACGAGAGAATAGTTGCCCCCCCTGCCTGCCATCTGTGATAGTCAGCTGCTGGATTGCAGGGCTTTGTATTGGAGGAAAGGCACGTGTCTGGCTTGAGATGAAAAGCTGGCGTTGGGAACCTGCTCTCCAGGAACATGCGGCCTGTGTTGGTGTGGGGCAGGTATCCTCTAATAAAAACCTACAGGATGTGAGGAGTTAAATACGTGGTGTTTACACTGACCTGAGAGAGGGGGTAGATTGCCCGAGGAGGGGGAACGCCGGAAGGAAATAGCGCTTTCCATCTATGTCCCCTTGGTTCTAGTGTTCAGAACCAAGTAAGTGGCTGTCACTCATGCACGTGTAAAGGCTTTTCCACGTGTGTTCGTAGAGCTTGCATGTGGTGTCCAAAACCAACGCTTCAATTCTCACATCTTTGGGCAAGATGGTCCAACAGTGGCCTTCAGGACCATCCACCTGACCTGCTGGCTTGCCTGAGCAGAGCTGCTCTGTTCCTGACAGAGCTCTCTGCTGCGTGGGGCATCTGACCAGCAAGTAGGAGCACTGAAATAGTCATCCACCAAAGGTGGCTTAGATGTCATCATATTACATCTCATGGTGCGGAGTAAAAAGAAAAGGAGAAAGGGAGTGGGTGTGGAAAATCACATGTGATCCATTGGCTTTCTGTGAAGACTGGGATCTCCTGCTGAGGTACAGTAATGAATAGTTGGAGGCAGTAATATCTTAATTTATTCTAGGTAAATTCTAAAGACAGTGAAGTTCTAGGTTTTTGTTTTTGTTTGGTTTTGGGGTTTTTTTGGTTTTTTTTAAACAACTTTTATTGTTGATGGATGGTTTCCTTAGTATATTCAGGCAGAAGTTGCACGGGCAACACGTCAGGGCTAGCTCCAAAGAAAGTTATGGGATTGCTGGGGAGGCGCAGAGGGAGGAGAGACAGGAGGAGCATGCTGAAGAGGAGCGTTCACTTCACACTGATCAAGAATTTGAAAATGCTTGATTTTGTGTGGAATGTGTCTGTTTTGAAAGATGGTGAAAGAAAAAGAGCAAAGCTTTCTTGAAAGTTGCCTTTTTTTTTCTTTCTCCTAATAGAATCACAAGGACCAGGATTACCAAAACTAAAAAGCTAGTTTTTCCTTCTCTTTAAAATAATAATAATAATCATCATCATAATAAAATCAGGTTTATCATTATGGTGATTTGTGTGTGGTCATTTGCATTGATAGTTTGATTGCATTTTATTATTTTCTGTTAGTGCACGTGGCTCGGTCTGGGTGAGAAATGACCATGTCTTTTGCACTTTTTGCAGTCCTATGAATGCTCTTATTTTTAGTTTAAAGTGGTTCCTATTATTAAAGTGGTGGTATGAGTGGTGTTTTCTGAGTTCCTGGACAGACACAGCTAATTTAAGGGAGCTGTGAAAATAAAGTGATTGATGTAGGGAATGACCAGTGAGGAAAATACTCAAAATGAGGGTTTTACCTCATACTATGTCAGAAACATTGGAAGGAATATGACTTCTTACACAATTGTGTTGCTACTGCTGTGGCAGGCAACTAAGATAAACCCACAAAAAGCTAACAAATAAAATACAATGCTTTTGTACATGCTGTAAACTTAGCTCCTGCAATTCGTTGGTGCAAGTATTTTCAGGGCCAAAGATTCAGGAGTGAATTCTGTGTTCATATATGACAAAGTGTTTTCCCACCTCACAAGTTAGGTGAGGCATCTTTACTTATGGGTCTGGAAGCATCTTCTTTTGTAACTCACTTGCTCTTACGTTTCTGACAGCACCTTCTAAAAAGGCCTGTGTGCCCCTCTGCCAAACTGCTAGGCAAGAGAGACTGGCTGTGACCAGCACGTCAGTGATACGGGAATTGCTGAGTGAAAAGAGCTTATCCTACTAACATTTTTTTGCATCAGCTGAGTGTCCAAAGAGTATGTGGAAGAAGTTGTAAGGACTATCTGTTACTCAAATAATATTCTTACAGTTTTTGCAGCTTTAACTGTTGGAGGACAAAGAAATGCTGCCTATTTCATCAGATCACTGGGTTTTAACGAACAACAATAATATCAAGTAACAAAATACTGTGTTTTCTTTTGTAAAAATTCAGAAAATGTATTTTCTTCATGCAGAGTAAGTTTTTGTTGGACAGTTTCAGAATGATTTCTGTAACTTCCATATATGTAGCACAAGGCTGTTGAGAAGAAGTTAATTTATTCATAATGTTTAATATTTGCAAGCTGTACACAACCCTCTGTTTTATACTGTAGTACTTTTTCTTTCTTCATTCAACAAATAGAAATTGGACTGAAATTTTTGACCTCTGTATTCCTAAAAACATATAACTCTATGTGGAATACAGTAGACTTATATTGCCACTGCCTGATCCCAAAGCCCTCTAGAGAAAGAGATTTGCAGATCTCTTTCATTGTATTCTCTGTACCTTGAATGAAAATAATATTAAGTAAAACTTAAGGTAAGCGTTGCCTATGTTTGGTATAGAAGTAACTTCAAACTGACACATGGTCTAATGTAGAGAAATGGGACTGTGCTATCTAGCGTGAAAACCCTAATGTCATGTATAGTTTCTAAACTTTTAAAAAAGTATGTTGGTAATGCCAAACAAGACTGTTGATACTTTTTGGTGGACCAAAAGTTTAAGGAAGAAAGGGCGGGAACACCACCTGTGTAGGTCCTCTTCCTAGAACTTCTGGGGTGAAGGGAGGAGGAAGTGGAGGTTTTTCCATGTGTACTCCTGAGTAGCTTCCTTTGGTTTCCATCTGAAATACAGATTTACATAAACGACAAATGAAATGTTAACCATTAATTACTTGGTAAACAAAAATAATTAGCAATGATTCTTAATGCATGAAAATGTAGAAAATCAAGAATCTGCAAAAGTCTGTTAAAGTTGAACAACTATTTAAGTATATAAAGAAGTATATTTTGTGTTTGGCAAAGAAGGATTTTGGTATAGAGGTTATAATTTCATTGAGACTGAAGTTTAAAGCAGGCTATGATTTTATTACACGAGTTAGAAGTTTAATTATTTTAATTGTACTTCTCCACTACAGTAAAATAGAAAGCAAGTAGCTTTATATAACTGTGCTTAACCTTGAATCCTTGCTGTCTGTCTCTTCAAACCAAGCTGATATCCAAAGCTGTTTCAAAGCAGCAGAGTTATCCGAAAGATAACATTAAATGCTTGCAAGTGTTGAAGTGGTAACATGTTTTGTGGTTAGTGTTGTTGAAAGACTGTAATGGTTAAGATTTTGCTACTATTTCTGTGGTAGCATAAACTTCAGCATGTTACTTTATCCTACTTTGTCAGAAACTACTGGTCACAATTAAAATTATTTAAAGAAAAACTGATTTAATTCTTAGCATTTTTTTCTTCTGACTGAAATATTCTGTTACGTCAAATGTTACGACTTGGTTGGAATAGAAATACAGGCTTTGATCAAAGGAGGAAAATATCCATTCTTCTTCAATGAAGTGTTAGTTTAAGTGTTTACTGTGTTTTGGGACATTCTTCAGCTTCATCAAGCTGCTAGTCCCAAATTAATAGGATGTTAAGATTGGAATGGAAGATAGTTCCAGTTAGGGATGAAGTAGAAAAATATTTTTTTTTCTACAAAATAAAATAGTAACTTGCAACATTTTCACTGATGTTTAGTGAGAATTTTTTTAAACATTTTGTATTGCTTATAACATAAAAGGGGAAAACAGGTCTTCTATTTAGTAGCCATTGAAAGTATAGTTCATAACACTGTAAGGGTCTCTCACTTTTTTGGGAAGTGGTATTTAATTAAATATTAAGTGTTTCTCTTGCTGTATTTTTTTTCAAATGGAAGCTAGATTTTCTGTTGAGCTGCAGTATTGATGTGTTTGAAATACGTTAGCACTGAATTTGACATTGAAACAATTTGAAACTTAAGTAGATTTTTTTGAAGTAAAGGAAAATTAAACTTACAATACAAAGAGGTGCTAGTGCAGACTTGATAGCAATTGATTTGAATGGCTTATCCTGCTAGCTGATGGACGAGGTGGTTCTTGTACTCAAAGGTCTGCTAAAGTCACTGTGCTTTAATGACTTACTGTTGGAAGCTGAGCTATAGTAACGTGCCTGCACGTTTGCCTGCAGCAAACATATTTAAAACAACGGCTTGAGCTGTAATGGCACACTAGCTAGGGATCACGTCCATGCTGCCTGTTGACGTGCAGCTTTATTGCCAATAATCTACTTCTGTGTATCAGTTCTTTGTAAATGGCATTGAAGCTGAGATGGTACCTTCCGAAGATCAGTTATCATGGGAGAGGGTGGATAGTAAGTCTGAAAAGTTTCAAGTGCAGGTTTGAGATTGCCTTTTCACATTAAGTTACAACAGATGTTGGATTTATGCCAAATCCTTAATAAGAGACGGGGCTTATAGTTTCCACTTGGCAAGTTACCAGCCTACAGAAAAGGGCTTCTATTCATGCTGTTATAATGGAAACTATTCTCTTTACCTTAGTCTTCCACAAATGCAGCTCATTTAGTGGATAAAAATATCTCCTCTTATTCATAGATTTCAGTCTCCTGGTTATTCATAGCTAGACTGATGTGTTGCACTTTCAGAGGTCTTGGGCAATACTGGCAGATTTATATACAACAGGGAGAAAGCCTCCTTTGAGGCTTGACTGATACCTCTTGTGAAGTAAAAGGAGCTGCAGTGAAGAGAAATCTGGTAGTGGACTTAGTCATTTGTCCTTTAAGCAGGAGGACAGACTTCATCTTGCAGCATCACCTGCTCTATTTGGCTAACAGGGGCAGCTACAGGATGGCAGCTCTCGCGCCTGCGTTATGGCTTCTGGG
The DNA here is from genome assembly GCF_964199755.1 of Larus michahellis. Lineage (NCBI taxonomy): Eukaryota > Metazoa > Chordata > Aves > Charadriiformes > Laridae > Larus > Larus michahellis. Next base: position 70,646,376 of record NC_133897.1, on the reverse strand, counting down.
CTGCTCGGTTTGTGCAGTGAGGCCAAGTTACTGGAATGTTAAGAAGGGCAAGACACACTATTCTTCTTGGCAACTTCATTGACAACAATTGTTTTTAATTCTGTATGTCTATTTTTGTTTTTTCGGAGGAAAGCCCTCTGACGGCTAAACTAGGCTTGCTTGGGGCAGCAGGATTTTGGTGAGAATATTGTTGCCTCCTCCGTAGGTGATGGAGATGTAGATCTTTTATTATGATGTTGAATAGCAGGCAGAGACATACGTGTTCTTCAAGCATGTTTATTTTATGTATCTCGTGCCTTTTCTCAAGTCAGAAAAGTACTCAGATACCAGTGAGGTGTAGGTGTCTCTAAGAGTATTTTGAAAATTTTGTTTGCTTTTGATGGCGATGGTTTAGGCTTTGCTATTGAACATGGCCAGATTTTATCTGACTGGTGTGAAGGTCAGCTGGGCCTATTAAGTATCAAAAATAAAGAATGAAAGACGTTCAAAACTTTGTTAGTAAATGAGTTAAATTTATCTTGAGTGGAGATTGGGACTCCAAGCTGTTTACGCTTTGTACTCCTCAGTAGCTTAGAAATGGAAAAACAAACAAAACTCCAATGAACAAACCAAACCAAAACAAAAAAAAACAAACCCAAAATGTTTAAGCATGCATCAAGTAAGTTTGTGATAAAGTATTACTGGTATTCCTAATTAGTTGGTACTAAACAGTAAGTATGCGGACAAACAAAAGTATGTGCATACAGCATCCTGAAAACAAATTAAATTTGCTCATTTCTGTTTTGGAACAGCATGCATTAGCAGGAAGGAGATCATTAAAGATGAGATACAGATCTGAATTACAGCCTTCTAACAATCGCAGTTAAGCGAAATTCAGTGTAGAATGACACAGAAAGCAGAAGAGCCTTTGAGCTATTGGTTATGGGGCAGTTGAGTATCAGAGTTTATTTCAAACTTTACGGTCCAGTGCACTTTTGCGGAGACCAATATTCGCCTCGGCACTGAAACTTCACAGTACTATAGTTGATAAAACCTTCGTGATCTTTACACCAGTGACTAAAAGTAGGTCACCATTTAAAAAACAACGATACACTTGCAGCCTACATTATTTATAACTGCATCGCATTGCCTGCGTAGCACATCTTGGCAAAACGAAAGCCAGTAATGACATCTCTCATGTCGTGGAAGAAGGCAAATGTGAAGTGAATTTGAAATGTGTAAGAAACCCATAATAGAAAATGCATGACTTCAGTATTAATCTGTAAAAACTGGTGGAAATGATTCGTATACAAATCTTTTTGATTTTTAAGTTTTCATCAGTTTTCAGGTTTTAAACTTTATTCGGTCAGTTCGGTTTGTTCTATTAGATGTTAAACATACATGCTCTCACTTTCTGACTTTTTAATAATACTGGAAGGCAATTGCATTATTCCTCTGAAGTAGGAGATGAAAAAGGGGCACGGCAAGTGTAAGGAAAAATTAGTAAAATCAGAGTCTGTAATTCTGTTTTATTTTTTTTTTTCCCCTCCTGAAAGCTAGTTAAAAGAAGTCTTCTGTTTTCTTAGTCATAGCGTGATTATTCTCCTTTTGGTGAGAATATGTTATTGTATGTTGAGTTTCATTAAACACTTCTGCTTCATTACAGTTCCATCCTTCTTTTTCAATATTTACTGAATAAGTCCCAGTTACACATTTGTAATTGCTTAAAGCAGAAACGATTTTTTTATATTTGTTAACGTATGGGGACTGTGATACTGAACGCCTAATAAAAAATTATAAATAGATTTAATTTATCTAAAAAGGCATGGCATTTGAGAAAATTATTCATTCTCTGATATTTCAGCAACTCTGCAATGCTACCTGGTGCCACAGTAAGCCTACTAATTTGAGGCTACTGTGTACCGCTTACTGCACCGTGTACTCAATTTGCATTGTTTACAAGGACGTCAGGAAGTGATGTTACATGTGCTTATTTTGAGGAAAATTACGTGTTCAGTGAAAACAGTCTTAACAAACCTATCTTAATTCCAGCACGAGTAGGTTCTTATGGAGGAAGCATCCTTTCTGAGTGTTTCGGTTTGACCCAGCCCATGCAAACTCACATTCATATGCAAACAGTCTGTGTGTTATATAAATATGACCTTTATTGTTGTTTGATGTTTCTCAAAGCATTTTTTAGAATTTGCCTAATTGCTTGACTCACTTAATATTTTGTATTGTCAGGAGCGCAGATGTTACAGATATGAAAAATATCACAATGTGCACAAAACAGAGAAAGGTAGAGTGACAGGCAGTTTTCCCAGGTTAAAATCCTTCATAGATATTTGCATGCATTTTGAATATTGAATATTCCCAGGTTAAAATCTTTCACAGGTATTTGCATGGATTTTGCACAGTGAACCATTCATGTGCTTATTAGTACCACACTATACTTGCAGTTAAGAAATTTGCATATGATTTGCTTTGTGTTCAGTGAAATAGGCTTTATGCAGAATTCAGTGTATTAACTCTTTTTATGCATGACCTATTACTGGGCAGAAGGCACTTGAACAAAAAATCTGGTACTACTTAGCATTTAGTAACAAATGCAAGAATTAAAAGGGGAACACGACTATGAAGTGTTTCCGTCAGTAGGACCTTTCAGTAACACATGCGTGTGGTGGGTGGCATGTTTCCAGATTTCATGTCATTTGTACCCTACAAAGGACTTAAATTTGAAGCTTAATCCTCATAGCAGATGCAGAAAAAGAAGTGTAGGGGGATAGATTGTTTTGTTGTGGTTTTTTTTCTGGGTTTGTTTTTTTTTTCTTCCTGTCAGTTCTGTTATTCATTTGTTGCAGAAGCAGTAATTTTTTGCCACTTTCATGATTGATAGCATAAGTTGTTGATTTGTTGTGTTCCTGACAGTAAATTGCCATTTGTGTTCAGAATATTTCCTGGTGTATTAGTTTTGGCTTCCTTCTGAAGCGTAATCAATATTCATTGTTCTTTCAGATATACAAGCTTGAATTGAGATTACTCAAATCCTTGAAAAATTGGTAAAATCCTACGCTTTTTCAAATACAAGAGGAAAATAATTATACTCAAAGCCTGACTGTCAGTAGCCACTAACAATTTTTACTGTGAGGTGCTCTGTATTTCCACAGCATGTGTGATAAAATCCCACCTCCACGTATCAAAGTAATGCAACCGTGTGTTTGACTAGTTGTCTTTTTGAACTGGGATTGCTTTCAGGGAATTTTAAATTGTGGTAACTTTATTACTTTGGTAATTGCAGGTACGCTTGCTAAACAGTAACTACTTTACCTATTAGCATATGCATGCAGGACAATCAACTTTTTGGAACATTTTTATAGGTCCTAATGTCCTGACCTGCTGCATCTTCGTGGCATTGGAAAGTGATTTCCACTGCGTTGGCTGCTTGTCTTGCACCATGATAAGAGCAAGGCAAGGCAAGGGTGCTGTGCAAAGATAAAATTGTAATTTCTGAGAGCAGACATTACAATACCCACCCCTGCCTTGATTTATTTATGAAATAAAATTGTCGCTCTGCTAGTTTTATGCCACCACTAAGTATCAGATGTCTCTTCAGCGCTGCCTGATAGTTTTCTTCATCTGTAAAATGGAAGAATGAAAAAAAAAAAAGTGATGTAAGGTAGAAGTATTTAGTGGCCTGAGAAATCCAGAACGCCGGATTTGCACTGCAACATATCATAGAATCATAGAATGGTTTGGGTTGGAAGGGACCTTAAAGATCGTCTAGTTCCAACCCCCTGCCATGGGCAGGGACACCTCCCACTAGACCAGGTTTGAATATGGATAGCAGCAGACCAGTGCTAAGGAAAGAGAACCTGCAGATCTTCCTTCTTCATTCTTGAAACTTGGAGATGGTCCCAGTTGCGTTCCATTTTGGGCACTAAATCACTAAATACTGCGTAGTGCAGACTGCAGCACCGGCGTGAGCAGTGTCCCCTGTGTTCCTCTTGCGTGCCTCACCTGGACCAGTGCAGATGTGCTGCCTGAAGCAGTTCAGTTCCAAAACAGGCTAATTTTTTTGCCTGGTGCCTTTTTTTTTTTTTTTTTTTTTTTTTTTTTTTTTTTAAATCCCAGGTCACTTATCTGGGTAATTTTGTAGCCACAAACAGTTACATCGTTCCAGTGAAAGGATCCTACGAGAAAGGGGAAAGCTGCTAAAGCATGGACTGCTACTAAAGGGAAGCTTTGTAAGGCCATAAGTGCCTTAATCTGTTCCCTGTGTTAATTAGCTGTAACTTGTGTCTGCATGCCAGAACTGGCCTGCCGCTGCGCTACTAGGACAGGACTGAAGAACTTCTGTAATGAATGAAATTGCTGGTTTTTCACAATGGTTTACTGCTGTTGGTCACGGTTTCGTAATTCTTTAGCTTAACACACCGCACTAGGCAGAACAATAAGCTGTGTTTGTAAGCCTGAGTTTTGTCTGCAGTTTGCATATTCTGTCTTTGAAAGCGTACTTGGGAGTTCATAAGACTAAGTTAGAAGAAAGTAACTTCTGGGTTTTTTCACAGGCTGATCTTGAAATATTATGAATTTATTTTCCCTATTTAAGTGATTAACAGAAAAAAAATAGTAGCATTTTCATTACATTGGTTGATGTCAACACTGTATGAACATCAGACATTCAAAGTAGATCTGATTATGCAGGAGAAGTATATTATGTAGTGTACCTTGAAGGGAAAAAGTGTTTTGAAACTCATTACAAAACAGATAAATATGCATTTTCTCCAAGAAATATTCTTTAACTTCTGTATCTAAAAGTCATTGTTAATGATTTAGAATGAGGTTTCATAATGTAGTAAAAAAGCTTTGTGAATAAGTCTGAAATTTAACTACTGAGATTTAAGAATTGCTGTGGTACAGATTGATAGCCATTTTCAGTGATTGGGTAGCAGTGTTTCTGGTCACCTGAAGACAGTATGTATGAAAGATGTTCTTTAAAAGGGGTGTTCAACAACATTTCATTGTCTTGGTTGTACTAAAAATAATAGCAACAGTGAACGAGAAAGCTGACCAAAAATCATCAAAGCCTTTTTGTTGTTCCATTTCTACTGATTTCCTTAACTGACTCCTGCTAGTAACCATGGCCAGGCTGCTTTGCTATCCATTCTGTGAGATAGTGGGAGAAGTGCCATACCCAGAAGAGCTGGATTCTACACATTTGGTGGAATTATTTGTTTAATTGGGGACAGTTGCATTTGCACGGTATCTTTAAATAGAGGCAGATTGAATGGTGTCACAGAAGGCAAAATATGACAACAGCAGGATTAGCGTAAACACAAAACTCTGTCTTTTGAAATGAGGGTATTGTTTGGGATAGACTTTAGTTTAAATTTCTTCTCCTCAGATACCTGTACGTTTTGTGTTTAAAGCCTCTGGACATCACACCTGTATTCAGGTAGTGTTTTGGGAGCTGGTTCATGCTTCTTTTCATATGCTTGGCATTCTTGAACTCATTCCACAGTGGTGCAGAGAGTCAACAGAAAGTGACGGATAAAGACTCTGTTCCAGTCTTCCCTATACACTTTCGTGTCTGGATACTGTATTTAGGAATTTTTAATTCCTGTCTCACCTTTTAGAAAATGTGGAAGGCTCTCTTTTATCCTCCTGCACTGTGTGAAAATTTGTATCTGCTGGAAGAGAAGCTGAGAAGGGTTTTTAAGTTAATCACATAGGTGACTTCATCTTCACCGCATAGACCAAACATGTATTGTGCATTTTAGCGTTACACCTCATCTCTATCGTAGAGTGAAAAAGATACAAGTAATCATCTCCTGTTTCCTGCTGTGGCTGAACATGGCTTTACACCTCAGTCTACTTAGGAGTGTCTGGTTTTTGGCTGATGGATCTGGTGCAAGAGCAGATCCAGCTTAAGTTCTGTTTGTAGCTAGTTTTGTTTAAAAATATTGGGCTGTCCGGGATCTGTTTCACAAACAACTTGGACATCCAGACTGTGGGAAGAGGGTAACAATACCCTTGAAGGCTGTCTCCGTGTAAGTTATCTGTATGAGTCAGAGCCCTATGACTGAGATTACTTTTTTTTTTTTTCGCCCTGTGTGTTTAGCATCTGCTGCTTGAGACTTAAGTAGCTGTTCCGTTTTTCATTATAGGTATATAATTGCAATGATCTTTTAATCAGTTCTATAGCTTTTTAAGGCTTATTTTGCATTATAGAGATGTAACTGAAAACATTTTTTAAGTATTACTCCAACCAGTCGTGCTTATAAACCCTCTAATGTATAGGTAATGAGTTTAATAGCTTCTTAAGTGGATTTTAAGGTATGGCTTAAGTTAGCACAACTTAATCTATGGTCAAATGAGTTTCTGCAACTTAGGTGTTTTACTGTTGGCTAGTGCTGTCGCTCCAACCTTAATGAAGGGCAAGAAGGAGGATTCAGGGAACTACAGGCCGGTCAGCCGCACCTTGATGGAGTGATGGAGCAGCTACTCCTGGAAACCATTTTCAGACACACGAGGGATAAAGAGGTGACTGGGAGCAGTCAGTGTGGCTTCACCAGGGGAAAAGGCACGCTTGAGCAACCTGATAATCTTCTACAATTAAATGACTGGCTTGGTAGATGAAGGAAAAGAGTTGAAATTGTCTACCTGGACTTCAGTAAGGCTTTCGACACCCCTTATAGAGAAGCTGATGAAGTATGGGCTAAATATGCAGACAGTGAAGTGGATTTAAAACTGGCAGAATGGCTGTGCAAAGGACATAGGGGTCCTTTGCTGCAATGTACCCTTGCAGCAAAGATGGCTAATGGTATCCTGGGCTGCATTAGCCAAAGTGTTGTCAGCAGGTTGAGGGAGGTGATCCTTCCCCTCTGCTCAGCACTGGTGAGGCCGCAGTCCAGTTCTGGGCTCCCCAGTACAAGAAGAGACACGGAAATTGGAGACAGTCCAGGAAAGGACCACAAAGACCACAAAGATGGTTACAGGACTGGAGCAGCTCTCCTATGAGGAAAAGCTGAGAGAGCTGGGACTGTTCAGCCTCGTGAAGTGAAGTCTCGGGGGAATCTCATCAATGTGTATTGAATACCTGAAGGGAGAGCGCAAAGAGGACAGGGCCAGGCTCTTTTTGGTGTTGCCCAGTGACAGGCTAGGAGGCAGCAGGCACAGACTGTCACACAGAAGGTTCCCCCTGAACATCAGGAAACACTTTTTGACTGTGAGGGTGACCGAGTGCTGGCACGGGTTGCCCAGGGAGGTTGTGGAGTCTCCATCCCTGGAGTACTCAAAAGCCATCTCAACATGATCTTGGCAACTGGCCCAGGTGGCCCTCCTTGAGTGTGGAGGTTGGAACAGATGACCTCCAGACATCTCTTCCAGCCTCAGCCCTCTGTTGATTTTTAGCCACGAGGAAAGTTCTTGGGCTGCTTCTTCCATGCATTGCTTTGTAACATGGATTTCAGATTGGAGGATGTGTTTATGCTGTATCAAAGTAACCACCTTAAACCAGTCCAAGTATTGTGTGGTAAACAAGCTCCTGGTGAGTTCTGTGATGGTGTGGCTAGCCTCTTCAAGTGTCTGAAGTAGTTAGTTTAATGGTAGTTCAGAGGTCTGTACAGCCCTGCACTTAGTCTTACCTAGAGCAATACAAGATCTTGTCGGGTTCATCGTGAGCTGTGGTCATGCTCATCGTGAAAGCAATTTTCTCTGAATCTTTTAGCAGTGTATTATAATAAAGTGAAAATAGTTCTGCAAAACATGTTGAAAACATCCTACAGGAGATATATCCTACAGCAGAAAGTAAATATTGTTTGTTTCAGCAAAACTTCCCATTTTGCCCATTCCTTTCAAGCCTTAGCACTGATCAGTGTTTTTTGTTAGGCTCCCCATTACTGCAGACTTAGTTTTTGATTCTCTTCTGTTGTGATGTTTTAAGTATGCTTTAAAAACCTGCATGTTTTCATCAACTGGTTTGAAGTGTGCATTTTGCAGTCCTTGTGCTATTTTGGAGCAGTTCGCACTACAGCAGCAGTCACCAGCCAGTGACAATCTTTTGATTTCCTATACTGATCGGTTTTCACTGATGTACAGATATTGGTTGCTTAACCCCTTAGATGTTCTCACTGTGTCGGAACACCGTCAGAAATATCGCCTGTAGAAGGGCTATATTTCTAATGGGGTGCATGTGGGAGCATTTGTGTGGTTTCTTTCACAAAAATCTTAGTCAGCAGGGAGGCTCTTCACTAACTACCAAGTGTTTCCATGTATTGTTAGTATGCTAAGCCTATCCTGGGATCTTTGATAAGTGTTCAAACCAGGAATGGACTATCTCTATATGACTGCTATGGGAAAGAAAGAAGGAAGATTGATGAAGAATATTTACCTAGTAAAAGGGAACTTGAATTTTAGTATTCAGCGTAGTTTTGGTTTGAATCTAAGAGTTTACTTTACTTTTTTTCAGTTTGCTGTAGAGTTGGTATGCACGTATGTGATACAAGCTCAGTATACATGACTTAGAAATCTTTTCATTTTTATTTTGGTTCCGAGGTGGTTAATCGCCTTTGACGTGCAAGTAGTAGATTTGCAAAATACACCCCATAAAAGTCTCTGTAATCTGTACAACACTTACGAATAAGACTGATATTGTTTTATTAGATAATCAAGTGTAGTTGAAGAAGTAGATGTGCTTTTGGATACACACAGACATAAGCTCTGAAATAGAAACAGCTGACTTCAAAGGTCCCTACAGGATGAGAACTGCTGCTCGGTCACCTATCCCTGAAGAAAAAGGACATCTGGTACTGATGGTGTGGACAATGATAAGGATGACAAAATCATTATCTTTGAGGGAAGGGGCGAAGCTTTAGCTTGTTTCTCATAGGTGATAATTTGAAGCTCTTGTACAGAGTGAAAGGTGCAGTGGCATGAAGGCTCACTTTTCTGTGGGGCGGGTGGTAGCTGATCGGGCTTCCAAAGCTGCTGAGTTGTCTCACCTGGGTGATTACAAGGTGTATTGGGGTGACTGATTTGGCTTTTCTGGTGTGTGCAGGGATACTCGGTTAGGTAGGCATCACTGGGCAATGGTTCTTTTTTTAAATATCTAGAAATATTCCTGGATGCTAGGTAGCTCAGGGTCCTGATGCAATGAAGTTTTAGGGCTTTTTGGGAGAGTCTGCTAGTCTTTAAGGTAGTCTTAAAGATTTGTCAGAAACTTGCTTGCTTCCTGAGGGAATTCCTGCAAATTACTATTTTTGAGTATGTTTTTAGTAATCTATATCTTGACATTTCTCCATGTAATATTCCCCCTAATAAGGTGGTAGTTACATTTTTGAAACCTGCGTGCTTTATATTAGTTTGTGTTTATTCGGTTTCTTGAGAGGGCTGGTGGGCAATGAGTTAGTTTCCCGGTTGCGTGCAGATCTTCCTGTATCTCTTAGTATACCCTCGATGGCAGGACCATTTTTGCAAATGCATTTATTAATTCCTTAGGTCAAATTCACTGCCAGTCTTGTATAATTTAAACACTACCACTTTCAATTTTTCATCATTAGTTCTTAACCACAGTGAGAATGCATTTGCAAGGCTCCTGTGGTTGCCCATATATTTGTAGTGTAGCTCTGCAAAGTAATTATGGTATTGCTTTGTGTTATGAGGCTGGGAACACTAGACTTAACACTGCATGTTTGGATACCCTTTGAGCAAAACCGGTGTACTGAAAAATATAAAATGCACAAATTTTCAATCTTTTTACAGGATTATTGAATGCATCAGAAAATAATATAAAAAACCCTAAAGATAATACTCTGGCTAATGACTGTCTGTCTTGTGGCAATACAAGCATAAAAAATGAGGGATTTTAGGACTTTGTCTATAATTTTTCTTTTAAAAGCAGTGGCAGTTTCTTTGTGGGGATTAAAAAAACAAACAACACAAAACCAACCCAACCCAAAACAACCTTACAGCTCATATTGGAGTTAACCTGTGTTGATTATTTGTACTTATATTAATTATTTTTTTCCATTTATGGGCAACAAATATAAAATAATTGCTGGCTAGGATTATTTCTGCTAGTAAAATTCCTTTAACACTTTCGTGCATGATGAAAAACACTGGATGTGCAATTCCCACATAAATAGGGAAACAAAAACACTGGAAGACTTGGGTACCATTTTATTTGCAGTGTATTGTTAAAATAAAGTAGTGAACATTTATGAATAGGGACTTTTTAAAGGAACGATATACACTCTGTTTTCACAAAGGCATTGATGTTAAATATGCACCTGCTTGAAAGAGGCATAATAAATTTTTTTATTTGAGGTAGTCATCCTAAGATGTATATCAAATTTGCTTCTGTAATATAACAGAGACCACTTAAATGCATATGTTGAAACTGAAATCTTCCTGTGAAACTGAGGGCGTGATGTACAGAATATCTGCATTTGACAGAGATCTTATGGGTTTCAGTTTCCTAGAAAATACTCAACTCTTCATATTTCACACAAGACTCCTGTGTGTCAGTGGAAGGGAGATGTTGTGCTTGGCTTTTCCTTGCTTTACTAAATGGATTTAAGTAATTAAATTTTACCACGTAACAATTTCACTAATAGTCTGTTTCAAATGGATTGATCAGTAAGCATGCCTGTTTATATATTCTAGTGGCACTTTTTATAGTAATTAATTTTGTACAGGTTTTATTATGGATAGTAATATATTGAAAGCAGTGTACCCTTCTGTGGTTTTATTGTGTGCTTCCTAAACATGATCTTAGGCTGAGCTGTCTTCCTAATCTCAAACAGAGGCCCTATGAAAATTCAGAAGCCGTTGGTGTCATCTTTGATGTATTTTTGACACACAGTTACGGCTCATACTTAATTTAAATCTTCAGTCTGAGCGTAATGATGAAGGATCTGTACCTTTTTAGTGTATGCTTTAACTTTGAGTAGTTTAGGCCTTGCAAGGATTTCTTGAAGTTAAGGCCTGCCTGAAAGAAAGAGGCCTTCGATCAACTTCCTCAAATAGCTACATCTTTTGATTAGCCATTAAGTGTCCAGAAATAATGTTTAAAAGTGCACAAGAAGCACATCTGTAGTAATTACTGATAGGAATTAAAAAAATGCTGTGCGTCAGACAGTGAAACAAAAGTGAGTCTGCTGGGAGTTTTTTTATGACACCTAATAAGGCTCTAACTTTAATATTAATTTGTATTTTTAAAGAAAAAAGTTAAATATATATTATACTGTAAAAAGAGAGTGGGCAACAGAAAGAGGGAGTCAGTCAAAGTTTTGAACAGAGTCTAATAATTTATTTGTCATAAATGCTTCATACTGCTTTTGAAAGTAAGTGTAATGCTGAATCTCAAGTTCCTCAGCAAAAATTGATGATGTTGTAAGAATCTTGACTGTGCTAGGAGCTGCAAATATTTGATTTTAAGTTGCTTTTTACAGTGTTCAAAAAAAATGGTTTCTTCAGTCTATCTGCTGTAGAATAATCTTGTTTCTACTTCATAACATGGGCTTACTTGTAAATAATTAATGTGTTTTCAGGCAGGACATTTTTCAGGAAATTGTGCCTGTTATCTTGAGTGTTTGCTTTGATCCAAGGATTTAATTGTGCTTGATGTAAGTAATCACATTTGTTGGGGAGTTTGGACTGTATGTGCCGTTTAAAATCAAATACAGCAACTGTAGTAATTATTTTGATGATCCTGTACCGATTGAGAATTTAAGGATGATACAGAATGTGACAAAGATAAATGGCACAGCATGAGGAATACAAATAAAATCCAGTTAATTTTAAACCAAAACATAGCAATTGACTAAAATCAGCATTTGTAGTGCTGTGAAAATGGACCTGCTGTAGATCATTCCCTGTTTGTAAGAACGGTAAAAGAAAAATCCTACTTGGTTTGGACACAGTTGGGGCAAAAGCTACTTTTTCAATTTTTTTTTTCCTCCAAGTAATGCGGAAATTAAGGAAACGTTGTTCAGAAAACAGCACTATGGGGTGATTCTGAAATAAGGGGTTACATGGGACTCGCAGCTTTGGTGTGAAATCAGGGAATTCCTTTTGTTGCCCAGATGGGGGTCCCCAGTCTCCCTGGCGGTGGCCAGGCTGCATGGATGGTCCCAGGCTGGGCAGGGCTTCTGGATTTGAGGGCAGCTGGTGGCTTTACCTGCTGACGGGGGATACAGGCAGGGCAGAGTGCCAGCCGGCTGGGAGTCCAGAAGAGCTGAAGTCACCTCATCTGGGGCAGTCTCAGAGCTGTAGATGTTTGGGATGTATCTCAGGGCTCTGAAGATCTGAGTTGTGGACATGGAGCTTGGACTCGAAGTTCTCAAAGTCTGCTGACAGTCTTGGAGCTGAAAGTGGGTTTTCTTACCAAGAGATGCTGGGAGCCCTGGCATGGTTGGGTTCTTCTAGGGTGGTGGACCCTGCACTCACCTGAGTTGCAGGTGGGGGACCTGATAAAGGAGCTTTGGCATGGCAAGTACAGGAACCTCTGCAGTGAAGTGTGTGCTTTCTCAGTTTTACAGCCAGTAAGTTTTGTCAAAATATGTCTGTTCAAAGCCACTTCCAACATTGCGTGTTAAGTGCCAGATGATTAATGGAAAATACATTGCATGTGTTTGCAAGGCCCAGCGATGATAAATAGCTACTAAAAGCCTGTAACAAATAAAGTGCTGTAGTGTCTATTTTGTGAATATACTATTAACCTAGGTTTGAGTACAGATTTTTCTTTTTTCTTTAAGCCATGCTTGGTGGAAACTAGGGAATTTGAACCAAAATTTGAACCAAACTTTACTTTTTTTTTTTCTTTTGGTGATAAAAGGTCTGTTATCTTTAACAAGAAACACTGACAGATTATATCCAGGATGTAACAAATACTGTGTTTTTCAAACAGGAAAAGGTACAATTGGAAATTGTCCTGGGGTGGTAGTGCTTTTGGTGATTTTTATTTCCTGAGTTTTCTTTGTCATTCTGTATACTGCTTTTGTTCCCTCTCCGTTACAGTTGCCTCTTCCCCACTACTGTTACAGGTATATCCCCTCTCTCTCCCTTATGGTTTCAGTTTTAACTGTGGAGGTCAGTGCTTATACTCTCCGTTTGGTTTCTGAAATAAATTGTCAAAAGTGACTCTAAACATCTATTGATGGAAGACTGTGGTTAACATTTTAAAATACCATCAGACACTTCTTTCTGTGTGGGTATTAGTCAGTTGTCCATACACTGCATGTAGCTCGCTCTGGCCTCGGAGGTTCCTCAGCTGGGAGAGGAGGAGCGTTCTCTTAACTGCATCTGTCTGAAAGCATCACTATGGTTCCCAGAGTACGTGCTGTCAGATGAAATGCTATGGTAACTGTAAAGGTTTTTCACATAATGTCATTCTTAGGAGTTGGGGTTAAATCAAAATAAAGGATGTTGTGAGGTTTCTTATCTGTGGCATTTGGAAGACATTTAACTTTAAATTTTGTTTACAACAAGTGTGTACTTTTTTTATTCTCTGAACTTACCTTTAAAAGAAAGTAATGCCACAGCCATTTTTTTCCACAGTTAGAAGAAGAGTAGGTGCTGGATATTGGAAGTACTTGTAAGTTTACAGTAATAATTTATTTTCAGTAAGAGAAGGGCCATTAGACCAGTAGGCAGGGTGCTATATGTATTGCCATACATACTAAACATTAAAAAGGAACTTAGCTGTGTAGCGATTATGCATATAGAGCTTAAGTTCAATCCAAATTGCAGTCTTGGTGGCTAAACACCTATATTGGCAGAGCTTTAAAGAGATGCTAGCAGAGGGCTGGTGCGACTGAGGAAGAGGGCAAGGTGAAAATGTGAACTTAAGGTGGTTGTCTCAAGGTGACTTTGTTTTCCTGGTTTTATAAGTAGAACAGTAGTAAACACTTTAATCTGAGTTTAATTTTAATTGGAAGAGCTTAGAGCAGGACCGTTAGTTTAAATGCAAGGGGTTAAGCACTTTGTGGCTGTCAGCTTTTGTGCTTTATACAGGTTGAACACGTGGATGAACCTGAAATGGTAAGTGAGGCACTTTCAAAGACAGGAAGCCTTCTGCTCTCCTGCGCTTGCTGGAGAACTCAATGGTTCCATGTTGTTTGTAGCAGGGACTCTCCGATGCATGATCCGTGCTGCGTTGATAGGCTGAATTACCAGCTGTATTTCAATTTAGAAAGATCCTGACTGCTAAGCTGTGCTGATGACCCTAAAGCTGAGACAATAACGTGTATTTCTCTGTCTTGCTGGACATGTCCTGACAAGGTGTCACTTACAGATGACTTCTGTTTTTCTCTCATTACCTAGCGAGGTCTGTTAATGCACTTGTAGGTTATACTGTTTTCTTAGGGTTATTGTTTCAAGGCCAGTTGAAATAGATAAAGACTAGTTACAAACCAATACCGTGTAACTTTATGAACTGAAGGTAGGTAGTCTAGGCTTTCCATGTGGTCATGGACCTTCTGGTGCTCTCGGTTGCCACTGTACCACTTCCCTTGATTTCTAGCAATGTTTTATTCATTTCTATTAGGCCTTGATCATTTGAAATGTTGAAAAGACCAAAGGTGTGGTAACAAAAACGGCTTATGTCTTCTCCTGCTAGAAGTGATCGTTACCCTTTAGCAAAGGGTGGTTATGACCATAAGCATTTTTACCTTCATATATTAGAAGTATTAAAAAAAAGTTGTTGCTTTTGGGGTTTGGCTTTTTCTTTTTTTTTTTTTTTTTTTTCTTCTTCTTGGTTTAAGGTTTACCACTAGGGTTCACCAAAAGCTTTTTAAAAAATGTCAGTATCAAGCAGTTGAGTGGATAATGTGCCAGAATGGGGTGGGTTGTACGACTTGTAGGAACTTGATATGCTATTTTAAAATTCGTCTTTGAAAGCAAAGAAAAGGTAAATTAAGAGAACATGTGCTGAATGAAAACAGCTGTAAAGACTGTGAAGTCATAAGATATAAATGTACAAAGGAAGATAGTGATCATGGGAGATACCAGATTAAACTTCATCCGTCAACATGGAAAAAGGAATTTGCATAAAGATCCCTCTCACAATAGAAAATGTAAAATAAATTGTGGATAACTACAGTTCTTGAAGTGTTGAAAGGAAGAAAGTGAAGTATTTTCAATTTATTGAAAGGAGAAAGGTGAAAATGGCTTCTGAAATATCTTGGATACCTTGAGCTCTGCAGTGAAATGTAGGTTTTTTGTTGTTACTCCTTACCTCGCCTTCAAAGTAGAAGAGTCAAAGGCAAACCCAGCCAAAAGAAAGACACTCCCAGTGTGGAGCCTGAGGCAGGGGAGGAGAAGACAGCCCAAAAAACCTTGACTCCTTATGTCATCGGCCTATGGAGCTCTTCCAGAACATCTCCTGCCTTTTTCTTGAAGTAAATGGAGAATGACTAGACAACACTGTGTGCTCTGAAAGTGCAGTTCACTCTGCTGTAATACATCAACATCACTTCTTTTGACAGTGCTCGATATCTTGAGATATTGCTTCCAAATAAGATGAGAAAATGAATCCTCACACACACCCACCTTCTCTTGTTTGTCAAAATGATTTCCTTTTTATTTTTGGGAGCTGCTGCTCCACCAAATAATACATGCACAGTGCCTCAAACTAGTGTTTGACTGGTTTGTGCTTGATGAAATTGGACCACTCTGGGACTGTAAAGCCACAATTCTCTATGCAAAACTGGCATACTTGAACTTTTGGCACTTGTAAATGTTGTTGAAAGTTTCCAAACAGGCTTGTCTTATTGTATGCAGCTTTATTAGTACTGGAAGAATATCTTCTGTTTGGGTTTTTTTTTGTTGTTTGTTTGTTGATTGGTTGTTTGTTTTTTTTTTTTTTATACAAATGATAGGAACCTAGGAAAACTGGCTTTCTCATGAGAATATTAATTAAAACTTCAATCAAGATTGGGAAGAGATGGCATAGAGAAATCATGTGTGAGGCTGTAACGAGTATCTCTGTATTGGTACAGAAATATTCAACCTTTTTAAGGGACTGCTTTGAGTGTCCAGTGTCTTGTTTTACTTCTGTCCTCATCTGTTCATTTAGTTAGATGCCGTTCGATCCTTCAGTTGCACGGGCGAGTAAAGTGTTGGAGGAACGGTCTGAATGGGTAGTGAGACCACAGAGGGGGCACATAACTGCTGTAGTAGCTGCATGGGCTGGTGGGTCTGTTCAGCCCATCTCTGTTCTTTCACAGTGCATCTTTGCTCTTCTGCCATGAGTAGAGTTCCTTACTATTCTGGATAAATGGGCAGAGAAGTACCACTGCTGCTTTGTCCTGAAGGTTTGGAGACAAAACATAATCGAAACCCGTTGGTGGGATTTTGTGAAGAAGCTCGTGCTGCCAATGGCTGCGCTGTGTCTATTGGTCGTGTGTGTAAAGAGTGAACTTTAATTTCAGACTGTGCTCAGTCTGGAGCTTTCACAAGCGCTAAATTCTGCTGATAGTCTGAACTGGGGATGATGGCTGGGAATTAACCACGGCAAAGGCTTATCTGGCTGCAGGGTATGGTACCTTAAGCCCATATCTCCTGCTTTTCAGAAAACTGATAAAGTAGCAAATAGATGAGGTGTGAAGGTAGTTCTGAGAAAGTCAATAAATAGCCGGAAGCTACAATTTAATAAGTGTTTGGACATATCTGGCTCAAATAGCTTATATATTTTAACTCTTTTAAAAGTGGTAGATGGAACCTAAATCCATATTCCCTGTGGCGTTAGGTATCAGGAGAAATAAGTGGAAGCAAGGCATTTGAAATCAATAAATTGCTTCTAGGTACAACTTAATGCAGACAGAATTTAGAGAAAAAAAGATTGTGAACTAGATATAGGAATAAAATTTAGCTTTAATTTACAGACTACAGCAAACCCCGAATCCTGGCTCTTGTGAAAATAAATGGAGATTTGGAAGTTACGGAAGCGAGGAAGTTTGGTGCCATGGGCCAACTTGTACGAATAGGTGTACTGAAAAAGTAAGAAATCTGTGAAGTAAAGCTGTTTTCCAGATTAACATTGTGCATTTTATGGTCTCATTTAAGGCATTTAATCATCAAAGATCTATTTTATATTACACTTGAAATGAAACAAGGATCCTTCCTCATTTGCTTGGGAATTTTGCTGTACATGAGAATCTTCTACTTTGCTGCTTTGAGCTTCCTTTTGTTGGACCTGTGGCTTGCAGAGATTAGAAGTGTGAGAGGCTTCATCAAGTAGGTAATTCAAGTGATGCCATTGCGTTTTATAAAGGCCTTTGGTTTCTGTCTGCTGCGCCTAGCCTGGCAAGTTGTTACCTGGGTGCATGATAGGTATGAAGCAATCCTCAATTTATATTTTCTTCTTTCTCCTTCCTAGACATAGTGAGGGAAAGCTGTTAACATTTCATTAGCTCTGCAGATAGAAGCATTTGTTTAAGTGAGGCTTGTCAGAGCGTTACACCTAAGGGATATTAAAATGATCTTCCTGGGGCAGATTACAGTCAATCTTTCTTGATTCTGAAATATTTATTACTGTTTACAGCAAATTCATATGGAATCATATGACGTGTACAGAAAACCATAAAATTTTCATTTTCCTTCACCTGTGGCTTTGCTGCCTGTATATGAAATTAGCTGCTTATGCTCGACTACAGTGGTTTTTGTACCTTAAAAAACATCACAGTATGTGATATTTCCAAATAAATAGTTTAGACAGCACTTCTGACTTGCATTTTGTGTCTTGCAGGTTTCAACATCATCCACCAGTTTTACTTAGATTTTACCAGTTGTTTAGAAACTCTGATCTGTAAAACATAATCAAATCCTCTTCATCACTCTTACTTAGTAAACGTTCTTCTGAGACCACAGGTAAAGCAAGTGGAGATTTCTAAAATGTTGTACCAGAAAATATGAATGCAGTTGTTTTTCGGTGAGCCCCATGAAAGCTAGAGATTCTTTCGGAGCTTACATGTCAGCTGTCATCCTTCTAAGGCATGCGGTAGATGCTCCAAGACAGTTGGTAACACATCTGCAAGAGTTGTGTTATTGAGCACTCATGGGGAGTTAGTAGAACTATTGTAATCTGGTTTTGTTTTGGGGTGTTTTGTTTGTTTGTTTGTTTTTTACCTTGTCCCGTAGAAAATACTCAGTTTAATGTGCTGTTCAGTGTTTTCTGTTGATTTGCTATGCTACTGAAGTTACTGAAGAGCTGTTTTTTGGGGATGCCGTAAAACTTGATGTCAAAAAGTTATTGGATATCACTGATATGGCCTGTAAATAATGTAGACTGAAATAGCTTGTGCATATGAGTCTAGGCAGTGGCTTTGTGTTGAAGAACAGACCTGAAGTCAGGGACAACGTGGTGAAGATCTTGTCTTATTTGTGTAGACATCCTGTCTGGCTTGATCAAGTTATAGAAACTCTGAAACTACTTGTCTACATTTATAAGATGAAAAGGAATTGGTGTAGGGCTGGGTGCATATTTAATATGTGGGTGTTGAAGGTAAATCAGTTAATATTTGCGATGTGTTTTGAAACTTTAGTTGCATGGTATTATGCAAGATTTCTTTTGTTGATGGTTGACTTCAGACTGTTAGTGACTCAGGTAGAAGTAATCAGTCTGTATTTGCTCATTTGAATAACTTGTGTTTTGTATGTGTAGCTGTATGTAGAGAGTACAAAGAGACAAAAAAGCACTGAATCATACTGTGTGTGTTATTTGTGGATGACCAAGCAGGCTTAAGACTTAGAGGAGGAGTTGTTCCTGGGATTTTTCCAAATTCTGTCAACAAAACAAATTTTACCCGCATTAATCATCAGAATGAGTCATTGGAGTTACTTGTATGTCATTGTAGCGTGGCCTGGCTAAAACAGGCTACTTGACCTTGTTTCTGATGTAGTGGGACTTTCCCAGCGAGATTGATAAATCACTCAATAGTACTCTTCATATTGAAATTATTAACACTGATCATTAAGTTAAGTGAGGTGAAAGGAGCAGTTGGTTCTCGGAATGCATTGAGATTGTGCTTGTGCTCAAGAGCAGGATGAAATGCCCACCTTAGAGCACCATGCTATGGTACCTGCATCTGCTGGTGCCCAGGATAATTCGGGTGCCTTAACATTAGGTGGTACTGGTCTGATCAGACCCTGGCCATGCTCAGGCTTTCTGCCAACACACCTCTTAGCTAGCAATGAGATTTCTCCGATCTTGTTTTGTGCAAGGAATAGTTGTGTGATCCACTCTTCTCAAAGTAGTGAAGTCTTTATTTTGAAGGAATGAGCTAAAATTCAGGCTGCTTTTTCCACCTTTGGCATATAACACCGTGTGCAGAGAGACCTTTTGACTATTGGGTATCAACAAAGAGCCACAAGAAAAAGTTAGATTATAAACTCATGTCATGTTGTAAGAAGCTTTGTTTGGCTTCATGGTCATGGATGGGGTACCTTTCCTTTAAGGTGTCTGTCTCGGAGCCGTTTGACAAGAAAAGTGGAAATGTAGAATGTAGAATAAAATCCAGCACAAATTCAAATGTTTATGGCACACAGCACTGCTCCCAGAGTTGAAGATGGACGTAACTGAGCTATGTATTTTGTTCTGATCAACAAAGATAGCAAGCAGATAAGGTGTGGAAATGATCGGTGCCTTTCTTGATTGGGAGAAGGATGAGATGTTCAATGGCTGCAGATGTCGTGGTAGCTGTGGGCTTAGGAAAGTTAACATTCAAATGGGGAAAAAATTGAAAGGAAATTAATGAAATGACCTATGGGTACTGCAATTCTACAATGTAATTACCTGCTGCTTTCAAAAAGAAACATTTCTAGGTTTAGCTTCTTTAAACATAATTTTTTTTTTACAACCTCAAGTATCCTTAGGTGCCTTAATGCATGGAAAATTTAGTGAGTTAGAGAAGGTGGACGAAAACAGCAAAGTAACTGTCGATTCCTGTTGCCTGGGCTGGGTAAACAGGCAGAAAATCAGCTGGACGTTGCAGGAGTTGAAATTAAAGTTATAATCTGATTGGACTCTTGACATTGTTACAAGGTAAACCTTTAAAGTATACTTCATTCTCTTGTTTGCGATTTTGTGCAGCTTAGATGTCACCAAGGTTGGATGTGCTAAAGCCTCCCTACCCAGCTCCGTGTGTCTGGGTGCTGCAGTGCAGACCCTGGGCTGCTCCAAGCTGGAGGAGCCTCTAAATCTGACTTAAGCGTGTAGAAAGTGGGAGAAAAAGGTGGCTTACTCCAAGGATCGGCTAGGACCCAGGCTGCAGCCTGTGCTGTGTCTAGAGCAGGGATGGAAGGTATTTAGAGAATGGATTACTCGCTTCAGAATCCCTGTGTAAATAAGACTGTGTGCTACTGATGGTCGCGCAGTAGAAGGGGAATGTAAAGTTTATCATAGTTGATGTTTCGATACAAAATTTGTTCTTTCATGTGCCTTTTCTGTGCTGTGTCCTGTGTTCAGTATGCCAGGCCAAGCCTGAAGGATTCTGTTGACATGCACGCTCTGAAATACACATTATTTTGTCTATGCTATTTATAAATATATTATTGTTAGTTCAAGTGTTCAGCTATAGTATTTTTTCAAGTTCTCGTTAAAAGATATCTTCTGACTAACCTCAAAGTTGCCCTTAGTTTTAGTGATAACAGCAGAATCCATAAGCTGTTCTGCTGGCCCTGGCCAACTCCAGCCACAAACTTACTATATTTTGAAGGAGTTTGTTTGGAGGGAGCGATAAAGCAAGGTTCCTGGTCATGAACAGGTTGAACGGGACACCATCTGGTAGTTCAGTAGTTTTTCCTAGTAGCTGCACGCTACCACCTAAACAGCTGAAAAGAGCGAGGTGTGTTACAGTACACTTCTTATTTGGGAATGGGCTTTCAGAGGTGACTGGAAGCGTAACGGTATTTTTTTAGAAACATCACAGACAGACCTGAAAGTATGCATGAGTAAAGAAAATTGTGGTTTTGGTCTATCATACTGAAATGAAGAGAGGCAAGGATTTAACAGGTAGTATTTTAAATCCAGTAAATAGTGTTATTGGTTTTCATTTTTTTTTCCCCTCCCCTTAGTTGATCTAGCTAGACATTATGTATTCAAACCTGTGCAGTTCCTACTCATTTGATGTCTTCAGTGAACAGTCCCTGTGCTCCTCTCTTTTGGTACTGGGCAGAGAGAAATGTCCTTTGGTAGCAGACACAGCATCCTGATTTGCAATGCTTTATAAATCCTGTCTGTAGTCCAGCAGTAGCTGCTGTTGAGATGTCTACCCACTCAAGAATGAATTTGTTAAAAATATTCAACTTCTTAAAACCATGAGAAAATGGAGAAGCTTACTTGCGCAATTAGCTCAGTAATGGAAATGTTAATGGAGAATAAAAATAGCAACTTTGCATATTTGCAGTTTAAATTAGGGCAAGAGGCGTGATGGAAGAACTATTTTTCTAATGAAGACCTGTCCGCATTACCTGATTTGATAAGCAGCCTGTCTTTCCTTGTGGAGCTTTAAATAACATATTCACAGGGTGAACCAAGTTGTTATATTTTCATTAATGGGGAAGTAATTTGTTATGACCAGAGTATCTCAGAAATAAAATGAGAAAACAGAAGTCGTGTTGCAATCAAGTTGACCCTTTTGTATTTTCATCCTAATACTGCTGATAAGAGACGAGGGGGGCTGTTTTGAAAGACATTTGCAATCTGCAAAGTTGAGTACTTTGAGTGTGGATTTTAAGTGTTTTGTATCATTGGTAAATGCATAGTAGGTCTTCGTGGTTGGGAACTGATAAATGTGGCTCTGAGATTTCAAACAAATGCCGTCTGGAAGTTCATGATAACTTGTGGTTTTGATTTGTAGTTGCCGTTGAGGGAGCAGACGAAGGGAAAGTGCTTGTTTGTTTGGAATCTTTTCTGTAAGACAGAATCATAGAATGGTTTGGGTTGGAAGGGTTATATGAAAGTTGATAACGATATCTGATACGAAATATTGAGAGTTAACAAATGGTAACTAAGTATTTTGTGTGCCAAGAAAAGGTCTGGAAAGCAAAAAGCAAAAAAAAAAAAAATTGCATTCTCCTGTTCTTCTCAACCTTTTGTATTTTTCCTCTCTTGAGCAAACCCTATTGTCTAGAAACAAATAACTGAACTTCATGTCCCCAGAGGAAGATGTACCTTCCTTCTGCGCTGATGACTTGCAGCATTTCTGAACTAATATTTATGAAAGAGATTCTTTCTCAACACTTGCTGAGGTCCCTCAATGCCCAGTGGCCCAAGAAATCATTAAATTAACCAGCACCTAATTTCAGTAACCCAGGGCGTAAGAATTGTGTTTCTGTGACACAGGGATGTTGAAAGAAAATAAGAAGTTTGGTAACTTTTTTCCAGTCAAGATGCTGGATGACTCTTGTAATTAGCCGTGAGATGTCCTCACGCATAGATTTTTGTGTCTTTTAGGGGGAGATGATTCACATGGAGTCCAGTTGTGAGCACATGCTCCAGATACATAACTTGGGTGTTACTGCATCTGGCTTCAGAGCATAAAATGCCAAGCAGGGGATTGAGGGAAGGGGGCAGAGCTGTTTTGGCAGTGAGAATGCACAGGACAGAGCATTACAGAGGAGGTTCATAAATGGGAACTGAGGCTAGAATACAGCACATGAAAACAAGAGAACCTGGAGGTGTATCTGCTCTGAAAGAGAGTTAGAAGTAAAGGAAAATCATAAAGGGCAAGAAGGAAAACTCACAGAGGACAAGGAGAGCTGGAGGAAAAGGCCATGGAAGAATCTTCTGTGATTGTAGGCAAAGATCTTTCAGATTGAAGTTATACAGATTGATGTACAGGATTTAAAAGGATGTCATGCAAATTGAGTCATGCTTTTTGAGCAATCAGCGCTGAGCAAATTTGGTAGGAGTTTCAGTGCAGAGAGGAGTGATGTGCTGAAGAAAGTAAAGAAGAGCTATTCTTGTAGGGCTTCACTGTCTGTGTTTCTTCTCCTTCAGTGCTTTGTGTGTGTTTTGATTTTTCAAGGAGATGTGGTTTGGGGAGGACTGGAAGAAAACAAAGTTTTGGAAAAAGAATTGAAGGAAAAAAGACTTAAGTTAAAACACCAGGACAAAACCAAGTCAATTGTTTAATTTTCAACTGATAGTATTACTACAGTCTTCTTAAGATGTTCTGCTGATTTATGATTTCTAAAATGATAACAAACCCAAAAATGCGAGTTAGAAAAGAATTGTAAATATTGTTTTCCTCTGTAGGTATACTGATGTTTCAGACTCTTGCCATTTTATCCTCTTAGTATTGCTTAATGCAGCCAATTCATGTTTTCCAGAGCTTCCCAATTAAGTTAAGTGTTCAGAAGTTTCCATGACCTTTAGGTTTCTTTGTACTCTATGTTGTTTTGCAGAGAGTGTGATAGACTTTGTGGTTTACTTCCAGTGTAGCCGTTCTTTTATGGAAAAGATGTCACAATGAAAAAAGGCCATGTTTTTGAGTTGTGTTTCTGAGCATTTAATACAGTGCTGATTTGGCATAACTTTTTTCTAAAAATGTCTTAACATACAGGAAACTGTATAAGTAGTTCATCCAAACATGGTCAGCAGCAAAAATATAATTTAAAAAGTATCATTAGGCTGAATATATGGAAAAAACAAGTTGAAGAAAGAGGATCCCCTTAGTGAAGTTTGTTGCAGGATATAGAAAAGGGCACCTGTATCTCATATTCACTACCGTAATTGATGTTTATTTTGCTTATGGTTCTTGCTTCAGTTCTGCCTGCCGCAGTATGTATGACTTGCTGGAAACCCTTCTGAAAAGGTTAGATTGTCCTCTTCAGTCAGATCTGTGAGAGTTCCCAAACACAAGCCTCTGTTCTGCACTGAAATTTTGGAGGTTTCTCCATCACCTTACGGCCAAATGGAGGTTTCTGAGGATGATCGGCATCAACCTGCTGAATGAACGAATCCCAGCTTCACTGTGACCGTACAGGGTGGAGGCTGGAGTTGGAAAAGGTGGCAGGTGGAGACCTTCCAAGGAAGGGTACACGGGCTGCCGCGTAGGCATAGCGCTACATTCATAATGCCGTTTACCATCCAGATCTGAATACTTCAAGCTTCCTGGAGTATAAACAGAGAAACCTCAGGACTGTCTTTCCCTGCCCATGTAGGCATGTACTTAGAAGCCTGTGAGCTTATTTGTCAGGGCTGTTCTGGTCTTCTTTGGTCACACACTGAACGCTAGCAACTAGTCATGTAGAATGCTGATTAATATACATATATATATAGCTGTGTATACGTATAGCCAGTCCCTCTAATCCCCGTGCCCAGAATAAAGAACCTTTACCCCCGGAGTTGCTTAATATTTAGTAATTGTGAAGCCTCAAGGTCTTGTTTATATGTGCCAACTCTGATCTGGTGTTTTGGTCTGTGTTTGTTTCCGCATGTCCGTCGAGGCCTTGCATTTAGCCTAAGCGCATCAAAAGTTCTGAAAGCAAAATATGACCACTGACAAGTTGCCCCCGCAATGTTGTAAATGCGCATGTTTTCCTGCAACCTGATACAAAAATGCCCTGTTGGTGAATAAGGTTTTTTTTTTTTAAACTGCAGTTTGCTTGAGAAAATACAGTAAATCACAGTGAATCTACACTAGTACATGTAATTCTTTTACGTATGAACAGTGCAGTAAAGAACTAGGAAAATTCAGCTATCATTTTGAAGAGTTGTAGTGTGAACTCTTATTAAGAAATACACATAACTCATAAATGTGTGTGTATATTTATATATATGCATAATCAAAACTTGTATGTAAACATAGAATGAGAGTTAATATGAAAAAGGATTAAAAATAAATACAGAAATAGAACAACTAAATATGATAAAATAATACGTTGATGTAAGGAGAGGACAAGCCTCTGCTACACTTCTCTTTTTCTTAGCTGCTTTTTAGATGTATACCTTAATGAGACTCCTTTTCCCGAAACTGCTCAGAAGGTTCTGTTCTGCAGAAGCTTTTATTCTGCACCTTCTGTTCTGCAGAGGGTGAAACTTGTGAGGGAACGAATTTGAGCGTATTTGGGAGACTTTTTTTTTCTCTGTGTAAAATATGTGCAAGTGTTGCAGTCGTCTGTCGGACTCCCAGTCAAGGAGCTAATATATTAATAGCCCGGAATCCAAATTGCTGTGTGAAATGATTCCTGTTGGGTTGGTGTGTAAGGTCTTTCTGAACTTGTGTGCATTAGTTTTTCCAGTGCTGTTTGGAAGAAAGGGATTTTATTTTAGCTTTAGGGGAGAAGTATTGTCACAGTGAGGCTCCCTCCTCCTTCATGTGTGGAAAACCATGGTACAAGGTGGAACTGAAACCAAGCCCAGAACTGGTGTTCTCTGCGTTAGGGCATCTCTCCTCTGAATGAAGACATCTGGTGAAAGTTGTTACTCTCTACAGTGATGTATGGCTGCTGCTGAAACTCCTGTCTGTTAAATGTATTCCCAGCTTTCTGTCTGACTTACAGAGTGGGCCTCTTGTTATTTAGTCCCCCCTCAATTCTCAGGTGGGCGTGTGATGGGTGTGAAGCTGAATTTATAAACATTTTAGACTGCTGAAAAGAATAAGAAATAAAACGTTTTGGCAGTGGTATTGGAAAACTGCTTTAAAAATGTGTTTGTTTTCATACTTGGTGAATTTGACTAGGCCAAGAGCTCACCCTTTTTCTGATTTTGAAATTTCTTTGCTTTTCTGTACATCATTCCCAATCAATTTTTTACCTACAATTATCTTTCTAACTGTAATAGTACGTTCATTAGTCTGAAACCGTTGTTTTCATGCAGCCTGAGTTAGAGGAGGGATTCCTTGCCTTGTTCCGTTTTTGTTTTGACTTCTGTATAGATTAAAATGGAACTTCATCATCTTTTCCTGTCAAGACAGGGTCAGATCTCGGTACGTTCATTTTATGTTTAAAATTGCTAGAGGTCTGAATGTTATTTTTGATGGCTCCTTGGTAGCCTTTCCTTGTCACGGAAGAGGCTGGTGTTTGATCCACGTTATCGGTGTAATCTTTATCAACAAAGATTAGAAACCTTCTGAATGTTTTCTCTTATTTAACATAAGTATGTCATTTGGTTGCTATTTTCTGTTATTTTCATTTTAGCTGCTTCCTAGCTTAAGTGACTAATAATTAATTGGAAAGGATCATTTCTTTGGAGAAAATGGCAGTGAGACAGAAGGAAAGATTTTTCACTTTTAGGATTTAGTCATAAGTATGTGTATGGGGGAAAAAGATATTCACGCCTGTGTGGATATATTCATGATGAGTGCATATGTAAACATGCTGAAATCTTTGCAAGCTTTCTTCTGCTTTAGTAGTATGTCAATTCAAATAAAGCAGCCTAAAAATCATGTTTTAGCTCTATTCTTTGTTCATTGGTTTATGTTATTTAAAGATACCTCATTCAATACTTCAATACTCAGGATGTACTGAATAGTAGCACGACTGACACAAATTTTCGTATCCAAACTGACACAAACTATTCTGATGAATGCTAGAGCACTTGGATATTTGAGATGGATTATCTTCGTTCTTTTGTTTGAAAAGAGAAGCTCTAACTTCACAAGAAAAATAACTATGTTAGTAATTCTGTACTATAGGTTATGTTTTACAGGATTAGAGTTTATATATGTGCTTCCACAGATAATTCTGGGATTCAGTTCTGTTAATGCATTTAGACATCAATAGGTTGTGAACATACAGAAAGGTTTGGGTCTTGAAGAAAATCGTATGCTTATCTGAATGGAGGCAGATATTCCTTATATGAATATCTTTTGTTGAAAATTGCTGAACTATAATTATACCATAACTAATACATAATCTGAACTAGAAATATGCATGTTTCTTGCCAAACTAGCTACACTGACTTTTCTCTTATACGTGTTTTATAATTCTGATTTTTCTGTTCTGTTGTACTGATTCACAGCAGAGCTGAAGCAAGCATTTTGTTTTGGTAGTAAAACCTGCTTTTATTGGCCACCTAATTAATTTAAAAAGCACCTTTATGCATTTTGGTGATCTTTTTGCCTTTGTGTAGGCCAGATTTTTCTAGGGAGTATGCTTTTTTGGGAGTAGCAACCGTTTTTCTTACCTTTGTTTTCCACGACGTCCAACCTGTTCATTCTTCCTTTGCGGGGGTGGCGGGGGGGGGAAGAGGGATTACAATGGAAATGCTGGTGTGTGTGTTTGTTTTGGGGTTTTTTTAGGTTTTTTTCCCCCTAAAACACAAAACAATGAACAAACAAAAAAATGCTTCCAATAATGTAATTGTTTTAAATGTTGAGTATAAAGTCATTTTGCAAATAGTCAATTTATTGATAATGGCTAAGCTTGGTCTTTTTTTTCTTTTCTATCCTATAAAGCAGGATTTGACGGGTTGGATAATTCTTAACACAGATTTGTATCTTTGTCTTCTAGACAACTCTGCTGAAGCAGATTTATGGTTGCTGAACAGTTGTACAGTAAAAAATCCTGCTGAGGACCACTTCAGAAACTCAATCAAGTAAGTTGTTTCCCTAAAAAGATACTTAATTATCAATGAATATTGCATATTTTCATTTTAAAAGCTTTGCATTTTCAATCTAGAAGTAATTTTGGGTTTTAAAGCAAGTGTGCTGAGTTTGAGCATTACAATGATGAATTCTCTAGAATAGGTTTGTAAGGTGCAGTGTATTTTTTTTTTATTAGCTTTGACTTGCAAGTGATTATCAGTATACTTATTTAGGAGATCTGTTGACTTATTTAGATGTGGCTTCCATATAATTTTTTAAGACAATATTATAATATTCTTCTGAAGAGTTGAATATTTGTTTTTTCAAAAGTGTGAATTGTTAGGCTGTTTCTTTCTTCCTCTACTTAAATTTTACATAATCAGGCCCTTCTAATTAAAAGGGTATCAGGTACATACTTAAAAGTAATTATTTCACTGCACACTTTCTTAAAAGGTGAACTCATTAGCCTGTAATAGAAGTCTTGTGAAGAATGTGTTTTATTTCTTGGTAACATTTTGATGATGTTGAAAAATATGACATGGTAGGGACTTCTGCCTCTGACTTCTCCAGAAGTATAGTTTTGATGAGAATAACTGGAAAACCTGTACACTTACAGCTGTCATTGCCCAGTATAAATAAATATTCTGGTATGTTTCTTGTAGATTTTACATTTAGTAAACAAGTGTGGCTATTTACGCAGTCGTTTGTTTATGTGGTGCACTGGGGATGAACTGTTTGTTGAAATCTGTTTTGATTAGAAAAACACAGTTCTTAGTAAGCAGTTGGCATGTTCAGGAAGGTAGAGAGGAGGGAGAAGATGGATATAAATTATGCGCTTGCAGTGCTGGAGTTACTAATGGCGTCCTGGGGCCAAAACCTGGAACAGAAACAGTTTGCCTGTAGTAGGTAGCACAGCAGAAGCTTCCTCCACCCCTCCGAGGGCTTCACTTGCTGGCTGCTGGTGTTGCATTTGGTTATGTTGCCAAAAAAAATTTTAAAAAATTAAGAAGCTGTTCCCAGCATACTTCCAGTTAGTGTGTGTTGGCCAACAGAACTGATGACAAGATCTTTTCCAGTTCAGTTGTGGCCATCTCTCTGTTTTACTAATCCTATGCCAGAATTGATGTGGTATGGTGTGTGTCCTTTAACCAGGAGAATGGAGTTGGTTGAGAAAGAGGGTCTAACTAAAAGCAAATGACCAAAAATATTTCTTTGAACTTCGTGTTTCTGTTGCTGCTCTAATAATGAGCCTGGTGTTATTTGAAGTCTCGGTTTATTCCTCTTTTTCCTTACATCTTCCTATACTCTTTCTGTTCTGACACATGGATACTCTTATTGTTCTCCATTTCTTCTCTTTGGTGAGAGTCACGCCTTTCCTGTAGCGTGCATCATTTGTTCTCTACTTTCAGATCCTAGCAGTGCCTAATTATGGAGAAAGACAACTTTTGTTGCTGTTTCTGACCATTTTTTATAATGTTCATTAAATATAGGGGAGAGAACCGTATGTGGGTGCTTTTTCATGGGACTTGGAGCTGAAAGATTAGATGTCCTCCTGCTCAGAAAAGAGCAACTATTACTGTATTTGGGTTTTACAATAGTGCGACAAACCCAACGCATGAAGTTTGGGTGATACAAAACTAACTGCCATTCTGTCCTATCATAACAGCTTGTTATGGAGATCTTTGTTTTTCTCAGTTGAGTAACAAATTAAACATTTAGTATTTGGATTGTCAAAGAAAACATACTTTGGGTGGAAAAATTAATACTCAGCACAGTAAGATTCTTCTTTCAAATTAAAGATCAGGCTGAAAGTGTTACATAGCATTATAAATGTCATGTGGGACAAGTATTTCAGTTTTGTTTGTTCTCTGCCCTCTGCAACAGTTTCTGCTACAGAACTTTCCTTGCATATATGACTTTAAAATGCCCTGATTCAGACCAGCAGTTGTGTGTTCACACTGGTGATTGAAGAATGACTGTCTGAGAAGCTGATCCCTCACTAATAATGCCATGTACCAAAGGATGTGTCAGAACCCAACAGGTCCTGGAGGTTCAACCTTTTTTCGCCTGATGTTCTTTTAAAAACAAAACCGCTCCCAAACTCTCTGAACCTTTGCGTTGGAAGTGCAGATGCGTATACAGCTGATACAAGCCAACTGACAGTATAATCTCCTGCCTTTTTGCATAGCTTTTAGAAGTAGTCTGCTGCTCTTTAGTATTAATAAAGTTGAAGCTGTTGAGCTGGGGTGATAATATGGAGGGCAAAGAGTTAGCTCATGGGTGGGAACTGAGAGCTTTTTGTGTCCAGATTTTGTTTTCAGTTGGTTAATTTTAAAATAGTTTAAAATTAAAGGCAGAAGTAGGTAATAATAATAAAGAATTCCCAGTATAGTTAAGTAGGTGGGGTTTAAAAAAATAATAGCTAGTATCCTTCAACAAAAAATAAAGGTTAAGGAGAAGTAATTCAGTGAAAAGTAGGAAATAGAGTAAACTAAAGCAGATAACTTCCATCAAGCCATTTATGTTTATGAAGACTAAGGTGACTCTGTAAAGCAAATAGCTAGGCAAAGAAAAAGAACCCCTTGAACAAGTGAAAAGAAGCAAAAGAAGGAAAAAACTAACATTGAGAAGTAAGGCAAAGAACACCACGGAGAAACAGTCCCCATTTGGTAAAGGGGAGCTTAGTTATGTTGCAGTTACTCTGTTCTTCTGTTTTAACACATTGCTAAACATCACAGAATATGCCTTATCTCCAGCCCTAGCTCCCCAGAATTCACAAGTGCGTATAACCCCATGTCTGAAAACACTTGTGATGAAACCCCCAGACATCGGGTTCAGACCCCATGTCTGAACACTTGTGTGCCAGTAGCTGGTTTTGGCAGGATGCTACCTTAGGATAGGAGGAGCAGGAGGTAGTCTGTTGTTTAAACAGCTCCAATTTGCAGCCAATACGAAATGAGAACATGCGCTTCTGGGAAGGGGGGAGAGAGAGCATGGAGTATGGGGGGAGAGGGAGACAAGGGCATGGGAGCTAGTGTGGGTGTATGGTATTACCTGTGCAGTTGATAAGAAACCACTTATCACATGGCATATGTAGAGATGGATGAATTATGTCCCTTTCTGTATCCCTACTAACAGCGTAGTATAGATAGAACTACATACGCAGAACCAGAGAATGGCTGAGGTTGTTGGGGACCTCTGGAGATGTCTTGTTCAATCCCACCGGGATGACTAGAGCAGGTGGCTGAGGGCTGCGTGCAGGCGGGTGTTGAGTGTCTTCAAGAAACTCCGCAAGTGCTCTGGGCAACCTGTTCCAGTGTTTGACCACCCTCTTAGGTTTAAACTTCGTATCTCGTATTTCAGTTTGTTTGTTGCCTTTTGTCCTGTCACTGGACATCACTGTGAAATGCTGGCTCTGTTATCCCCTCTCTCTCCCATCCCCCTCCCCATCAGGTGTTTATACACATTGATGGGATTCCCTAGATCCTTCTCTTCTCCAGGCTGAACAGTCCCAGCTCTCTCAGCCTCTGCTTGTAAGTCAGATGCTCCGAACCTTTGATTACCTTTGTGGCCCTTCCCTGGACCCCTTCCAGCTTGTCCCTGTCTCACCTATATTGAGGAGCCCAGCACTGGACCCAGCGCTCCGGTCGTGGCTCTCTCCAGGGCTGAGCAGAGGGGAAGGATTACCTCCCTCCATCTGCTGGTGATGCAATGCCTAATGCAGCCCGGGGGTTGTTGATGGTCTTTGCCGCAAGGACTCATCACTGGCTCCTGGTCAACTTGGTGTCCACCAGGACCCTCAGGGCCTTTCCTGCCAAGCTGCTTTCCTGTCCTGGTGCATGGGGCTGTTCCTCCACAGGGCAGGACTTTGCACTATCCATTTGTTCAACTTCACGAGGCTTACACATACATTAGTTTAAGAAAATCTCATTTTCATTAA
Organism: Larus michahellis; assembly: GCF_964199755.1. Classification (NCBI taxonomy): domain Eukaryota; kingdom Metazoa; phylum Chordata; class Aves; order Charadriiformes; family Laridae; genus Larus; species Larus michahellis. Next base: position 70,614,924 of record NC_133897.1, on the reverse strand, counting down.
AATTGATATTAAGATAAGCTCTATAAAGAAAATAATACATTTAACTCAGTGTTTATTGGGAGTGATCTGGTTGTCCACCTAAAGATGTGACTGTTCTTGGGTGCCTTGCGTAGGCTTTTAGAAATACATTCCTGCAATGGATTTCTTCTCTGCAAGAAAAAGAAGCGCTTTTGGTCTGTCAAAGGCTTGTGTTTTGGTTGGTGATGGATATACCTATTGTGCTTTAATAAAGTAGTTGCTGGGCATTAGCAGCGTTTGGAAAGATCCAGGAGCGTTGAATCCCCCTGATCAGTGGTATTGAACTCTTGCTAAAGTGGTGGGTTCCCCTGGCAGGGAAAGCATGCCGTGGAAAATACCTCTCTACCCTGGTCTGTTCTTACAGTCTTAGGTATCTGTAAACGGCTGCAATCCCAGATAAGGTATTAGTTTATTGGTCCTTCTGCTTTTTAATTGGCCAGTGTACACTGACTCAAGCAGAAGGATTTTTGAATTTTAAGTTACAGTTCAGAAAAGCCTAACAAACCTGAAGCACCAACATTAGTATTTTTGCTATACTATTTATACAGAAAGTGCTCCCAAAACCACGTTGTTCAAGGTGTCTTGTTGAACAGAATGACTGTGATGCTTTTAAAGCCTATAATGACATAGTACCTTTTTGGAACCAAGTGTGTTGAGGTGGGTTGGATTCAAGGACCTTTATTCTACCTGGAGGTAGTTGTGGGGGGTTTTTTTGTGTGCTACTACAACTGGTTCTCTCAGTGCTGCATTTTTTCATTGTGTAGCTCAGTTAATCAGAAGTTAAAGATATTTTACGGAATGGGATATGTTTTCCCTTTCACGTTATTTCTTTTTATAGTGGCAGGTATTTTCTTTCTCCAGTTACCAGTCAGATACAATATAGCCAGATTCCTTCAGAGAATGCATTCCTGCACTAAAGGCAGCAAAGCGCTTGGGATATTTCCTTGAGGGAGTTTGTCCTTGTAGGACATCCCTGCCTCAAACTCCTCACCCTGCCCTGCGATCCGAGCTGCCTTTACGCTTGAGATGGACAGAACTAGGATATGGTTCTGTTTTGAAATCCTGTAATAACGTTAAAGTGACTTTAAAACCGTCTTAAATATTTGCTTATAACATTTTGTGAAGTGGACTTTATGTTGTTTTAGAATTTCAAAATATTTTTTTTAAAGGTAGCCTACAACGTGCATTTAAGTCCATCGTATCTTTTTTTTTTGCTGATAATATTTGATATTTTTGCTCTGGACCTGTTCTTCTGCCAGTGTAACCAACTCATACAAGTTAAGTGTATGTGTATATAGGTGTCTTATAAATAAGCAGTATAAGTAATAAAGAATAAGTAAAATATCATTAATATCCTTCCAGAAGATGTTACTGGTTTTATTTATTTTTCAGGATGTTGGGTGGTTCTGTGATGGTTTACTTCAGGGTCTCTCCTTAGTATGTTTTTTTCCAATGGCAGAATGTCATTGACTAACGTTTTCTGCTATCATTTATTCTATTTAAGGGTATCTTACCTAAATCTTGGCTGTTAGCACCAGCAAGAATAAGCATTTCATAAGCTGCTAACCTTAAATTTTTAAACCACAGTAAATCTAGTGAGGTTTTTTTGAAGAGAATTAAGCATGAGAGCATGTTCTAGAGGAGCTTGGTTCCTTCAAAATAAATAAAGTTACTTTGTTCTTTGGGATCATGCTTCCCTGATCTGCGTGGGATCTGATGCTCTTTTTTTTGACTGTTACATCTTGAATATGAAAACCGCTTTTCCTAATGACCTCTGGAAATTCAGAGACCGTTGTGTGTTCCTAGCCAGCTGTCTTCCCCTTTGCTTGATCCTTTCCTGGGTGCTGTTAGAAGCCATTCGTGCATTCAGGGACTTTGGCTTTTCCTAAGGAGTTCTCTTGCTGATTGAAGTATTATGGGTAGGAATGGCAGGGGGGCTATCTTATTGAAACAGTCAGAATGGTGCCATTTGGGAAGTATGATATGTGCTGTTGAGGTGTTCATGGCTTGTCTCATGGTGTGGAGTAAGTTTGACCGCTATAATCATCTTCGGTATTGAATGCAATATATATAATTAATATACCACATTAACATATATTGTCTTATGTATGCATTACTGCATTCACTTGAAGGCACGCTCCTCTGGTGTGTATTCAGCCCTTTCTTTTGATAGCTATGACTTGTGACAGAAATGAGAAGGCTTTTAGCACTGAAGTAGCAGTATGCGGCTTCCAGTTCTCTCCTTGCTTCGGCTTTCACCAATTCATGAATAAACACTATGTGTGGGATCTCACTTTTATGCTAGAAGGAGCATCAAAAACTGAAGAACCTATTGAAATGCTAGTTTAAGAGGACTTTGATCTTAGACCATGCAAATTGCTTGTGACTCTGAGGACCAAGTGGACTAATTTGAAGAGTAAAAGGCACAAGTACCTCTGGATGCTACAGAATTTCTGTTTGCCGAACATAATTGTTTTGATGTTAAGTGCAGGTTATTCTTTAAGAAATACAAAAGCTTGTTCAGAGATAAGAAGAACTTTCTACTGCTTGTCATCTTTGCAAATGAAAACAACCCTGGAAGAAGGTTTTTTGTTTCTTTGTTAACATTGGCAAATGTAATTTATATGATGCATTTTGCAAACTAAGCGAAAAACCAAAATCCCTGTTTTAAAGTGAAAAAAAGTGTTACCACTTTCTTTAAAGCAGCTTTAAGCCTTTTGCTTTTACTAATACATTTCCAGTGTAAAAGTAGACTGTGATTTACACTTGTTTATACGGGAGAGTTTAAGTTGTGAAGTACCTCTGGAAGAGGAAACGTAAGTATTTCAAAGCTATTTATTTTGCAGATCCTGTTAGCATAAGAAGATCACTTCCACTGCATTTGAGATGAGTGTTATAGCCTTGCATTTTATTGTCATAACCTTGCATTTACTGCATTTTATAGAAATCATATGTTGCTGTGACTTTCAATGTTTGTGTCACAGTACTTAAGGTAACAGGACAGCTCTAAAAACTGCATCTAGGAGTACTGCTATTTTCCGCAGCTCTTGTATTGAAGAAATCTGGGGAAGAGCTGGATTGTTTGAAGTAAAAATAGCTGTGGAACAAGCTTGTTTGGGTGGGAGGAAACTTGGCACTTGAATTTTTATTTTTATTTTTTTTAAGAGAAGAAGCCAATAATACTCTTTCTTGCTTAGATCCCCTAAAATAGTCCAGATAACATGGTTTAAAATCTGTCATTTTTCCATGTTGAAAACGTGCTCACAGACTGAGGAAATGCTTGTGTTCAAGATATGAGATATTTGCTGTGCAAGAGAAACATCTTCCCCAGATAGCAGGAGTTACTAAGTTTTGACCGGAGGCTACAAATCTGTTAACTAGAATGTTAAATCACAGTTCTTTTCTAAGAATGACCGGAGAAGCTTATGAGACTGCTGCACTCCAGCTTTATCAAAGCCTTGATTGGGATAGATTTATGCACAGTGCTTACATATTTATGGTCATGGGAGATCTGTAAAGATCTCACCAGTCACACACCATTAACCAAAATCAGTTTTAAAATTAGTTTTGTAGCATAACATAGCTCATTCTGTTCAATAATATATGGTTTGTTTTTTTAAAATAGCACTCTAATCTTTGATGAGAAAGTGTACAAATTAACTAGTTGAAAACACTGAATACTCTTCTTGTATTCAAGAGATGATTTTTTTTTTTTTTTTTGAGGCTCAGCATTTTTCGGACAAAGATTTCTAGAAGGAAGAGTTTTCTACTTCATAATTTGAGATTTCTGGTTTCCTATAGCTGTGCTCATCCATATTGCAAATCATTTCAATGAATTTTATTTTTATGTTTATTTTGTTAGTTAAAGTTTCTCAGCTTGAGCAATACCAGTTTCACTGCTGTATAGTTGGTTAAGCTTTACTATGGAGCATAGTGTTGTGCTCTCTGGCTTACAAGTGCTGCAAGAAAGATTTTGTATGCTTAGAACATAAATTTTATTGAACTGGAAGTCTTCATTTAAAAACTTAGTGATTGAGTAAGTTTGTGGGGTTTTTTAAAGGCTTACTGAACAGTGTCATCCATGCTTTTATTATCTTAGGTTGATGGAAAACATAGCTGTTGTTGAAGGATTCTGTGATTTAAATTATGTTTTTTCGCGGAAGGTATTTTGCTGCATTTGAGTGCATTCCTTTTCTTGCACACATCTCTGCTGTAAAAGAGAACGTTAAAAGCTGTTTGACATGATGTTATAAAACGCAGAGAAAAAGCAGACCATATAGAACTGAGTGTTTTCCATTGTACAGTGTTTAGAAGATAAAAGGATTATGGACTGCTTGTGATTACATGTGTTACATGGCCGCATTTTGCAAAGGAGATTTACAAAAGCCTAGGTTATAAACTTGTGTGTGCTTGAGCTTAACATTTCACACGGTCAGAAAAAAAAAAAACCAAACAGTACAGGGCCTGTTAAAATCAACTTTTAAACGCTGTTCTAGAAATCTTTCTATCTTTAACATGAACACATTTGGGGCTATTTAGGTACTCCATGATACCGGTGCTCTGAGAGGTGAGATAGTGCATCGGCCTTAGTTCTACACTGTTTATTAAGCCTCTGATGCTTTAGGGGGCTAATTAGCTTTTAGATACTCTTTAAGCCTTGAGCCAGATCATTAGGGACTGATGTACATTTGATTGCCATTTTAAAGAAGAAAATATTACCCGGGCATGAGAGGCCAACTCTGTTTCATGAGTTCATGTGTCTCTATTTGAACTTTTTGATTCGGCTGTAGCTACAGGTCCCCAGCAGTGTGGGCTCCTGGAGCACTGGTGCGTCACAAGCAGTGTTTACAGACATTTGAAAATCAGTGTAGTTCATCACTAAACATACAAGATACACTTTTCTTTGCAAACAAATGCAAATCTATTACATTTCGGTGATACGGGTAAACAAGGAAGGCTTCTGATTTGGAAAGTACAGCTGCCTGGGTAGTTGATGGAGTAACACTTCCACCTTTCCCCCTCATCAACCAAAATGGGCACACAGTTATACTCCATCTTTTTTCAGCATTTTAGAACAAGAACTTGCATGCGTGTATAACCATTTGAAACCTGTTTCAAGAAAATGAGCAACGCTTAAAAGGGGATCTAATTCTCTTTAGACTGCTTTGCTGATGTTACCTTTAGTTGAAAGGCCAAACAGTTCTTCTTCCCCCTCCCCTCTGACTTGGTCAAATTGCATAATTTTAGGAACCCTCTTCAACCAAACAGATTTAATAAAATTAGCAAAAGCAAGTATCAGCCTTTCTCAGTGTTTCTCATGCTGTTCTGCCGTGTGCTTGCTTCGGGGATGTGATGTTCCTGTTGGGCTCTTAGTGCTGGCTGCCCCCTCTTTGCCCAGACCAGGGTCAGATGCAAGAGAAATGGTCAGGAATATGGAGGCACCATTTTAGGCTAGAAGTTTCAGCTTTGTTTTGTTACTTAATCGAAAGCTTTAAAGAAGAGGCTTTTTGAGGGATGGGAGAAATTTGGACAAAACTATGCTTGGTCTCGCATTATGGGCATTTGCATGAAAAGCATGTTAAAACCTATTTGAAAATGCCTTGCCTGTTTTAGCAGGATGAAGGCAATCATTTCTCTTCACCAGAGGGGGCCTCGTCCTGAAACACTAGTGCTAAATTTTGAACACATTGGTTAAAGTTCCTCCCTCGATTAAACTCACACTTCAGGTTAGCAGGTTAACCTCTGGTTTGTCCTTCCTAGTGAGAGTGTTTTCTGTTGTTTGCACTTCAAAAAGTAGGCTACTAAATAAAAATCTAAAAAATCCAGTTTGTGTTATGGTGTGGAATAGAATAAAATCAGCCTCTGTGTATGTGAATTTAAGGAGTGTGAATGGTGTAATGGGATTAGAAAACTACCAGTTTGTAATTAAGCATGGCTGCGGGTGGAAAATACTTCTGGTAATTTGCTAAAGCAAAGAAAGCTGGTGATGGTTCATTAAAATGTTGTGGTTCACACAGTGGTGAGATAGCGGAGGACTACTGGAAATAGAAGCAGTCTGAGACATTGTAGTTTGCTTTTGTATGACTTCAGACAGTAGGCTAGGTGTACCTTCTTTTCCTTGGAAAAATATCTGAGTTATCCAAGCACACTGTGACCAGTAGTGGACTACTTTTGCTGAACTTTCTGATTGCAATTAATTTGAGGGTGTGGGGTTGGGGTCCTTGCTGCCTCTGCCACCTGACATTCATCTCCCTTCTCTTGGGAGATTTGTTTTTTCTTTCTCATGGGAGGTAACAGAATTCATCGCTTCAGCACTAAAAAGTGTGTGAGAGACAAAGGCGTTTTAGATTTGCCTCAAATATGTAATAGCATTACTGAGAGAAGACATAACAGTAATTGAGGTCCGTGGAAACGATGTGGGACAGGATCAAGACAGAGCTTGATTGGTTTGGTTTGCTCTGCCTGCATACAGAAAGTACAGTCGTAAGAGGTGAAAAAGGCTTTGGCATGTTTTGGTGGCTTTTGGTGGTTTTGGTTTTGTTTTTTTTTTTCCTTTTCTTGCTTTTTGGAGTGTGTGTCTGGCACATCAGATTATTTTCAACAAGCTGCTGAAGAAGAGAACAGCAAATTGATTCTGCTTCACTTTTAAGAAGGTTTATTGGTGCCAGCAAGGCTAACTTTTAACTTTTCAATGGGGCAGGTGGTGGGCTAAGGTGAAAATAAAACTTTCCACACTAAGTGATCACTGCTGTTTTGAAAGTTTCGTTATGAAAGTCCTAGTAAGAAGTAGAGATTGGGAGTTCTTTTTAAGATGGGGAAAAAGAGAAATCTTTTGCCCATATGTCTATTAAAAAAAAAAAAAGGTATGGTTCAATAATATGAAGTGGAGCTCTTGTTAGCTGTTTTTAAGATGGGTTATGTGAGCCTTACAGAGTCAGTGTTTTGCATATTATATGACCCCCTATGTTAACAGGTGTTTCGTTTTACCATTTCAAGGTGGATGAACCGAGCAGAAAAGGTTAATGTCTTGAGTGCTGGAAGCAAGTGGCTGATCACTTTGAATATTTATCTAATTAGGGCATGTTGGCTGTTGTTCTAGCAGGCCTGACTTTTCCTAGGGAGGGAGCACAGGAAAGCCTGCAGAAACTTGCTGTAGCAGGATAAATGCAGAGGTCAATGTGGTCTAAACTTGTCCTTACTGACAGGTGTTGGGTTTGTTTGTTTTTGGTTCAAAAGACCGTCTACTAATACTTAGTGTGTGTTTGTCCTAAAACAGAAAATGCTTGCTTGTCTGGGTGAGCTTGAGTGGAAAAAGCATCCTCTTTCATACTTTTGCAAGGGTGTCATCGCACGGTTATGTTATAAGCTAACTTAAGAAGGGCGAAAATAATGCTGCCTTTTTTCTATTTCGTCTGTGTTCAATAAAACTCTTGCTTTTTACACTGAGTTTTGTTGAAGTCTGTGACTCTGTCTAATGCATATCCGTAAAGACTGTGATGGTGTACTGTGATTTTATTTTGGCATATTTAATCAGGGCAAGTTGGGATATTGCCAATGCAATACAGCAGTTCACATTTAGCGTTGAATACCTCAGCTGCTCTCTTGACCCTTGGTGCACACCTCTTGTGTGAGGGACAAGAACATGGACAACTATTTCTTTTGATTTTGACTTTTTAGCCAACATTTCCTCTGACCTGTAAACTTCTTTTAACTTTTGTGAAGAAACAGTAGAAGCAGAGGCCAGCAGCAAGAAACAGTTGACCATAGAATTGTTTTACTCCAAGTATGTGTTTGAATTTGAAACTTTCCTAAGAGATAATGTCTGATAACTGCTTTTAACAGGATAAATAATCAACTTGTTCATGTATTGGTTTTACAGCCCATGGCACAATGGAAACTGACCTTCCTTAGTGCCTCCAGCTACCAACATAACACAAATACTGACCAACAAACTGCATACACATTTGCTCCAAATAGGAAAAAGCCTATTGTTTTTCTTTGGATGTATTGCAGTTTATTAGCATGATTTGAGGACATTAAGGTTGGAGGCACCCTAGGTTGTAGTGGTCATGAAATGATAGAGTTCAGGATCATGGGTACTACACACAAAACATCAAGAAGTAAAATTACAACCTTGGATTTCAGGAGGGCTAACTTCGACCTCTTCAAGAAACTGCTTGGAGAGATCCTGTGGGCTAGGGCTCTGGAAGGCAAAGGGGCTCAAGAAATCTGGTTGGTATTCAACGACCACTTCCTCCAAGCTCAGGATTAGTGCATCCCTAAGAGAAAGAAATCAACCAAGGGACGCAGGAGACCTGCATGGTTGAGCAGGGAGCTTCTGAAAAAGCTCAAGTGGAAGAAGGAAGTTTACAATAAGTGGAAGAAGGGACTGACCCCTTGGGAGGATTACAAGAATGCTGCCAGAGCGTGCAGGGATGAAACAAGGAAAGCCAAGGCCGCCTTGGAATTAAACCTGGCTAGGGATGTCAAGCTCAACAAGAAGGGCTTCTACAAGTATATTGGGAGCAAAAGGAAGACCAGAGAAGTTGCGGGCCCACTGTTGAATGAGACAGGAGCCATGGTGATGGAGGATGTGGAGAAGGCGGAGTTACTGAATGCCTGCTTTGCTTCAGTCTTTACTGCTCGGCCCAGCCCTCGGGAGTCCCAGCATTGGGGGAAGTAACGGGGAAAGAAGACGACTCCCCTTGGGTTGAGGAGGATCGAGTGAGGGATCAATTAGATATTCACAAGTCCATGGGCCCTGATGGGATGCACCCAAGAGTGCTGAGGGAGCTGGTGGAAGTCATTGCTTGGCCGCTCTCCATCATCTTTGAAAGGTCCTGGAGAACAGGTGAGGTGCCTGAGGACTGGAGGAAAGCCAATGTCACTCCAGTCTTCAAAAAAGGCAAGAAGGAGGAGCCGGGGAACTACAGGCCGGTCAGCCTCACCTCCATCCCTGGAAAGATGATGGAAGAGCTTGTTCTGGGCGTCATCTCAAGGCACGTGGAGGGAAAGAAAGCTATCAGAAGTACTCAACATGGATTCACCAAGGGGAAATCATGTCTGACTAATCTGATAACCTTCTATGATGGCATGACTGGATGGATAGATGAGGGCAGGGCAGTAGATGTGGTCTACCTTGACTTAAGCAAGGCGTTCAATACGGTCTCCCACAGCATCCTCATAGGGAAGCTTAGGAAGAGTGGGCTTGATGAAAGGACAGTAAGGTGGATAGAAAACTGGTTGCAAGACTGAGCTCAGAGGGTCGTGATTAGGGGCACAGAGTCTAGTTGGAGGTCAGTGACGAGTGGTGTTCCCCAGGGGTCAGTACTGGGTCCGGTCCTCTTCAATATATTCATCAATGACCTGGATGAGGGTGTAGAGTGCACCCTCAGCAAGTTTGCTGATGACACAAAGCTGGGAGGGGTGGCTGACACACCGGAAGGCTGTGCTGCCATCCAGCGAGTCCTGGACAGGTTGGAGATCTTGGCAAAGAGGAACCTTATGAAATTCAAGAAGGGCAAGTGTAGGGTGCTGCCCCTGGGGAGGAATAACCCCATGCACCAGTACAGGTTGGGGGCTGACCTGCTGGAGAGCAACTGTGTGGAACGAGACGTGGGAGTCCTGGTGGACAACAGGATGACCATGAGGCAGCAATGTGTCCTTGTGGCCAAGAAGGCCAATGGCATCCTGGGGTGCATCAAGAAGAGTGTGGTCAGCAGGTCGAGGGAGGTCATGCTCCCCCTCTGCTCTGCCCTGGTGAGGCCACATCTGGAGCACTGTGTCCAGTTCTGGGCTCCCTAGTTCAAGAAGGACACAGGGAGCTGCTGGTGCAGCAAAGGGCTACAAAGATGATGAGGGGACTGGAACACCTCTCTTATGAAGAAAGGCTGAAGGATTTGGGTCTCTTCAGTCTGGAAAAAAGATGACTGAGGGGGGATCTTATCAACACTTATAAATACTTAAAGGGTGGGTGTCAGGAGGATGGGGCCAGGCTCTTTTGAGTGGTGCCCAGTGAGAGGACAAGAGGTAACGGGCACAAATCACAATCACAAATGTCATTTAGAGTCAGAAAAGATTCAACCATGGATGTTTCCTAAGTACAATGAAAATTTCTCTTTCACATCATTCCAGAAAACAAATACCATGTTTAACTTGAAACCTGAATCCAGGATATATAATTTCTTATACTAGGACAGCAGCAGAAAATGGGATTTTGACTTCAGGTCATCCTCAGTTTCAGATGCTGCCACTTTTAGCTTTAATATCTGAACTTACACTTCCTGAGATTTCCTGGTTTTGTATTTTATTTCTCACTGTTAGTAGCATGTCTTGTGTTTAGGCAGTCAACACATTTGCTAGCTTAGTTACATGAACCATGTTGGGCTTAGCCAGCAAAGACATTTGATACAGGAAGTTCTTTCAAGATAGAGACCATAAAATTTAAGGATTTGTGAAACACAAATTATAATTGCTGAACTTTCAGATGGGAAGTGGAAGCTATGGTTATTTTGTTTCTATACATGTAGAGTTATATAGCCTCTTTTGGTCCTGTTGCATGTAATTGCATTTGTGGCCTGTGAATTTGACTGCATACGTATTGCGTGCATGTACCATGCCTATACTGAAGCATTCTAGAAAACAGGTTAATAGGTGCTTTTGCAAAGGCTTTGTTTTGACCTTCCTTCTATGGTTTAGCAGAGTTGCTTCTGATTTAGTCCTGAACTAATATAAATCTAATGTATTGGTAAACCTGGAGCTTCAGAGTGTGATAACTTTGTAGGATTCACTGTTCATTGACGTGCTGAAATTTATCTTTTGAAATGTGGATAAATGCAGTCTCAGTTTGGACTGTGTATAATGATGTGAGCTGAGGTGCTTGTTGCCAACACATGTTCAAGACAAGCCCGTGGTGGTGTGGAACGCTTGGTGTAGTTACGGTGTTTGGTAATTCATGAACATCCCTTGAAACGGAGATTGGATTGAGGGGCCAAGGGGAAAAATCAACATCGTTTCTAAATGTTATTGCAATGGGAAAAGGTTCCTTGTATTTACTATGGAAATAGCATGCAGTCGTGATGGTAACATCTCCCCAACATAACTTTCGATAAAAATCTCTTAAGGATCCAGAGGATTAGAAAATGACACTGATAACGATCTTGACCTATTGTAGACATTAAGAAGAAACCCCCAAATTTGTCAGGCTTTTGTCTAATGATGTTGACATGTCTCATTTTTTTTATAATGTAGAAACTGAAATGGCAGCTCAATTCTTATTGGCTTTATTCCTATGTTCTAACTAGTGGTCTCAAGAGGAAGAAGATTATTTGCTTCACATTTGAAATATACTGGTTTTCAGTGCTAATGGCATAATATGAGTCAAATACGGTGTTAAAATATCTCTTGAGCAACATGTTTTTTAAGTCAACAGCTCATAGTTTTTACAGCAAGCAGTGCATGCGCTTTAGTTTGTGGTTTCCACTTCTGTTTCACAAAAGATACCAGTTAAGTATGTTTGTTGCAAAATTTTTAAGTTAAGCTGTTGTGAAATGCTACTCAGCGTTTTATGATTATCGGAGGAAGGACATTTAATTAGAAGAAGCAAGGTATTGCTCACTCTGTTGTTGTCATTATTTACTGATGCTGTGGTTGAGATGCAGTGTGCCTTGCTTGAATTTCTTCTGCCTATTGCTCAGAAACCACATGCTAAGATGACATTGTCATATTCTAAGAAAATTGTCAGGGAGTATGTTCTTGAATAGATTTCTGTAACTGTTTGCTGTAACTGATTTCTCCTAACATCCTAAATTATATTACTTACCTAATGAGGTTTCCAGCTGGAATCCATTGCTTGTTGCAATATTTCCATGTGAAGAGAGGAAAACAGATCGAGTTGCTCCGTTTCTCTTCTCTTTCCCCTGCTCCCTGCTGGAAATGTCCTGGTGGCGCAGCTGCCACCAGCTTCACCCCCTGCCAAAGATCCAGCGTTGCCTTGTGGTTTCAGGAGCAAATAGCAGGTGGCAGGATAGAGGACGCAGCTTCATTTTGTCTTCTCAAAACATGCGTCCAGTAGCTTTAGTTGCCACTGGTGTTACGTGTTCCTTTCCTGCCTTTATCTTTCCCGGTAGGGACAAGCAGTTGAACAGCTTTGGTGCTCTTTTCTTAACCTTTGATGACTGTCATAAGGATTTGGGGTATCCAGATGTTTGAAATAGAATTAGGAAATTATTAGAGCAGTGTGCAAGGGTTTGTTTACTTCTCCGGTGCTGATTTCTAATGGTTTTCCTTAGTTTCTAATTTTAACATGGGGGAGACAAACCTTCTCAGACAATTTTTTTCCTACTTTGCCTGACTTGAATGATAGTGAGAAGCTTATGGTGTGTCTTAATGAGGTTACCTTTTTCTCAGCATTGAGATCTGAAGTTACACAATAGAATGTTTTGTTATTGAACCACAGTAAATTTGTTGTTTTTTTGTTGTTGTTGTTGTTTTGCTTTGGTTGGCTTTATTTTTTTTTATAAGGAATCTTATCTATTGCACTGATGCGGACATACTGAGCTATTGACCCAAGTAGTAAACCATCTTTATTCAACTATACAAGGATTCAATTTCCATTTTTCTGTGAGAATAGGCAGTATAGTGCTTATTTTTCCTTTTAAAGACTGTGTTCGTTCACTTTGCACTGTGGGAATATGCATGCTGCCTTAAGATGTTAAAACCCTCAACAGGACCGGAGCCTGGATGTGGAAGAATTGCAGAGTTACGTTTGTAGAAGGAAAAATACGGATTGATATGTGAATACATATGGAAGAGGGGCGTGGCTAGTCAGTATTACAAGCCGTTAGAGTTGTAGCACGTTTCTCTTGGTATTTGCTTTTAAGAGACAGGACAGTTTGCTTCTGAATTGGAACCTGGAATCCAAGTTGAGGGTATTTGCAGAACCTCTTATTGGAAGAGTAATTCCACTTTATCTTTGACTGATACACTTGCCCCTCTGCAGGAATTAATGGTGAGGCATTGTAGCAATAGTGCAGCAAAACTTGATGAAAGACCTCATGGGTAAAGTGATGATATTTTGAAAAAGTCATACAGTTTCATAGCTGCATACTCACAAGCAGTAAGGCATGTCCATGCATTTTGTCCAGCTCTGACATATGTGTTGCAGTGGTCATATTCATGGGATGTCAAGAGGAACGTGTTCTTCATTCTTAGGTGGCTTTTGATGTGCCTTTTCTATTCTGTAAAGTACCTAACAGGTGTTAAGGTTTGCTCCGTCTACTTCTGTCTACTTATCTGGCGTATCTTAAAGCTTCAGTGATTCGCGTCATCTTCCTGCCATCTTCTGTTAGCGGCTTGAATTGTTGTTTTAGTGTGGGTGTAGAGTGTCCCTTACTCTCTACACGCTGCCACTTCTTTCCCTGCCACGGTGTCCTGAGAAGCTGCGTGCAGAGGAGCTGAGACCTGGATCACCTGCTAATTCAGGTGCTGTCAACAGGTGCCTCTTTATGTCCCTTCTTCTGCTGTCCCTTCCACACCTGAGCAGCCCCATTCATTCACTCATCATACCAGTCATAACATTTTTATTGCAAAACCCAGCAACAGACTGCAGTAAAAAGATATTTGACTAAGAATGGCTGCGTTTTAATGTTATTTTGCTTTCCATTATAACACTTGAAAAGTGCATGTTTAACTCTTTTAAATATGTATTTTGTGAATTAAATAGACATTTTGTATAATATAGGCTGCTGCTGAGGTAGAAAAAAAAATCCATCAAATAGAAATCAATTCACTGTGGTTGCCTAGTCGGGACCCTTGTTGTTATTTGTGTGATATCTCCAATTTTGAAATCTGCTGTGATTGATACACCAAGTTCCTGGAATTGAGGTGAGATAAGAGAGTTTTCTTCCAGTTGGGTTGGTACTGACTGAAGGCATGTCTCTTGCAAATCACCCTGCTGAGATCAGAGCTCTGTACATGACTTGTAACTTTTTGAAGAGTCAGTGGAAGGTTATATTCTGTCTGTCCCATCATCCTGCTTACCTTTAATGACAGGCTGCTGCCATGAGATGAATTTCAGAGTAACAATCTGGTATTTTTTAATTCTTTTGAAAAATGTCAACAAGCAAAACTTGTTATTTTTGTTTGGGAGTAATGAGTAATGCCTTCAATCAAATCCCACTGGGTTTGCCTCTGAGGCAAGTGTTATTAAACTTCGTTTTCCATCTTCTCCATGTAACACTTAGAAACCCAGGGAAAAGAAGTAAAATTTAGCTTTATTTTTGTTGGAATTAGGACGTTTAGTTGCCGATTTTTACTTGAAGTGTTGTGCCTGATGAAAACTTCCATAGTGCCGACATTAAAGGTCGACTTTATAAGGTTCAATACTGATCTGAGGTCACTAGCTGGTATCTCCTCTCCTGCCTAGGCATGGTTTTAGGCATCTGTCTTGTTTTTCCAAGCTCTGGTTCAAATCAGTATCAGCAGGGCTATTTTCCAGGATGTCCCTGCAGGTGGAGGGGAAAAAAAAATACTGTTATTAACTGGGGTTGGCAAACTTGAGTTACAGTGAAGTCAAGCGTGCTTGTGTTTGTACATCACAGTAGCTGTTCAAGAACTGGGAGGCAGCTATTGAAGTAAAGCAGCTACCTTTGGTTAAAACAGCTCTCCATGCCCACAGATAAACAGCTCCACTTCTGCTTCTGGATCTCTTACTGAGCTGTTTTAGAAGGCCGTGCTCGCTGTCATCCTGTGTAACCTGTCCTTAGGACTGAAAGGAGAGCTAGGAACGTCTGAAGTTGGAAGACAGCCATACTTAGATGATAAGCATTATTATATACCCTAACTTCATTTCTAATACTTAGTTTCCTAGGATTCCCAGGGTTTTACAAGATGAATACCTAAGTATTACGAAGGCTTAGGTTAAATCTGGATTGTAGGGAATTTGTATGATAGATGGAAAACAAGAAAATATTGAAAGATAGCATAGGACCATTGCTTTCTCTACTGTGTTTAACCAAAGTGCTTTAATTAAATTCCTGAAACAGTTTAAATGTTTCCTTAAAGTTAACTGAAATCAAACACATTTCTCTATAGTTTTTGATAGTTGATAAAAGTATGTTAAATTATTTCTTTTTTATAGATATTAGCATCCATGTGGGTCGAGAAGTTAAATAAGTACCACTGGTACATACAGGTGGGGATGTTTATCAGTAATTTCTAAGGTTTCATCTGTGTTCCTTATCTGAGTGGGTTATGTTCTGAGCTGTGTCCCCCATGGCCAGGTAGTGGCTAACACAAATAGTCCCTCTTCATCGTGATCTACATCAGCCACCGATAGCACAATTGTAGGTAGTACTGGACTTTTTGGATTATCCAAATTCCCTGTTGCTATTGCATGTGCAGAATATGATAGTTCTTCATGTAGTTTAAGTAGCCTTGTTTATTCCTTGCTTTACGTTGCATGTAAGCACAAGCTGGTTGTGATGATCTGTGCATTTGTAATGTCCGTAGCTGCCTGCAGAGATGTACAGCATTTAGCAGCTGAAAACGAACAGCAAACCAAACAACAAACCAACCACCCCTTCTTCTGGACCTGTAATACGGCAATCAAAATAAATACTGCCACATCAAGTGCTGGAGCTTTATTTAAAAAACGTTTTTTAGATATATTAAATATATATACTCCCGTGCGTGTTTGTATATATATATGTGTGTGTGTGTGTGTGTACATATATATATATATATCTATCTCAAGGTTCCTGATTATGTGCTGGCTTTATACCACCTGAGGATGTTGTTAGATGTCTCTTTGAGAGCAAAATTTTGCTTTCTTTATCAAAAGTAGTATCATTGGAAAGGATTAAGGAATTAAATTCTCAAGCAAAGTGGTTGTGTCTGTCCCTCTCTCCTGCTTCCTTATGCATCTGGAGCGAGCTTTATTCCAGAGGATACGAGATTGTAACTGACTGTAGCCGGTATGAAACACAGTGTATTATCTTGAATGTGGTCTTCCCCTACTGTAATGAATCTTTAACGAAGGGAGAGTTGCAGTAACTTCTCGTTATTTTGCCTTCCAGTCTTACCTGGTGGCCTTACAAAATGAGGTATCGGGATGATCAAAGCCACAGCAGTAGGAAGCACGGGTAGCTGTGTCAGTGGTTACGGTTATCACTTTATGGCAATTTCCAGAGGAAGTCATGCATGAGTCATAAATTACAGGTTAGTTTAATACTCAAAATATTTTCCCATAAACGCATGCATGATTTCTGTTGTTAGGGGTTGCCATGTTGGGAGACATTATAAAATTTGCATCCTCCCTTAACTCTCAGTTGAAAATATATTCAAATTATGGAAGGGAGGGAGTCCTGATCACCTTATCAGTATACAAAGTCCACTGGAAAGTACTACAGCCATGGCCTAACGCTGAATCAAAGTTGTTACTCTGTGTTGATCTAATCTTTGATATTATTAATGTTTGAAAACCACTAATGAAATTTCTTGGCATTGAACTGCCTCCATCCTGTTTGCTCACTTTGAAAAGGAATCCCAAATAGCTTACAGATGTTTCTTAGTAAAGACTGGAAGAAAGACATTGAAAAATCCCCATTCATTCATTGCTAGAGAGGCCTGCTAAGTTTGATACAAGCTTGCTGCCTGATGTAAAGTGATCTCAGGGTGTAAATCGCTGAAGTATTTAACAATTTAGTTTCCAGAGTTTGGAACTTAACTCTGATCTCAAGGTAAAATTTCTTCAAAAGGTGCAAACTTAAACTGTCTTGCTTCTTAACTCTTAAGTTCCTGTGGCTGGTAGTAATTCAGAAACACCGGCAAAACCAGTCTAATCTGTCTTGTCAGACTAAAAGCAGAAATTATTTCTGGTTTGTAGAAGATGAAGCAAGCACCCTGGTTTATCAGTGTTTAGCTTGTGCCAAGATGATAGATGTCAGATGATCCCAGGGAACAGATTTATGTGGGAAACGTTGGGTCTCTAGTGTCTGCAAAGTTATTTTATGTAAAAAGCAGCTTTGAAACATGTATTATAAAAGAAATACTAAGGAGATTGTGATAATATCTTCTGTGGCACTAATTACTTAGGAAGGTATCAGATTATCTTTCAAAACTTCATTCCCTTTTGTTGGAAATTGTACAATTGTTTGGCAAATTTTTCATGTGTGTGCGGTGGGTTTAGGAAGACAGACTTCCACTTTACATAAAATGTGGTAAATCTGCAAACCTCTATGCAGTTCTTTGAGGATCATTTTCTTCATTCAAACTGATGACGGATATCAGAGTAAGAACCAATTCCTACCCTTGATATATCGGTGAAAGATATTTTTTATTTAAGTGTGTGATCACAATTGCTTCAAATTGTGAGCAGGTGATTTTTCCTGTAACTGCTCCCACAAAATGTGTTCAGAGGCAAGTCTTTACCAGTAAATGATTTCTAGATGAATATTTAACAGTTTAAAGAAAAAGTAAATAAAGTCAAGCGTGGATAAACATTTTAATAAAAATGTTTCTTTTCTATTTGTATTCCATGCCTTCTGTTATGTCATAGGAGAGCTATTTAAGCAATACAAAAGCCAGCGTGTAAAAATACAGAGAGTGAATTTGAAATAGGAATGTTAATGGCTGCTTTGTTAGACACAGAATGACTGAGGGGGAGAGAAAAAAACAAACCAAAGTAATTCTGTTTTATTCTTGAGGTGTTTTACTGTAACACGGCTATTTTGCCTGGAGTCTGTTGAACTGATGGCTTCAGTCAAATTGTTAGCCCCTAGCACATCAAAAACATCTCTGATGGTTTAAGATGTCACTGTTTCTATACTGGATGTTCTTGCACCTACAAGCAGAATTAGCAGTCAAAAAAACCCACATTGAATTTTCTTAAGGTTTTCTTCAATTCTTTCAAGCGGTTCTTTAGTCTTCCATAAAAACCAATAAAATAAAGGGAATGAAAATTTGTAGAGTGAAGGACTAAGGTCACTTGGTAGGCTTCATAACTTGAGTTCTGCTTGTCTTTTAATTTCAAACCTAAAGCTTTGGTCAGTAACCATCTCTGCACAGCCTTCACGCTGTATCACTGATGTATCACTCTCTCACGG